>NC_058082.1:39429139-40029139 GCF_014858855.1 Bufo gargarizans | reverse complement strand
CATAACTTGAGGCTGAGACAGTTTCCCTGGTATGCATGGGGGTGATGTGACAGACTGATGGGGTTGGTTTTCAGGCGCCATCTGTGCGCTTTCTGCAGAAGACTGGGTGGGAGATAATGTGAACGTGCTGGATCCACTGTCGGCCACCCAATTGACTAATGCCAGTACCTGCTCAGGCCTTACCATCCTTAGAACGGCATTGGGCCCCACCATATATCGCTGTAAATTCTGGTGGCTACTGGGACCTGAGGTAGTTGGTACACTAGGACGTGTGGATGTGGCAGAACGGCCACGTCCTCTCCCAGCACCAGAGGGTCCACTAACACCACCACGACCATGTCCACGTCCGCGTCCCTTACTAGATGTTTTCCTCATTGTTATGGTTCACCACAACAACAAAAATATTATTTGGCCCAATGTATTGTATTCAAATTCAGCGGGATATAAATTTGAGGCCTAGTATTTAGGCGCTGGGTGACCGGTATGGATTTACTAACAGAATTGGACTTGGAAATGCACAGTAGCGTGTGTGTGAAGTTATTCTGAATGACCCTATGTGCACCTTGAATATTATATACCCTTTTAGGGATAGATTTCAAATAGCTCTGATATAGCAGGAACCACTAAATTATG
The DNA here is from genome assembly GCF_014858855.1 of Bufo gargarizans. Lineage (NCBI taxonomy): Eukaryota > Metazoa > Chordata > Amphibia > Anura > Bufonidae > Bufo > Bufo gargarizans. The sequence continues at coordinate 40,028,506 of NC_058082.1, read as the reverse complement.
AAATTGCTAAATTGGGAATTGTATTTCAACCCAGAACAAAAAATGTGCTTTGACGGACACTAAATAACTTTCCCAGCCACAACAGGACAGTGGTAACGAGAGATTTAGCGGGATATAAATTTGAGGCCTAGTATTTAGGCGCTGGGTGACCGGTATGGATTTAGTGACAGAATTAGACTGGGATATGGCCAAAAAATAACCACACTATTGCTGGTTAAATGCACTTGGTGACGGGCGCAGCTTGCCCCTGATGTAGTATATGGCCAAAAAATGAACAGACTATTGCTGGTTAAATGCACTTGGTGTCACAGCTTGACAAACCACACTACTGAGGGTTAAATGCACTTGGTGACGGGCGCAGCTTGCCCCTGATGTAGTATATGGCCAAAAAATGAACAGACTATTGCTGGTTAAATGCACTTGGTGACGGGCGCAGCTTGCCCCTGATTTAGTATATGGCCAAAAAATGAACAGACTATTGCTGGTTAAATGCACTTGGTGTGATAGCTTGACCAACCACACTACTGAGGGTTAAATGCACTTGGTGACGGGCGCAGCTTGCCCCTGATGTAGTATATGGCCAAAAAATGAACAGACTATTGCTGGTTAAATGCACTTGGTGTCACAGCTTGACCAACCACACTACTGAGGGTTAAATGCACTTGGTGACGGGCGCAGCTTGCCCCTGATGTATTATATGGCCAAAAAATGAACAGACTATTGCTGGTTAAATGCACTTGGTGATGGGCGCAGCTTGCCCCTGATTTAGTATATGGCCAAAAAATGAACAGACTATTGCTGGTTAAATGCACTTGGTGTGATAGCTTGACCAACCACACTACTGAGGGTTAAATGCACTTGGTGACGGGCGCAGCTTGCCCCTGATGTAGTATATGGCCAAAAAATGAACAGACTATTGCTGGTTAAATGCACTTGGTGTCACAGCTTGACCAACCACACTACTGAGGGTTAAATGCACTTGGTGACGGGCGCAGCTTGCCCCTGATGTAGTATATGGCCAAAAAATGAACAGACTATTGCTGGTTAAATGCACTTGGTGTCACAGCTTGACCAACCACACTACTGAGGGTTAAATGCACTTGGTGACGGGCGCAGCTTGCCCCTGATGTAGTATATGGCCAAAAAATGAACAGACTATTGCTGGTTAAATGCACTTGGTGACGGGCGCAGCTTGCCCCTGATTTAGTATATGGCCAAAAAATGAACAGACTATTGCTGGTTAAATGCACTTGGTGTGATAGCTTGACCAACCACACTACTGAGGGTTAAATGCACTTGGTGACGGGCGCAGCTTGCCCCTGATGTAGTATATGGCCAAAAAATAAACAGACTATTGCTGGTTAAATGCACTTGGTGTGACAGCTTCACCCTGATGTAGGCTTTAGCCAAAAAACAACCACACCATTGAGGGTTAAATGCACTTGGTGACAGGCGCAGCTTGCCCCTGATGTAGTATATGGCCAAAAAATAAACAGACTATTGCTGGTTAAATGCACTTGGTGTGACAGCTTCACCCTGATGTAGGCTTTAGCCAAAAAACAACCACACCATTGAGGGTTAAATGCACTTGGTCGCAGCTTGTGCTGGCGCACCACAAGACACAAAATGGCCGCCGATCACCCCAGAAAAATGTGACTGACAAACGGTCTGGGCAGCCTAAAAACAGTGAGCAATTGAGTATCAGCAGCTCAATGACCCACAGCTGCAGATCGATCAATAATCAAGTCCTTTGGAGGAGTTAATCTGCCTAATCTCGCCCTACTGTCGCAGCCGCAACCTCTCCCTACGCTAATCAGAGCAGAGTGACGGGCGGCGCTATGTGACTCCAGCTTAAATAGAGGCTGGGTCACATGGTGCTCTGGCCAATCACAGCCATGCCAATAGTAGGCATGGCTGTGATGGCCTCTTGGGGCAAGTAGTATGACGCTTGTTGATTGGCTGCTTTGCAGCCTTTCAAAAAGCGCCAAGAAAGCGTCACAAAAGCGCCAAGAAAGCGACGAACACCGAACCCGAACCCGGACTTTTACGAAAATGTCCGGGTTCGGGTCCGTGTCACGGACACCCCAAAATTCGGTACGAACCCGAACTATACATTTCGAGTTCGCTCATCCCTACAATTAACACAATAAATGCATTTTTAAAACAAAAAAAATCATGTTTTAGTGTCTCTCTAGTTTTTTTTTTTTGGGTGATTTTCTTAGGTAGGGGCTCATTTTTGTTGCAGGATTTTGGGGGGCATACGCCTTTTTGATTGCTTGGTTTTGCACTTTTAGTGATGTAAGGTGACAAAAAAAATAATAATTATCACAGTTATTATTTTAGTTTTTTGACGGTGTTCATCTGAGGGTAATGTGATATTTTTATAGAGTCGGTCGATGCGGATGCGGCGATACCTAATATGTCTACTTTTCATTTTTTTCCCAATTTATTATGATTTTTTTTAACTTTATTTTGGGAAAAGGACCCTTTTTTTTATATTTGAAACTTTTAATTTTTTATTTTTTTTACTTTATTTTTTGACTTCTTTTTTCAGTTTATTTTTTGTCCCACTCTGGGACTTTAACATTACAGGGTCTGATCCCTGTTTCAATGCAGCACAATACATCTGTATTGTACTGCATTGACTATCGGTGTATTACACAGTGCAATATACTGATAGTTTGCCTATGAGATCCAGACTGGGGGCTTGGCCCTTATAGGCCTCCGTACATGTCGGGCCCCAAGGCCTTGGAATGACTTGGGACTGCCATGGCAACCATCGGTCCCCGCCACAGCAGCACAGGGACCCAATGGCTAAGGTGAGGGAGCACAAACTTCACATATGCCGCTGTCAGTGCTGACTGCGGCATATGAGGGGTTAATCCACAGCCATCGGCGTTATTACCGATGCTGGTGGATGCAGTAAGGATCCGGCTGTCAGTAACAGTCGGATCTCTGCCGCTGATCGCGGCACCGCACGTGGGGCAAGAGAAGGACCGCAGGACTAGAATGCTCATCCTGGGGCGCAAAGTACCGGTCCTTTAGGACGAGCATTCTCGTCCTGGATCCTTAAGGAGTTAATGCCAAATAAAGAACTAAATAAGTAACATTCTGAACTTAAAAATTAGACTGCTGTGTGTGGTCAAAATGGTGCACTTACTATATGTAATATACAGGTCCTTCTCAAAAAATTAGCATATTGTGATAAAGTTCATTATTTTCTGTAATGTACTGATAAACATTAGACTTTTATATATTTTAGATTCATTACACACAACTGAAGTAGTTCAAGCCTTTTATTGTTTTAATATTGATGATTTTGGCATACAGCTCATGAAAACCCAAAATTCCTATCTAAAAAAATTAGCATATTTCATCCGACCAATAAAAGAAAAGTGTTTTTAATACAAAAAAAGTCAACCTTCAAATAATTATGTTCAGTTATGCACTCAATACTTGGTCGGGAATCCTTTTGCAGAAATGACTGCTTCAATGCGGCGTGGCATGGAGGCAATCAGCCTGTGGCACTGCTGAGGTGTTATGGAGGCCCAGGATGCTTCGATAGCGGCCTTAAGCTCATCCAGAGTGTTGGGTCTTGCGTCTCTCAACTTTCTCTTCCCAATATCCCACAGATTCTCTATGGGGTTCAGGTCAGGAGAGTTGGCAGGCCAATTGAGCCCAGTAATACCATGGTCAGTAAACCATTTACCAGTGGTTTTGGCACTGTGAGCAGGTGCCAGGTCGTGCTGAAAAATGAAATCTTCATCTCCATAAAGCTTTTCAGCAGATGGAAGCATGAAGTGCTCCAAAATCTCCTGATAGCTAGCTGCATTGACCCTGCCCTTGATAAAACACAGTGGACCAACACCAGCAGCTGACATGGCACCCCAGACCATCACTGACTGTGGGTACTTGACACTGGACTTCAGGCATTTTGGCATTTCCCTCTCCCCAGTCTTCCTCCAGACTCTGGCACCTTGATTTCCGAATGACATGCAAAATTTGCTTTCATCCGAAAAAAGTACTTTGGACCACTGAGCAACAGTCCAGTGCTGCTTCTCTGTAGCCCAGGTCAGGCGCTTCTGCCGCTGTTTCTGGGGAATGCGGCACCTGTAGCCCATTTCCTGCACACGCCTGTACACGGTGGCTCTGGATGTTTCTACTCCAGACTCAGTCCACTGCTTCCGCAGGTCCCCCAAGGTCTGGAATCGGTCCTTCTCCACAATCTTCCTCAGGGTCCGGTCACCTCTTCTCGTTGTGCAGCGTTTTCTGCCACCCTTTTTCCTTCCCACAGACTTCCCACTGAGGAGCCTTGATACAACACTCTGGGAACAGCCTATTTGTTCAGAAAATTCTTTCTGTGTCTTACCCTCTTGCTTGAGGGTGTCAATGATGGCCTTCTGGACAGCAGTCAGGTCGGCAGTCTTACCCATGATTGCGGTTTTGAGTAATGAACCAGGCTGGGAGTTTTTAAAAGCCTCAGGAATCTTTTGCAGGTGTTTAGAGTTAATTAGTTGATTCAGATGATTAGGTTAATAGCTCGTTTAGAGAACCTTTTCATGATATGCTAATTTTTTGAGATAGGAAATTTGGGTTTTCATGAGCTGTATGCCAAAATCATCAATATTAAAACAATAAAAGGCTTGAACTACTTCAGTTGGTGTGTAATGAATCTAAAATATATGAAAGTCTAATGTTTATCAGTACATTACAGAAAATAATGAACTTTATCACAATATGCTAATTTTTTGAGAAGGACCTGTATATAGTGCAGGTGCCATTTGTGCTGCAAAATACAGCGCTTTAGATTTTTTTAAATTAAAGCGCAATTTCTGTAACTTACCCCTAAGTCAATTATATGTTTGACAAAATACAGTTGAGAATTTTGTATGGCCAGTGAATGATGTTACAAATATCCAAATGGCCCTCGCCAGCAAAAAGGTTCCCTATCCCTGCTCTAAAGGAACAACTTTTAGCAAATGAAGCAGTGGAAAAAATGACCCACAGGTCAATGAAAGGGGTTTAAGTGGAAACCCTTCTGTCATGTGTGGGGGACCTGGTTTGATCCTGGCTATGGGGCCCGTACTTCTCTATGTACGCCACAGACTGCAGCTTTTTTTCCCCACAGTTATTGCTGAGGTTTCTAAAGCCACAACTACTTCAGGTTGCCTTACCATCTAGACAACCCCTTTAAATAATTGCTAACAGGTTCACATCATCTGATTACCATACTTGTTCTCATACACAGTATGTTATACAATTGCATTTCCTCCACAGATATCTTCCTTGGCTTAAATGTATGTATTTCCGTTGTTTGTCCATATGTATCTGTTGACAGCACAAGCTAATGACAAAACAGTCACAGCTGCAGAAGCCATTAGGCTGCAGCGCCAAAATCTAGTTTCAAGGGGCTTAGTATATAATAGATTTCTATATGTATAGCAGACATACTGGAGTCTTTCCAGACAGTCATCCAATGATATCTGGAACACACACACCGTACACCGGACATCAGTGACCATTCCCAGACAACTGCAATTCCATCCCAGGGAAGAGAAACTGATAGAAAAATCTATCTAATCCATCCATCCATCATCTATCTCTTTAACTATCTATCTATCTACATATGAAAAGATGGTGCAAGACCTAGGAAACCCATTCGTGTGCTTCTGGGTCCGTGCTACCACACCGCAAAAGAGACAGGACATGTCCACAACATGCGGATTGCGGACCTATTGAATTGATGCAGTATACACATGGCCAGTACCTGTGTTTTGCGGATCCACGGCCGTTAGAGATGAACGAACCGAAGTTGACGAAGTGGAATTCGATCCGAATTTCAGGAAAAATGCGATTCACACCGAATCCGAATTTCCTCACGCTTCGTGGTAAAGAATCAAATTTTTTCCTAAAATGGCTTCTGAACATGTTAGGACATGGAGCAAGGAACATAATGCCATGCATGCAGCCAATCAGCAACTGGCCAGCCCTGTGATGTCACAGCCCTATAAATAGCAAATTTTTGAATGGGGCCCCCCTCCCCCAATAATTTTTTTGAAACCCCCTTCCTTTCATGCCGCCCCCATTTTTGTGGCTAGTAAAGATTGCTCTCTCAGACCAGGCCCGGCAGCTGTTCCATCCGTTTCCTACACTGTCTATACTGTCATTGTGTAATACTGTTGAGGGGGCCCTGACAAAATCTTTTAGTCCTCCTCCTCCTGGATGGGCCCTTTTTGGGTCAGGGCCCCAAAGAAGCCGCTTCCCCTGCTTCCTCTATAGCTACGCCCCTGGTCATCAGGCGTGAGGTGAACGCATTGCACCCGCACTGAATCCGGACCCATTAATTTCTATGGGGCTGTGCACATGAGCGGTGATTTTTACGCATCACTTGTGCATTGCATGAAATTCGCAGCATGCTCTTTTTTGTGCGTTTTTCAAGCAACGCAGGCCCCATCTAAGTGCGCTTCTCGGCCTTTTGGCTAAGATCAAGTGTAGTATCTGTTCTTAAAAAAAAATAATAATAAATCGCAAGCATCCACAAGCAAGTGCGGATGCAGTGCGATTTTCACGCACGGCTGCTAGGAGACGATCGGGATGGAGACCCAATCAATATTATTTTCCCTTATAACATGGTTATAAGGGAAAATAATAGCATTCTTAATACAGAAAATAGGTCTGGAGGGGCTAAAAATAATATTAATTTAACTCACCTCATCCACTTGTTCGCGCAGCCCGGCTTCTCTTCTTTCTTATTCTTTGAGGAAAAGGACCTGTGGTGACTTCACTGTGCTCGTCACATGGTCCGTCACATGATCCATCACCATGGTGATGGATCATGTGATGGACAATTTGATGAGCGCAGTGATGTCATCAAAGGTCCTTTACCCAGGTCCTGAGGAAAGAAGATAAACCGGGCTGCGCGAACAAGTTGATTAAGGTGAGTTAAATTATTTATTATTTTTTGTTAACCCCTCCAGACCTATTTTACTAAGCATTCTGTATTAAGAATGCTATTGTTTTCCCTTATAACCATGTTATAAGGGAAAATAATTACATCTACAGAACCTGGATTGCATCCGCGCAATAAAAACTGAACAACGGAATGCAATCGCAGTAAAAACTGACTGAAATTGCGTACCTACTCGCGCAGGTTTGCTGCAATGCACCCGGAACGCATCCTGAGTCAAAACGTGACACCCGTGTGAAAGAGGCCTAAAACTTTTATTTTGCTGTATAGAAGTTCTGGGAATGGATAGGGAGGAATCATTCCACAGTATTGAAGAAGAACAGGGTTCAGTAGGGTAGGGTACAGACTGGGTAATAGGAACAATCCTATTATACCTTGCTGCACTGACTGGGTATTCAAATTGCCATTATAGAGCACTGTAATTCCAGCAAACCAATCTTGATATTGGGGTGCAAGTGCTGTTTGACACAGTCATTAACAGGGTTTATTACAAGGAAATATTTCTTCATCTTATTTGCCCATGTTCGGTGCAGTTACAGTATATGTTCTATAGCATTTTTTGGCTTGTATCACTGGGAAAAAAGGTCTTATTAGCTGTTGTGTGGTGAAGTGCGAAAATTACAGCCCTTTTTTGCCTTATATTAGTGGCAAAAATATATAACAGCGGTGCAGTTATACGTTCTAAAGCCTTTTGTGGCGTGTATAAGTGGAAAAAAATAAGGGCCTATTTGCCGTTCAGCGATGCAGTTATATGTTCTAAAGCCCTTTTTGGTATGAATTAGTGCCAAAAAATATATATTTGCAATTCAGCAGTGGATTTGCATGTTCTAAAGCCATTTTTGGCATGTATTAGTGGAAAAAATATATATATATATGCCTTTTTAGCGGTGCAGTTATTTGTTCTAAAGACTTTTGTGGAGTGTATTAGTGGAAAAACAAAAATAGGCTTATTAGCCGTTGTGTGGTGAAGTGTTTTAATTTCCTTTTTATTTATTTATTTGATCTAACAGTATGCCAGACAGAGAAGTGCCAGGCCCTGCACAGGCAGAGACCTAAATGTTTCTGGCGCAGGCACAGGTCGCAGCAGAGTAAGGGGGCGTGGCAGCAGGAGTCACAGCTAGAGGGCTAGGCTTCCGGTGTCATTTAGCGGTCGTGTCTTGACCAGCAACCCAGCGGTTCTTGAATGGTTGATTCGGTCATCCACTTTTTCCCAAGTGACATCAGACACCCCCAGCCAGGAGTCGTGGGTTCGTCAGACACAACGCTTAGTTGGCATGGCCCGGGAGCAGACCATGTGCCCTCACCTTCCTCAACCTGCCTCTGTCCTTTTCTGTTCCCTCAGCCAGAGAAGTAATATATGCTTGTTGGCTCAGCTCCACTATACAGCGAGGACAAGCTACTAGAGGACAGTCAGCAGCTACTGGCCAGCCAAGATGTTAAGGAGACATCCACTGCTTCCTCCGGTAGGCGGGCAAGTAGTGATGAGGAGAGTGGAGTTGGAGCTGGTGTTGCGAGCGGTCAGGCTCCTGACCCAGACCGTTGAGGAGGACATCAGTGACGAGCAGACAGTACTCGTTGATGATTATGTAGCTGATCTCCGGGTAAATAAGGGGCTTCATCATCATCGGAGGAAGAGGGTGGCAGATTGCCCATGAGGCGCCGGAGGAGCCAGCAAGTCGCTAGCGTGGCCGGGAGTCATCAGGGTGACAGCAGTGGGAGGTCGAGAGCCAAATGTGCCGGAGGTAGACCACCCGCTTCGTAGGAGCAGTTTCTTGTTAAACCACCAGGGGAGGTGAACATGGCCATTTGTAGAATCTGTGGGCAAAAGGTGAAGCGTGGCCAGGGTGCCAATGTTGGCACTACGACCCTGCGTCAACATATGCAGCAGCATCATAAAGTGGCCTGGGAGAACCGTGGCTCCGATGTGGTGGTCCAGCCTGCTGCAGCAACCGCTGCATCACTCAGTGGCACACACCCAATTTCAGGCAGTCAAGGCTCCACCACCTCAGTCAAAGGGAACTGTCTGTCCTTTCCATCATCTGCTGGTCCTGATGCTCCTACTCCTACTCCTACTCGTCGTCAGTTATTCTGCAGCAATTGATCACCGAAGTGATTGCCAAAAGACAACAGTATGCGTGCACTCATCCAACAGCGCAGAAGCTGAATGAGCTCCTGGCCAAGTTGCTGGTGCTGCAGTCCCTCCCTTTCCAAGTGGTGGACTGCACCTTTCAGAGAACTTAAGTCAAGCCAAGGTGGAGAGTCCAAAGCCGTCATTTCTTTGCCAAAAAGGCAGTACCAGCCCTGCACACGTATATAGAACAGAAGGTGGGCCAGTCCTTGAGCCTGTTGGTGTCTGCCAAAGTGCACGGCAGCGCCGACGTTTGGAGCTATAACTACTGTCAGGGACAGTACATGTTTTTTACTGCCCACTGGGTGAATGTGGTTCCTGCACAGCCACACCAGCAACTTGGCCAGGTGACGCCGCTTCCGCTTCCACGTTCTCATGTTGTTGATCCTGCGACAATGTCCACCTCTGCATCCTCATCCTTGACCGTGTCCTCAGCCTCCACTGCAGGGATAATTCACAGTGCCCCTCCAGCATACCAAATATGCAGGGCACAGTGGTGTCACGCTGTTCTGCACCTTGTTTATCTGGGCGAACTGAGTCACACAGGTGAGAAATAGCTCCGTGTCCTTCATCAAGAAATTGAATCCTGGCTTTCTCCGCGACAACTCAAAATCGGAACCATGGAGGGCTGAGCCATGCGTCCTGCATGGCACACATGTTCAATCTGGTTAGCAAGCAGTTCCTGAAGCCTTCCACTCATCTGCAAGACATCCCAAAAATGTCCAGGAAACTTTGCATGCACTTCAGCCATTCGTACACTGCAAAGCACGTCCTCCTTGAGCAGCAGCGGCAGAACGGCATACCCCAACATAGGCTGATATGCAACATTTCCACCCATTGGAATTCCACCCTCCATATGTTGGACCGATTATACGAACAGAGAAAGGCCATAAACGATTTTTTGATGATCCAAGCGGACAGTAGTACTTCCCTGTGTAACTTCGATGTCAGCCAGTGGCAGCTCATGCAAGACGCCTGCTGTTTGCTCAGGCCCTTTGAGTAGGTCTCGTTTTTGGTCAGTCGCCAGGACTACGGGATGAACAATGTCATTCCACTGCTTTATGTCCTGGAACAGATGCTGGTAAATCTGGCTGGTCAGGGAAGTGATTTGCCTGGTCACATGACCCTCCATCAGTAGCCATCTTAGGGACAGGACCTCTGTGTGGACAACAGAAAAGACCTGGCAAACAAGGGGGCATACCTTATGAAATATAGAAAATGGTGCAGAATTGCAACAAAGGCTATATTAGTAGGTGCCATATAATACTCTCACAGTAAACAGAAAGTGGCCAACCCCTTTAAATTTGTCACAGGGGATACTGGTGCATTATTCAGACTGAAGTTTAATCAAATTTATTACAAAGGCTCTGTCAGTTTGTATGCCACTAGGGGACTAGAGTACACTTTTTGTGACTTAAAAAAAAACACACTAAATATAAATTTTAAGATTTTATGGTTGAATAAAGTACCACCAACTCCAGATATAGAGAGTGCCCAGCCTTTTCTTGACAATTAAAAAAATAGTTGCCATGATAAATCTAACTAACAATGTAGTCCTTGCCACAAAATGTCTTGCCGTATCTTTGTAAATGAAAACTGGTGGGCATGGCACAAGACACCCTAAAAATGGAGCAAATATGGCATAAATGTGGTGCACCTACAGTACTTCCCTACAAAACATGGAAAACCACTTCCTTTTTCTGATATATTACTCCCTGTGTTTATGCTGTCTATATTTAGATAAGATTAGTGAATCTGTCCCAATGGAGTCTTATTTTAGTGGCAACCTGTTTATCTGGATGGGAATTTTTATGCCAGTGTCAGAGGGGTTTTGGGTCTTTGGCCTTTTCAATATGCGAATTGGGTCATGGCTCATGGACCTTAATGACTTCTTCTGACTAGAATTTTCCAGGTTCAAGATTTCCTGAAAACCAGAAAGAAGAATCAATAAGTATAGGGTGAATTGCCATTTAACCTTCTGTAATAGTAAGCGCATTGTGGAGCGACTGTAGTGTAAAGTTTATATAGTAAATGTACAAGTGATAGCTGCCATGGGTAGTGAAAGATGGCAATAAATAATTCAGCAGTGACTACAGCTATTAGCCACTTGTTTTTCTTCAGCAGTTCAGCCACATATATGACCTAACACCAGGGAACTGTCACTGACGAGGACAGGAATGACATGTCAGCATTTACCAATGATTTGCAGTCATTAATGTTACATGCGAGAGCGACTTTTATTTCAAGTGTCTATGCTTTCCACAACAACACTATAGCGCCACCTAGTGTCCCCATCAAAAATATAGCAACTCCAGCTTCATTATATACGGTATAGGCATTAGTGATCTACACTGCATTTCTATCTTTTTGGCTATATAAGCAGTGTCCTAAGCAGACTCTTGGATTCTTGCCAGCACTGAATATTGAAGATCTCACACAGCTGCTGCTGAAAGACCTCATGGACAGACCCACCAGTTGCTCTCTGGAGGATAGATGATAGCCTGAGCAGGCCCTGGGCTCACTAATAACAGAAGCGAGGCAGTCTAACCATCAAGTCAATGTAACGTTTCATTTACAGTACATGAAGAAGAATCTAATAATACTAGCACAAGAATGACCTGACTGCCTGAATTTTAAAGGTGCGGCCACATGGTCCGGTTTCCTGATGCAGTTTTGGAAGTCAAAATCAGGAGTAGATCATAAAAGGAGAGAAAGTATAAAGGACAGATATGACTTCTCTTGTCTGAATTCATTCCTGGTTTTGGCTTACAAAACTGCATCAGGAAATCTTCCCTTTAAGGACTGTGTGGCCATGCCCTTAAAGGGAATGTGTCATCAGAAAATGACCGATTGTTTAAATCTCATTTTTGTGTTCAACATATTTTTCCAAATTTTTCGTGATTCTTGTTTTTCTTTGACTTTCCATGTTACTATCTATGTTTAAAGAGTAACTAAACATTAAACAACCTTTTTTAACGTTGCAAACATCTTAAAAATAATTTTTCTAAGGCTACTTTCACACTAGCGTTCAGTACGGATCCGTCTGCATTATTTTAGCATATAACAGCTACCGTAAGTGTGAAAATAGCCTCGTACGGATCCGTCCAGACTTTCAATGTAAAGTCAATGGGGGACGGATCCGCCTGAAGATTGAGCCATATTGTGGCATCTTCAAACGGATCCGTCCCCATTGACTTACATTGTAAGTCTGGACGGATCCGCACGGATCCGCACGCCTCCGCACGGCCAGGCGGACACCCGAACGCTGCAAGCAGCGTTCAGCTGTCCGCCTGTCCGTGCGGAGGCGAGCGGAGCGGAGGCTGAACGCCGCCAGACTGATGCAGTCTGAGCGGATCCGCTCCATTCAGACTGCATTAGGGCTGGACGGCTGCGTTCGGGTCCGCTCGTGAGCCCCTTCAAACGGAACTCACGAGCGGACCGACGAACGCTAGTGTGAAAGTAGCCTAACCTGCTTTATTGGTGGCTTTTGTCTTTTTGCCTAAACCTGAACCTTCTTTTTTAGGCCTTTCTACATGGCTTTTGCCTGAACTTCAGCTTTCTTAAAGGGCTTCTGTCACCCCACTAAAGTGTTTTTTTCTTTTTTTGGCTACTTTTAATACATATACTGCGATATTTCAATCTATAATGCTATTACTCATTTTGGTTCAGTAGTTAATAACAAAAACGGACTTTTATAATATGCAAATTACCTGTCTACCAGCAAGTAGGCCGCATCCTCCTTTCATAAAGACGCCCCCTCCTCATGTTGATTGACAGGGCCAGCGAACGCGCTCGTCCTCTGCTGGCCCTGTCTGCATTCAAAATCTGGCGCCTGCGCTGTACCTGTCTTCAGTCGGCGCAGGCGCACTGAGAGGAGGACGCTCGCTCGGCCGCTCCATCCTCAGTGTGCCTGGGCCGGGCGTAGCTGTGATGTCATCGGCGCAGGGGCAATGAGGATGGAGCGGCCGAGCGAGCTCCCTCGTCTCAGTGCGCCTGCGCCGACTAAAGACAGGTACGGTGCAGGCGCCAGATTTTGAATGCAGACAGGGCCAGCAGAGGATAAGAGCGCTCGCTGGCCCTGTCAATCAACATGAGGAGGGGGCGTCTTTATGAAAGGAGGATGCGGCTGCTACCAGCAAGTAACCGCCCTACTTGCTGGTAGACAGGTAATTTGCATATTATAAAGGTCAGTTTTTTTTTATTAACTACTGAACCAAAATGTGTAATAGCATTATAGATTGATATATCGCAGTATAGTGATTATAAGTAGCCCAAAAAAACAAAAAACACTTTAGTGGGGTGACAGAAGCCATTTAAGTGCTTTAGAATCAATACATTTGTTCACCACTGGCAAGTTAGAGGTGTGCACTGTACTGGTGGAATGGGGCTGCGATGTACGGATCTCTGTACGGATCTGCGATGTACGGATCTCTGCTCCTGCCTGTATGCACTGAGCTTGATTAAATCCTGGCACAATACTGATTGGAGCGGGGTTCCGCCTGAACCGTTCTGCTCAGCTGAAAACTCTTAGTTGCACATCGTTAAAGGAGAGCTTTCAACTGAGCCCAGGCAGGATGTCATGCAAATGCTTTCTGATAGTTTGTGTAGACACTGTTTGCTGCCCTAGGCTTGGGATCTGACATCCAATTTCACTTGCCATACAGAATGGATAACTACGCACCATTCTTCTAATCAGAGGATCCATCCATGCAGAGGCTTGCCTCTGTGCAACTTAACTTTTAATATACATAGATAAAAACATAAATTATAAAAATCACAAGCTTGGGCCCTCACAAACTTGAATAATAATAATAGTAATAATAATAATAATAATAATAATAATAATAATAATAATAAGCCAAAAAATAATAAAAAATCTGAAGTGGTCCGGCTAAGGGGAGGTTTCTGTCCCTAAGGAAACCCTCACTACCCTTAATTACAGGGGTACACCCTGATGATGGGTGTACCCTGCACTGAAACCTACCCCTAATATCTCCCTAATACATCCTATAATGCCCCGACCCACTTCCACTTGTCGAGTTCATCAGGGGACCAAAAATTCACAATAGTGTATGGGGATGCTGATAAGATATGATCCAGTGCAAAAAACAATACACATGACAATCAAAATCAGGTCTTATAAGATACAATTTATAGTACAAAACAGCTGGTGGGAATCACCCATCTATATGTGAAAGGTAAGCAAAAAATAATAAATACTGTATATATTCAGGTCCGAACAGGACCAGTAACATTTCTGGGTGGTAGAGGGGCAACACAGCAAAAAAAAAGATGCTGGCAGCAGCAATGATATGGCTGTACTCTGATGATCGTGACCATGTGTTACGTGATATTCATGTCGCGCCAAAGTCTTGCAACATTTTTTATAATGACTGTCAATGGTGTCGCAATGCGACATGTGACATGCAACTGAGAGATGTCAGTCGCACAAAAATCCAACTTGGAGTTGGAGCGCGCTACCATTGACAATCATTATAAAAATGTTGCGTGATTTTATGTTGCGTGATTTTTGTGTGACAGGTACACTGCTGGATTTCTTGTGACTGTCGCGGCGACCCCATTCATTCCTATGGGATCACCACTACTCAGTGTTCCTGGCCGTGACCAATGTAGCCGTGTAGCCCTAGCCAAAAACAAACATTTTAATACATAAGGAACAGCAGAAATTATACCATGGGGCAGTGTTGGACTGGGGGGCCTTGGGCCCACCAGTAAAATTTATTTTGGGGCCCACCGTACCACTAAATTCAAATTTAATAAATAATCTATGAAGTTTTATTTTTGTGAACATTGGCTGGTTAAGGTGCTGTACATTGAATATATGTATGTAGTGCAGTAAGTCTACTGTGCTATGTGCCATTTGTGTAGACAGAGGGAGACTAGCAGGGGATGAATGGGAACTAAAAGTGGCCCTGGAAAAAAATTGTTGGGTCCAAATTGATGGAAGGCAGGGCCAGCAATACTATATTGTGGCACATTATACAACCCCATCTGAGCCAAATACTGCAGTCCATCACAAAATACTGCCAGCAGCACAAAATTTATCCCAAAAACTTAAAATGGCCCGCCATGAGGAGGGCCCAGGAGGCCCCCTGGGCACCGGCCACTGGGAAATTTCCTTGTAAGGCCTATAGCCAATCCTCCCTTGGAGACTAGGGGCCCACCTTGCTCAGGGGCCCACCGGGGGATTCACCTGTACCCCTGTCCGAGCAGTCCGAGCCTGCCCAGGGGCTTAAGAAAGGATAAAAAAAAAAAAGGAGAGGCTGCAAGTTCTGCAGGGAACTTTGCTTTATATATAGTGTATGACTGCTGATGCTGCAATGCGTGAACATAATACTTGACAGAAAAGGCCATTTCATCCAAACTATTGCATCATCAGTGCTAATATTACGCCAGCTGAGAACTGATGTGAGGCTGCAGAAAACTCTCTTCTTTTCCTGAAAAGGGAATGTTTCATCAGAAAATGACCTATTGTTTAAATTGCATTTTTATGTTTAAAGTATTTAATAATTTTTGGTGGTTATTTTTAACTTTCCATTAAAATAGCTACATTTAAACAAAAAAACATACATTCCTGCAGTTTCTGCACTGGCCACTAAGCCTAATAATTGGCATCACTTCTTGCTTTGTACAGATCACTTTACTGCAGTTATATATTATAATTCTGCCTGTAATGATTAGGAGATATCACCTCTTTATATAGATAAGACAGGATTCACCATTCACAATAGGCGATTGTCATATCTTAGGCTACTTTCACACTAGCGTTCGATCGGATCCGTTCTGAACGGATCCGCTCATATTAATGCAGACGGTGGCTCCGTTCAGAACGGATCCGTTTGCATTACCATGAACAAAAAAAAAAAAAAAAAATTTTTTTTTTTTTTTGTTCATGATAGTGCAAACGGATCCGTTTTGACTTTACATTGAAAGTCAATGGGGGACGGATCCGTTTGAAAATTGAGCCATACTGTGTCAACTTCAAACGGATCCGTCCCCATTGACTTACATTGTAGGTCTGGACGGATCCGTTTGCCTCCGCACGGCCAGGCGGACACCCGAACGCTGCAAGCAGCGTTTAAGTGTCCGCCTGCTGAGCGGAGCGGAGGACAGACGGATCCATACTGATGCATTCTGAGCGGATCCGTATCCACTCAGAATGCATTAGGGCTGGACGGATCAGTTCGGGGCCGCTTGTGAGAGCCTTCAAACGGAACTCACAAGCGGAGCCCCGAACGCAAGTGTGAAAGTAGCCTTATCTATTCTTTCCTTGTACAATGACCTCTGCACAAGTCACAGAGCGGCCTAGAAAACTCTCCCATAGAAGTCAATAGGGTAAGCTCCAGACCACTGTGTCTATGGACCATGAGGCTGCTGTAAAGCATTTTATTTTTTTTTATGCTTGGTAAGTGCTGTTAAGAACAGCCCAGACAAGATGGCCGCCCTCACAATCAAGTTTAGAAATAAGAATTAAAAAATATCTGTAATCAGAAAATAAAATCTGATTTAAAAAAAGGATGTGTGTTTCTATGAACACATGGATGTCTGCTTGTTTCAAGTGAGAGCGCACAGGTGATCCTTTTTTGAAATTATTATGATATATTAATAGATAAAAGATGTAAATTATGCACTATATTACTATACCTCTCGGGGTTTTAGGACGTTTACTGCATTTTGCAGAGTACATATATTTAATAATAATAGTTATATTTACAGCACTTTTTGCTTTGTAGGGTATTCTTAGTATACTAGTTTGTGTATGCGTATTATCTCTTTGTAAAACAGAAGCAAACCCGAGACAAGTATATTCGTATTCTATAGTAATGTATATACATCCAACTGTAAAATAAGTTAAAGTCTGTATTTATTGTGACTGCCAACCTCTTTTTATTATTTTTTAACAATGACTTTAATATTACAAATACATTTATGTACTGTATTACATATATAAAATAATTATTTAGCCGACTGTTACTTTAACACATTCGTACATTATATTTGGTTGAATTATTTGTATTTATTATACAGATTTTATCATACTTTGGACCTTATCATATTGTTTTTTATGTATCATTTTATAGACAATAGTATACTGTATATTCAGAGTTCACTTTACACATTTTCACTAGATAACAGTGAAAGTGTGAGTTATATATATGTGTTTATTAAATTATGAAACCCCTGAATAGACTATCAATTCTGGAGAAATGCTTAGGCCTGGATGCTTTATAAATCCCTTTACCTCATCTTTTACTTTACCTATGCTCTATGTTGATAATGTTTGCAAAATGTATATCTTTGATTGCGCTTTATGTGTGAGCCTCTCAGAGGATCTCAATGCCAAAATTAAAATGATCCGTGTTGATTTTGCACATTAGTATACATCTGTTCCGTTAGGATGCAGTTGTGTGAAATCACAATGGAACAAACTGGATCCATCACTAAATACATTGAAAGATAATGGGTGACGGATCCGTTTTTTTAGGATCCTAAAAAAAAGAATCTGTCACCATTGACTTACATTTTTTATATTTATTTATTTATTTTATGCACTTATATAGCACTACTATATTCCGCAGCACTTTACAGACATTATCATCCAACTGTCGCCAAAGGGGCTCACAATCTAAGGTCCCTATCAGTATGTCTTTGGAATGTGGGAATGCAAACATGTGGAGAACATGCAAACTCCATAGTGACGGATCTGGTTTGTTCTGGAAACAAAATTCCAGCTAGCTGCCGCTTTGTGTCCGGTCAGTAAACGGAATGCTGATGGAACGGAAGACATCCTAATGCAGAATGTATTAGAACTAAACAGAACCGTTTTTTTCCGGTTTTGAGATCCTCAGATCTCAACACCAGAAATCAACAACACAAGTGTGAGACAGGCCTTAGTGTTTGATCATTGGCAGAATGGAAAGCATGGGTAGGGTGGTAGACAAAGCTGAGGAAGAAGATACAGGGAGATGTAACACTGTGGATAAACGTGCAAAGTTTAAATAGTATATAGCGTGTAGTGTGCAGTGACTGGCACATGGACAGAAAGATAAGCCGGGCTGCTGTGTTCAGGATGGAATGGAGTGGGACGGAGTGATGCGTAATGAGTTACAATAATCAAGACAATAATGAATCAGGGCAACAATGAGAGTTTTTTCTGTTTTCACAGTAAGAAAAAGATGAATGCTGCGTACATGAGCTCTAAAATAGTTACACCTATCCAAAAAACTAACAAACACGCCTGTGAGAAGACCACCCCCTCTATCCAGATCAGATTTCCTGAGCCATATTTTAATTTCTTTCATATATTATGCATATTGGCTATCTTCTTCGAGATAACAACCCGCCGCTCCCCCCCCCCCAGAAACCCACTTTTCAATGCTAATTTGAGTGGTTGTCTCAAAGAGGTTTCACTAGATGGTGCATGGGCATCTATTTTCCTTGTCCAGGAGGCAACACATTAAATAAATGCATAAATATGTAAATAAATAAATATATTATTAATCATTAAATAAATAAATAAATACCTCACACTGGTCGTCTTTCATTCACCTAAACTGAAATAGTTACCACTATTACATTACTGAACTTGCTTTGTGAATTTGTGGTAACATGAGGCTCTGCTATATTTACTGAAAATCAGGAAGGTCACTGAATCAAACCTATATAATGGCTGTAATCCTCTGCTCATACAATTTCTGCATTATCTTGTTTACTTAAGCCCCGCTCTTGTGAGGAGCACAAATGGTATATGTATCTAGTGCCATCTGTCCGCCAGACAAGCACCCTTCACATGATGAAGTGCAGAGCTGCAGACTCCTTAATATTATTATACAAGAGAGGGAACCGGGGAGGCGGCTGCACCTGCACAAGATGCTTGACCAGTTACTAATCTAGATGTAGCATTAACACAATAATCATCTCTTAATTTGACAACAGCTGTGGGTGATATTTTACTAAATATTCACACATGGAACTAATTTAGAGAACAAGGAAAGGAAGGAGAATACGCCATTGTCTGTAATGAGCATCCTTTCATGGAGTCCTCCGAGAAGACAAAAAAATGTAATTTTGTTACTTTCAATACATTTAAAAGGCAAGAACATGGGTTTTTCTTTTAGCTCAAATGTGGTTAAATTGAACTCTTTCGCCTTCAGTTTACTACACTAAATGTAATTATGGGCAATCTAATTTACTCGGTGAATAACTTTTCTTAATCTTCTTTGTACACATTAAATATCCTCGTGCTTCTGTTCAATGTTACAGTTAATAGCAGCATAGAAAATAATCTTTTGCACATATTGCAACATAATATACCTAGTATCTAAACAGAAACAAGAATATATATTATACAACTAAACCAGGAAACATAGCAAAGATTAAGCTAATAAAATATTGCATAATGGAAATAAATCATTTTAAACTTAAAGTGATTTTACACAATTTTTTAAGTAAATAGGTCTAAATGCTTAGTTAATTTAGTAATTTGTAATATCAATATCTCTATTTTTCCCTTTTTATTTAGATACAGCACTTCCAATCTCTTGAATAAATATAGATTCAAATGGA
This sequence comes from Bufo gargarizans, assembly GCF_014858855.1. NCBI lineage: Eukaryota > Metazoa > Chordata > Amphibia > Anura > Bufonidae > Bufo > Bufo gargarizans. Next base: position 40,008,824 of record NC_058082.1, on the reverse strand, counting down.
ACCACCACTAGAGGGAGCTTACTGTATACTGTATAAATTAAACTCAATAATAGTCCAGTATGCAGTAAGCTCCCCCTAGTGGAGAATTTTGCTGTTTAAGACTATGGCTATGTAGGACATTTAGAATAATATTCAAGATATATTAAGATATCATATATTGGAAAAAACAAATATATATATATATATATATATATATATATATATACACACTTAGCAAAAATATAAACACAACACTTTCGGTTTTGCTCCCATTTTGCATGAGCTGAACTCAAAGATCTGAAACATTTTCTACATACACAAAAAGACCCATTACTCTCAAATATTGTTCACAAATCAGTCTAAATCTGTGTTAGTGAGCACTTCTCCTTTGCCGAGATAATCCATCCCACCTCAAGGTGCTGATTAGACAGCATGAATATTGCACAAGTGTTGCTTAGACTGCCTACAATAAAAGGCCACTCTGTCTGAAATGTGCACAGTTTTGCATTACTTGGGGGGGGGGGGGGGGGGGGGGTGGTTTAGAAAACCAGTCAGTATCTGGTGTGTTGTGGCCACCATTTGCCTCACGCAGTGCAACACATCTCCGATGGTTGTGGATGAATGGCACAACAATGGGCCTCAGGATCTTGTCACGGTATCCTTGTGCATTCAAAATGCCATCAATAAAATGCACCTGTGTTTGTTGTCCATACCATACGCCTGCCCATACCATAACCCCACCGCCACTATGGACCACTCGATCCACAACGTTGACGTTAGCAAACTGCTCACCCACATGATGCCACACATGCTGTCTGCCATCTGCCCTGAACAGTCAAAACCGGGACTCAACCATGAACAGAGCGCCTCTCTAACGTGCCAGACGCCATTGAATGTGAGCAGAAATTCTTTGGTTATGCAAACCGATTGTTGCTGAAGCTGTCCGGGTGGCTGGTCTCAGATGATCATGGAGGTGAACATGCTGGATGTGGAGGTCCTGGGCTGGTATGGTTACACGTGGTCTGCAGTTGTGAGGCCGGTTGGATGTACTGCCAAATTCTCCCTTTGGAGACGGCTTATGGTAGAGAAATGAACATTCATTGCACGGGCAACAGCTCTGGTAGACATTCCTGCAGTTAGTATGCTAATTGGACGCTCCCTCAAACGTTGCGACATCTGTGGCATTGTGCTGTGTGATCAAACTGCACATTTCAGAGTGGACTTTTATTGTGGGCAGTCTAAGGCACACCTGTGCAATATTCATGCTGTCTAATCAGCACCTTGATACGCCACACCTGTGGGGTGGGATGGATTATCTCATCAAAGGAGAAGTGCTCACTAACACAGATTTAGACAGATTTGTGAACAATATTTGAGAGTAATGGGTCTTTTGTGTATGTAGAAAATGTTTAAGATCTTTGAGTTCAGCTCATGCAAAATGGGAGCAAAACCGAAAGTGTTGCGTTTATATTTTTGCTCAGTGTATATTCAATAAGTTTATTTATTTAAATTTCTTAAAAAAATAGAGGTATTCAAGAATATATCTTATAAATTGACAGATAGATATAAATTAAGAATGAGCAAATTGATTCTATTGGTTTGGAATTCATCCCAAATACCCTAAATAGTTCTAATTGAAAGTAAGCCAAAAGATACTCACTCTCTCTCTCTCTCTCACATTTTTGGCTAACCTGAGCGAATCTTGAAAAGTTTGCTCATCTCTAAGATATATGCATCTATTATATATTTTAGAAGAAAATTCCACAGCACTCCCAAAAAGTTCAGTAGTAGTGTCCTTTAGTCATCAGTGTGATGTTTCAGTCCTCTTACTGGGACTTTTCTCAAGCAATATAAAAGTGCAATGTACATATGTGTACACAATGGCATGGGAGAAGGTCACGTGGTCCGATGAGACCAAAACAGAACTTTTTGGTATTTACTCCACTAGTTTGGAGGAAGAAGGATGAGTACAACCCCAAGAACACCATTTCAACCGTGAAGCATGGGGGTGGAAACATCATACTTTGAGGGTGCTTTTCTGCAAAGGGTACAGTACGACTGCACTGTATTAAAGGGAGTATGGATGGGGCCATGTATCACAAGATTTTTGCTAACAACCTCCTTACCTCAGTAAGAGCATTATAGATGGGTCTTAGCTGGGTCTTCCAGCATGACAATGATCCGAAACAGACAGCCAGCAAAAAAAGTAGTGGCTCTGTAAGAAGCATTTCAAGGTCCTGGAATGGCCTAGCCAGTCTCCAGACCTGAACCCAATCGAAAATCTTTGGAGAGAGCTGAAACTCAATGTAGCACAGCGACGGCCCCAAAACCTGAAAGATCTGGAGAAGATCTGGATGGAGGAGTGGACCAAAATCCCTGCTGCAGTGTGTGTAAACTTGGTCAAGAACTGCAGGAAACATCTGACCTCTGTAATTGCAAAGAAAGGTTTCTGTACCATATTAAGTTCTGTTTTTCTATTGTATCAAATACTTATTTTATGCAATAAAATGCAAATTAATTATTTAAAAATCATACAATGTGATTTTCTGGATTTTTTTTTATTTTTTTATTCTGTCTCTCACAGTTAAAGTGTACCTACGATAAAAATTACAGACCTCTTCATTCTTTGTAGGTGGGAAAACTTGCAAAATCGCCAGTGTATCAAATACTTATTTACCTCACTGTACCTGATGCCCATTGTAACAGTGAATAAACTATAATAAACTGTAAATTAATAATCAGTGTTTCATTAAAAACTACTGTGCAGATTCAAAGCAGGTAACACTAACCAGCATCAACCCGCCATGCATAAATATATCATGGCGTCTACAGCTTCTTGATGATTCCAATGATTCAATGATGTCAAAAACAAAAGTAATCATGTAGTACAAGCATCATTAATCATGTGATGCGTGCGTCATAGAAAACGCATAGGCATTCTCAAAGTTACCATATAAACAAACACATCATCCTAATGTATATTAAACAAGTAATAGGAGTTATAATAATATTAAAAAATTAGAGGGGCAAAGGTTTAAAAGTAATATCAGGAAGTATTACTTTACTGAGAGAGTAGTGGATGCATGGAATAGCCTTCCTGCAGAAGTGGTAGCTGCAAATACAGTGAAGGAGTTTAAGCATGCATGGGATAGGCATAAGGCTATCCTTCATATAAGATAGGGCCAGGGGCTATCCATAGTACTTAGTATATTGGGCAGACTAGATGGGCCAAATGGTTCTTATCTGCCGACACATTCTATGTTTCTATGTTTCTAAATAGAAAGTCAGGCAGTCCCACATGTAAGACAACTGACATACATTTATGCACATATAGTAGTGTGAATACACCGTAAGGGTACGACCACACATATAATGAGAAGTTTCATTTAAGGAGACAAAGGGCAAGCAAATGATATCAAATAAACTCAATCTTAATTTAAAATAATAACCAGGGTTTGTAATCCACTAATAACCCTAATGATTTTAGGGTAAGGAGTTTACATATTCATTCAGCTGAATGTTTCCTCAACAGCATGGTTCTATCGCCCCCTTTGTGTGACAATGGGACATGGTCCATGATTCTAAATTTTAAATTATGTTCCTTGTGTCACTATAAATGTACTGTATGTGTGTAGTGCAAGTTTAAGGCTACTGTGCATATAGCATATAATGTTAGTTCCATAGTTGTAATTGAGTGGCATAGTATCCAATAACAAGCAATTCTCCTTCATCTCCTCTACACTAGAGAGTGAGCACTGCACACAGAGCACGCTGCTAAGGAAGAGCTGCCTCTTTCATCCAATCACAGATTGATGCATGAATTGTAAAGTGTAAGGTCAGTTTCACACTAGCATCAAAATCTTCAGGCAGGCTGTTCCGGTAGAGGACACTTGCCACAAACCGGCAGATGTAAACCCACTGTGCCACGTGTCCTACCTCCTCTAAGGGCATTGTCTAAGTGAACCCTTTACCCCTGATGATGGGGATAGACTTTCCTGAGGGGAACACTAGGTTTCTACTTCTTGAGGAGGATTGGCACAAGAGGTAGCTGGTCCAGACAGATCACGAGGTACCAGAGATACAGACGTAGTCAGCAAGAGCGACAGTGCAGGACTGAAGGATGAGGCAGAGGTGAAGTCAAACAAGCAATAGGTCAGGGCAGGTTGCACAGGTATGGGTCAGGCAATCCGGATCGGCAACAGGAGATTTAAGGCAAACAGGCAGGGATCGAGCATGTAGCAGAGTCCAGGAACACGGAAAACATCAGCAACAGATCAGCACTGAACATGGAGCCCAAAACGGTGGCGGTAAGCAGGAGAACATCGGTGGGCAGCAGTCGCTGTTACAACACTGAAGTGCACATGCTTTCTCTTCCTATAGTGCTTCCTAAAGACCAGTTTAATATCACTCAGTGGATCCATTACCCCACATGGGTTTCCCAGATGGGGTCTCTGAAGCACTTTACTGTCTACAGATGCCTCTGTGGAGGAATACATTTACTCAAGAATATTTAACTGGACCTTAACACAGGGTTGAATTGGAACCAGGGAGCAGTCCGACACATTATTTACATGCCAGTTGTTATAGGGAATATTAATTCAGCTATTGCTGACTATGCCTATTTCCTTTTTCGACCTGTTTCTCTAACTTTTTCCTGAACTGCGTGCACTGGACTACAGCAACGACAAAAGACTATGTACTGTATTTTAATAATAAACTATATTTATTAAAACAATAACAAGTCTTATAGTTACTTATTTCTGCTATATATACAGTACAGACCAAAAGTTTGGACACACCTTCTCATTCAAAGAGTTTTCTTTATTGTCATGACTATGAAAATTGTAGATTCACAGTGAAGGCATCAAAACTATGAATTAACACATGTGGAATTATATACATAACAAAAAAGTGTGAAAGAACTAAAAATATGTCATATTCTAGGTTCTTTAAAGTAGCCATCTTTTGCTTTGATTACTGCTTTGCACACTCTTGGCATTCTCTTGATGAGCTTCAAGAGGTAGTCACCTGAAATGGTTTTCACTTCACAGGTGTGCCCTGTCAGGTTTAATAAGTGGGATTTCTTGCCTTATAAATGGGGTTGGGACCATCAGTTGCGTTGTGGAGAAGTCAGGTGGATACACAGCTGATAGTCCTACTGAATAGACTGTTAGAATTTGTATTATGGCAAGAAAAAAGCAGCTAAGTAATTAAAAACGAGTGGCCATAATTACTTTAAGAAATGAAGGTCAGTCAGTCCGAAAAATTGGGAAAACTTTGAAAGTGTCCCCAAGTGCAGTCACAAAAACCATCAAGCGCTACAAAGAAACTGGCTCACATGCGGATCGCCCCAGGAAAGGATGACCAAGAGTCACCTCTGCTGCGGAGGATAAGTTCATCCGAGTCACCAGCCTCAGAAATCGCAGGTTAACAGCAGCTCAGATTAGAGAACAGGTCAATGCCACACAGAGTTCTAGCACCAGACACATCTCTAGAACAACTGTTAAGAGGAGACTGTGTAAATCAGGCCTTCATGGTAGAATATCTGCTAGGAAACCACTGCTAAGGACAGGCAACAAGCAGAAGACTTGTTTGGGCTAAAGAACACAAGGAATGGACATTAGACCAGTGGAAATCTGTGCTTTGGTCTGATGAGTTCAAATTTGAGATCTTTGGTTCCAACCACTGTGTCTTTGTGCGACGCAGAAAAGGTGAACGGATGGACTCTACATGCCTGGTTCCCACCGTGAAGCATGGAGGAGGAGGTGTGATGGTGTGGGGGTGCTTTGCTGGTGACACTGTTGGGGATTTATTCAAAATTTAAGGCATACTGAACCAGCATGGCTACCACAGCATCTTGCAGCGGCATGCTATTCCATCCGGTTTGCGTTTAGTTGGACCATCATTTATTTTTCAACAGGACAATGACCCCAAACATACCTCCAGTGTAAGGGCTATTTGACCATGAAGGAGAGTGATAGGGTGCTGCGCCAGATGACCTGGCCTCCACAGTCACCGTACCTGAACCCAATCGAGATGGTTTGGGGTGAGCTGGACCGCAGAGTGAAGGCAAAAGGGCCAACAAGTGCTAAGCATCTCTGGGAACTCCTTCAAGACTGTTGGAAGACTATTTCAGGTGACTACCTCTTGAGGCTCATCAAGAGAATGCCAAGAGTGTGCAAAGCAGTAATCAAAGCAAAAGGTGGCTACTTTGAAGACCCTAGAATATTACATATTTTCAGTTCTTTCACACTTTTTTGTTATGTATATAATTCCACGTGTGTTAATTCATAGTTTTGATGCCTTCAGTAAGAATCTACAATTTTCATAGTCATAAAAATAAAGAAAACTCTTTGAATGAGAAGGTGTGTACTGTATATATACAGGTCCTTCTAAAAAAATTAGCATATTGTGATAAAGTTCATTATTTTCTGTAATGTACTGATAAACATTAGACTTTCATATATTTTAGATTCATTACACACCAACTGAAGTAGTTCAAGCCTTTTATTGTTTTAATATTGATGATTTTGGCATACAGATCATGAAAACCCAAAATTCCTATCTAAAAAAATTAGCATATCATGAAAAGGTTCTCTAAACGAGCTATTAACCTAATCATCTGAATCAACTAATTAACTCTAAACACCTGCAAAAGATTCCTGAGGCTTTTAAAAACTCCCAGCCTGGTTCATTACTCAAAACCGCAATCATGGGTAAGACTGCCGACCTGACTGCTTTCCAGAAGGCCATCATTGACACCCTCAAGCAAGAGGGTAAGACACAGAAAGAAATTTCTGAAGGAATAGGCTGTTCCCAGAGTGCTGTATCAAGGCACCTCAGTGGGAAGTCTGTGGGAAGGAAAAAGTGTGGCAGAAAACGCTGCACAACGAGAAGAGGTGACCGGACCCTGAGGAAGATTGTGGAGAAGGACCGATTCCAGACCTTGGGGGACCTGCGGAAGCAGTGGACTGAGTCTGGAGTAGAAACATCCAGAGCCACCATGTAAAGGCGTGTGCAGGAAATGGGCTACAGGTGCCGCATTCCCCAGGTCAAGCCACTTTTGAACCAGAAACAGCGGCAGAAGCGCCTGACCTGGGCTACAGAGAAGCAGCACTGGACTGTTGCTCAGTGGTCCAAAGTACTTTTTTCGGATGAAAGCAAATTTTGCATGTCATTCGGAAATTAAGGTGCCAGAGTCTGGAGGAAGACTAGGGAGAGGGAAATGCCAAAATGCCTGAAGTCCAGTGTCAAGTACCCACAGTCAGTGATGGTCTGGGGTGCCATGTCAGCTGCTGGTGTTGGTCCACTGTGATTTATCAAGGGCAGGGTCAATGCAGCTAGCTATCAGGAGATTTTGGAGCACTTCATGCTTCCATCTGCTGAAAAGCTTTATGGAGATAAAGATTTCATTTTTCAGCACGACCTGGCACCTGCTCACAGTGCCAAAACCACTGGTAAATGGTTTACTGACCATGGTATTACTGTGCTCAATTGGCCTGCCAACTCTCCTGACCTGAACCCCATAGAGAATCTGTGGGATATTGGGAAGAGAAAGTTGAGAGACGCAAGACCCAACACTCTGGATGAGCTTAAGGCCGCTATCGAAGCATCCTGGGCCTCCATAACACCTCAGCAGTGCCACAGGCTGATTGCCTCCATGCCACGCCGCATTGAAGCAGTTATTTCTGCAAAAGGATTCCCGACCAAGTATTGAGTGCATAACTGAACATAATTATTTTAAGGTTGACTTTTTTTGTATTAAAAACACTTTTCTTTTATTGGTCGGTTGAAATATGCAAATTTTTTTAGATAGGAAATTTGGGTTTTCATGAGCTGTATGCCAAAATCATCAATATTAAAACAATAAAAGGCTTGAACTACTTCAGTTGTGTGTAATGAATCTAAAATATATGAAAGTCTAATGTTTATCAGTACATTACAGAAAATAATGAACTTTATCACAATATGCTAATTTTTTTAGAAGGACCTGTATATATATATATATATATATATAAAAAGTAGGAAAATCCAAGGCAGCACTAACAGTAGCAGAAGTCCAGAGTGTCCGCAGTATAGACATAACCAACTGTCAGAACATACAAAAGAAAAACAAACGCAGCACTTCCATAGGTGAAAACTTAGTGGAGTCCTTTTTTCCCCCACAGTGAGAGGTTCGGTCTGGGAAAACAGGTATTATCCTCCCAGCATGTGCAGCGGGGCTGATTTATAGCCAGGTGTCCTAAAATGGGCAGCTGGGCTCAGAAGCGAGGTCTCTGTGTTGGGATCTGGGAGCCTTGTGTCTGGATGAAGGCTTGCTACAGATGTAATAGAGTTAACACACATGCTTTATGAGACGTGTTATCTAAACTAAATGCGTTAAGAAAACACCTTTAATGGCTTTTGTTTCAAGATAACGCGATGAGTTAAGAAATTTGAGTTAAGAGTTTGTGTGTTAACCCTGCTACATCTGTGTCTGTGAAGGTTCTCATTTATCCAGGTCATGGTATATATCTGTAAAGAATAATTCAAGGCAACTGGACGTACTGTAGATTTCTTGAAAACGTTTCACTCGTTCTTCCAACGAGCTTTCTCAATTCTGAGTGATTGTACAAAAATTCTGGGAATAAATATGTAACTGAATCCACATCTGGTAATTATACCCAGCATTGGGTCAAAGGTGTTGATGCCATTATCCTAATTGGAGTCAGTAGGTGATAAAGACTTCCCAGAAAAAGGTGTCAAGACAGCATCATCTGTGCTTTTATATATATATATATATATATATATATATATATATATATCGTTTTTAATGCATCAGTGTTCTTAGTTAAATTCTTATTTACATGTATATGTGCCCCGATCATGTGCCTGTGGCTGCCGGAGGATCACGTGTCAGTTTCCCTCCTCCCTCCCCCTGACACAGCCTCGTTGCCTAGGAAGTGCTTGTGTGATTGTTAGCACGTGACACGCACCTGGATCACGTGGTTCGCATCTTGGAGAGTGAGTAATGGAAAATGCGTGGTGGAAACACCAACGATGCAGTAGGTGTATGTAATTTACCTTATTTGATTTAACGCAGCTGTTGCTTTCTTTTTTTAGTATACTAATTAGGTTGTGTTCACACATGGTGGAAATCGATCAATTATGCACTGTGCACTTTATTGTAATTTTGTATACAGTATCAATTGCTCTGTATGAAATGTATGGGATCCCAATCATGTCACAATATTATGGAAATTAATTAATTAATTTTTAATCATGTCTTATATGGCTTTTCATTTGATGTTTTATATTGGCAATCAATTATACAATTATGTTGTTCCTAAGTAGGGTAAGCGCGAATATTCAAAAAGCTAATTTTTTTTCACGAATATCAGCACTTCGAGAATTCGAGAATATTTAGAATATAGTGCTATATATTTGTAATAAAGAATTTTTTATTTTTTTAACACAGTACATATCAGGTGATCATCCCTCCCTTCTTCTAGCTTGTGGGCCAATAAGAAGGCTTTGTCACAGCTTAGCAACATCCCTAGCAACCAACAGAAAAGTTGAATACCTCACGCCGGTATTTTGCGCGCATTCCTCGAATAATACATTGCCAATTTTCTCAATTAAGAATATAATCTGGAATTCGCGAATTCACGAATATATGATGAATATTCTACAAAATATTTGTGAAATATTGTGAATTCGAATATTGCCCCTGCCGCTCATCACTATTCCTAAGAACTATGGGTATTTATAGATGCATCATTTGTTTGCTTGACAAAGGCCTCATTGAGATGGGCTGAAACGTTGCTAAGGGATAATAAAGGGTCTGACCCCTTTATCTACATTGGAGTGCTGCCTCATTCTTTGTTTGTTGGAATTTATCTATGGACTTCATTACCTGCTGCCCTTGAGGGATTGTACCCACCTTCACGTTTTTATCTGTGCTGCTGCTGCTCTTTGTGTTTCATCTTCTCATTATAAATATATATATATATATATATATATATATATCGCTATATAAATATATATATATATACATATAGACACACACTACAATATACAGTAACAGCACTATAATAAACCTAATTACACTAGACAAAATATACAATCACCACTATAATTCCACCCCAAAATCTCTAGCTAAACATACACTCATACACACAAAAGCAGTGCCCTCCGAACCTCTCTATAAGGCCTCATGCACACGACCGTTGTTCTGGTCCGCATCCTAGCCGCAGTTTTTGCTGCTCGGGTGCGGATCCATTCACTTAATGGGGCCACAAAAGATGCGGACAGCACTCCATGTGCTGTCCATATCCGTTGCTCTGTTCCGTGGCCCTGCAAAAAAAATATAACATGTCCTATGCTTGTCTGTTTTGCGGACAAGAATAGGCATTTCTACAATAGGTCACCGGTTCCATTGCGCAAATTGCGGAAGGCACACGGGCGGTTTCCGTGTTTTGCGGATCCGCAACAAAAACGGAACAGTCATGTGCAAGAGGCTTAAGCTGTCCCTAAAGGGTAAAAAGGGTTAAATACAATACTAATGTCACGGATGATGTTGCAGATAGCTGGAACTTATAAATAAATATATACAACTGGCTTGATCCCAAACTAAGGAGCATATGGGTGAGCCCTATAAAACCCTAAGAGCTCTCCCTGACTGCTATGCCCATGCAAGGGTCTGAATGGTAGACAACTGCATGCCCACGTACCTAAGACTGTGTGACACCTGAAGACCCTATAATACTGAGGGGACACGACCACCAGCTCACTGCGCTTAATACGGACTGAGTCAGGGTCACCTAGAATCGAGCCAGCAAGGAAACACAAATAAAGAAAAAGACTTATCTTAGCAAACAGCAGCAGCAGCAGCAGCCTCCAGCAGTGAACACCTCATCCAGGAAGTAGTATAAACCGCAAAGTGAGGCAGTATGGGAGGGAATATAAAGGGAGACAATTAGTCTAAATAGGTGACACCTGGGAGAAGGAAAGTAGATGACAAAGTGAAACCAAAACAAAGAACTTCATGCAAGAGGTAGAGAAGAACGTCTGCCAGACCTTCTCACAGAACTGGCAGTGACAACTAGGGTAACAGGGTAGCATTGCAGTGGTTAAATCAGGGCAGAGCAGGGGTTTAGGGCTATGCAGGGATATGGCAATATAGGGGTTAAAACAGTATAGGCAGGGCAATGCAGGGGTATGGCACTGTAGGGGTTAATTCAGGATAGACAGGGCAACGCAGGGGTTAAATGCAGTGATACTGGCACTGCAGAGGTATATTCAGTGGAACAAGAAAATATTGCAGGATAATGCAGGGGTTAATATATCATTGGTGGCAGTGGGATATAAGGATAAAAGGGTTCTCGTTGATCTAGGGGGTATGGAAAGGGTTACTCAGCCAGCTCCAGTGGTAATGCCAGGGGTTAATGCTTGTTTTCCAGGGGTTGATACTGATCCCTGAGGTACCCCACTAGTGACAGTGACCCAATCTGAGTGTGTACCACTAATAACCACCCTCTGTTTTCTATCACTGAGCCAGTTACTTACCCACATACAGACATTTCTCTCAGTTCAAGCATTCTCATTTTATGTACTAACCTTTTATGTGGCTTAGTATAAAATGCTTTGGAGAAGTCAAGATATACGACATCCATTGATTCGCTGTGGTCAAGTCTAGAACATACCTTCTTATAGAAACTGATTAATTTATTTTGACATGACCGATCCCTGATGAGCTGTGCTGATACAGTGTTATACACTTATTTTCATTGAGATACTCCAGAATAGCATCTCTTAGAAAACCCTCAAACAGTTTACCTACAACAGATGTTACACTTACCGGCCTATAGTTTCCAAGTTCTGTTTTTGACCCTGTTTTGAATATTGGCACCCCATTTGCTAAGTGCCAATCCTGGTGAACACTCCCTGTCATTATTTTTTAGTCCATCAATATCAGAAATAAGAGTCTTAATTCTCTTAGGATATCAGGTTTTATGCCATCTGGACCTAGTGATTTGTCTATTTTAATCTTTTTAAGATCCCGCTGTACTTCTTCTTGGGTCAGACAGGTCATTTTTAATGGGGAGTTTATTTTGACACTCTGCTTTTCATCCGACAGTTTATTTTCCTCTGTGAATAGAGTGGAGAAAAAAGTTAATAACTTTGCTTTCGCCTCATCGCTCTCTACAACTCCTCTCTCATTATTCTGTCAGGGACCAACACTTTTAGGGGCTATTTATATAACTGAAGTTACATTTATAGTGACATTCCTATCAAAATGATAAGAATTTAGCTAAATGAATGTTTATGAACTCCCAGGAGAGGACAGATAAGAGTTGCAGATCGAGCTGTCAGAGCAGTTATCTTTAGCCATAAATGAGTAAAATGCAATGATAAAAATGTCCATATTCTTGAAATATCACCATCATGAATATCCTCTGTTTTTTGTGTTTGGAGCAGTTGATTAGATAAAATAATACTGTATATTGTTCACTACCTAAAATTTGGCGATACATTGAGCTACTGGGCAGGCCAAGGAAGTATATAGAGAATGAATTCCTGGGAAACCCTTGCTGTCTGAGGGCAAGCATTATCCTGCTGAAAAATGCCAAATGGAAGCCCTGCCCTGAGAGGCAACACGTGTGGCTGAAGGATGTCCTGCACACATTGATGGGCTGATAGTGTCACACATATCACTACTAGGGTTGAATGACTGTTCTATATGATGGCTCCACAGATTATCAAACCAGTAGTTGGGGCAGCTTGTCGTTAGACAGCAAAATCAGGATTAATGCACTCACCACAATGCCTCCATACTTGAACCCGACCGCCGTGGGATACCAAACAGAACTTGAATTAATCGCTAAAGAGTGTCCAGTCTATAGCAGTCCTGGTTTCTTGTTCATAAAAACAGAGAGTTTCTTGTTCATGTCACCACCGCAAACGAAGTTGACAATGGCTGTCTGTCAATGGCAGGACACGTAATGGGCACCATAACACCAAATTCCCTTCTGTTAGGTGTTTCAAAATGGTCCATACAGAGACAAAGGTGTGTAAAGTGTGAGTCCCCTTTTCTGGATGTTGGATAACGAAACTTTGGGAGCTGCTCATGCTTGTCAGCTGATCAAATGATCCTCTCTACTGGTGGAAAGCAATTTGCCAAAATGATCACCCTGCTTCTCTCAGTTCAATGATGTTGCCCCTCTCAAATTCTTTCGACAAAATGTATTTGAGTGTGTTGCAGAGGCATGTCTAGCAGTCAACGAGCTCTCACCAAGAGGTACACTACCCAAAAGTAGCCCCTGAGAACCATTTTATAGGACTGCAGGGGGAACACTTTTAGGCCTTCCTGTGGCAAGACCCAATGTCCAATCAGACCACACCTGTAATAATTGTATACCTGCATGCCAAGTTTTGCAGCAGTATAATATTTTTATCTGGGTGCTTTTTTGTCAATGAGTGTATATACCTTAAAGGGGTTTTCTAGGCTTTAACAATTGCAGGCCAATCTAGTAAGCAGGCTACATTTTCTAATGTTAGTAAGGTTGACAACTTTTGTTGTTAAGATTATCACAACAGTGTAGATAAAGAACACTGAGGGCGAGAGACCACTCAGTTATCAGCGTAGAAGCAGCGGGGGACTTGTTTGTTATTAAAGAATGCAAGCTTAGCTATGAGGGGTGTGGGGATTGCAGTCGCACCCAAGCCTTATTGTTTTTAGGAGCCCAAAGGCTAATTTCCAACTCCTTTGTTTGCGAACAAAACAGGAGGGGAGTCCTGAACATGTTCTTACCACGCAATATCAAAAGAGATGGGGCACTGGACAAGTAGGAGTTTTTATGTAACAACTATATACATTAATGTAAGTTCCATTAAAGGGGTTCTCCGGGAATTGAGAAAATGAAAATACTTAACTATTACTTTATTATAAATATATTCTCAAATACCTTTCATTATTTACAATGGCTCGTTTTGTCTGGGGAGCAATCATCAGGGGAAGCAAAATGGCCGCTGTACCATTAGTTCACACAAAACCTGTCCTAATCACACAGAAGGACCAGTTACTTTACAACACTGAGGTAAAGAGCTGCATCATCCTCCTCCTCCTCTCTATTTTTCAGGGATTATGAACCTGAATACAGGTGATAAGAACTTAAAGGGCTTCTGTCACCCCACTAAACCGTTTATTTTTTTTTTGTTTACTTATAATCCCTATACTGCGATTTATGCCTACATAATCTAATTAATTATTTCGGTTCAGTAGATTGTGTTAAAAACGTGCTTTTAAAATATGCAAATTACCTTGCTACCAGCAAGTAGGGCGGCTACTTGCTGGTAGCAGCCGCATCCTCCAGTCCTAAAGACGCCCCCTCCGCATGTTGATTGACAGGGCCAGTGAACGGGATCGTACTCGGCTGGCCCTGTCTGCTATCAAGATCTTGCGCCTGCGCCATAACGGTATTCAGTCGGCGCAGGCGCACTCAGAGGAAGCCGCTCACTCGGCCGCTCCATCCTCAATGCGCCTGCGCCGATGACGTCACATCTACACCCGGCGCAGGCGCATTGAGGATGGAGCGGCCGAGCGAGCGGCCGCCTATCAGTGCGCCTGCGCCGACTGAATACCGTTACGGCGCAGGCGCGAGATTTTGAATGCAAACAGGGCCAGCAGAGAACGATCCCGTTCCCTGGCCCTGTCAATCAACATGAGGAGGGGGCGTTTTTAGGATCGGAGGATGCGGCTGCTACCAGCAAGTAGCCGCCCTACTTGCTGGTAGCAAGGTAATTTGCATATTTTAAAAGCACGTTTTTAACACAATCTACTGAACTGAAATGATTAATTCGATTATGTGGGCATAAATCGCAGTATAGGGATTATAAGTAAACAAAAAAAAAAGCGGTTTAGTGGGGTGACAGAAGCCCTTTAAGCTGAATCTCTGGGGTATTTAGTTCATGAGGAGACATGAGGTACAGAGAGGATGGACAGAACAGACTGTGGTAATGTGGGGCTGTGGTAATGGAGACTGTAAACAAGTGCTGCTGCTCATTAGCCACACCTCACCCTCCTCTCATGTCTCCTCATCATCTCCATTCCCACAAAGATTCACCTGTATTCAGGATCATGATTCCTGACAAGCAGAGCAGAGAGGAGAATGAGACAGCACCATGGCTCATTGTGATGTCCTCCTGTGTGACTAGGACATGTTTTGTGTGTACTGATAGGACAGCGGACATTTTATTTCTCTTAATGATTGCTCCCTAGACAAAACAAGCCATTCTAAATAATGAAAGGTATTTGGGAATATGTTTATTATAAAATAATATTTAAGTATTTTCATTTAATTCCTGGACAACCCCTTTAATCTTATTGGTTGCATTAAACTGGTTGTGACTGAATATTCAGGAGCAGTTGTTACATGAAATTGAAAAACTAGGCAAGAAGAAGGTGAGAGGTGAGGAATACAAATATTTCATATTTCATCCAATTGATCAAATATTTGCAAAAAAAGTCAATTTGTCACTGCTGTACTAAATAGCTTTGACATTTCAAGACACAGTACGTTTGTTTAAAAAATAAAATACGTTTGACATTTACAAATATCAGCTTAGTTTAAACATTACAAACCACAAGAAATTCAGCAATTGTTTGTATATTTAAAGTCCTTGTCATTTACAAGGAGGAGGCAAACATATCACACACATGCTAGAAAATAAGCGTGCGTGTAGTAGACAATGAAATGTGGGGTAATCTTAATCTGTCCACTTCCCCCCTACTCTCTTACCAGTGGTTAATGTCTGCCATGTACAGGGCCGGTGCAATAATAAGGCAGACCAAGCGGCTGCCTTATGGAGCAGAGAATAAAAAAATAAAATACCCTGTATTTTTCAGCCCCGGGTCTTATGGGGCGTATACTAATGAAGCGCTTCCATTTTGGAAGCGCTTCATTAGTACCGGAGGACCGGGAAGCTGTGAAGGATCTGTACTCACCGCTTCCTGGTCCTCCGCTCGGCTGTCTGCTGTAAAGGGCTGCGCACCATGTGACCTCACTGTGCGCAGCCTTCACAGCTGACAGCCGAGAACCAGGAAGAAGAGAGAGAGCGCTGGTGGTGAGGCGTGGTGCCGTGCAGGAGAGGTAAGTTTTGTTTTGTTTTTTTGCGCTAATGGCTGACATGGGGGGGGCATGATTGATAGCTGGCATGATGGCTGACATGGGGGCATGATGGCTGACATGAGGGCATGATGGCTGACATGGGGCATGATGGCTGACATGGCAGCATGATGGCTAAAATGTGGGCATGATGGCTGACATGGGGGCATGATGGCTGACATGGGGCATGATGGCTGACATGGCAGCATGATGGCTAAAATGTGGGAATGATGGCTGACAGGGCGGACTGATGGCTGACATGGGGGGCTGATCTGAGGCATTGAGGGTCTGATCTGAGGTCTGATTAACATTGGGGGTCTGATTGCTGGTCTGACCTGAGGTGCAATGGAAAATATTATTTTCTCATTATCCTCCTCTAAAACCTAGGTGCGTCTTAGAGGGCAATAAATACGGTCCTCAATCCAGCAATTGTCTGAAGCAGAGAGAAGATACCAGGACCACACAGAGAAGAAGCCAGCTGCTGCAGACAGGACCAGGGTCAGGTGAGCTGTGAGGGGGGTGGGGGTGCCAAAATGTAGCTTTGCTTGTGTTGGCAAAAATCCTTGCACCGGCCCTGGCCATGTATATATCGCTGCAACTATTCACCCTGGGGAAAAAATATATGTATATCATTTAACTTAGCATGAGCAACCCTACCAGGAAATATTTCTAGTTTAATAGGGTTGATCATTTTGACAGATGCTCCTTAGAGGGGTTGTACATTGGCATAATATTGATGACCTATCTTTAAGATAGGTCACCAGTATCAGATCGGTGGAGTTCTGACTCACAGCACCCCTGCAGATCAGCTGTTTGAAGGGGTTATGGAGCTTGTGGAGCCCTTCGTCCTCTTCAGCATTCATCTGCATCCCATCTTCCTTGTATTGACGGTGCAGTATATTTACAACTGTTGTCCCTGCTTGTCTCTTCCTCTCCCATTGAAGAGAACACAGTACTTGCATTAGCTCCATGACCCCTTCAAACAACTGATTGTCAGGAGTCATACCCCCACTGATCTGATACTGGTGACCTATTCTGAGGATAGTCCACAAATGAACTGGAACACTCCTTCAGTTCCAAAAAATCAAGTGTGTTTATTCACCAAAATGCATCATAAAAGAGTGACGTTTCGAATCTTCGAAAGTATTTTTCAAATTTGAACTGAAGGAGTGCTGCAGTTCATTTGTGGACTTATCTCTGGGACCATAAAGCCGAGGTCCAACTCTGCTTGCTCCCATGAGTCCCTTTGAGGATTACCCCCTACTACATTAGGTAACGCAGGGCTGGGTCTCTTAGGCAACTGTCAGCGTCTTACAGAGTCTTACTGTGACGCTGACAGTTCAATTCAGTACAATACAGAATGTATTGTACGGAATTGAAACAGGGATCAAACCCTGAAAAGGTGAAGTCCCACAGTGGGACAAATATAAAAAGTTAAAAAAAAAGTTAAAAAGGTGTTTTTTATAATAAAAAATTAAAAGTTTCAAGGAAAAAAAGAAAAGTAGACATATTAGGTACCACCGCATCCATATCGACCGGCTTATAAAAATATCACATGACCTAACCCCTGAGGTGAACAAAAATTAAATAAAAACTGCTAAAAAAAAATTTTTGGGTTTACCTTACATCACTAAAAGTGCAACACCAAGCGAGCAAAAAGGTGTATGCCCCCCAAAATAGTACCAATCTAACTGTCTCCTTATCCTGCAAAAAATGAGCCCCTACCTAAGACAATCGCCCAAAAAATAAAAAACTATTGCTCAGAATATCGAGACACTAACACATGATTTTTTTTGTTTCAAAAATGCTTTTATTAAGTTAAATGTAAAAAAAAATAAGGGAAAAAAAGAAAAGTTGACATATTAGGTATTGCCGCATCAGTAACAACCTGCTCTATAAAAATACCACATGACCAAACCCCTAAGGTGACCACTGTAAAAAATAAAAACAGTATCAAAAAAGCTATTTTTTGCCCCTTACATCACAAAAAGTGTAATAGCAAGCGATCAAAAAGGCATATGCCCCCCCCAAAAAAATAGTACCAATCTAACTGTTACCTTATCTCGCAAAAATTGAGCCCCTACCTAAGACAATCGCCCAAAAAATAAAAAATAAACTATGGCGACACTAAAACATGATTTTTTTTGTTTCAAAAATGATATTATTGTGTAAAACATAAATAAAAGAAATAAGAATAATAAGAATAAAATAAAGTATACATATTAGGTATTGCCATGTCTGCAACGACCTGCTATATAAAAATATCACACGACCTAACCCCTCAGATGAATACCGTGAAAAAAATAAAATAAAAAGTGTGTCAAAAAAGGCATTTTTTGTCACCTTACATCACAAAAAGTGTAATACCATGTGATCAAAAAGGCATACTCACCCCAAAATCATACCAATCAAAATGTCACCTCATTGCTGTATAAAAATATCACATCAACTAACCACACAGGTGAAAACCCTAAAAAAAAAATACGGTGTGAATAAAGCCATTTTTTGGCACCTTACATCACAAAAAGTGCAATAGCAAGTGATCAAAAAGTCATTATTACAGGTTGTGCCAATAAAACCGACATCTCATCCCACAAAAATTAAACCCTACCTAAGACAATCGCATAAAAAAATAATAAAACTATGGCTCCCAGAATATGCAGACACTAAAATATGATTTTTTTTATAAATGCTGTTATTGTGTAAAACTTAAAAGAACAAAACCATATCACAGCGTCTGTAAGAACCTGCTGTATAAAAATATCACATGACCTATCCCCTCAGGTGAACATAGATATAAATGCAACACGCCAGACCTGCAGGGTATGACGAAGTGAGGTCACAGTTATGGGCAATCGAGGGTACTCACTATATTTGAAGAACCCTGGGCAGGCGCGTGGCAGTGAAGGAGAGGTAGACACAGTTCCTCTGGGGCACGCTCTGTAGATAGGGACCAGGCCTGATGGTAGTTGAGGTGCCCTGGATGTTACAGGTATTTTGTGTGCCTGGGGCAAGGTCCCTGTGGTATTCGTGACGCCAGTGCCTTTGGCCGGTGGCACGCCTGTTGGTGGTTGGAAAGATGAAGGTACACAAGTATGCAGTGAACCAAACGGAAACTTTACTGGACAATCCAACTTTGTACAGCAGGGAGTAGTATAGTCTCTGTATTACAGTTCCACAAAAAGGGGCTTATTCACAAATATGGCAGGCAATAGTCATGCAAGTTACACTGAGGGTAAATTCCACAAGCACTCAGCAGCAGGTTGTACTTTTCCCAGAATCACTGTACACTGTCCTTTATAGAACTCCTGCTCTGGCTTTATATCTCCCAAGGCCCGGATGCCTAAAAGGGTGGCTTATATCCTTGGTTACTTTCTTCCTCAGGTAATATACTGCTTGCTATGGTTCCTAAGTTCCTCTGCCTATCAGGGTCACTTTGCTTACCCTGGGTCGCCTCCTCCTATCAGGTGGATAACTGTCGGTTTCTCCCAGGAGGTTGAATCCTGCAACTGGGGTATCTCTTCAGAGCTAACTTAGGCTCTCTTGTTCTCAGGCAGGCTGGAGCTTCTCCACAGCCTCCTGGACATCACTAGCAGCCAGGGCTATCCAGCTGCATGTCAGGAGCAGGCTTTTTTACCCTCTGTCTTCTCAGACTCCTGACTCTGCACTAACACTCCCTATCTGGGCCTGGACATTTATACTAGGGGCTCCCTATCTCCCTCTAGTGTCTGGGATGTCTAACTACACCCACCTAGGCCTGCTGCTGCATTAGACAGGGGTACATTGCATATAACAAAACATTAAAACATACATTAAATGCAGAATTAAATATGACATTTCTGTTCCTTGTGAGTAGGAGTAACGCGCACACCAATTGACCCTTGTGTAGTGCCCACCCATACCTAGTGGGACACTACATAAAGTGTGTCAAAAAAGCTCTTTTTTGTCACCTTACATCACATAAAGTGCAATACCAAGCAATCAAAAAGTCATACGCACTCTAAAATGGTACCAATTAAACCGTCATCTCATATCGAAAAGAATGAGCCCCTACATAAGACAGTTGCCCAAAATAAACAAAAAAACTATGGCTTTCAGAATATGGAGACACTAAAAATGTTGGTATTGTAGAGTCTGTAACAACCATCTCTATAAAAGTACCACGGCTATTTATGGTTACTTTGCCTCACAAAAGTGTAATATAGAGCAACCAAAAATCATATATAGCCTAAAATAGTACCAACAAAACTTTCACCTTATCCCGTAGTTTCCAAAATGGGGTCATTTTTTTGGAGTTTCTACTCTAGCGATGCCTCAGGGGGGCTTCAAATGTGACATGGCAGCTTAAAATTATCCCAGTGAAATCTGCCTCCCAAAAACCATATGGCGTTCCTTTACTTCTGTTCCCTGCCGTGTGCCCGTACAGCAGTTTACAACCACATATGAGGTGTTTCTATAAACTACAGAATCAGGGCAATAAAGATTGAGTTTGTTTGGCTGTTAACCCTTGCTTTGTTACTGGAAAAAATTGATTAAAATGGAGTGTCTATTATAAAAGTGAAATTCTGACATTTCATCAGCATTTTCCTTTAATTCTTGTGGAACACCTAAAGGGTTAACAAAGTTTGTAAAATCAGTTTTGAATACCTTAAGGGGTGTAGTTTCTAAAATGGGGTTACTTTTTTGGAGTTTCTACTCTAGGGGTGCATCAGGGGGGCTTCAAATGTGACATGGCAGCTTAAAATTATCCCAGTGAAATCTGCTTTCCAAAAAACATATGGCGTTCCTTTCCTTCTGCGCAATGCCGTGTGCCCGTACAGCAGCTTGCAACTGCATATGGGGTGTTTCTGTAAACTACAGAATCAGGGCAATAAATATTGAGTTTTTATTAAAATGGAAAATATGCCAAAAAAGTGAAATTCTTAAATGTCATCTCCATTTTCCATTAATTCTTGTGGAACACCTAAAGGGTTAACAAAGTTTGTAAAATCAGTTTTGAATACCTTGAGGGTGTAGTTTTTAAAATTGGGTCATTTTTGGGTGGTTTCTATTATGTAAGCCTCACAAAGTGACTGCAGACCTGAACTGGTCCTTAAAAAGTGGGTTTTGGAAATTTTGTGAAAAATTTCAAGATTTGCTTCTAAAATTCTAAGCCTTCTAACATCCCCAAAAGAATAAAATGGCATTCACAAAATGATCCAAACATGAAGAAGACATATGGAGAATGTAAAGTAATAACTATTTTTGGAGTTATTACTATCTATTATGAAAGTAGAGAAATTGGAATTTCCTAGTTTGCTAATTTTTCCAAATTCTTGGTAATTTTGGTATTTTTTTATAAATAAAAATAAGCTTTTTTGACTAAATTTTACCAGTGTCATGAAGTACAATATGTGATGAGAAAACAATCTCAGAATGGCCTGTATAAGTAAAAGCGTTTTAAAGTGATTACCACATAAAGTGACACATGTCAGATTTGCTAAAAATGGCTGGGTCCTTAAGGGGTTAAAGAGAAGATGTCAGAATGATCAACTGTATTTAACTAGGCATATTACCTTGTAGGGTTAATCATGCTGAGTAAAATTATAAATTTCTTTTTTTTCTCTAGCTTAAATAGTTGCAGAGATATATAACTTTTTATATTTATGAAAAGGATGTCTTTTAAGCACCAGAGAGCTGGCTGTAGCACGTGAAGCAATGCTAGTGTTACGCCCTTGTGCTCTGTGTACTTCACCTTTTCCTCTGATTG
This sequence comes from Bufo gargarizans, assembly GCF_014858855.1. Taxonomy (NCBI): domain Eukaryota; kingdom Metazoa; phylum Chordata; class Amphibia; order Anura; family Bufonidae; genus Bufo; species Bufo gargarizans. The sequence continues at coordinate 39,986,951 of NC_058082.1, read as the reverse complement.
ACAGGGCTAGACATCTCATCTAGCCCTGCATTCTCACTCCAGTGCGGAGTCGGCTCAGTGACTCAGTGCCTGCACAGTTAGGCCTCGTTCACACTTCAGTGTTTGGTCATTGATTTCCATCAGTTATTTGTGAGCCAAAACCAGAAGTGAAGGCTACACAGAGAAAAGTTATAATGGAAAGATCTGCAACTGTTCTGTGGTTTTGACCTGCACCGGGTTTTGGCTCACAAATCACATTAAGTGAAATCACGGGCCAAACACTGAAGTGTGAACAACGCCTTAATCAGATACTGCATCCTGACCTGAACTTGGGAAGCAGCAGAATATCCATTGTGCAAGTGTAAAATTGGCTCAGTGATTTGGTGCCTTCTCAGTAGTTCTGATGATCTTAGGAAACAGCATCTGCCAGCACTGAGTCAATGAGTAGTTTCGGCACTGGCACAAGAACACAGGACTGGACGAGATGTCTAGCTCTGTCAATCAAAAAGGAGGGGTGGAGGGTACACTGAGCACTGAAGGTACACAGGGGTGTAGTGCTAGCAGTGCTCCAAGCACTACAGCCAGCCCCTTGGTGATCGAAATATAAATATATCATTTTAGTCAACTTGATCAACTGGTTTATTGGATTGACCAGGATTGACAGATGCTCTTTAAAAGATACAATTTTGACTGCATTCAATCACCACTAGAGGAAGCTTACTGCATAGTTTGTACACTGCAGTCAACTCCTTCTAGCAAGGGGCTACAGACAACCATCATTTTATCACTTATGGTATATCTCTACCTATACACGGAGCCCCAACACTACAACTGCTATAAAGATCTATTAGGTAATTAACCAGCACAGAATGTTAAAAGTAAAAACAGCATAAAATCGGAAATCTATTTGGATCTTTGCACTTTTTTCTAGTCTTTGCAGCATTTTAGAAAAATAAATAAATCATGATAGGTATCTCAGAAATGTAATAAAATTGTAAATGAGTTTCATTTCACTTGTTGAATATATAAAGTTGGCTATCTATCTGTTAACACAACCTGTAATAATGGCTGCTGTGCGCCGATGTTCCCTTGCACCATGTTCAGCGGTGATCTGCTTTACAGCCCTGGACTCAGCATGCTTGCTGCTTGTTCCCTGCAGCACTTCCTTAGGGCCGGTGCATCTCACTTCCTGTGCTTCATGGGTTAGGTCATGTGACCTTACTGACCAATCCTAGCCCTCTTGCACATATATAAGTGGTTCAGCCCTCTTCCCAGATGCCTTGTGTCCTGCTATGGTTCCTGATATCTGCTTGTGTTCCTGTGTTCCCGACTCATACTTGTATTCCTGGACTCTGCTACCTGTTTAATCCCTGCCTGCTTGTCTTGACTCTCCTGTTGCCGATCCGGATTGCTTGACCTGTACCGCCTGCCCTGACCAATTGCTTGTTTGACTTTGCCTCTGCCTCATCCTTTGGTCCTGCACTGTTGCTCCTTGTTATGACAGCCTGCTGACAACGCCTGTACCTCTGGTACCATGCTCAGGTACCTCCTGGTCCACCTGGACCAGCTGCCTCGTGTGCCAATCCTCCTCAAGAGTTAGCGACCTGGTGTTCCCCTCGGGAAAGTCTATCCCCACCATCAGGGGTACTGTGAAGATCGAGGGGTTCACTTAGACAATGCCCTTAGAGGAGGTAGGACACGTAGTACAGTGGGTTCACACCCGCTGTTTCATGACACAATCTTTATTTCTTCATTTCTATAAACACTTGAATTGTATTATACATACTGTGCAATGGGCTCTGAATAAATAAAAGGAAGAGCTCTTTAGGAAAAGGATATTCCGAGAAGCATCTTTGTTTGCTTAGGACTAAAACATATTGCTATTATTAGTATACCCGGCCTGGGAGTCTGATAAATAATTATCATATTCTTCCTTGGACATTTACATGGTATGATTACTCCCAAGTACTGTATATTCTAATGGTGTACTGATAAATGATACTAATTGCACAATGTAGGAGATGTATAAATGTTTCTTCAACTTGCTTAGTACTCACATGTCATACTACATGCCCGCTGGTTATGTCAGGGATCTCTTAAAAGATATGACATGAACAGCATCGCCACGCATGGCACTATATGGTGCCTCCATGATATGTCCATGATACAGAACATGATGGAGAATGCCACCAATTTTTTCTCACAAATTTCGATTAAATCTTCGGTGTGCATATTAAATGAGGTAAAGTATATTACCAGTTCTCATAAAAGAACCTTAATGGGTACGGAATTACAAAATGGGTTTAGTCAATATCAGTCTATAGTACTTTGTGCTCACCAGAGGATATGATTCTGAGGGTGCACCCCAATCTCTGCCGAACATGTTCATGTTAAGTTTTCATTTTAGAATAATCTTGGTGATCATCATTGCACATGCAGGACATATCTTCATTAAGTTCAAATCATAAGAAACAGACCTGAGTGGCAAGCCCTAAAAAGTCAGCTCCAAATGGGATTGACTTCTACTGGAACTTTAATGCCCGTTATTGCGTCAGAGCCTTGTACTACCAACAGATCTTCTGGTACTCAGGTGAGTTCCATTCTGGGTATACTAGAGAAGAAACTTATATTGGTGGTCCATGCCTGCTGATATCTCCCTGCAATCTAGGAACATGACCACCAGGACACTCATCCTTTCTCCTGCTCCAAGTCTCATATAGTCTGGACCCACCAGCATCCTTCTGCTCTTTCTCAAGGGGTTAACTGCCAGAGTAGTGCTGCTCTGTCCACTCAGCTGAGGTCTGCTTCCTTCCTCCACGCTGCTACTCTTACCGTAGGCTGCATGCTTCAAAGTGCCAGCACACACAATAATCTTCCCCAGCCTATGCCTGCCTAGAACTGGGTATTTAAGGCACCTTCCTCTTTGGGAAGGTGCCTTAGCGATAGGTTCTGGTTATCTAGTTTCCTGCAAAGGTGAGCTATTTGTCTTTCTTACTCTAATGTTCAACGGTCTATCTCCAGATATGACCCTTTACTGCCTTACCTGGCATACTGATCCTGAGCTGCCTGTTCTGAACATTGGGCTGACTTGGAATTTTATAAACTCTGCTTGCTCTGACTTGGTTTGTCCCTGACTACGCTGGTGTTTCACACTGGTGTCTCCTGACCTCCATGGGTAAGCAGTCACTTGAACAGAGACTACCTGTCACTTGAACAGGTAGTGGCATGGTGGTTCTCCTGCTACAAATATCCAGATTAAAGGTAGCCACTTCGTGATAGCCAATCATATTTTTTCCTAAAATGGCTGCTTGACGTGTGAAGACATGGAGCAAGGAACTCTGGGAAGGCGGGATCACCCATAATGCCATGCATGCAGCCAATCAGCAGCCAGCCCTGTGATGGCACAGCCCTATAAATAGCCTCAGCCATCTTGCATTCTGCCATTTTCCAGTGTACTAAGTGCAGGGAGAGACGTCAGTAGGAGCTAGAGACAGTGCTAGAAAAGACTTCATTGTGCTAAAACCAAGTGCAGGGAAATGTTATTCAAGCTGTAAGGAAAGGATAGGGAGGAATCATTCCACAGCATTTATGTAGAACAGGGTTCAGTAGGGGAGTTCACAGCCTGGGTAATAGGAACAATCCTATTACATCTTGCTGCACTGACTGGGGATCCAAATTGCCATTATACAGCTCTGTAACTCCAGCAAACCGTTCTTGTTATTGGGGTGCAAGTGCTGTTTGATACAGCCATTAACAGGGTTTATTACAAGGAAATATTTCTACGTCTTATTTGCCCTTGTGCAGTGCAGTTATATGTTCTAAAGCATTTTTTGGCTTGTAATAGTGGGGAAAAAAAGTCTTATTAGCCACTGTGTGGTGAAGTGCGAAAATTACAGTCCTTTTTTGGCTTATATTAGGGGCAAAAATATATTTGCCGTTCAGAGGTGCAGTTATATGCTCTAAAGCAATGTTGGTCGTGTATTAGTGGCAAAACTTAAAGGGGTTGTCCAGGTTCAGAGCTGCCCCCCTGACATGAGCATCGGAGCAGTTCATGCTCCGATGCTCTCCTTTGCCCTGCGCTAAATTGCGCAGGGCAAAGGCATTTTTCTGAGTTCCGGTGACGTACCGGGGCTCTCTATGGGGCTGAGAGGAACCCCGGTGACGTCACCGGCACTGATGGGCGGGATTTGGCTCTGCCCTAGCCAGTAAAACGGCTAGGGCAGAGCTAAAGCCCGCCCCTCAGAGCCGGTGACGTCACCAAACACACTGCCAGGCGGACGTTACCGCCCGGCAGTGTGTTATTGAAAACACAAGAGCCCGTGCCCTGCGCGATCTAGCGCAGGGCACTGGAGCGCATCGGAGCATGAGATGCTCCGATGCTAGGCTCAGGGGGGCTGCCGGGGTGAAAATATGGGTATGTCCGGGTTCAGCTCTGAACCCGGACAACCCTTTTAAATATATTTGCCGTTCTGCGGATATGTTCTAAAACTCTTTTTGGATTGTATTAGTGGGGAAAAAGAAAAAGGGCCGTTGTGCGTTGAAGTGAGAAAATTACAGCTCTTTTTGGTGTGTATTAGTGGCCAAAAAAAATATTTGCCGTTTAGCGGTGAAGTTTCATTGTACTACAGCCATTTACAGGGTGTATTAATAGGATAGATACATATGTCCTATTACCTGTTCTGTGGTGAATTGTGATTGTTATATTTATTTTTTTGGGGTGTATTAATAGGAATGCACAATACTCGTTTAGAAAAGGTAGTAAAGGTATATGTCCCTAAGACGTTGGTACAATGAGAGCAAATATATGAAGGGACGTTAAAATAAGCAAAAAAATAAAGTTTTATAAAATGCATAAGGTAAAAAAACGTAAAGAGGTGAGTGACCTAAATATAGTAGTGTTGGGCCGAATAACGGTCCAATAATGCTCAATAGGGTGCACAGAGATCAGGTCAAAGTCCCCACTCAGTGGTAGTATGGGGAAACCACTGTGAACACCCTATAATTGATAAGGACCCAGATGTATAAATATACGAATCCCACCGCTACAGGTGATTGGATATAAAAATACAATGAGCAGGATATTTGCCACTGCACTAATTGTGAGTTGATGGGATTAGGACTAAAAAGAATGATATCCCCACTGGGATTGGCAGGTATTCTCAGAAAGATGTAATATCTCACCAAGAGGAGCCCAGTGGGGTAACATTCGCAGCATACCAAACTGTCCAGTACCCAATCAGCCACTGGGCAGCTGAAGTCATCAAGGGGGAACGGCTGTGCACTATACCGCCCCTCATACACTGACACTTGTGCAGTGTACAACAGTAAGAGGTGATTGCTGGTCTGGCTATTGTACCACCAGCTAGCAGCAGTCCCTAGTAACACTTGGCTACGGCTCAACGCGTTTCTGTGCACATGTCTCGTGCACTTTATCAGTGTGGCGAAACCAACCTCGCCACAGTGTTTTGGAGGGGGCTGTTAACCAGCCTCCTGCCCTGGGATTATGGTCCCTTAAGTTATTGGGTCTTAAGGCACTTGGGACTGAGCCCTCTGTCCCTGCATTGCATCATTTGCCTTACTTGCTTGGATGAAGCACATGGTGAGAACAATGGATGAAGCACATGGTGAGAACAATAGATAGCGGCCATTTTAGCTCACAGACACTGTTCTGACTTTTCCACACGGTGCTATCTTGCCTGTATTTGGTGCACAGAGACATCATTCAGTAGTTTGAAACTACCAAACAGGGGACACGTTTATTAGTGATTATTTTCTGTATAACTTGTATATTTTCAGTGTAACTGGCATAAAACTGTATCTTCCAAACTACTGAACGGATGTGGGTGAATTTTGGATATGTGGTTCACCCAGATCCCCCGGTTCCGAGGATATATTGGTTATGGGGTTATTGCATGTTTTGGGGTTCCTGTGATATGTTTTATAAAACTGTATTTCTCTGCCTTTGATAATTATATTCGTCATTGTGTTCAATGGTCATCATCGGCAGAGGGGAGGATTTTGTGTGGGTGTGTTTCTATTGTCCCATTGTGTGTTTAAATGGTGATGTCTGTCCTGTTGTCTCCACATGTGTATTGGCGATCTCCCTTTTGTCCTGAGAGATAATTGGATTGTCTTCGGTCGTTTCCGGGACAGAGGGGAGGAAACCATGATGCATTGTGGGGATATGTTGTATCTGTTCTGTATTTGCAAAACTGTAATAAAAACCAGGCTGGGTGTGCCAGCACTTCAGAGCACTGCTTGACCCTCAACACGGAGCCTTGTCTCGTTATTGGGGGGATTCCATGTATGCTGTTGGAGACTGATTGCCAGGAGTGTAAGCCGACTGAATGCTTTTCCTGTTCGCCTGCTGACAGCTATTTGCGAGGTTCCAGTTTGGAGTGCTATTTTGTATCCAGTTCGGGAGGTTGGTGTTCTGCAGTAGCTGTGCCTGTCTCTCGGAAAGGGGCATATCGCCTAAACGGATTTTAACCCCTTGTCTGCTGAAACGGTCCGTTACAATCAGGAATCAGGGTAGCAGTACACCTAAATCCACAAACATAGACCCGGCATTAAACGCCGTGATTTAAAGGGCAGACACCTCACCCCCGTGAGCGTGCCTCCTATCACCAGCCAATCCGTCTCGAGGAACACTCATACCGAGCCGGTCAGCTGACGAGTGGAAGGAGCGGAGATGCACTTTGGGGAAAGCGCACTAGGGCTACATAGTAACTTCATTATAGGGAATAAAATGGCGGCATTGTAGAAGAAAGTAGTAACTGTAACAAAGGAGTGACTAGGGCGTAATCCAGATGGACTATATAACATGATGGAACAACATACTGTAAGGGGTTACACTCTCAGGTTGGGCGGCGATGACAGATTCTCTTGCAGACCACAGGGTGAAAGTCCAAATGCTGCTTTATTTATCACACTCTGGCAATACAGGCAACTACAATTATAATTCACTGGGTAAGGTGAAGGTCCAGCACCACAAAACAAACCAAACTAAAATAAACACCTGCCCGTCTGGGCCCTGGCTAATACAGTGAAGTTCCTAGCTCACCTATTGAACACAGGTCACACAGAGAACTCGGCTTCTCTAGCCAGCAGGGCAGCCAGCTCCCCAGACTTTCTCCAGGCATTACTCTCTCCAGACTCTTTATTTCCCCTCTTTATTTCCCCTTGATGATCCCAGCTGGCTTCAGCTGGGATCCCTCAGGCTAGGGGAAAACCTGTCCTGGAATGGGGTGGACTGGGGAGGTCCCTCTACCAATCCTACCTTCTCCCAGTCCAATAAAATCCAGCCCATAAACTTAACAAAACTGTCTCAGCAACCTACACATTGCTGAGACCATTTTAACCTTCTGGATTTTATTTACCTCCCCCAGTTGAGGAAGCTGGGTGGGATATACACCCCTTCCCGGACTTTACCATACACTTTTCTGTTCACCTTACCACAATACGTAAAAGAATAGATGTGGCAACTGTAAGGTACATACCGGGCACATCATGTCAGATGGTCCGAATGACAAAAGCAGAAAAATTATGAAACCATACTTGAAAGCTTTACTAACAAGGGTGGCAAATCCAAGTTATATAATGGCCCATGATGGAATAAGGACTATTAAAATTTGTCAGCCCAACAGAAGGTAATAACCCCTTATCAAAGATATGCGAATATAGGGAGAAAAAATAAGAGAGGCAAGGAAGCTGCACAATGATAATTGCGCAACGAACATCAACCCTAAGGAAGGGGCGGAGTCAGACGGTGACCAGCTCATATGAATGGCACATAGGATATGGCATCATTAAGACTATTAGGTTTAATGGTCCCTAGCCTAAAGATCCACTGTGCCTCTTTCTGCAGGAGAAGACGGTCAATGTCCCCCCCTCTCTGTGTACTTTTAACCAGATCAATGCCCTGAAATTTGACAAATGCCGCATTTCTGTTGTGACATTCAGCTACGTGGCGAGCAATCAGTGTATCATTAGATTTATTGACGTCAGAAACATGCTCACCTGTGCGCCGTCTTAACTCCCATATGCTTTTGCCGACGAATTTTATGCCACATCTACATGTCATCAGATAGACCACGCCCGTCGACTTGCAGTTAACAAACGATCTTATAAAGAAAATTTTGTCAGATTGCCAGTAAAAGATTTGTTCTTGTCAATATAGCAACAGAAGTGCACGAGACATGCGAACAGAAACGCGTTGAGCCGTAGCCAAGTGTTACTAGGGACTGCTGCTAGCTGGTGGTACAATAGCCAGACCAGCAATCACCTCTTACTGTTGTACACTGCACGAGTGTCAGTGTATGAGGGGCGGTATAGTGCACAGCCGCTCCCCCTGGCTGACTTCAACTGCCCAGTGGCTGATTGGGTACTGGACAGTTTGGTATGCTGCGAATGTTACCCCACTGGGCTCCTCTTGGTGAGATATTACATCTTTCTGAGAATACCTGCCAATCCCAGTGGGGATATCATTCTTTTTAGTACTAATCCCACCAACTCACAATTAGTGCAGTGGCAAATATCCTGCTCATTGGATTTTTATATCCAATCACCTGTAGCGGTGGGATTCGTATATATTTATACATCTGGGTCCTTATCAATTATAGGGTGTTCACAGTGGTTTCCCCATACTACCACTGAGTGGGGACTTTGACCTGATCTCTGTGCACCCTATTGAGCATTATTGGACCGTTATTCGGCCCAACACTACTATATTTAGGTCACTCACCTCTTTACGTTTTTTCACCTTACGCATTTAATAAAACTTTTTGCTTGTATTAATAGGAAAAATAATATGGGATAATTGATGGGTGACTGTAGACTTTCTTCTGTATGAACCGAATTACGTCGATTAGCCATTCATTTGTGAATTTTTTTTGTGAAACAGCCTTTATGGGGAAAATTGATAGGTGATTGTAGACTTTCTTATGTATGAACCGAATTACTTCGATTAGCCATGCAGTGGTGAAATTTGTTTGTAATACAGCCTTTTTTGGGAAAAATGGTAGTTGTAACTACTGTATGGTCAAGGACAATATATATCCTTTACGGCCCACTGGGTAAGTGTGGTTCCTGCCCAGCCGCACAAGCAACTTGGCCAGGTGATGCCGCTTCCGCCTCCATGTTTTCATGTCGTTGGTCCGCCTCTACCTCCTCATCCTCCACCATGTCCTCAGCCTCCACTGGACAATTCACAGTGCTACTCCAGCATACTACATGTGCAGGGCATGGTGGTGTCCCGCTGTTCTAAACCTCGTTTGCCTGGGTGAACAGAGCCACACAGGAGATAAACAGCAACGTGTCCTTCATCAATAAATAGAATCCTGGCTTTCTCCGCGACAACTCAAAATTGCAACCATGGCGGCCGACAACAGGAAGAACATGGTGATGGCGCTGCATTAAGGAGGGCTGAGCCATGCACCCTGCATGACACACGTGTTCAATCTGGTTGTAAAGCGGTTCCTGAAGTCTTTCACCCATCTGCAAACAAAACAATAGCTGAACTTGAGGAGACCAGCTAAATAAAAGACTGGGGAGCCTCATTTAAGAGTCTCAACACAGCAATCCAAAATGCAAAGCTCACTGGGAAACAGTAATATGCAAAATAATGGTGGAGCCCCAGTTATGGGTCTTCAACACAGAGAAAGACAGATGTCCTTCAAAGGAAGGAAAACCGAGCAAAGAGATGTCTCCATTACAGAGATCACCAGATCCACCATATTAAGTGGCCCCTATGTCAAAATCCCACTCTTTTACAAGCTTTAAGAATGTGACAGGGATGACCTAAGCCAGTTATCCATCCACAGACAGCTGTTTCAGGGTGTTGCCCCTCATCAGTGTGTAGTAGGATTCTGGCTAACCAGGAGCAATGCCTTGGAGACTACTCAAACAAAACAATAGCTGATCTTGAGGAGACCAGCTAAATAAAACACTGTGGAGCCTCATTTAAGAGTATCAACACAGCAATCCAAAATGCAAAGCTCCCTGGGAAACAGTAATATGCAAAATAACTGTGGAGCCCCAGTTATAGAGTCTAGAGTCGCTGATGAGCAGCTTTCTTCACCCGCCTAGTGAAGAAACTACTCACCAGCAGCAGCAGCAGCTAGACCTGATGCAGAACCTATACCAGCAGGTGGTGGCATACTTGGACAGTACCCTGCCACCCCACATTGAAGATCCGCTGGACTACTGGGCAGCCAAACTGGATTTGTGGCCGCAACTAGCTGAGTTTGCCCTGGAAAAGCTGTCCGGCCTGGCCAGTAGTGTGGCATCAGAGCGGGTCTTTAGTGTGACAGGGGCCATAGTTACCCCAAGAAGAACTCGCCTGTCCACCCAAAATGTGGAGAGACCGACCTTTGTCAGGATGAATCAGGCGTGGATCAGCCAGGATTTCCACCCACCAATGCCTGATGCATCAGACTAGATCATCCATAGTGCCAGACCAACACTTTGACAAAAGAGACCGATATCTTCTGGCTACCTGCCTCTGCCACTATTTTGATGCTAAGATAAGATAAAATGCCTTTATTGTCACTGTACAATACAATGTAGTACAATGTACAATACAATGAAATGTTGTTTGGAGCAATCCTAGATGCCATGGACAGAGGAACAAGAACTGACATTTAAACTAAAGCATTACACTAGAAAAAAAAAAAAACATTGCACTAGAAGGCATTACTATTCACAGTTCACAGCATATATATAGCAAGAGCAAAGTAGGAAGTGCTTGTGAGTATATATACACTGATTCAGCCACCACTGCAGACAAGAGGTCCTCATGGGTTCATGAATGCAGCAGTCACTTTCAGTCTGTGGTAGTTTCTATCCTAGGAAGGGGCAATAATCTCCGAGCATTTAGGAGACTGATTGCTTTGGGGTAAAAGCTGTTCTTCAGCCTAGTGGTGCGGGCATGTAGGGCTCTAAGACGCCTACCAGAGGGTAGGGGAGTGAAAAGGCTGTGGCCAGGGTGAGTTTTTGCCCTGTTGCTGCTGCGAGCAGTGAAGATGTCATCCAGTGATGGTAACTGAGTACCAGTGATTCTGCCAGCCATTCTGATTATGCGCTTGAGGGTCTTCTTGTCCTCAGAAGAGCAGCTGGAGTACCACACTGTAATGCAGTATGTGATAACAGATTCTATGGTGCACCTGTAAAAATTGACAAGCAGCTGTTTAGGGAGTTGTGCTTTTTTCAGACTCCTCAGAAAATAAAGCCTCTGAAGGCCTTTTTGGTCATTTCTGTTGTGTTTTTGATCCATGACAGGTCCTGACTAATATGAATTCCCAAGAATCTGAAACTTTGAACTATCTCCACATTTCCACCATTAATGCTAATGGAATGGTGTCCATTTTGTTTCTTCTTCCTAAAATCCAGAATTAGCTCCTTTGTTTTCTTGGTATTGAGTATGAGGTTATTGTTCTTACTCCATCTCTCTAGGTTCTCAACTTCTTTTCTATAGGCTGTTTCATCATTGTTGCAAATTTTATAATGGTATTGGTATTGTGAATAGGTTTACAGTCATTTGTGAAGAGGGAGTAAAGGAGAGGGCTCAACACACAGCCTTGCGGTACCCCAGTGTTTAGTGTTAAGGATGAAGAAAAGTGCTTGCCCATGCGTACGATTTGTGGTCTTTTTGTAAGAAAATTCAGTATCCAGTTGCACAGGTGTGAGCTGAGACCCAAGTTGTTCAGTTTCGTTGCCAACTTGTTGGGAGGGATGGTGTTAAAGGCCGAGCTGTAATTAATGAAAAGCATCTGCATAGCTGTCTCTCTGCTCCAGGTGTGACAGCGCAGTGTGAAGGGTATGCTGCCACCCGCCTTATGCCACACATCCGATGCCAAGTGCTCCTTCTTTCATCTACCATCTTCAGCTGGTACTCGTATTGCCACCCACCTCCCCACTCTGTCATCGAGTCACTCTGTGGTCTCCTGATGCTGCTGTCACCTCCACACTATGTCACCGGGTCACTCTGTGGTCTCCTGGTGCTGCTGCCCCCTCCACACTATGTCACCTTGCCAATCTGTGGTCTCCTCTCCTGATGCTACTGTCACTTCCACACTATGTTACCTTGCCACTCTGTGGCCTCCTGATGCTGCTGCTGCCACCTCCACACTGTCATTGTGCCACTCTTTGGCCTCCTCCTGATGCTGTTGCTGTCGCCACCTCCGCACTCTGTCAATGTGCCACTCTGTGGCCTCCTGATGCTGCAGCCACCTCCATACTCTGTAATTGTGTCACTCTGTGGCCACCTGATGTTGCCACCGCTTACACAGTCATTGTGCCACTTTCTGGACTCCTCGTGATGCTGCCGCCACCTCCAGACTCTGTCATTGGGTGACTCTTAGGTCTCCTCCTGCTGCTTCCACTTCACAACTATGTCATAGGGCCACTCTGTGGACTTCTCATGCTGGTCCCAACCTCCCCACTTCATGACTGGGCCACTATTTTGCCTTTTGGCCTGGCTATCATCATTTATTTGACCCTTCTGATCTGTCAGAAGGAAGTAAAAATGAAACGTACAACGAATCCTGTCTGTTGAGCAGCTGTAAGGTCCCATTAGAATTGGCTTGTGATTTGGTAGCCAAAATCAGTAGTGGGTACAAAACACAGAAGACATGCAAATATTTCATTCACGTGTCATCTCTGTATTGGATCCACTCCTGGTTTTTTTTGGGCATTAGCAATACTGATGGATTACTGACCAAATGCTGACCGAGTGAAGGCGTATGCTCCGCAGACAGGATCCGTTTTTTTGGGGTTATTGTTCTGACGGATCAGAGGAAGGGCGAAATAATCAGTGTGTAAAATGAGTGCGCTTCTTCTTGGCGCTAACATCGACCTGTAAGGCGGAGTTCATACTTGAGTTATGTGGCCAGTTTTGGCCCCATGACTGCCCAAATAAGTGAAGTGTGCAGTGATTCTAAGAGCGATGACTGCCATCTGCATGTCATACTGACTCACATTATTATTTCACTACCACAGCAGACTTCCTATGCGTGGTACTGCAAGGCTCATTGTTATACACCACTATAAAAGCTCTATGCAGCCTGGAAATAGCCATTTTTAATGTGATCGAACCAATATTTTTTTTTCATATTGGCAAAGCAACCGAATCAATTTTTTTTCTAAATTTGCTCATCTCTAGTTAAGACCAGTCAAGCCGCATACTGTAGACAGTGCACTAACACCTGTTCGGCTCGAGCATCTCGATGTTCAGCACATGCAGCCAATAAACGTGCAGGAAAGTACTGCCCTCACTGTAATGCCAGTAGCCATGTTGGCTACTGGCATTACAGTGATTGGCTGGCCGATACGCGTCATCCGATGACGCATGTTCGGCTAATTTGTAGTCAGGGAGAGCTGAGCATAGGAAGGAACAGAGAGTGTAGGCAGTGTAATTGAATATTTTTTTAGTACCAAAACGTTTCAGAGACACAAAAGTCAATGTAAGGACTATTGTATGTGACAAATATATGTTTGTAGCGCAACCTGCGCTAAATTGCTCAGTGTTAGGGAGAGCTGTGCATTGGAAGGGACATACAGTGTAGGGAGTGTAATAGGAAGATTTTGATACAAAAACGTTTCAGAGGCCCAAAAGTCCTTTTAAGGACTATTGTGTGTGACAGAAGCAATATATATTTTTAGTGCATCCTGCGCTAAATACCGTGTAATAGGCCGCTGTGGACAGTTAAATTATTCACTCTATATCTCCTGTTTAAAGTGTGTGCATCCCTAAAATATCTGTGACATCCAGTGTACTTTTTCAATAGACGGTGTCCGCTGCAGACAGTGACATTAGCTGCGCCACATCTCCTGTTTAAAGTTTGCGCATCCCTAAAATATCAGTGACATCCAGTGCACTTTTTCCGTAGATGTTGTCCGCTGCGAACAGTTAAAGGGGTTGGCCACCATAAGTATAAAAAACAATAAAGTGCCCCAGACAATAACTAAAGCCAAGAGGAATTTGTATCATGACAGATATACTGTGTATATATCATTTTTCTACTGCATTCGGCATAGCATGCTCCCATTAATGAGAGGCTGTGTGGGCGGAGCAGCTGCAAAGTGAAAGTAAAAATCCCAGCATGCATCACAGCAAGCATCTCCAGGGGAGCAGTCACATGACATCTCTGCCTACTTGCAGGGCCGTCTTTACCAAGGGGCAAAAGGGGCAGCTTCCCTGGGCCCAGTTGCTCCTGGGGGGCCCAAGGCAGCTGCCTCTTGAGCCCTGCTAGCCACTGCCCCGGGTGTCAGGCTGTCAGCTACACAGGGGGTGCTGCCATGCCATGCCTGCCGGCAGTGAGTCCAGGCATCGTACTGTTAAAGCTGTGAATGTGATCTAGGACCTTAGATGACATCATCACCATGTGACCAGTAACCTAGTAATATTACTGGTCACATGGCTATGAAGTCATCACAGGTCCTACCACTAGTGTTGCAGGAGAAGTTTGCCTTAACTGTGGAGCTTTTTTTGTGAAGATTACATCAGAAAAAGGTGACGGGGGCTGTTATGCTAATATACTGTAAACTACTGTATAGTGGGGTGCTGTATACTGTGTGGGACTGTATACTGTGGGGGGCCTGTATACTGTGTGGGACTGTATACTGTGTGGGACTGTATACTGTGTGGGCCTGTATACTGTGGGGGGCCTGTATCCCATGCCTAGCCCTCTTGTTCATTCTTGTGCCTCCGCTACAGAGGGTAGTACCCATGGAAGCTTAATTCCATCTGTTCAGCGTGGGTGGGCAGAAGAGGAGGAAGAGGGTGAGGAGATTGAGAGGGATCCTCTTGATGACAACAGCAAAGTCTTGCCTGTTGGTACTCTGGCACACTTGGCTGACTTCATGTTAGGCTGCCTTTCCTGCGACATGCGCCCTATACGCATTTTAGACAACACGGATTACTGGTTATTCACCCTTCTCGACCCCCGCTACAAAGAGAACTTATCATCTCTCATTCCTGTGGTGGAGAGGATGAACAAAACGGTGCAATACCAGAACATCCTTGTTGAAAAATTGCTTTAAAAATTTCCATCTGACAACGCTGGCAACAGGGTCCGTAGTTCCTTGGCCATCCAAGATGGGGAGACAAGGGGAACACACAGCAGTTCCAACAGTTCCAAAGCCTGGGACAGTTTAATGACATGCCGCCAGCACCCTCAACCTGATGAGCGGCCTAGTGTCACAAGGAGGGAAACCTTTTGGAAGATGACACGAACGTGGAGGTGACACGAACGTAGAAGGTGACACGAACTTGGAGGTGCTGGCCTGCCCTGCCAGTGTTTTGTCTGAGCGGGTATTTAGTGCTGCTGGTGGCATTACAACAGATAAGCGTATCCGTCTGTCAACTGAAAATGCTGACTGGTTGACTCTTATAAAAATTAACAACTAGATTTACCTTGACTTCTCGACTCCACCAGAGGAAAGCTGATGAACATAATGGCACTTTAAATATGTTGTTTGTACTGTACTGAATACACTGCATTCCCATGCACCCCTTTCACCACAAACAAGGGTATATGGTTGAATCTTCCTTTTCTCATCCTCCTCTTCCATCATATTAACACATGCTTATTCGTCGCACATAATGCCCTTGCATATATGCCCTTCGCATATAATGCTTTACAGGGTCAGCTCAGATGCAGGCCCTCGCATATAATTTTTTAAAGGGTCAGCTCCCCAGCAGGCCCTCGCATATAATGTTTTACAGGGTCAGCTCACCAGCATGCCCTCGCATTTAATTTTTTAGAGGGTCAGCTCACCAGCAGGCCCTCGCATATAATGTTTTACAGGGTCAGCTCACCAGCAGGCCCTCGCATATAATTTTTTAGAGGGTCAGCTCAACAGCAGGCCCGCACCTAAAATCTTTTACAGGGTCAGTTCACCAGTAGGCCCGCACCTCAAATCTTTTACAGGGTCAGCTCACCAGCAGGCCCGCACCTAAAATCTTTTACAGGGTCAGCTTACCTGAAGGCCCTCGCATATAATGTTTTAGAGGATCAGCTCACGTGCAGGCCCTCACTTACAACCTTTTAGAGGGTCAGCTCACCAGCAGGCCCGCACCTAAAATCTTTTACAGGGTCAGCTCACCAGCAGGCCCTCGCATATAATTTTTTACAGGGTTAGCTCACCAGCAGGCCCTCACATATAATTTTTTACAGGGTCAGCTCACCAGCAGGCCTTCACCTAAAATCTTTTACAGTGTCAGATCACCTGCAGGCCCTCACTTAATTATACCTAATAGGTAATTTGCACGCATGCTGCCTTGTTGGATGTGGTAACCGTAGCTGTTTCTCAGGCTCCCTCTCCGGAATTGAATTCTGATTCCATGTTACCCGTAGTCACCATGGTTTGCACTGACAACAACTTCGAAAGTTGATAGGGCAGACATCCGAATGGATCGTTGCCATCACAGGGACATGCGATTAGCCCCAGGTTATCTAGAGTCACCAAAGCGGCAGCAGGCCCTCACCCATAATGTTTTAGGTGGTCAGATCAGCAGGCCCTTGCTCCAAATGTTTTTAAGGGTCACCAGCAGGCCATCAATCATAATTTTTCAAGGCTATGTATGATGCCCTCCTTTATGTGTAACAAAGGCTGTATTGTAGTGTCGGTTCCTTGTAATTTTTGGCATCCCTTTCACTTAGTGCATAGGCTTTGTGAGTGTAGGAGTCCTACTACATGAACAATTGTACCACAATGTGAATGAGGCCCTTCTTTATATGATATACAGGTTGTATCGGAGTGCCTCTTCCTTGTAATTTTTGGCAGCACTTGCACTCTATATACAAGAGCACCCGAGCATCCCGATGTGTTTGGCCCGAGCCCCCGAGCACTATGGTGCTTGATCAACACTAGTCCTAAGTGAAATATAATCAGTGGGCATAGTGGATTCACATCCACTTCATAACAGAAATCAAATGCTAACTATACTGGGTGGATATTGGATAATCAGGGCAAGATTGCAATTTGACCATGGGTACGTTGTCAAATGCCAGGGCTTATAGATCAATGTGCTCTTGATTAACAAAGCAATTATAAGATTTTTTTTTGTCAGAAACCCAGAAGAGATTTGGTGGAAACCAAAGACAGCATTTCACCAACTGTAAAACATGGTGTTGGAAATGCTATGGTTAACTGTATTATAGAATTCACTTTGAATTGCCCACTGTACTATAAGGTCCTTGATCAGAAAACTGAAGATCAGCCAAAAGAGAACCTTCCAATATGATGACTGGATAAAAAAAAGATACAGGATTCTTGAATGGTCAGGTGTATGCTTGGATCTCATATCCATTGAGATGTTCTTGGGGATTTGGCTGTGCTGTGCATGCAAGAAAGCCCTCAAACATCATACAGCTGAAAAAATAAACAGTGGGTAAAATGTCATAGGCTTGTAGACATTTATCAGAAAGACCCGCTGAAGGTTGTCTCGGTCAAAGTTAGCAGTACCAGGAATTAGAGAACTTCATTTTTCCACAGAATAAAATGGCACATCTAAGAGTTGTATTGCAGTTTATTGTGTTCAGTTATATCAACTGTATCTTTATATTATGTTTTCTTCTCTTATTTCTTCAGTCTTATCAGCTTCTTTCCTCATTGTTCTCCAAATATGACAGTAGGAAATGAGCGTCATTACAACTGCTGTAAAGATTGGCAAAAATTTTTACCAAACTCCTAAATTGTGAATCTGTCAAACAATGCAATGTTAAAGAGGGGAGCAAGGTCTTGATACAAACCAGATACTTTCATCCTGGGAGTCCTGAAGAAATAGGTTATGATTAGAGATGAACAAATGAATTCTATATTACAGATGAGTGAATTAATTCTAACAAATCAAATTTGTTCAAAATCAGCCTTCTAGACGCTAGCCTGCTGCTCAAGAGACTAGAACCTCTCTCTTTCTTGACAGGGCCAGAAATTTTACCTGACCCCTAGAATTTCATTCCTCTGAGTATTAGTGCAAGGGCAAAGCATCTGCTGCTGGTACCTGATACCGACTGCACATGACACGCTAATCAGTGTTGGACTGGGGTACCAAGGAACCAACAAGAAAGTACATTCTGGTTTGTATAGCTACATGCAAAAATTGTCTGACCCCCATTCACAAACACATTTTTTCCATAGTAGCCAGCTGCCTAGCCTGTGCCTCAGACTGTTCTGTCCTGTACCACATGGTCACATAGTAGCTGGCAGCAGCAAGGCATTGCAAGATGGCTGATTATGGGGTCCCCTTATTGACTTCGAGAAGGTGGGTCTCTAGGGAAAGATGATACTGGCTGGCATGTCTCTGTGCCAAAATTCAACTCAATGGATCTATACTAATAGAGCAGTTTTTTGTAACAGTGAGACCGGTTGAGATGCTGTATGCTGCCTATCTGTATGTAGTACAGTCTACTGTGCCATGTGTCATTTGTGCAGGGCTTGGAGGCTCACCCTTGCTCAGGGTTAACCGGGAGATTAATCTGTTCCCCTGTGGGCCAGTCAGAGCCTGGTTAACGTCTGGGTACACCTGGAAGCGGAGGCAGTACTCCTCCATCTGAAGCCACCACCTCTACCTTTAGGTGTACACAGATGTCAGTGGCCCATGTGCAATCAGTATCTGTATTGCTTACATAGCTGCTGCAGATCCTCTGCACTTGTGGTTAAAGAAGGAGAACATGCTTGAGATTCCCCTGTCAATCAAGGGGAAGGAGGGTTCTCTTGAGCAGAGGGGCCAGCCCCTTGGTGCTTCAGATGGAAGAGTTTGAATTAATTTGATTTATTAGAATCGATTTGCTTATCCCCATCTATACGAATCAAGTCAGTTATTAATCCAAATATTTTAGGATTTTGCCCAACATAAATTGCTCTGGCTATTTTACAGTTCAGAAGACAAAGATGAAGGTGTCTACTACAAAAGATGGGATCATTTTTGGATTTTTATTTTATAAAAAAAAATCCCACAGTGCAGTGTGTTACTAATCAGCTGTTTGTTACCACCGTCTTCCATCCGTTTACCCATAGCCCATATATGTTGCTGTCAGGGGCGTAGCTAGAAATGACTAGGCCCCATAGCAAAAAAAAGTTTATGGGCCCCCCTCCCGGATCTCCCACCCCCACATACCACTCGGACCTCGCCGCCACATCCGCAGCTCCTCATGCACTTGCGACGGTTACGCGTAGGACTGAGCACAGACAGATGGTCACTGGCAATGCATTTGTGCCAGTGTAGGAAATGTATGAATCTAAATGTCTGTGTATTAAAGTAGGACTAGTCAGAACTGCCGCCCAGACTGCAGGACCACTCCAGGGGTCAAGTCCTGGGGAAAAAAAGTGTGGGAACTCCCCCAAGATCCACTGCCACCACGACCCCCCCCCCCCCCCAAAAAAAAAGGCTTGGCCTCAGGGGTGTTGGGTGGCTTAACCTCAAGGGTGCTGACAGGCTTGGCCTCAGGGGTGCTGGCAAGCTTGGCCTCAGGGGTGCTGGCAGGCTTGGCCTCAGGGGTGCTGGCTCACTTGGCCGGGCAGAAGGAGTGTGGGAGACTGTGATGCCTTTTTTCTCCAAGCTGCTCCGGAATTTTTATTTTTTTATTATACCTCAGGTCAGACCCCCATTGTTAATCAGACCTCAGCTAACAGCCCCAATAAGATCCCCAATGTTAATAAGACCCCAATAAGACCTCAGATCACACCTCAGCTCAGACCCCAATATGAATGACCCCCAATCAGACCTCAGATAAGAGCCCCATGCCTTATAGCAGCCCACAGTAGCCGCATAGCAGCCCCCAGTAGCCTCTCCATCAGCCCCCAGTGCCTCTCCATCAGCCCCCAGTGCCTCTTACCAGCCCCAAGTGCCTCTCACCAGCCCCCAGTGCCTCTCCATCAGCCCCCAGTGCCTCTTACCAGCCCCAAGTGCCTCTCACCAGCCCCCCGTGCCTCTGCATCAGCCCCCAGTGCCTCTGCATCAGCCCCCAGTGCCTCTGCATCAGCCCCCAGTGCCTCTCCATCAGCCCCCAGTGCCTCTCACCAGCCCCCAGTGCCTCTCACCAGCCCCCAGTGCCTCTCACCAGCCCCCAGTGCCTCTCACCAGCCCCCAGTGCCTCTGCATCAGCCCCCAGTGCCTCTCCATCAGCCCCCAGTGCCTCTCCATCAGCCCCCAGTGCCTCTCACCAGCCCCCAGTGCCTCTCACCAGCCCCCAGTGCCTCTCACCAGCCCCCAGTGCCTCTTAATTAGCCCCCAGTGCACCCTCTCCGGTATTAAAATCATTGGTGGGCAGTGCGCACCCCCCCTTCCCCGGTATTAAAATCATTGGTGAGGCACTGTAAGTATGCTGTGCTTACTAACTGACCATGGCAGCCAGGACTTCAGTAGTGTCCTGGCTGCCATGGTAACCAATCGGAGCCCCAGCATTACACTGCTGGGACTCCAATCAGAACTGCCGCTGCCACCAATGATGGGGGGGAGACCGGGGTGGGGGGAAGGCCGCCCCCTATTGTACACAGATGATGATTTTTTTTTATCCTCAGCCGGCGGCCCGGGCCCCCAGTGGCGTAGGGCCCCATAGACCAGTGTTTCCCAACCAGTGTGCCTCCAGCTGTTGCAAAACTACAACTCCCAGCATGCCCGAACAGCCTTTGGTTGTGCGGGCATGCTGGGAGTTGTAGTTTTGCAACAGCTGGAGGCACACTGGTTGGGAAACACTGCCATAGACATTGCTATGGCTGCTATAGCGATCCCTACGCCACTGGTTGCTGTCACTTTGACATTAATAATGCTGTATTGGTGCTAGAGAGCTGTAAAGGGGTTGTATACAGCCCTAGGGGACCTCAGAGTGTCATACATGGCTTTTCAGGGCAATCAGGACACTTTTGATTCAAATAAATTTATTTGGGTCAAATCGAATCTGGTGGCTGATTTGACTAAATCAGGTATTGAACTGATTTTTGTAAATTCCCTAGTCATTATGAAAGGATGACAAGGGCTTCTAATCCCTGGTGTTGTAAAGCTTGTGTCAGTGTCAGGTATGATGCGCGTGTGTGCTGTTCTTATATGTTATATAATACATGAGTCTTATGACTGCCTGATGTGTGTGCTGTGCCTGTCTGTTGTGTGCTGCGTGCTGCACCTCTCTGATGTGTGAACTGCGCCTATGAAATGTGTGTGCTGCGCATGTCTGACTTTTCAGATGCAGATGTGTTTTTCTGATATGTGTTCTATACTGTATATGTGCTGTGCTTTTCTGATATGTGCGTTCAATACTGTATATGTGCTGTGATTTTCTGATATGTCTGTTCCATACTGTATATGTGCTTTTCTGATATGTGCGTTCACTACTGTATATGCGCTGTTATTTTCTGATATCTGTTCCATACTGTATATGTGCTTTTCTGATATGTGCGTTCAATATTGTATATGTGCTGTGCTTTTCTGATATGTGCGTTCTATACTGTATATGCGCTGTGCTTTTCTGAGATGTGCGTTCAATATTGTATATGTGCTTTTCTGATATGTGCGTTCACTACTGTAAATGCGCTGTGCTTTTCTCATATGTCTGTTCCATACTGTATATGTGCTTTTCTGATATGTGCGTTCACTACTGTATATGCGCTGTTCTTTTCTGATATCTGTTCCATACTGTATATGTGCTTTTCTGATATGTGCGTTCAATACTGTATATGCGCTGTGCTTTTCTGATATGTGCATTCAATATTGTATATGTGCTGTGCTTTTCTGATATGTGCGTTCAATATTGTATATGTGCTTTTCTGATCTGTGCGTTCACTACTGTATATGTGCTGTGCTTTTCTGATATGTGCATTCAATACTGTATATGCGCTGTGCTTTTCTGATATGTGCGTTCACTACTGTATATGTGCTGTGCTTTTCTGATATGTCTGTTCCATACTGTATATGTGCTTTTCTGAAATGTGCGTTCAATACTGTATATGCGCTGTGCTTTTCTGATATGTGCATTCAATATTGTATATGTGCTGTGCTTTTCTGATATGTGCGTTCAATACTGTTTATGTGCTTTTCTGATCTGTGCGTTCACTACTGTATATGTGCTGTGCTTTTCTGATATGTCTGTTCCATACTGTATATGTGCTTTTCTGATATGTGCATTCACTACTGTATATGTGCTGTGCTTTTCTGATATGTCTGTTCCATACTGTATATGTGCTTTTCTGATATGTCTGTTCCATACTGTATATGTGCTTTTCTGAAATGTGCGTTCAATACTGTATATGTGCTGTGCTTTTCTGATATGTCTGTTCCATACTGTATATGTGCTCTTCTGAAATGTGCATTCAATACTGTATATGCGCTGTTATTTTCTGATATCTGTTCCATGCTGTATATGTGCTCTTCTGATATGTGCGTTCACTACTGTATATGTGCTGTGCTTTTCTGATATGTGCGTTCAATACTGTATATGTGCTGTGCTTTTCTGATATGTCTGTTCCATACTGTATATGTGCTTTTCTGATATGTGCGTTCAATACTGTATATGTGCTGTGCTTTTATTAAGATTCTTGGAAACACATTCTACGGCTGCCATTTTCTACCTTATAGTTAGGGATTAGCGGCTCACCCAAGAACCTCCTGTGGATTAGGTGCACTCCTCTGGGTTCACCCACCTCCAAAAATGAGAAATTCTTATAAAGGAGGGGCACTCAATTATTTGAGAACTCAGGACAGCAGATATATAATGGTATTTATTGAGCACCAGTAAAAACGCCTCATGTGCATAAAATGAACTCACATCAAATAAAATTGTTGTATACGGGACAATCTCCCATACTGCTCCATTCAACAGTTTGTTTATACTGGGACATTTTGAATATTAGTAATATGAGGTTCATAACCCTCTTCATCCCACAGCCTGCTCCTATCACGTCATTCCAGTATTATTGATATGTGGTTTACCTCTACAGCCTTTTATCCTTGATCTATCTGCTATATTAACATCTTATGTGATTTTATTATCCATGTGATTTACAGCATGTTCCTACTTGGGACATACAAGTTTTAGTGTCACGAGGACTGCCATTTTCTTGCTTTCATTAGAGCATCATTTAATACAACTTTTAATCATCTATCCATTTGCAGTGTTTATATTTGATGTGATTTTATTTGATGCAAGTTCATTTTATGCACATGAGGCGTTTTTACTGGTGCTCAATAAATACCATTATATATCTGCTGTCCTGAGTTCTCATATAATTGAGTGCCCCTCCTTTATAAGATTTTCTACCTTATAATGAAAGCCTCCATGTCTTTTTCTTCATACAGTACAAAAAAAAGAAAAAAACAATTAAAGTGACATGTTTATCAAATCATTATGTGATTAGAGGCGAGGAGATGTCACCATTCTTTCAACCAGTGTGAAATAGAACCGAACTAAACACCTGTTAAAACATGGAGTAAAGTGACAGGTGACAGGCAAAGCGCCCGGCGATGATTACCAATATCCTGATGAGGGTTCAGAGCAGATATATAATACTACAGGAAATGAGCGCCTTGTCTCATTTACTAAACACATCACAAGCCGACCAAATTAGTAGGTCTTCTCAATCAATGGCTAAATGTTTGATTAAATGCCAAGGTGGTAAGAGGAGACCGGTGTGTGCTGATATTAATTGCGCCGCTTCCATCGCCTTGAAAGCCATTAGGGATCTATCAGTGATTTTCATGTAATTGTCAGGACGCAGTGAAGCCTGTGTCTCTGCTTCAAATAAGAAAATGCAGGAAGGGATTTTGTGGGATTATGGCAATTGTTCGCAGAGTTATATTTAATTAAGGTGACCGGGCCTTTTCTATTAATCCTGAACAATTACAAACTCCCCTTAAGAAGATATCAGGTTCGCAATATTGTACAAGCTACTCATAGGAGATACCATGCCTTAAATACATGTTTGTGCCCCAAAGGCCTAGAAGGTCTATTTGTGACTGTGAATATGCACAAAGAAAAGTCCAGCTCACCCAATTGTTCAAACACCTGCGTGCACGGAAAAGGCTGGCAAGCCCATATATTCTTGATATGAAAGCACAATGAAATTCCAGCACTCACGATTTTGGTAGCTAAAATCTTTGTCTTTTATTCAGGCAGTAGACATATAAACAGGACATCCACCCACAAGTGCAGCAATCTTGACGCGTTTCGAACAGTAGTTCTTAGTCGTAACAATGAGCAGTGTCTCCTCTGGCACCTTTATACCAGTCTGAACTAAAAAATGTAATTGCTTTCCCCTCACCTGAGGGGTGGGGGAGTGTAGGAGGCAGGGAACATTTTAACCTCTTGTTTTCCAGGTGAGGCACTGCTCATGTGTTTCACAATAGAAAATTCATGCATCTATACAAAGTCACTGATTATTACAAAAATTTGTATTTTGTGACTCTCTGAAGCCAGAATTCTGGAGTGCAGGGCTTGATAAATTCCCACTGAGATGTTTTCTTTGGTTTTACACACAGTTAGAGATTACCATCAGAGATGAGCAAAATATTGAAAAATTCAATTTGTCTGCTTCGCCGAATTTTACAAAAAAATTTGCTTTGTGACAAATTACTTCATCACAAAGTGCATTTCTTTGAAAGTGGTGGGCGATTGCACGGCTCCCCTTTATTGTACCCTTCAGATGCCGCGTTTATCGCTGATTGCGGCAACTGATATACATAACATAGTGGACAATTAAAAAATAAAAATAAAAAATCATACTTACCTGATCTATTTGCTCATGATGGTCCGGCTGCCGCCATCCTGCTTGAAGATCTGGCTCGAAATCTCGCACAGCCCAAGATGACGTCATCATGCTGCCCGGCGTGGTGACATAATAGGTAACCGAACACGGGATTTCGGCCGCAAAGTTCAAGCAAGATGGAGGCGGCCAGCCTATCACAAGCAAATGGATCAGATAAGTATGATTTTCGAATTTTCTTAAAATTTTACACCGTGTTATGTATATCAGGTACCGCGATCATATACGAACGTGGCATCTGAGTGGTACAGTGACAGAGTGGCGCATACACCGCACCCTGTTATTGCACCCACTACTTAAAAAGAAATGCGCTTCATGACGAAGTAATTAATCACAAAGAAATTTTGTTTTTGTAAAATTCGGCGAAGCAGCCGAATCGAATTTTCCAATACTTCGCTCATCTCTAATGGTAACCTCTAGTGCAGCAGTCAGCAGCCAATGGCACCCCAGCTGCTGGGAACCACTATCCCCAGCATGCACCATTCACTTCCATGGGAGTTCCAGTAACAGCCGAGCAAGTGTACTTGCTTAAAAGGACACCTATCAGCAGATTTGTATCTATGAAACTGAGGAAAGCTGAAGGCATCTGTGTTGGCCCCATGTTCATATGTGCCCTCATTGCTGAGAAAAATTATGTTTTAATATATGCAAATTGTAGGAGCAACATGGGCGTTACCGTTACACCTAGAGGCTCTGCTCTTTCAGCAAATGCCACGTCCTCTGCACTTTGGTTGACAAGGCTATTCAGTGTAAACATGATTGGTCCCACCTGGCCCTGTCAATCAAAGTGCAGAGCTGGGGTCCTCCAGATGATCCTCTGGTTCACATTTGGATTGGAACAGTCTAACCCTTGACGTATAATGAATGTTGCTACGTGAAGTGATAAATTTAGCTCTGCTTTACTTTTTGAAGCCAGTATGGCAAATTAGGAGTTTCATGCAAACTAAGAAATTAATTAAAGCCCAACCTTTAAATCGCAACACAAACATCCTTCCACTCCTAAAGTACTCACTTGAGATCATTTTCCATCTTGAACTCTTCATTTTCCTTGGCCTGCTTGATGTTCCACTCTCCTTCTTCCAGTATGTTGTGTATACAGCTGCAAGAATCACTTCATTTCCTCACTTGTGTACCTTTCCGTCCTCCTACCTTCATGAACTTGTATCAACATTATGTACAATTAATGGCTCGTGCACATAGCCACATTACAGTTCTGTATAAGCTCTACGTTGTGTGGGGCCATAAAGCTGCACCGAAAGAAATCCCTGGTCTAAAAATGAACCCAATGGAATATGTCAGATAGAAATTGATACCATGTTCTATTAGGTGATGTGTTATGGAGGTATTCTCCCCTAGCAACATTTCATCTAGGGAAGAAAACCTCCATAAAATGGTGCCATAAGGAGGAGTGTCTACAGCTCTGTAAGAGAGATCGATAGGGACTCTGAGTGATATGGTTCAGGTTTCCTGCACACAGCTCAGTCATGTACATGGGCATAACTTTACTATAAAATGGGTAGACCAGTATCTAATAAACATAGAACCATATTACCCAACCATGGAGTAATGGCCATGTCATAGCCATACAACCATGTCATAGCCATGATCACCACCAGCAGAAAGTGCTCTGCTCTGCAAACTAGCCATATGCATGCTAAAGAGAGATATCCCCCAAAACATCCTTCCTATATATTAAATTGTTGCTCATTCAATTGTGTAAATGCTAGTAAATAGTATATTTGCAGAAAATCACACATTTCTGTTGGCTTTATCAGCCAATCACTGATGTTCTAAGGAGCTGGACCTGTGAATCGTTTAATCTTTTTGTAAAGGAATTATTATTTTTTACTCCCCATCTTAATGTCTGGTGATCCCTCGGCCTTGCTTCTCTGTTTTTCAGAGGCCTCTTTTGTCCTTTTTCTATTCTATATTTTGTTTTCCTGAATACCTAATTTCTAAGATTCATACTCCTGGTTCCTGCCAGGTCTAAGCAGGATTATATCTCTGCCTCCAAAACTTCTATAATCTAGACACTTGATGGTCTTTTTCTATTGGCTAGGTTGGCCCATATGGGACATTGATGGCATATTACTAGGATGTGCCATCAATGTCAGATGTGGGTCCCAGTCCTATCTAGAGAACAGGGCCCTCAAAGGGAAGGAGAGCGCAGCGCACACACTCGGCGTGCTCCCCATATATTGATCTGGGACTGCGCTGAAATAGTCGATCCAATACTCGGATATTATCAGAGCTCCGGTGAATAGAGGTTGGCTGTGCATGTTCTCTTTAGTAGTCCCATTCAGGAGATAGGAGCACGTTCAAACATGACCGCACCTATCTGACATTGATGGCATACCCTACCAATATGCATCAGTATTGCAGGTAACCCTTTAATTTTTTTCTCCCATTTCCACCCCTATAATCTTAATAGATCTGAAAGATGCAAAAATTGAAATGATGTTGATGAAATTCAATATATATATATATATTTTTTTTTCTTTTTTCCATGAAATTCAAGACAAGTGGGAAAGGGTGCTGTACACCTCCAAAACTTGGCAAAAGAAGAAAGTGATATATTATTCTCCACACAATACATTCTTTAAAGTGGTCAAGATGTTCTTTTCCCTCTAATCCTCATTTATACTCCTTAGCCATTTGTCCAGGATTAAATTAGCTGCAATTTGGAGAAAAAGGAATGAAAGGCGCCACATTGAGTAGATATCACTTGTTATCTGAATAGAGATTGCTTGGAACCTTTCATAGGGATTCAGTAAGCCTCAAGGGGAGCGCCATGTGAATTGTTAGACTGTCACTCTGCAACAAAGTTTATCAGCTGGTCCTCCCACAGGAAAAGGAGGCAAAAGACAATGCATTAAATAGAACTCACCCGGACCATTAAAATAAAAAAGGAGTTCAGCATTTCTCGTTAAAACTGTTATTTCTGTGATTTCATACAGTAGAGCTATGGCTGGTGGTACGGATGAAGTCATTCCCAAATGCAATGTATTGAGATCACATTTTTTTTTTTATTTCCATCTTTCCTTAATTGTAAATGTGAATGAACGTTAATAGATGGAGCAGAAAATTTAACCTCGGCAATTTAATTGGTCTCTTAATTAACACCACTTGGCTTTTCTCCAGCAAGCAGAAAGAAAATATTCTGGAGGAAGGAGATCAGAAGGAATGTATTACAAGGCGGCACTAAAGCTGGTGTCAGGAATTTTTAGGTTTACATTGCATTAGCCCATTTTGATACATTTCGATGTGACTGGACTACCATTAGTAATGAAAGAGGCGCCTCATCATATAATGAAGCAACATTGTATAACATGGGACTCAATGCCCGGCCCTTGTGTAAAGCCATCCTCTCCAGAAGATGAAATGAGGCCGGGAAACATTTGTGATAAGCACATGGTTTGGGGTTCTAATGTGAGTATGCGACTTCAAAAAATGGAAAAGAAGGCACAATGACATATGGATTGGGAGGTTAAAGAGCACATGTCAGCGGAATCAACCCTTCTCTGGTAGTGTTCATTCTGCTGTCTTGTGAAAATCGTTTGCACCGTTCCTTTTGCAAATGAACACTTTAGTGCACTGAGGGGTGTGGCCAGAGAAGAATGGAGTGCTAGGCCCCACCCCTCGGTGCCCTAAAGCCTTTATTTGCATAAGGGATAAAAATAAAAAAGAAATCTGGAACACAGCAACAGATTTTCACAAATAAATATTATGCCTGGTTACCTAGGGTTAATTGAGGTTAGTGCAACTGCTACTGTTGACAAAGACTGGCACAAAAAAAAGAAAAAAAAATGTCTAAAAGTGAAAAAAGTGAGGAAGTAATGTCTGAGTAATAATTCATTTTTTTTTTATCTCTAAAACAAGGCCACCAAAGTGAACGAGTGCACACTGCAGAAGAGCGGCCACCTTCCAATCACTTCTATGGAGGGTGCCGAAAATAGATGAGCACTGGCTTGGTTATTTCTGGAACTTCCATAGAGGTGAATGGAGAGGTGGACTGCAAATACATAGCTGTAACTGAGCGTGTTTGACCAGCTCTTTTCTGCAATAGAATAGCGAGAATGCATGCGCCATGCCTGCACGTTTCTTCAGTTTGGGGCTGCCATATTCTGACCCTTATAACTTTTTTTTATAGTTACATCTACACAGCTGTATAAGGGCTTATTTAATTTTTTGGGACGAACTGTACTCTTGATTTATACTTTTGATTATATCATTATATTCTTTTTCAAAAAATTTTGGGGAAGTGAAGCTGAAAATAACAGCAAATTAACCATTTCATTTTTTTTCTCCATTACACTGTTGGCCGTATCGGATAAATACTTTAATATTTCAATAGTATGGGGGTTTTCAGATGTGACAATGCCTATCATGTTTATTTTTTTATTCTTTATTTGTATCTTGTATTTAATTTTGAGGAAAGAGGGTTGATTTAATTTTTTTTATATTTTTATATTTTTTCATATTGTATATTTCTTATTTATTATATAATATTATATATTTATTATGTATTATATAAATTTGTAAAAAAATATAGGCCTCTGGTGATCTATCCACAAGCAATCATTATATTGCCATTTCTGTTTCGCTATGGAATTTAATGGATTGCTAAATAGAAAGTTCAGTATATTCCAATGCTGCCACCTGCAGGCCTACATTGGAATATATCTGTAAAAGGCATAGGAACCTACAGCAGGCTCTGGCCTTTCACAGCAAATGAACAGCTCCCCTGATTGTTGCAGGCCCGGAAGTGCAGCTTTTCTGGGTTTTAACCCTCAGATGCTCATGTGACCACGGCGTCTGAGGGGTTACATTAGACATTAGCCCTGGGTATGTGCTGAGTGAAGCAGTAGGAACCCAGCAGCTATGGCATCAGCATGATTCTGGAATAGGCGTAACTTTAAAAACCCTAGGGAAGCGGTTAAAGATAGACAGATTTCCAGTATAGTTCAGAATTTCCACCATGTTGTGATATTACCAGGAAGAATAGTACAGCTCCATTCATTATTTTTTTTACATGTGTATGATGAATTTATTTTATTTGGCTGCTTGATGACATAAAAATGGAACAAAATTACCCAAGTTCCAGAAAGCAAAGCAGTCCTAGTCATGGGAGTAATCATTCAACAGTTCCGAGTTGTTGCAAAATTCTAAGTGATTTATTTCAGAGGGGTCTATGTCGTCATTTCTGGTCCACGGAGACCTTCCTCTGTCTGCATTAGGGACTGGAATGCTGATATACAAACAACATAAATAATGCACTCGTATTTTGTTAGCCCCCCGGAGTGTTGACTGAGTGCACAGTGGATGTGTCCCTTCTACTGACACTAGACAGAGCACTGGAGGTGTTGATGTATTTGTACTTGGAGATGTTTTTGAATGCCTGGCTTGTAGGTTCCTGCTGTGTATTACATAGGACAGCACTTTAAATACAGATTATAATTTATGAAATATTTCTCATGAGGCCAAACTTTCAATTCAGTTTCCCATGTCCTTCTTCTTTGCTTCCAAGCCATATATTTATATAGTGTTCCTCCAGCAAGAAGTGTTTTTATATCTCTTTATGTAATACAGTTTAGAAGAGTTGGGGCATCTGTTATGTTGAGACATTTTTATGTGCACCTTCAGGGACCATTTTGCAGTTTATATATGGAAGTTATAAAACATTGTCCAACTTTTTTAAATGCAATATACTGTATTATTTGGTCCGAGTTACAACAAGTATTATAGTCCAGAGCTGCATTCAAAATTTTGCAAGCTTCAGACCTGAAATCACCCAGCATTCTTTGCTGGTTCATTTTCCGTTAAGAGCCTGCTGATGATGTCCATTATGTATGATTCCTGTGTCCCTCTTTTGGAGGGACAGTCCCTTTTTTTGTTACCAAAGTGCCTAGGTCCCTCTCTGATCCTCGAATGTCCCTCTTTTTTAACTGGGAAATAAATATGCATTTAACTGTACATTAGGCCTCAACTTATTTATTTTTTAATTACTTGGTACAATTAAAATATTTAAATATCAAATCTAAGTAGATGGTTTGTATACTAATATTTTAAGGGATATGCAAGCGCAAATAAATTAAAAAAAGCTGTCCCAGGGGCTGCACATGCTGTAAAAAAAATATAAATAACTTATTCTCAACTTCTGCTACTATCTTTAAATGGCTGTGAATGGTGCTCAGTGGCTGCAGCAATGACCTGCATCAGCCAGTAAATGGATCATTCACACTTTTTGAACATTCAAAAAGTTGAGTGGTATGCATTATGCCAAGTGCCATCAATGAGCTAGGCATTGTACAGTAATCTGATTTTGGGAAAGTGAACTGTCCCATTGCATTTTACCTAACATCAGACTTGCTGTCTGTTTCCGAAAGCAACCATCATAATTGTCTAGAATATAATATAGCTCGTACTATGAGATTGGTACAAGATAAGTAATATGGTCCAGTGAAGTAGGTGCCTTGTTTCCCATCGCACAAAATGTGCCAAAAGCTAATGTGCTACTTGGTTTTCCAAATTATTGAAGGACCAGTAGATAGTTTTTTTGCTAGTCTGCTTTTAAATGAGTTTTCCAGGACTTAGATATTGATGACTAATCCTAAGCAGAGATTATCAAAGTTAAATTGGTGTTTGTCCGACACCCGGCATCCTCACCAATCAGCTGTTTTGGACAACTCTCGGTGCTAGAAACGACACAGTTGATGATCTGGAAACAGAAGGCTCCATCCACTGTGCAGTTTCTGGTGCCGGCATGCTGCAGTTCAGGTCCAATTCAGGTCATAGCTAAAGGCTTGTGGGCCCTGGTGCAAGAGTTCAGCTTGCGCCCCCCTTACCTCAGTGCTTTGTGGGCTCCCCATGCCAAATTCATGACCCTTCTCTCCAGCCATGTTTCCAACTATGTCTACTGTATAGTTTTCTTTAGCTTCCCGGAACAGCTGATTGGTGGGTTGCCGTCCATCAATCTGGTAATTGATGATCTATCCTGAAGGATAGGCAGTATAAGTTCATTTATTTCAGTAATGCAACTTAAAAAGTGAAACTAACATAAGAAATAGACTCATTACATGCAAAGCGAGATATTTCAAGCCTTTATTTGTTATAATTTGGATGATTATGGCGTACAGCTTATGAAAACCCCAAAGTCACAATCTCAGGTCCCCTTTGCTCAGGGGGTATGGATTAATTAGCTGTCTAGGGGTTGACACTTTGAGTCTAGAATAGAGTTGAGCGAACACCTGGATGTTCGGGTTCGAGAAGTTCGGCCGAACATCCCGGAAATGTTCGGGTTCGGGATCCGAACCCGATCCGAACTTCGTCCCGAACCCGAACCCCATTGAAGTCAATGGGGACCCGAACTTTTCGGCACTAAAAAGGCTGTAAAACAGCCCAGGAAAGAGCTAGAGGGCTGCAAAAGGCAGCAACATGTAGGTAAATCCCCTGCAAACAAATGTGGATAGGGAAATGAATTAAAATAAAAATTAAATAAATAAAAATTAACCAAAATCAATTGGAGAGAGGTTCCATAGCAGAGAATCTGGCTTCCCGTCACCCACCACTGGAACAGTCCATTCTCAGATATTTAGGCCCCGGCACCCAGGCAGAGGAGAGAGGTCCCGTAACAGACAATCTGGCTTCATGTCAGCAGAGAATTAGTCTGCATGTCATAGCAGAGAATGAGGCTTCACGTCAGCCACCACTGCAACAGTCCATTGGCATATATTTAGGCCCAGCACCCAGGCAGAGGAGGGAGGTCCCGTAACAGACAATCTGGCTTCATGTCAGCAGAGAATCAGTCTGCATGTCATAGCAGAGAATGAGGCTTCACGTCACCCACCACTGCAACAGTCCATTGGCATATATTTAGGCCTAGCACACAGGCAGAGCAGAGAGGTCCCGTAACAGACGATCTGGCTTCATGTCAGCAGAGAATCAGTCTGCATGTCATAGCAGAGAATGAGGCTTCACGTCAGCCACCACTGCAACAGTCCATTGGCATATATTTAGGCCTAGCACACAGGCAGAGGAGAGAGGTCCCGTAACAGACAATCTGGCTTCATGTCAGCAGAGAATCAGTCTGCATGTCATAGCAGAGAATGAGGCTTCACGTCACCCACCACTGCAACAGTCCATTGGCATATATTTAGGCCCAGCACCCAGGCAGAGGAGGGAGGTCCCGTAACAGAGAATCTGTCTTCATGTCAGCAGAGAATTAGTCTGCATGTCATAGCAGAGAATGAGGCTTCACGTCAGCCACCACTGCAACAGTCCATTGGCATATATTTAGGCCCAGCACCCAGGCAGAGGAGGGAGGTCCCGTAACAGAGAATCTGTCTTCATGTCAGCAGAGAATTAGTCTGCATGTCATAGCAGAGAATGAGGCTTCACGTCAGCCACCACTGCAACAGTCCATTGGCATATATTTAGGCCCAGCACCCAGGCAGAGGAGGGAGGTCCCGTAACAGACAATCTGGCTTCATGTCAGCAGAGAATCAGTCTGCATGTCAT
The DNA here is from genome assembly GCF_014858855.1 of Bufo gargarizans. Lineage (NCBI taxonomy): Eukaryota > Metazoa > Chordata > Amphibia > Anura > Bufonidae > Bufo > Bufo gargarizans. The sequence goes on along the minus strand of NC_058082.1, from coordinate 39,953,702 downwards.
AGCAGAGAATGAGGCTTCACGTCAGCCACCACTGCAACAGTCCATTGGCATATATTTAGGCCCAGCACACACACAGGCAGAGGAGAGAGGTCCCGTAACAGAGGATCTGGCTTCATGTCAGCAGAGAATCAGTCTGCATGTCATAGCAGAGAATCAGGCTTCATGTCAGCCACCACTGCAACAGTCCATTGGCATATATTTAGGCCTAGCACACAGGCAGAGGAGAGGTTCATTCAACTTTGGGTAGCATCGCAATATAATGGTAAAATGAAAATAAAAATAGGATTGAATGAGGAAGTGCCCTGGAGTCCAATAATATATGGTTATGGGGAGGTAGTTAATGTCTAATCTGGACAAGGGACGGACAGGTCCTGTGGGATCCATGCCTGGTTCATTTTTATGAACGTCAGCTTGTCCACATTGGCTGTAGACAGGCGGCTGCGTTTGTCTGTAATGACGCCCCCTGCCGTGCTGAATACACGTTCAGACAAAACGCTGGCTGCCGGGCAGGCCAGCACCTCCAAGGCATAAAAGGCTAGCTCTGGCCACGTGGACAATTTAGAGACCCAGAAGTTGAATGGGGCCGAACCATCAGTCAGTACGTGGAGGGGTGTGCACACGTACTGTTCCACCATGTTAGTGAAATGTTGCCTCCTGCTAACACGTTGCGTATCAGGTGGTGGTGCAGTTAGCTGTGGCGTGTTGACAAAAGTTTTCCACATCTCTGCCATGCTAACCCTGCCCTCAGAGGAGCTGGCCGTGACACAGCTGCCTTGGCGACCTCTTGCTCCTCCTCTGCCTTGGCCTTGGGCTTCCACTTGTTCCCCTGTGACATTTGGGAATGCTCTCAGTAGCGCGTCTACCAACGTGCGCTTGTACTCGCGCATCTTCCTATCACGCTCCAGTGCAGGAAGTAAGGTGGGCACATTGTCTTTGTAGCGTGGATCCAGCAGGGTGGCAACCCAGTAGTCCGCACAGGTTAAAATGTGGGCAACTCTGCTGTCGTTGCGCAGGCACTGCAGCATGTAGTCGCTCATGTGTGCCAGGCTGCCCAGGGATAAGGACAAGCTGTCCTCTGTGGGAGGCGTATCGTCATCGTCCTGCCTTTCCCCCCAGCCACGCACCAGTGATGGACCCGAGCTGCGTTGGGTGCCACCCCGCTGTGACCATGCTTCATCCTCATCCTCCTCCACCTCCTCCTCATCCTCGTCCTCCTCGTCCTCCAGTAGTGGGCCCTGGCTGGCCACATTTGTACCTGGCCTCTGCTGTTGCCAAAAACCTCCCTCTGAGTCACTTCGAAGAGACTGGCCTGAAAGTGCTAAAAATGACCCCTCTTCCTCCTCCTCCTCCTCCTCCTCCTGGGCCACCTCCTCTTCCATCATCGCCCTAAGTGTTTTCTCAAGGAGACATAGAAGTGGTATTGTAACGCTGATAACGGTGTCATCGCCACTGGCCATGTTGGTGGAGTACTCGAAACAGCGCAACAGGGCACACAGGTCTCGCATGGAGGCCCAGTCATTGGTGGTGAAGTGGTGCTGTTCTGTAGTGCGACTGACCCGTGCGTGCTGCAGCTGAAACTCCACTATGGCCTGCTGCTGCTCGCACAGTCTGTCCAGCATGTGCAAGGTGGAGTTCCACCTGGTGGGCACGTCGCATATGAGGCGGTGAGCGGGAAGGCCGAAGTTACGCTGTAGCGCAGACAGGCGAGCAGCAGCAGGATGTGAACGCCGGAAGCGCGAACAGACGGCCCGCACTTTATGCAGCAGCTCTGACATGTCGGGGTAGTTGTGAATGAACTTCTGCACCACCAAATTCAGCACATGCGCCAAGCAAGGGATGTGCGTCAAATTGGCTAGTCCCAGAGCTGCAACGAGATTTCGCCCATTATCACACACCACCAGGCCGGGCTTGAGGCTCACCGGCAGCAACCACTCGTCGGTCTGTTGTTCTATACCCCGCCACAACTCCTGTGCGGTGTGGGGCCTGTCCCCCAAACATATGAGTTTCAGAATGGCCTGCTGACGTTTACCCCGGGCTGTGCTGAAGTTGGTGGTGAAGGTGTGTGGCTGACTGGATGAGCAGGTGGAAGAAGAGGAGGAGGAAGCCGAGAAGGAGGAGGTGGCAACAGGAGGCAAAGAATGTTGCCCTGCGATCCTTGGCGGCGGAAGGACGTGCGCCAAACAGCTCTCCGCCTGGGGCCCAGCTGCCACTACATTTACCCAGTGTGCAGTTAGGGAGATATAGCGTCCCTGGCCGTGCTTACTGGTCCACGTATCTGTGGTTAGGTGGACCTTGCCACAGATGGCGTTGCGCAGTGCACACTTGATTTTATCGGATACTTGGTTGTGCAGGGAAGGCACGGCTCTCTTGGAGAAGTAGTGCCGGCTGGGAACAACATACTGTGGGACAGCAAGCGACATGAGCTGTTTGAAGCTGTCTGTGTCCACCAGCCTGAATGACAGCATTTCATAGGCCAGTAGTTTAGAAATGCTGGCATTCAGGGCCAGGGATCGAGGGTGGCTAGGTGGGAATTTACGCTTTCTCTCAAATGTTTGTGAGATGGAGAGCTGAACGCTGGCGTGTGACATGGTTGAGACGCTTGGTGACGGAGGTGGTGGTGGTGGTGTTGGTGGTACATCCCCTGTTTGCTGGGCGGCAGGTGCCAACGTTCCTCCAGAGGCGGAGGAAGAGGCCGAGGCGGCAGCAGCAGAATAGGCCGAGGCGGCAGCAGCAGAAGAGGTAGCAGGGGGAGCCTGAGTGACTTCCTTGGTTTTAAGGTGTTTACTCCACTGCAGTTCATGCTTTGCATGCAGGTGCCTGGTCATGCAGGTTGTGCTCAGGTTCAGAACGTTAATGCCTCGCTTCAGGCTCTGATGGCACAGCGTGCAAACCACTCGGGTCTTGTCGTCAGCACATTGTTTGAAGAAGTGCCATGCCAGGGAACTCCTTGAAGCTGCCTTTGGGGTGCTCGGTCCCAGATGGCGGCGGTCAGTAGCAGGCGGAGTCTCTTGGCGGCGGGTGTTCTGCTTTTGCCCACTGCTCCCTCTTTTGCTACGCTGTTGGCTCGGTCTCACCACTGCCTCTTCCTCCGAACTGTGAAAGTCAGTGGCACGACCTTCATTCCATGTGGGGTCTAGGACCTCATCGTCCCCTGCATCGTCTTCCACCCAGTCTTGATCCCTGACCTCCTGTTCAGTCTGCACACTGCAGAAAGACGCAGCAGTTGGCACCTGTGTTTCGTCATCATCAGAGACATGCTGAGGTGGTATTCCCATGTCCTCATCATCAGGAAACATAAGTGGTTGTGCGTCAGTGCATTCTATGTCTTTCACCGCTGGGGAAGGGCTAGGTGGATGCCCTTGGGAAACCCTGCCAGCGGAGTCTTCAAACAGCATAAGAGACTGCTGCATAACTTGAGGCTGAGACAGTTTCCCTGGTATGCATGGGGGTGATGTGACAGACTGATGGGGTTGGTTTTCAGGCGCCATCTGTGCGCTTTCTGCAGAAGACTGGGTGGGAGATAATGTGAACGTGCTGGATCCACTGTCGGCCACCCAATTGACTAATGCCTGTACCTGCTCAGGCCTTACCATCCTTAGAACGGCATTGGGCCCCACCATATATCGCTGTAAATTCTGGCGGCTACTGGGACCTGAGGTAGTTGGTACACTAGGACGTGTGGATGTGGCAGAACGGCCACGTCCTCTCCCAGCACCAGAGGGTCCACTAACACCACCACGACCATGTCCACGTCCGCGTCCCTTACTAGATGTTTTTCTCATTGTTATGGTTCACCACAACAACAAATATATTATTTGGCCCAATGTATTGTATTCAAATTCAGCGGGATATAAATTTGAGGCCTAGTATTTAGGCGCTGGGTGACCGGTATGGATTTAGTGACAGAATTAGACTTGGAAATGCACAGAAGCGTGTGTGTGAAGTTATTCTGAATGACCCAATGTGCACCTTGAATATTATATACCCTTTTTGGGATAGATTTCAAATAGCTCTGATATAGCAGGAACCACTAAATTATGAAATTGCTAAATTGGGAATTGTACTTCAACCCAGAACAAAAAATGTGCTTTGACGGACACTAAATATCTTGCCCAGCAACAACAGTACAGCGGTGGGTAACGAGAGATTTAGAGGGATTTAAATTTGAGGCCTAGTATTTAGGCGCTGGGTCACCGGTATGGATTTAGTGACAGAATTAGACTTGGAAATGCACAGAAGCGTGTGTGTGAAGTTATTCTGAATGACCCTATGTGCACCTTCAATATTATATACCCTTTTAGGGATAGATTTCAAATAGCTCTGATATAGCAGAAACCACTAAATTATGAAATTGCTAAATTGGGAATTGTACTTCAACCCAGAACAAAAAATGTGCTTTGACGGACACTAAATATCTTGCCCAGCAACAACAGTACAGCGGTGGGTAACGAGAGATTTAGAGGGATTTAAATTTGAGGCCTAGTATTTAGGCGCTGGGTCACCGGTATGGATTTAGTGACAGAATTAGACTTGGAAATGCACAGAAGCGTGTGTGTGAAGTTATTCTGAATGACCCTATGTGCACCTTCAATATTATATACCCTTTTAGGGATAGATTTCAAATAGCTCTGATATAGCAGAAACCACTAAATTATGAAATTGCTAAATTGGGAATTGTACTTCAACCCAGAACAAAAAATGTGCTTTGACGGACACTAAATATCTTGCCCAGCAACAACAGTACAGCGGTGGGTAACGAGAGATTTAGAGGGATTTAAATTTGAGGCCTAGTATTTAGGCGCTGGGTCACCGGTATGGATTTAGTGACAGAATTAGACTTGGAAATGCACAGAAGCGTGTGTGTGAAGTTATTCTGAATGACCCTATGTGCACCTTCAATATTATATACCCTTTTAGGGATAGATTTCAAATAGCTCTGATATAGCAGAAACCACTAAATTATGAAATTGCTAAATTGGGAATTGTACTTCAACCCAGAACAAAAAATGTGCTTTGACGGACACTAAATATCTTGCCCAGCAACAACAGTACAGCGGTGGGTAACGAGAGATTTAGAGGGATTTAAATTTGAGGCCTAGTATTTAGGCGCTGGGTCACCGGTATGGATTTAGTGACAGAATTAGACTTGGAAATGCACAGAAGCGTGTGTGTGAAGTTATTCTGAATGACCCTATGTGCACCTTCAATATTATATACCCTTTTAGGGATAGATTTCAAATAGCTCTGATATAGCAGAAACCACTAAATTATGAAATTGCTAAATTGGGAATTGTACTTCAACCCAGAACAAAAAATGTGCTTTGACGGACACTAAATATCTTGCCCAGCAACAACAGTACAGCGGTGGGTAACGAGAGATTTAGAGGGATTTAAATTTGAGGCCTAGTATTTAGGCGCTGGGTCACCGGTATGGATTTAGTGACAGAATTAGACTTGGAAATGCACAGAAGCGTGTGTGTGAAGTTATTCTGAATGACCCTATGTGCACCTTCAATATTATATACCCTTTTAGGGATAGATTTCAAATAGCTCTGATATAGCAGAAACCACTAAATTATGAAATTGCTAAATTGGGAATTGTACTTCAACCCAGAACAAAAAATGTGCTTTGACGGACACTAAATATCTTGCCCAGCAACAACAGTACAGCGGTGGGTAACGAGAGATTTAGAGGGATTTAAATTTGAGGCCTAGTATTTAGGCGCTGGGTCACCGGTATGGATTTAGTGACAGAATTAGACTTGGAAATGCACAGAAGCGTGTGTGTGAAGTTATTCTGAATGACCCTATGTGCACCTTCAATATTATATACCCTTTTAGGGATAGATTTCAAATAGCTCTGATATAGCAGAAACCACTAAATTATGAAATTGCTAAATTGGGAATTGTACTTCAACCCAGAACAAAAAATGTGCTTTGACGGACACTAAATATCTTGCCCAGCAACAACAGTACAGCGGTAACGAGAGATTTAGAGGGATTTAAATTTGAGGCCTAGTATTTAGGCGCTGGGTGACAGGTATGGGTTTAGTGACAGAATTAGACTTGGAAATACACAGTAGCGGGTGTGTGTGAAGTTATTCTGAATGACCCAATGTGCACCTTCAATATTATATACCCTTTTTGGGATAGATTTCAAATAGCTCTGATATAGCAGGAACCACTAAATTATGAAATTGCTAAATTGGGAATTGTATTTCAACCCAGAACAAGAAATGTGCTTGAACGGACACTAAATAACTCGCCCAGCTACAGCACTAGGGACAGATTTAGCTGGATATAAATTTGAGGCCTAGTATTTAGGCGCTGGGTGACCGGTATGGATTTAGTGACAGAATTAGACTGGGATATGGCCAAAAAATAAACAGACTATTGCTGGTTAAATGCACTTGGTGTGACAGCTTCACCCTGATGTAGGCTTTAGCCAAAAAACAACCACACCATTGAGGGTTAAATGCACTTGGTGACAGGCGCAGCTTGCCCCTGATTTTGTATATGGCCAAAAAATGAACAGACTATTGCTGGTTAAATGCACTTGGTGTGACAGCTTCACCCTGATGTAGGCTTTAGCCAAAAAACAACCACACCATTGAGGGTTAAATGCACTTGGTGACAGGCGCAGCTTGCCCCTGATTTTGTATATGGCCAAAAAATGAACAGACTATTGCTGGTTAAATGCACTTGGTGTGACAGCTTCACCCTGATGTAGGCTTTAGCCAAAAAACAACCACACCATTGAGGGTTAAATGCACTTGGTGACAGGCGCAGCTTGCCCCTGATTTTGTATATGGCCAAAAAATGAACAGACTATTGCTGGTTAAATGCACTTGGTGTGACAGCTTCACCCTGATGTAGGCTTTAGCCAAAAAACAACCACACCATTGAGGGTTAAATGCACTTGGTCGCAGCTTGTGCTGGCGCACCACAAGACACAAAATGGCCGCCGATCACCCCAGAAAAATGAGACTGACAAACGGTCTGTGCAGCCTAAAAACAGTGAGCAATTGAGGATCAGCAGCTCAATGATCCACAGCTGCAGATCGATCAGTTAATCAAGTCCTTTGGAGGAGTTAATCTGCCTAATCTCGCCCTACTGTCGCAGCCGCAACCTCTCCCTACGCTAATCAGAGCAGAGTGACGGGCGGCGCTATGTGACTCCAGCTTAAATAGAGGCTGGGTCACATGGTGCTCTGGCCAATCACAGCCATGCCAATAGTAGGCATGGCTGTGATGGCCTCTTGGGGCAAGTAGTATGACGCTTGTTGATTGGCTGCTTTGCAGCCTTTCAAAAAGCGCCAAGAAAGCGTCACAAAAGCGCGAAGAAAGCGACGAACACCGAACCCGAACCCGGACTTTTACGAAAATGTCCGGGTTCGGGTCCGTGTCACGGACACCCCAAAATTCGGTACGAACCCGAACTATACAGTTCGAGTTCGCTCATCCCTAGTCTAGAATATTGAACCCTTTCACAATATTATAATTTTAAGTTGCATTAATGCAATTCCTTTTAAGTTGCATTATTGAAATAAATGGACTTTTGCACGATATTCTAATTTTTTGAGTTTCACCTGTGTGTGAGGCATATTCTTAGCGAATCCACTTGCTGACTCTGCATGTGTTATGTAGGGATTTTGCCGTGACTACAGGGAAGAAATAAATAAAACAACGTTTAATAAATGAATTACCGAGTAACAGTTAATTGTCATTCAACTTCCCATACATTTAGGATGTTATGTTTGGTAAAACTAATTTCAGTAATAATAGTAATGTCAGAATTGTTTGTACAGCTCAAACTGAAAAATACAATACTGCTGTCCTTGTTTTCAGATTTACAGACTTGTGCACCATGACAGGTACAATTGCTTGGAAAATATGAGGGGGTAATTTTACATATTTTTTTTGCATTTGTACAAAGGATGAAGCAATGATGTTTTTTATTTTATTTTATTTATTCACGTGGACTTGGCATGTGCTGTTACAACAGATAGAAGAGGAAAAATCTCTGGCACTCAAGAGCAATATCTTTAGCATAAAATCATAATTTATTTTAAAAATTCTATTAAAAATGTACCTGACACAGAGCCCTGGTCATCTCGCTGACATGTTTCGAAAGTAGTTGAAATGGTTCTAACTCATAGCATGCTAGTACAAGAGACACGCTCTGTACACTTGTACTTTTTTTCAGTGTTATACCGACACCTAGTGGACACAATACAGATTGCAATATCATCATTTGAAGAGGTTGTCCAAGAATATAATATTGATAGCCTATTCTCAGGATAAGTCATCAATATCAGATTGGTGGTGTCTGACTCCCAACACCTCCACCCATAACCTGTTTGAAGAGCCTGCTGCACTCACCAGTCTCTACACAGCTTACCAAGCACATCTCCGTACATTGTATAGTGGTTGTGCTTGGTAGTGTAGCTCAGCCCTATCCACTTGAATGGGACTGAGCTGCACCTAGGCCACATGACTGACCTACGATGATGTCACTGGCCTAGGAAAAGGCTGCAGCGCTCACAGAGAGCCGCAGCCTCTTCTACCAGGATAGGCCATCAATATCAAATTCTTGGATAACCCCTTTAAGCTTTGACACTGGAATATACAGTATTATACAGTTCATAAATTGCTAGAAAGTTTGTGAACCCTTTGAAAACTTTTGGCCTATAATGTCTTAGTGTGAACACAAGTTCAGGGTAACTACAAGAAAGGAAAAAGAGAAGACTGCTGTGAATACTAGATTTAAAAAAGAAGAATGCGGCTGTGCGAAATGGGAAGAAGGCGGACAATGCTTAGGTTAATGTTGAAGGGGGTAACCGGTGCATACCTCCCAACTATTAAAAAGACCAAGGAGGAAAAACTTGAGTGCAGCATGTAATTTTTTAGTCACTAAACCACGCCTCTAACTCCGCCCAATGTATTTATATACATGTCCTGTCCTGCCCAGTCCCCTTTGTGGCCCCACACAGTAGCTATGCTCCTTTAGTGCCCCCTTCACAATAGAATGCTACATTAGTGCCCCTACACAGTATTTATGCCCCTTTATTGCCCCAACATAGTAGTTATGCCCATTAGTGCCCACACAATAGCTATGCCGCCTTAGTGCCCCCACATAGAAGTTATGCCCTCTTGTTGCCCCTACACAATAATGTCCTCTTAGTGTGCCCACACAGTTGTTATGGCCTCTTAGTGCCCCCTCACAATTGTGCTGCTGTGCTGCCATCTTACAATAATGTAGCCCCCTAAGTTCGTGCCCATCTTACAATAGTGTAGCCCCCCTTAGTTAGTGCCCACCTCACAAAAGTGTAGCCCCTTTAATTACCCCCCCCCCCCTACAACACTGAAGCCTAAACTGTTAATAAAATTAAAATAAAGGTTACCTAGCCCTGTTCCCCCGTTTCCACATCATACTCTCCTCAGCAGCAGGCGTGATGAAGTGATTCAGAGTTGAGCACAGAGCATGTAGGCCAGAGAATGATCATTATTTCCTGGCCTGTGTGCTCTCCTATTCAGCCCGGCAGGCATCACTGCATTACGCCTGCCTGCAACGGAGAGCACCAGCCGGCTCAACGGTGGAGCAGGATCCTGACAGCTCCCTCCTTCGTGATTGCATTCAACTGTATCCTTATCCTCCAAACGCAGAGTCAACTGAAAGTGTGACATACCTCAGCACTCCCAAGACCACATGGAGTGCTGCCTCCTCTCCAAACAGCTGAAGAAGGTAGGTCATCAATATAACCAGGCTGCACAACACAGTTTTGTAAGAATAAGAGGTATGGCCAGTCATCAAGCATTCTTTTCCTTGTTAGATGTAAATCCAGTTTATATATATTTTATTTGTTTCAAAAGTTTAGGGAATTGGCAAGTAGTATTTATTGGTAAGAAACCTATATAAATCCCAAAACCAAAATCTAGGACCACACCTGAACATATCATAGAAAACCAATCAAAGATGAATGGGTCACTCAATGAACAAGGACACATATGGAAACAAAGTAATCGCAAAATTACATGATTTTTATAGAAAATTACACAAAGACATAATTAGCACAAGCCACAGGACAGGTGGTGGGTGGTCGGTGTACCATAATAAAGTGCAAGTACAATATTAATGGTCAGCCTCTGATAGTAAAAGTTGGTGTGACCAAACAGTTCAAGCTCAATTTTAATTGGTTCAGGTGAGGTGCACTGGAGGCGTGATAGGCCACACAAATAGAAGTACCGAGTCAATGAGGGTTATAAGCTTAACCTATCAGTGGACATGATGTAGTACCTCGATTCATTTAAAAGACCAGTCCCACCACACCAGCCAGTAGCCCCTTGAAAAAGCTAACGCGAAACGTGCGTTGGGGAGTAGACTGGTGGTGTTTGTTTGCGGTGTCTGAGTTCGGTTGGTCAGTATCTGTACTGTGCTCATAATATCTTACTGCTCTTATGCCTTATGTATTTTATGTGGTGTGCGTTATGTGACATCACTAACATGGCAATGTGTTTTTTGATGTACTGAAATATGAATTTTTACATTACTTATCATTGAGCTTGAACTGTTTGGTCAAACCAACTTTTACCATCAGAGGCTGCCCATTAATATTGCACTTGCACTTTATTATGGTACACCGACCACCCACCATCGGTCCTTTTGGTTTTTAATGTTTTTAAATGTCCTGTGGCTTGTGCTAATCATATTTTTGTGTAATTTTCTATAAAAATCATGTAATTTTGCGATTACTTTGTTCATTGAGTGACCCATTCATCTTTGATTGGTTTTCTAAGTAGTATTTATTGATTATTGTGCTGAATTTTAGCCCCTTTTCCACTACATGGAAATGGCTCAACTTTACTCAACTCTCTCCTGATTTTTGTTTTTACACTAGACCAAAGGTAAAAACAGCACCTGGTACTTTTTTTATACCTAATCGGGAGAGTTCCAAGCAATCCAAGTCAGTACCATGAGGTCATGTGACCACATTGAATCTTCACTGCACTGCTACCAGCTACATGGAGAGGGAGCCATATCCACAGTGGAAAACAAATCACCTGGTACCAAAACAGAGTAGAATATCATAAAGCTGGTGCCATGCAGTGGAAGAGAACAGACAAACAAATTTCTGCTATTATAACTAGAGATGAGAAAAGTTATTGCTTTGAATTACTTAGTAAGGAAGCACATTTCTTTGTAAATAGCTGGTGCAATGACAGGGAACGGCGATTGTGCCGCCCTCCCATCATTAAACTCCTCGCTGATCACGGCATCTGAGATCCATGTTAAAGCATTTTAGTAATTGCTCATTTAAAAAATATTAAATTGTACTTACTTCATCCATTTGATTGCAAAGAGACCACCACGGCCATCTTGATTGAAGATCCAGTGCCGATTCTTCCAACAAGATGGGCACGGTGGCCTCTTCGTGCTCAAATGGATGAGGTATGATTTTTTTATTTTTACTGCCATTTCAGGGAAAATTGATTCATTACCATGAAGCACAAGGAAATTTGGCTTTGCGGCAAGTCGAATTGTTCATGAAATTCAGTTCGAAGTCCACTTTGTGAACTTTGATTCATTAACATTAATTATAACAATTGATTTTAGTGGTGTAATATTAGTATCTATTATGCTTAGTTTGACTCAGTTCCATCATGTTTCACTTATTTTTGACAGGAGAAACAGTCCCGTCTGAAGGAGCTTTTCATTTTTTCCCAACATTTAAGTCAATGAATGAGGATAAATATGGATGATGTTCTCTTTGTCTCCATTACTTTTTATTCCTTTTTTATTCCTTTGAACAGAACAATAGAAAATCAACTCATATGTGAACTCAGCCTTAACTGTGCCTAACCAATGATGCATTCCAGGTCAAACTGCCTGACTATACAGATGATTAATAGTTCTAGGAGTCTATTCAGTCTTGCCAAGGGTTATATTTTAGTATCTGATTTCAGTCTTCATTATATTATTTACAAGATGTTTAACCCCTTCCAGACTTCTCCCTACATGAACTGAGGTATTACGGTCTTTAAAGATGGTGCCCACTCAGGAGCACAGTGGGAGCCATAACAACTAGGTTTATGCAGTTTTTTTTAAACAGCAGAGGCCTAGAGATAATGTCTGTGATTGGCAGTAATGCCGATCTCAGACATTTATCCCCTCAGATGCTGTGGTCAAATGGGACCACGCCATCTGAGAGAGCGAAAACCAGATGCTGTATGCTGCCTGGCCCGGGCAACCTTCCCCTGGTTGAAATCGGGGAAAAATTGTATAACTGTGGTATAGTTGCAATCATGCAGACCTAGAGAAAGAAGGGCACAGGTCAGTTTTACCACATAGGGAACATCATAAAAACAAAACCCATAAACCAGTGGTGGAACCGTTTTTTTTTTTTTTTTCAATTCCGCACAATTTGGATTTTTTTCCTGCTTCCCACTACATCATATGCAATTGTAAATGATGTAATTAAAAAGTACAACTTGTCCTGCAAAAAAACAACCTTTCATACGGTAAATGAAAAAATGAAAAATGTATGGATCTGGGAAGGCAGGAAGTAAAAAACAAAAACCCAAAAGATAAAATCACAAGGTCCTGTAAGGGTTAATTAAAATAAATAAAAATACAATTTTAGATGGCCACCCAAAATGGCATTAAAAAGTGGTCCTCTAGAGGTTTTTTTTTTTTTGTTTGTTTTTTTCCAAAGAAGATGGTGTGGTATAGTATTCATAACATACTGTATGATGGGACTGAGATAGTCTTTTGGGGAGGTTTCAGTGTATTCCATTTACAGTACATTGTTTTATTTCATAAGTTACATTGTTGTTAATGTTATATTGTTACATTGTGATTACTACTATTACAATTGAATTGCAAAATGAAATGATCAGGTAAAACTGGTCCACTAGTCTGTTTGCCTTAGAAAAACAATATGTGCCATCTTAAGGTCAGTTTGTGTACTGCAGGGCCAATAAGGTATAAGGTATTTCTGCATTTACTTAAAGTGTAAGGGACAAGGATGTTAAACATTTTTGTAATGTACTTTATTAGGGAAAGATGTTTCTTTCTACTAGAAAACAGGGCATAAAGAGTATTCTTAGCAAAGCTGTAACAACGTTGCTAAGGAGAATCTGTCTTCAATCTTCAGTCTCTGGAAGATACCTGTGTGTAACATGCAGAGGTTGCCAGCAGGGCCGGCTCTAGGATCATGTGGGCCCTTGAACGATAAATCTCAGTGGCCGCCCTTGTGGCATTTTTTACATTTACATGTCCCCCTTTGGCTCCCACACTGTATAATGACTAGTGATGAGCGGGAGGTGCCATATTCGATTTCGCGATATTTCGCGAATATTCGAATGAATATTCGTGTTATATTCGTCGAAATCAAATATTCGTAATTATTCCAATTATCGCGAATAATATGCGTTTTTTTTTCAGCGTATTGCGATTATTTATCTTGATAGTATAAGGCAACGTTCCTATGCTAATTGACTATGGCTAGGCTAATATGTGTATTTTACGAAATTTCGTGATATTGCTCTAACTTCGTCTTTTAGAATATTCGTAATATTGCTCTAACTTCGTCTTTCAGAATATTACGAATATTCTAAAAGACGAAGTTAGAGCAATATTAAGAACATTTGCAAAAGTCGAAATTGCGATGCGAGTAATATAACACAAAATAATCGCATGAAGATTTCAACTTTGCACTGCTATATTCCATATTCTAGCCTAGTATGGAATATAGCAGTGCTAACTTAGCACAGCTATATTCCATATTAGGCTAGAATATGGAATATAGCAGTGCTAAATTGAAATCTTCATGCGATTATTTCGTGTTATATTACTCGCATCGCAATTTCGACTATTGCGAAATTTCGTAAAATACACATATAGATTAGATTGTAATTTAGCTAATATGGAATATAGCAGTAAGTTGAAAACGCCACTGACTGGAGCAGCCACGAAGCCAGGAATCCAAAGGACAGGTAAGAACAGAGAAGTGGGAAAGAAAAAAATATAATAATAAAAAAAATTAAAAAAACACGAATATTCGAATTCGCAAATATATAGAACGATATTCTAAATATTTGCGAAATCTCGAAATTGCGATATTCGAGAAAAAAATTCGCAATTCGAATATTCGCGCTCAACACTAATAATGACCCCCAGTGCCCCCCCGGAAAGTATAGTGACCCCAATGGCTCCCATACAGTATAATGACCTCCTGTGCCCTATACAATATAATAACCCCCAGTGCCCCCGTACAGTATAATGACCCTCAGTGGTCCTCAATACAGTATAATGACCACCAGTGGCCCTCCACACAGTATAATGACCCCAGTGCCCCGAAAGTATAGTGACCCCTGTGGCCCTCATACATTATTATGACCTCCCAGCGGCCCCTTACACAGTATAATGCCCCCCAGTGAACCCCCCACACAGTATAATGAACCCCAATGGTCCTCCATTCAGTATAATGAACCTGCCAGTGGCCCCCTTCCACAGTATTATGATCCTGGCCCCCTCACAGTGTAATGACCCCCCCAGTGGCTCCCTCACATACCTATCATTGCTGGAGCACAGGGGAGCTGGCGGTTCTTTCATTCACTAACCATAGCTGATCTCCCCGCACTCCTTCTCTCCTCCGGCCCACCGCAGCAGTGAGACACACTTCATAACATCACTGTTATGGCTGGCCCTGGAGGAGAGAAGGAGCTGCGGTTAGTAAATGAAAGGACCGTTGGCTCCCATGCGCTCCAGCAATGAGCGCTTCCATCTGTATTGATGGAAGCGTTCATATCAGCCGGCCCGACACCCCCCTGAGACCTGGACCGCCCAGCCCTTGGCACTAGGGTTCTCACGATACTAAAATTTTGGGGGTTGGGGGGCGCGCTGCGCCACCAATGATTATAATACTGGGGTTGGGGGGCGCACTTCGCCACCAATGAATATAATTAAACCATTAATACAAATGTAGGTTGCGGGTGCCGGCTGTATCACATACCTGGCATCCGGCCTCAATTACAGTGCATGCCTTGTCATAGATTATTATAATCATTGGTGGCAGTGGCCACAATGTCTCCTCCTCCTCAGTACTATCTCGTCATTGGTGGCAGCGGCAGCCACGTCACAGTGGGGAGGGAGGGACTCCCTCCTTCTCCACTGTGCCATCTCAGGAGAACATGGTGCATGCTGAGGTCAGCACATGCCATGTTATCAGCGCGTGCCATGTTCTCAGTGCAGTGGCCCCTGGCATTTGCCCGGGTATGCTGGGTGCTGACGCCAGCCCTGGCTGTCAGGCACCTTTTGTTACTACCCCAGTCACTGATTATTGAAATGTGGCCTAACTATCACTGTCCATCACCTGCCTATATGTCTTAATACACACAGAAATCTTCAGCTCTCAGTCAAATACTGAAGACCTAAGACAGAATCTCCTCCAACTTTTTGGCCAGTCAAAGAGAAACACATTTGGTGAGATTTATCAAAACTGGTGTAAAGAAATACTGGCTTAGTTACCCATAGCAACCAATCAGAGTCCACCTTTCATTTTCCAAAGGAGCTCTAAAAAAATGTAAGATGGAATCTGATTGGTTGCTATGGGCAACTAAGGCAGTTTTCCTTTACATAACGTTTGACAAATCTCCCCTATTGTGTAAAAGATCCAATCACTGAGGGGGGTCAGGGCTGCATCTAGTGATTGGCTAAGTTGCATTCCCTGCCATTTCCTGCCATGTCGAGACAGTAGCAAGGAGTGGGGTGCTGTCATAACTGCAGCACTGGAAAATCTGTAAGGTGGCATAACTTCTGCTATAATTTTACATCATGTGCTGGAATACCCCTTTAAACAGCACCAAAATCATCTAATATAGACATTTTAGGGCCCAAATGCCCTAATCTCCAGTGTGAGAATTTTTCACCAAGACGCTGGGGATGTTAGCATGGTATTATGCAGGATGTGTGTGAAGAAGGTGAGGCACAGCAAGGGTGCTAATGTTGGCATGACAGACCTGCGTCAACACATGGAGCGTTAGTATAAAGTGGCATGGGAAAACTGCCTCTCATTTAGCATTACAGCCTGATGCAGAAACCGCTGCATCTCCCACCAGCCTGTACCCTCTCCAGCAGTAAGGGCTCGACCACGTCAGCAAAAGGAACCTGTTGTTCCTTCCCATTGACTCCAATGTTGTCCATTGCTCCTGATGCTCCTCCTCCACATTTATTTCCACAGCAATCGACCACCGAGGTGATTGCAAAAAGACAACAGTATGCATGCACTCCTCCTACAGCGCAGAAGCTGAATGTGCAGTTGCTGATACTAACGTCCTTCCCTTTCCATGTAGTTGATTCTGAACATTTCAGATAACTGATGGCTTGTGCCCACCCAAGGTGGAGAGTCCCAAGTCGACATTACTTTTCCAAAATAGCTGTACTAGCCCTGTATATGTACATTGAGCAGAAGATAGGCCGGTAATTGTGCCTCATGATGTCTGGTAGGGTTCACACCAGCGCTGATATACTGTATGGAGTTGTAACTATGGTCAAGGATAATATATGTCGTTCACAGCCCACTGGGTAAATATTGTTCTGGACCAAGCACACCAGTAACTTGACCAGGCGATGGCAATGCTGCTTCCCCGTTGTAATGCTGAGATTTTTGCGCCAATGTCCTTCTCTGCCTCCTGATTCTCCACCTTATCTTCACCCTTCCTTCTAGACACAGTTCACAGTGGCCCTCCAGCATATCACCTATGCAAAGCTAGGCAATGTCACATGGTTCTGCACCTTGTCAGCCTGGACAAATGAAGCCACACCGGGGAGGAACTACTCCACATCATCAATACAGAAATCAAATACTGGCTGTCTCCTTGCCAACTGGAGAAAACCATGGTTACTGATAACGGGAAGAACATTTTGTCTGTGCTACATCAGGGAGGGCTGACCCATGTGCCTTGCATGGCATACGTCTTCAATCTTGTTGTCACCCAGTTCCTCAAGTCTTTTACTGGACTGCAAAAGCTGTTAAAAATGTCCAGGAAACTGTGAATGCACTTCAGCCATTCTTACTGTGCAAAACACGCCCTCCTTGAGCTGCAAAGGCAAAATTCTCTTCCCCAACATCACCTGATATATGACATTTCCACCTGTTGGAACTCTACCCTTCATATGTTAGACCGCCAGTATAACCACAGGAAGGAGGTCGACAATTTCTTTATGCTACAGACGGACAGGTCTACTCCCCGGTGTAACTTTCATGTTAGCCAGTGGCAGCTCATGCATGACAAGTGACGTTTGCTCAGGCCCTTTTAGGAGGCCAATTTACTTGTCAGTCGGCAGAACTATGGGATGAATGATGTCATTCCACTCCTTAACATCCTGGAGGGGTTACTGACAAATCTGATTGGCGAGGGGACAGAAGACGTGGCACATTAATTTCACCACCACCTGAGCACTGAGGAGGATGAACTGGCAGAGGAGGAGGACATAAATTCCCAGGAATTTTATACACAACTATGTGGTTTATCTGCCCAAGAGAAATAGAGGAGCAGGAGGAGCTGGAGGGCCATGACGAAGATGATGCAGATGACCCCGACAGACAATGACAGTATGCAGTGGATATGGAGGCAGCGAGCCTCTCCAAGTCCCTTGTGCAAATGGCCAGATGCATGCTGTCATGCTTATGTAGTGACAGCCTCCTAGTCAAGATTCATCAGAGAGTTAACTACTGGCTATCCACATTGTTAGACCCTCGCTATATGAGATACCTTACTGGGTTATACAAACTCGGCACTATGTTCAGTATACTCTTTTACTTATCCCTGTTTCCAAAATTCCTGCAAAAAATGTCAGTCTAATCTTGCTATGATTTTGTGTCATAGCCTTATCATAGACGCCTTTATCAATAGACGTACTGTGCGGTTTCCTGACTGTTGACACGTCTCCTAGGTAACCGATTACACCCTCCGCCTCCCCATACCATTGGCCGCCGCTGTCATGTGGTATCGGCGTCAGCGTCTGGTGCGCCACCGCGCGGCGCGTGCGCGTGACGTCAGGCGCCGGCGCATGCGCGTGACGTCGGGCGCCGGCGCAGATGCTGACAGGGCGGGCCTCCAGGAAGAGGCGCGTATGGGCTCTATTTAAACTCCATGAAGGTATGTATCAGTGTGGCTGGTATTGGTTGAGGAACTGTCATAACCAGACAGCTGAGAAGCTCTGACAGAGGCCTTTCAGAACCTCCTCCTTGAGTTCTGTGTTGTGGTATTCAGCTCCTCCTCTCATTAGCGTCTCTCAGCTGTTATGTGTTGGACTAATTGTTTCCCTTTAAATTCTTCCCCAGAATGCTTTTCTGGGCGGCTTATATTTCTTCCTGGAGTATGTGTGCATGCCCATCTGGTTCTCCTCTCCTCTACAAAGTTAAGTGTTATACTGTTATCTGTTATTTTCTGTTTGCTGGATCCCAGGTGACCCTGACTCCCTCCGTGTCTGGTGTAGGGAGCCGGTGGTCGTGTCCCCTCACTATTGCAGGGTGCTCAGGGATTATATAGTCAAGGTACGTGGATATGCATACCTCCACCATTCGGATCTATGCATAGGCTGAGCAGCCAGGGAAAGTCCCAGGTCTTCTACAGGGGTCCCCCTTTTGTTCCTTAGCTTCTGGATCCAGCGAGTCATTTATGCATGTTGTTTTGCCTTGTTTCCTGTACACCGTCCGTGACATTATAAGCCGCCATAACCGTCTCAAGCATGGATCCGGTTTCACTTTTGGCTGAACGCCTTTAGGGTCTTTCATTGGAGGTAGCTGATCTCCGCAGGACTTTTTCTCAGCTTCAAGTGACCGGTTCAGCTGGCGTTCATGGAGTTTGTTCTGAGCCTAAGATCTCGCTCCCGGATACGTTCTCCGGGGGTAGTGAGAATTTTGTGCGTTTTAGAGAGGCTTGCAAACTCCATTTTCGCCTTCTTCCCCATTCTTCTGGTGATGAGGAACGGAGGGTGGGGATCATTATATCGCTGCTCAGGGGTAACGCTCAGTCCTGGGCCTTTTCGCTGCCGGAGGGGGCACGGCCCCTCCGTTCAGTGGATGAATTCTTTTTAGCCCTGGGTCAGATATATGATGATCCGGATCGTATTGCTCTGGCGGAGTCTAGACTACGTCTCCTATGCCAGGGTAAACAATCCGCAGAAATATACTGCTCAGAATTTCGGAGTTGGGCAGCTGATACTGGTTGGAATGATGCTGCACTCCGAAGTCAATTTTGCCATGGTCTTTCAGAGGGATTGAAAGATGCATTTGCCTTTCATGAAAGGCCTATTTCTTTGGACTCTGCTATGTCTCAGGCCGTTCGTATTGACAGGCGTCTTAGAGAGAGAGGAGAGATCTCTCCTTCCTGTCATACTCGGTCCCAGGACTGTGCAGCGGTCCCATTCTCTGCGCAGGGGTCTCAGTCGCTGTCAGCCCCTTCTGAGCAGGAGCCCATGCAGCTGGGGTTGATTGCTTCTGACAATAGAAGATTCAGCCCGCATGGGAGGGTTTGTTTTTGTTGTGGAGGTATTAATCATTTGGCAAATATTTGTCCCTCTAGGAGATTCAGGCAGTTCTCTGGGTATAATAAAGAAACAAAGAGGAAAAAATCTTTGAAAAATGTTCCGTCTGTTACTATTGGCAGGATTGAGGCGGAGATTGAAGATTTTCCGTTTGCTTGTAGTTCCCGTTTTGTCCTGCCGGCTAGGGTGGCGCTAGAGAGCAAGAACATTTTTTGTGAGATTTTTGTGGATAGTGGAGCAGCGGTCAATCTCATTGATAATCACTTTGCGATAACTCATGGTTTCCAGGTGTGCGCTTTGAGAAAGGATATTCCTGTATTTGCTATCGATTCCGCTCCACTTTCTCAGAAATCATTAAAGGGCATAGTTCACAATATCCGTTTAATTGTGAGTGATGCTCATGT
This sequence comes from Bufo gargarizans, assembly GCF_014858855.1. Classification (NCBI taxonomy): domain Eukaryota; kingdom Metazoa; phylum Chordata; class Amphibia; order Anura; family Bufonidae; genus Bufo; species Bufo gargarizans. The sequence goes on along the minus strand of NC_058082.1, from coordinate 39,933,746 downwards.
TGAGGATGTGTCATGTTTCGTCCTTAGCGGTTTGCCCACCCCGCTGGTGTTGGGGCTGCCCTGGCTCACTAAGCATAACCCCACCATTGATTGGCAAGCGAAGCAAATAAATGGTTGGAGTGACTTTTGCAGAGAGAATTGCCTCATGACATCTGTTTCTGAGGTTGCTACTAAGACTATACCATCTTTTCTCTCTGAATTTTCGGATGTCTTCTCTGAGAGTGGAGTTCAGGATTTGCCCCCGCACAGGGAGTACGATTGCCCTATTAATCTCATCCCAGACGCCAAGCTGCCTAAATCTCGTTTATACAATCTTTCCCAACCTGAGAGGATCGCTATGCGTGCTTATATCTCTGAGAGTCTGAGAAAGGGACACATACGACCCTCGAAGTCACCTGTTGCCGCTGGTTTTTTCTTTGTTAAGAAAAAAGATGGTTCTTTAAGACCTTGTCTGGATTTCAGGGAGCTGAACAATATCACAATTCGTGACCCTTATCCGCTTCCTCTGATCCCGGACCTATTTAACCAGGTTGTTGGGGCTAAAGTCTTTTCCAAATTAGATTTAAGAGGGGCATACAACCTGGTCAGGGTCAGAGAAGGGGACGAATGGAAGACGATGAATGGTGGTCTTTACAGGAAGGACCGTTAGGGCCTCCTGGTATACTGCTCAAAATGCAAACAAAAAAGAACTAAAGGGGCAGTAGACTAAATAAAACTTTACTTTTAATACATCAGGAGATAAAAAAAGCCCCTACTAGACAAACAACGATTAAGACATGCCCGGTGGGTGTACGCACCGAACAGAATTGCCACGGGTGAGAAGGGCAGGGGCGGTAATGGACGGGCGGCGAGTACGTGAACGCAAACCACTAGCCCTAGTACCTCCCTGCTTGACCTGTGACACCCTATAAGTATCCAAGTGACGGGGTCCAAAAAAACCCCGCAAGGGGTGGCCCAGACAGGAACTCTGTTCCTAAATACAATTCCCTGGTAAAGCCCTATTGGAGCAGTGCCAGAAAAAATAGGTGGGGTTCCCACTTGAGGATACTGCAGGGTATAAGTGAACACAAAAAAAGAAAAAAAGGGGTATAACACCACCCGAATATGAGAGGTCAGAGTGAGTGCATACCTATATAGTCCCGACGCGTTTCTTCAGTTTATAGCCCCAAGATTCTTCAGGGGACACGGGGCTGCGTGTTCATGTAAGTCAGACCTTGACTACGCCTAAGGACAAAGACATGTACATCTAAGAATATGTCACTATAGCAAAAGTCAGAGAGTGAGCCTCCCCCATTGACTGTGTGAGGTCTAGGAGAGGTATAAAACTTACTTAGTTTGCGGCTGCGGTCGAGAGTGGCTGTTAGCACACTGTATGGCGAAGACCCAGTGTGGTGGTGTCTGCTGCAATTGTGACCGGCACTGGTGGGGTGAAATGTACCGCATTATAAGGCTAGGGGGCCAGGTGGAGCGCATCAGTCGGAACTCGTGGACTTCCGGTATGTGCGCTCATTGATGACGCTGCTGTGTGGCGTCCTGAGGTTGCGGTCACGTGGGCGGAAGTGACGTCGTCGCGTCTGCGCCTCTATCATGCGTGCCATGGAGTAAGTGTGGAACGCACGGCCGGCGCCGTGTTCTGACGTCATCCGGCCGCGTCGCGCCACCCATGTATCTGATAGATATGCGGTCACATGATCAAGGCCAAGCCTCGATCGTGCGGGCGCAGTGATTCCTCTTTATGGCCGGACTGCTGTGCATAACCACAATAGTGCAGTCGGCCATTTCCACAGTGAGGCAAGGTATCCTGTCTGATTGTCTCCTACAATAAGCAGGGTACTTATAGATTAAACCTAAAGAAAGGATGATTCCCCATTTGAACACATGTGGGAACCTACATCCATCCCGGCTATGGAAGGTGAGGGAGGTGGAAAACGGAAAGGGATGGCGGGAGACGCATTGCTCGCAAGTCCAAATGCGATCCCAGCATTCCCCTACATATCCCCCACCTCCTCACGCGTGATTTGACAGTTATATCAAAATCCCGCATATACAAGACCAAAGAATGAGGTTAGAAGTAAGAATAAGTGGCCACAGGGCCTATGCAGAAAAACCGAGTAAATTAAAGAAAACAGCTGAAATTCAACTGTTCATTGAGTCCATTGGGGGTTACCGTATTAAGTGTATATGTCCACCAACACTCCCTTTGGAGGATGGACCTGTTCCAGTCCCCCCCACGGGTCGGTTTGGCAACACGTTCGATTCCCATGAAACTAATTGATGTTATGCATCCATCATGGACCGTCTGCACATGCCGCGCTACGGGGGTGTCCCTATTGTTGCGAATGTCGCCTTGGTGCTCCCCCATGCGTTTCCGCAACTCCCTGACTGTCTTGCCTACATAGCGCAGGCCGCACACACATGTGATCAAGTAGATCACCCCCGTAGTGCGGCAGTTCAGGAAGTTTTTGATCTGGTAAACTGTGTCCTTGGGTTCACCAATGAAAGTTCTACCCTGTGTCAGGTGTACACAGAAGCTGCAGCGGCCACATCTATGGCAACCCGTCAGGGATCTGTCTAACCACGTCTTTTGTTTGTTCGCTGTGGAGAAATGGCTGTGCACCAATCTGTCTCTCAGATTGTTGCCCCTCCTAAATGTGAGGGAAACCGAGGGATCCAGAACTTCGGCCAGGTCTGGGTCCATCAGTAATGTGTCCCAGTGGCGTGTCAGAATACCTCTCACCTGTGACGCAGCCGCGTCGAAAGTACCTACCACCCGGACAGTACCCTGAGAGACGCGCTCTCCACTCTTTGCTGGGTGGAGAAGTGCAGTACGAGCACGAGTCCTGGTTCTCTCATAGGCCAGTCTGAGGGTCCTATCAGGATACCCCCTCTCCTGGAACCTAGACCTGAGGTCGCGGGCCTGGAGTTTAAAGTCCGCGTCCTCTGAGCAGTTGCGCTTGAGTCTCAGGTACTGTCCGGTGGGTATCCCTCTCTTAAGTGGGACAGGATGACAGCTGTCCCACCTAAGAAGGGAATTCGTAGAGGTAGGTTTCCTATAGATGGATGTGTCAAGGCCGCCCCTGTCGTTCCTCCTGATGACTACATCCAGGAATGGAAGGCAGTCCTTCACAATGACCGATGTGAACCTAAGGTTGAAATTATTGATGTTAAGTTCACTGATCAATTTGTTAAAATCGCTCTCTGGTCCGCTCCATAACAGAAAGATATCGTCAATGTAGCGAGACCAGAGAGCGATATGACCCGTGAACCACCCTGGTGGGTCACTGAACACCACCGATTCCTCCCACCAGCCCAGGAGCAGGTTGGCGTACGATGGGGCACATGAGCTGCCCATCGCCGTGCCCCTGAGCTGGTGGTAGACCCGGCCATCGAACATGAAGATATTGTTGGACAACACGAATTCCAGGAGCTCTAAAGTAAAAGAGTTGTGTTGAGAGAATTGTTGCCCCCTTGTACTCAAATAGTGACTGGAGGCCTCCAACCCTCGTCCATGTGGGATTGATGAGTAGAGGGCCTCCACGTCGATGGAAGCTAGGAACCAGTCCGGTTCTATACAGATGTCCTCGAGTTTCCCTAGCAGATCGCCAGTGTCTCTCACATAGGATGGCAGGGCCACCACAAAAGGGCGCAAAACCCTGTCAACGTATATCCCACAGTTCTGTGATATACTACCGATGCCTGAGACAATCGGACGGCCTTTCATAGGTGTTGTTTCTTTGTGCACCTTTGGCAAACAGTAAAAGGTCGCCATAATCGGGTGTAGGGGGTACAGGAAGTCATATTCCTCGTCACTAATGAGATGGGTGTCCTTGGCCCTTGACAAGATTTTTTTCAGGGTTCCTCGCAAGTTGTCAATGGGACTACTTCGAAGGATCTCGTATCCCGTTCCGTCTGACAAGATGGACAGACACATGTCACGATATGCGGACGTATCCATTATGACAGTGTTACCCCCCTTGTCAGACGGTTTGATAACAATATTATTGTCATCTTCAAGGTCCCTAATGGCCTTTCTCTCTTTTTTGTTACAGTTGAACCTCAACGGAACTGGCTGTATATTGGCTAGCTCTGCAGTAGTATGTTGGAGGAACACGTCCACGCAGGACACCTCCCCCATAGGAGGCATTTTTACACTTTTGTTTTTAAGAGATGTAAATGGACCCAGACCTTCCGCATTCGCAGACGGTTGATCAAGATTGAATAAAGTACGGACGTCTTTTAAAATTTCTACGGGGACACCAAGTTCGCGACTTTCTCTTTTGTCTCTTAACTTGTAGAATTTATGCCATCTCAGTCTGCGGGCAAATAGACTCAAGTCCCTGGTCCACCGAAATATGTCAAACTTGTTGGTGGGGACAAATGAGAGTCCACGTCCCAGCAGACTGAGTTCGGTCGGGGAAAGAGTGCGGGAAGAAAGGTTTATGATTCGTTTATCTAGTAGGGCCTGGTCTCCCCTGCCTGTTTCTCGATGTACTTGCTCCTCAGGGGATAATGTGACCCCTGGTCTAAAAAAGGAACAGAAGAACCTGATGCAGCTGTATTTGGCGTTTGGGAGGAGTATTGTGGGCCCTGTCGTGCCCGATTGCCCCGTCCCCTGGACCTATATGCACCCCGTCCACGTCCCCTACCCCTCGGGTTTCTCTCTTTCTCTGTATCGGAGAGTTCTGTGTCCGTGGAGGAGATGTCAGTGTTCTGTGACGTGGGTGGGTTGGTTAGGAATTGGTAGGCTTTGTTATCTCGGAAGTCCTGGGAGTCTCTGCTAAATTGTCGGTGTTTGCGGTCTTTTAGATGAAATTGATACCGCTCCACCGTATTCTGCAGCTGGACCTCTTTAGCTGAGAACTCCGGTTCCGATTGGAATTTCTTAGTGATATCAATCTGTTCTTTTAATCCTGCCTCCGCCCGCTCCAGAACTACTCTCTCCTCGTCCACCAATAGTTGCATAAACCGTAAGGAACTAGCTGTGGCTTCCTTCTCCCACTTTTTTAAGAATTCTGGGTTCCTGATGCGGTGTGCAGGGGATAGGGTGATACGCAGTCCTCTTGGCACTATCCCCTGTTTGATGTAGTGCTCCAAGCCCTGCACCTCCCACCAGGAACTTATATGTTCTTTGTATAACCTAGTAAGTTCCGAGAAGGCGCCATTAAGGGTAGGGGTGTACTTTTTTTGTATGAACAGCTGTTCGGAGAACACCAAGCTGGCCTCTGAAACCCACACGTTTCTATCTAAGCCTGTGGTCAAAAATCCCGACATGCCTCAAAATGACAAATACAATGAATGGTGGTCTTTACAGGAAGGACCGTTAGGGCCTCCTGGTATACTGCTCAAAATGCAAACAAAAAAGAACTAAAGGGGCAGTAGACTAAATAAAACTTTACTTTTAATACATCAGGAGATAAAAAAGCCCCTACTAGACAAACAACGATTAAGACATGCCCGGTGGGTGTACGCACCGAACAGAATTGCCACGGGTGAGAAGGGCAGGGGCGGTAATGGACGGGCGGCGAGTACGTGAACGCAAACCACTAGCCCTAGTACCTCCCTGCTTGACCTGTGACACCCTATAAGTATCCAAGTGACGGGGTCCAAAAAAACCCCGCAAGGGGTGGCCCAGACAGGAACTCTGTTCCTAAATACAATTCCCTGGTAAAGCCCTATTGGAGCAGTGCCAGAAAAAATAGGTGGGGTTCCCACTTGAGGATACTGCAGGGTATAAGTGAACACAAAAAAAGAAAAAAAAGGGGTATAACACCACCCGAATATGAGAGGTCAGAGTGAGTGCATACCTATATAGTCCCGACGCGTTTCTTCAGTTTATAGCCCCAAGATTCTTCAGGGGACACGGGGCTGCGTGTTCATGTAAGTCAGACCTTGACTACGCCTAAGGACAAAGACATGTACATCTAAGAATATGTCACTATAGCAAAAGTCAGAGAGTGAGCCTCCCCCATTGACTGTGTGAGGTCTAGGAGAGGTATAAAACTTACTTAGTTTGCGGCTGCGGTCGAGAGTGGCTGTTAGCACACTGTATGGCGAAGACCCAGTGTGGTGGTGTCTGCTGCAATTGTGACCGGCACTGGTGGGGTGAAATGTACCGCATTATAAGGCTAGGGGGCCAGGTGGAGCGCATCAGTCGGAACTCGTGGACTTCCGGTATGTGCGCTCATTGATGACGCTGCTGTGTGGCGTCCTGAGGTTGCGGTCACGTGGGCGGAAGTGACGTCGTCGCGTCTGCGCCTCTATCATGCGTGCCATGGAGTAAGTGTGGAACGCACGGCCGGCGCCGTGTTCTGACGTCATCCGGCCGCGTCGCGCCACCCATGTATCTGATAGATATGCGGTCACATGATCAAGGCCAAGCCTCGATCGTGCGGGCGCAGTGATTCCTCTTTATGGCCGGACTGCTGTGCATAACCACAATAGTGCAGTCGGCCATTTCCACAGTGAGGCAAGGTATCCTGTCTGATTGTCTCCTACAATAAGCAGGGTACTTATAGATTAAGCCTAAAGAAAGGATGATTCCCCATTTGAACACATGTGGGAACCTACATCCATCCCGGCTATGGAAGGTGAGGGAGGTGGAAAACGGAAAGGGATGGCGGGAGACGCATTGCTCGCAAGTCCAAATGCGATCCCAGCATTCCCCTACATATCCCCCACCTCCTCACGCGTGATTTGACAGTTATATCAAAATCCCGCATATACAAGACCAAAGAATGAGGTTAGAAGTAAGAATAAGTGGCCACAGGGCCTATGCAGAAAAACCGAGTAAATTAAAGAAAACAGCTGAAATTCAACTGTTCATTGAGTCCATTGGGGGTTACCGTATTAAGTGTATATGTCCACCAACACTCCCTTTGGAGGATGGACCTGTTCCAGTCCCCCCCGACGAATGGAAGACGGCCTTCAATACCCCTGAGGGCCATTTTGAAAACTTGGTTATGCCTTTTGGTTTGATGAATGCCCCAGCCGTTTTCCAGCATTTCGTGAACAGCATTTTTTATCATTTGATGGGAAAATTTGTATTGGTGTATTTGGATGACATTTTGATTTTTTCTCCCGATTTCAAAACTCATAAGGAACATTTACGTCAGGTCTTGCTCATCCTGCGGGAGAATAAATTATATGCGAAACTGGAAAAATGTGTGTTTGCGGTTCCAGAAATTCAATTTCTGGGGTTTCTTCTCTCCGCTTCTGGTTTTCGCATGGACCCCGAGAAGGTCCGCGCTGTGCTTGAGTGGGAGCTTCCTGAGAATCAAAAGGCGCTGATGTGTTTTTTGGGCTTTGCCAATTATTACAGGAAGTTCATCTTAAATTATTCTTCTATTGTTAAACCACTCACTGATATGACCAGAAAGGGGGTAGATTTTTCTTCTTGGTCAGTAGAGGCGCGTAAGGCTTTTTCTGATATCAAGGAGAGTTTTGCTTCCGCTCCCATCTTGGTGCAACCTGATGTTTCGTTACCCTTCATAGTTGAGGTTGATGCTTCTGAGGTGGGTGTGGGGGCGGTCTTGTCTCAGGGTTCCTCTCCTGCCAATTGGCGACCGTGTGCCTTTTTCTCAAGAAAACTCTCCTCCGCAGAGAGAAATTACGATGTGGGAGATAGGGAATTGTTGGCCATCAAGTTGGCTTTTGAGGAATGGCGCCATTGGCTAGAGGGAGCCAGACACCCTATTACCGTATTTACTGACCATAAAAATCTGGCCTACTTGGAGTCAGCCAAGCGTCTGAACCCGAGACAGGCCAGATGGTCGTTGTTCTTTTCTAGGTTTAATTTTGTTGTCACGTTCCGCCCTGGAGTTAAGAATGTGAAGGCAGATGCCCTGTCACGTTGTTTTCCGGGAGGCGGGAATTTTGAAGACCCGGATCCCATTTTGGTTGAAGGTGTGGTGGTCTCTGCTCTTTTTCCTGAATTGGAGGCAGAGGTGCAGGCAGCCCAGTCAGAGGCTCCTGATCTTTGTCCTCCTGGGAGGTTGTTTGTGCCTCTCGCTTTAAGACACAAGATTTTTAAAGAACACCACGATACGGTCCTTGCTGGGCACCCGGGGGTAAGAGCCACACTGGATCTCATCGCTCGGAGATTCTGGTGGCCTGCGCTTCGTAAGTCGGTTGAGGGTTTTGTGGCAGCCTGCGAGACTTGCGCTCGTGCCAAAGTCCCTCATTCACGGCCATCAGGTCCTCTCCTTCCCTTACCCATTCCTTCCCGTCCTTGGACACATCTGTCCATGGACTTTATCACGGACCTGCCTCGTTCCTCGGGGAAGACTGTGATTCTGGTGGTGGTGGACCGTTTTAGCAAAATGGTGCATTTCATCCCTTTTCCTGGTTTGCCCAATGCTAAGACGCTGGCGCAGGCATTTGTTGATCACATTGTCAAATTGCACGGTATTCCTTCAGACATAGTCTCTGATAGGGGCACGCAGTTTGTTTCCAGATTCTGGAAGGCTTTCTGTTCTCGCTTGGGGGTTCGGTTGTCATTCTCTTCTGCTTTCCACCCGCAGTCGAATGGCCAGACAGAGCGCGTCAATCAGAATCTGGAGACATATCTGCGCTGTTTTGTGGCGGAGAATCAAGAGGATTGGTGTTCTTTTTTGTCCCTTGCTGAGTTTGCTTTAAATAACCGTCGTCAGGAGTCCTCTGATAAGTCACCATTTTTTGGTGCATATGGGTTTCATCCACAGTTTGGGACTTTCTCGGGAGAGGGGTCTTCTGGTTTACCTGATGAGGACAGATTCTCCTCGTCTTTGTCATCTATTTGGCAAAAGATTCAAGATAATCTAAAGAGCATGAGTGAGAGATACAAGCGTGTGGCTGATAAGAGACGTGTGCTTGGTCCGGACCTGAATGTTGGTGATCTGGTGTGGTTGTCTACCAAGAATATCAAATTGAAGGTTCCCTCCTGGAAGTTGGGTCCTAGGTTTATTGGGCCTTACAAAATCCTGTCTGTCATCAATCTTGTTGCATACCGTCTTGATCTTCCTCAGACTTGGAAGATCCATAATGTTTTTCATAAGTCCTTATTGAAACCTTATGTTCAACCCATTGTACCCTCGCCTTTGCCTCCTCCTCCGATTATGGTTGATGGGAATCTTGAATTTCAGGTCTCTAGGATTGTGGATTCTCGTCTTGTCCGCGGTTCTCTTCAGTACCTTGTTCACTGGGAGGGGTATGGTCCTGAGGAGAGGATGTGGGTCTCAGTGACGGACATTAAAGCCTCTCGTCTCATCAAGGCTTTCCATAGGTCCCATCCTGAGAAGGTGGGTTCTGAGTGTCCGGAGTCCACTCGTAGAGGGAGGGGTACTGTCATAACCAGACAGCTGAGAAGCTCTGACAGAGGCCTTTCAGAACCTCCTCCTTGAGTTCTGTGTTGTGGTATTCAGCTCCTCCTCTCATTAGCGTCTCTCAGCTGTTATGTGTTGGACTAATTGTTTCCCTTTAAATTCTTCCCCAGAATGCTTTTCTGGGCGGCTTATATTTCTTCCTGGAGTATGTGTGCATGCCCATCTGGTTCTCCTCTCCTCTACAAAGTTAGGTGTTATACTGTTATCTGTTATTTTCTGTTTGCTGGATCCCAGGTGACCCTGACTCCCTCCGTGTCTGGTGTAGGGAGCCGGTGGTCGTGTCCCCTCACTATTGCAGGGTGCTCAGGGATTATATAGTCAAGGTACGTGGATATGCATACCTCCACCATTCGGATCTATGCATAGGCTGAGCAGCCAGGGAAAGTCCCAGGTCTTCTACAGGGGTCCCCCTTTTGTTCCTTAGCTTCTGGATCCAGCGAGTCATTTATGCATGTTGTTTTGCCTTGTTTCCTGTACACCGTCCGTGACAGGAACCCCCTGAACCATAGGGACATTACCTTTAGCGAGGACCACCATATCCTCACACACCAAAGAGCAGAGGAACATCTCTCCTTCTGCAGTATGGCAGTCCTGCACCATGGATGTCTTTCTTCTAGGCTCTTATTTTAATCAACTGAGCCCGATTTTTTCTGTTACCATATGACTGCAGTGTTTGCATCTTTTTACCTGCGGGTACATATGGTACATACTGTGTTTTTTCTACATGTACTTGCTTTCCCCTGAGGAGTCGACACGACAGAAACGTGCCACGTCGGGAGGTCTGTAGTAATTGAATATATTTTTAGTGCTAGTGATCAGGTCCTTAACTAGGGACAGGTATCATGACGGGGTCGCCCTTTCTTGGGCGAGTGCTCTGTGTAGACAGGCAGTATGGGAGCAGACCCCTTCCCCCAAGTATAGGGTGAGATAGTGCACAGTACATCTTCCCTGACTGCACGCCTACACAGGACTCCGTCTAACCCAGGCATCACGTCTGCTAATCTGATCCTAGCTACTTGGTTGGTCAGGTAAGACTGCTTGCGTCTATTTAGGCGCAGCAGTTCCTTTATTTACCTTTGCTTTACCAGCATTGGGGTATCTATCATTGAACCCCCTATTTGTTTGTATGTCTGTAATGTTGATGCATCCTCTGGTGTATTTTTTATTGCATATCTTATAAAAGTTAATTTTTAAAAAGGATATTTCCCCACGTCTTCTCCAGTGGGTCCCTGGCAAAGACCCTCGCTACCAGTCAAAAATGGGGGCATTTATTAGACCTTCTGAGAGGGATGAAAAAATGGACTACTATAGAGACATGCTGTGTAGTCAGTTAGTCATTGCCTACAAGTGCCATCGCCCATCCTCAGGATGGTGCAGGAACATCACCTGCTCCATATGCAGCAACTTCAGTTTGGAGTCTATGATGAGCAGTTTTCTTCATCTGCCTACTAGAGTTGTTGCGATACCAAATTTTTTATTCGGTTTCGATACCATGAAAAAGTATTGCGATACTCGATACCATTCGATACCACGCGAAAAAAAATAAACCAAAAAAGCCACGTGCATTCCGCATTTTTAAAAATGGCGAATCGCGCAGTTTTTATTTATTTTTTTCTGTTCCGGCGTTCACCACCTAGATTTTTTTTATATATTTTAATAGTTTGGACTTTTCTGACGTGGCGATATGTAATATGTTTATTATTTATATATTTTATATATGTGAAATTGGGAAAAGGGGGTGATTTATACTTCATATTTTGGTGGGGGGGGTTTTTTACATTTTTTTTTTTACACTTTATTTAACAACCATTTCCCCCCTTAGGCTACTTTCACACTAGCGTTCGGGTGTCCGCTTGTGAGCTCCGTTTGAAGGGGCTCACAAGCGGCCCCGAACGCATCCGTCCAGCCCTAATACATTCTGAGTGGATGCAGATCCGCTCAGAATGCATCAGTCTGGCAGCGTTCAGCCTCCGCTCAGCAGGCGGACACCTGAACGCTGCTTGCAGCGTTCGGGTGTCCGCCTGGCCGTGCGGAGGCAAGCGGATCCGTCCAGACTTACAATGGAAGTCAATGGGGACGGATCCGTTTGAAGATGACACAATATGGCTCAATCTTCAAACGGATCCGTCCCCCATTGACTTTCAATGTAAAAGTCTGGACGGATCCGTTCAGGCTACTTTCACAGTTAGAATTTTTTTTTACAATATAATGCAGACGGATCCGTTCTGAACGGATCCACCGTCTGCATTATATGAGCGGATCCGTCTCAGACGGATCCGCTCTGAACGCAAGTGTGAAAGTAGCCTTAGGGGCTAGAACCTGGGATCTTTCATCCCTTGTCCTATTCAGCTCTATCAGGGTGAATAGGACTTCACACTGTCCCTGCTGCTCTGTGCCTTGTGCACACAGCATCAGGGATGTTACCATGGCAACCAAAGCTTCTGTAGCGTCCTGGCTGCCATGGTCACTGATCGGAGCCCCAGGCTTACACAGCTGGGGCTCCGATCAGAAGCTGCCACTGCACCACCAATGAGGGGGAGGGGAGAGGTCCCTGTGGCCACTGCCACCAATGATTTTAATACTGGGGGGGTTGAGAGGGGCTGGCGCACTGTGCCACCAATGATTTTAATGGGATGGGGGGTTGAGGGGGGGGGGCACACTGCACCACCAATGATAAATTACCCCTTTATACAGGAGGCTGGTACTGGCAGATCAGCAGTTAACCCCTTAGGTGCCGCACCTGAGGGGTTAACTGCCTCTGATCGCAGCTCCCTGTCAGCGGCAGGGTGCCGGCAATGCGATTCTGCTGCCGGCACCCGCCTCCTGTATTGTGTTAAAGACTGACTTTCACTATCAGGCCACACAGAGCGGCGCCCAGCGATGTCTCAGCACTCACGATTAGTCCTGGGCGCCGCTCCGTTCGCCCGCAGTGCCCCATTACTGTCTCCTCTCCTGCTCCACATGCTGCTGATTACTATCGGAGCGATGGGAGGAGACATCAGCTTCACTAGTGGGCGTTCCTTCTTCCTGGCTGTAGCGCTGTCCAATTGCAGCGCAGGGAGAAGGAACGCCCACTAGTGAATCTGATGTCTCCTCCCATCGCTCCGATAGTAATCAGCAGCATGTGGAGCAGGAGAGGAGACAGTAATGGGGCACTGCAGGCGAACGGAGCGGCGCCCAGGACTAATGGTGAGTGCTGAGACATCGCTGGGTGCCGCTCTGTGTGGGAAATGGGAATAGTCCTATCATTGGTGGCTCAGTGCGCCCGCCCCTCCTCCGCCCCTCTCTCCTCATTGGTGGTGCAGTGCGCCCGCCCCTCCCCCCCTCTCTTCTCATTGGTGGCAGCGGCAGCAGCACAGGGGGAGGGAGGACAGCTTCCTTCTCCCCGTGCTGCTGAGAGAACATGAGCACGCCGATAGCAGCGCGCTCATGTTCAGAGATACTAGGCTGCGCAGAAGCGCAGCCCAGTATCGAAAAAACTGAAATCCCGGTATCGTATCGATACCGGGACAAAAGTATTGATTGGGTATCGAAATTTTGATACCTGCAACAACCCTACTGCCTACTGAAGGAACCACCCAGCAACTGCAGCAATGGGACATGCAGCAGAACCTCAACCAGCAGGTGGTGGCATACTTGGACTGCACCCTGTCACCTATGATTCAAGATGCCCTGGACTACCGGGCATACAAATGCTGAGTTTGCCATAGGCATGCTTTCCTGCCCAGCCAGTAGTGTGGCATCAGAGCTAGTGTTCAGTGCGGTAAGGGGCATAGTTATGGTTAAGAGAACTTTCCTCCCAAAATGTTGAGAGACTAATCTTCGTAAAGATTAATCAAAAATGGATCAACCAGGATTTCCATATGCCAGTGCCTGATGCAACAGAATAGATCATTCTGCCACTAATGATCACACTGTAGTGTGCTGTCACACCAGAATATTCTGCAAAATGGGCTGTTACTTCTGGCGACGTTCTGCTGCCACCATTCTGATGCTATCAGTTGATCATTGTAAAAAAGGTTTTGAAAAAGGTATACTTAAAGGTATACTTGAACAAGGATATAAATTCATAACAGGAAGCAAAAAAAAAGAATATTAGTTTTTTATTGTGTACCAAAAATTCATAAAGATGATAAAAATCCACCAGGTTCGCCTAATCATATCAGGCATAGAATCATTAATATCAAATCTTTCACAATATATTGACAAAATATTACAACCATATGTTAGAGAATCATTTTCATACATTAAAGGGTTTCTACCACTTTGGCGTCACATATTTGGCTGTCAGACACTAGCGATCCGCTAGTGTCTGCTCTGGCCAACCATCCTAATATAATTGCTTTTGGGGCGGTGGTTTGGCTAAAAAAACTACTTTTATTATTATGCTAATGAGCCTCTAGGTGCTATGAGGGCGTCATTAGCACCTAGAGGCTCCGTCTACCTTCAGAAACTGCCGCCGCCGAGCGCGTCCCTCCAGCCCGCCCATCTCCTCCTGAATGCGATCCTCGTATGTATTCTGCGCATGCGCAGTGAATGTCTGACCGCTTCCTTGCTCAGACATCTCCACTGCGCCTGCGCGATGACGCCATAGTGCTCCGAGGAACAGGCGCAGTGGAGATGTCTGAACAGGGAAGCTGTCAGACATTTACTGCGCATGCGCATAATACATACGAGGATCGCATTCAGGAGGAGATGGGCGGGCTGGAGGGACGCGCTGGGGGCGGCAGTTTCTAAAGGTAGACGGAGCCTCTAGGTGCTAATGACGCCCTCATAGCACCTAGAGGCTCATTAGCATATTAATAAAAGTAGTTTTTTTAGCCAAACCACCGCCCCAAAAGCAATTATATTAGGATGGTTGGCCAGAGCAGACACTAGCGGATCGCTAGTGTCTGACAGCCAAATATGTGACGCCGAAGTGGTAGAAACCCTTTAAAGATAACACCCAGATCATTGAAACCATTGAAAAGTTAGAATATCAAAAATACAGTATTTTGGGAACCTTGGATGTCAGTTCACAGAGAGGAGATTTGAAGGATGATCAAGTAGAATTTACCGTAGAGGGAATTCATCCTATATTAAAGGGGTTGTCCGGGATCAATAATTTTTTTTTTTTTAAGTGTACTCACTGTTAACAGGTGATTCTAGGTCCCCCCATATGTTTTAAGGTATTTTCGCCATTTCTAAACGGCTCCGACGGTCCCCCATGCGCTGTTTATATCTCTGTTTATTTTTGTCTAACTTCCTGCCGCTCTGCACTGTGGGTCCCAGTGCAGAGCGGCATCACGTGCATTCAGACGACTCTCCTCTCTGCCGTGACTCCGCCCCCTCATTGTTATTCCGCCTCCTGCCCCACATCGCCATGTCCTCCATGCATCCGCCCCCCTTAAATCATATTCCGCCTCCTGCTGCACATTCTCCCCCCCCCCCGTTAGTAACGCCCCCAAACTCCTCCTGGCTCAGTCCTCAGAGTATTGCTTATATCTCCAGCCTGCCGCCCCATTTGCCTGCATTGGAGGCGTTTACTATGCTAATTAGCATAGTTCCCTTGCCTCCTTCATTGTGAACACGCCCTGTCCGGTGACGTCACTGGACCGGAGGGGCGTGGCTTAGCACGATCTGTTGCCGAGTGCTCTGCATAATGCCTGCAGCTGATGGTGACGTCACCGGGCTCCCTGCGAAGCGGAAGAAGCAGCTTCGCTCTGCAGAAGGGACCCGGTATGTCATTGAATGTGAGAAAAGACTCACTTCCGGCTGAGAATTTGTCTAATGAATATGGGGCATCAGAAAAGTATGGGGAAGGTAGGACAGTCATGTAGAAGATATTTATGTCCTTGTTAAACAATTAAACCTAAGTCCCCAATCCCGAACAACCCCTTTAACACATATTATTTCTATTATGAATCAGAGTTTAATATTCAGAAGAGGGGGACCACCATGGATTCCAGATTCGCCCCAGCTATGCCAATATATTTATGTGCCATTGGGAAAATGAGACCATTGGGAATAGGCTGGGGGAGGGTCTGAAACTCTGGCGATGTTTCATTGATGATATTTTATTTATCTGAGATAAATCAGAAGAAGATTTACTCATATTTTTGGAAGGCATAAATGGAAACACAATAAATTTGAAATTTACCCCAAATATAGATATAAACCAAGTGGAATTTTTGGATTTATTAATTTCGGTACAAGATTATACACTTATTTGCAAAATATGCCAAAATGCAGTAGCCAGAAATAGCTATATTCTGTATACCAGTTGTCACTTGCCAAGATGGCTGATAAACATTCAAACCAGCCAAATTTGCTGTTTAGAAACGAAATTGTACCCTAAATGAACAAACAATTTTGAAATAAAAACTATCCAGAGGACATTATAGAAACATAATTAGTAAAAGTAAGAGAAATAGATAGGTTGACCTTTTTTGAATCTAAAGAAATAAATATACAAAAATAGCACACAATACGATTGATCCTACCATTTAATCAACAATACAAGAAGTGGAAAGATTTATTAGGAAACATTGGCACCACCTACTAAAAGATAAACTGGTAGGTGCTTTATTACCCATAATTCCAAAAATTACATACACAAAAGCACCTTCTTTAGGTATAAAAGTTGCTCCATCTATTAAACAACATTTAAGAACATTTAACACTATTTCAAATTGTGTTGGACTAGAAGGCTTTTATCGGTATGACAGATGTAACAATTGTAAAATCACTTTAAGGTCCCAAAAATATTTCCACAGTTATTTCTACACAGAACAACTGTAATTGGGAAATCAAAGATTTTATATCATGCAATACATGTAATATATATGATTCAATGGCCATGCAAGAAACAATACATAGGCAGAACTAAATGGATGTTAAAAAAAAACATATAACTAATATTAAAAATGGTTTTGAAAAACATTCAGTAGCCAAACATTTCACTGAAAAACACAACAAGGATCCAAGAGTACTGACCTTCGTATCGTTGGAAAAGGTGGAGTGTCACTGAAGGGGAGGGAATCATGTTGCACGAATGTCAAGGGTGGAATCCAGAAAGATTTTTAAAAGTTTGATACACTAATTCCAGGAGGCCTGAGCGCAGATATGAAATTGTTCAGATTTTTGTAGATTAGGGATGGGTGCTTTGAATTGACAGGACATCCTGGTCAGGCTGTTTTTCCAGCACCCCGATTTCCTCTCCATAATAGGCCCCCATACTATTCTTCCATCACTACTTTGAACATAAAAAGAATATAGTTACTATGCGTTAGAACAGAATTATTAAACCCAGATACAAGACAACTAGTCATCAGATAAATTAATGTATAATTCTACAAATATAAATTTATCATTTTTATTGATTAGTTTTTATATGATTTTTTATTTGATTATAGGAAAATATGCAATTAATGTATAACAAGACATAAGGGGATAATCTAACAAATGGCAGATAAAGTACCATCAAAGACGGTCACAAACATATAAAAAATTATTCACTGTTGTTACATTGTACTAAAAATTATGAGACCAAAAAGTTATCAGACCTGATTATATACATTTAAGTTTATGTTATTTAATGATTTAATTTCATCAGTTTTTTTAAAATAAAATTAAACAAAAAATATCTTGTGGTAACTAATGAAAATTGCAACCATAGAGAAAAAAAAACGCTTGTTTATAGAAAAAAAATGCATGAAAAGGGCAGCAAAAATGCAACAACAACAAATTATACAAAGTAAAAATAAGTGAATTAAAAGAATAATTGAAAAATGATCACGACTATGGAAATAAGGATATAAATTATGAGAAAAAAATAGAAAGCTGGCAAATTGCCTTATATTCCATCATAATATGAAAATTCATTAAATTTTTTGGGCTTCACATACTACATAAAAAGGGAGGACAATTGATCAAACAATATGTCCACTGAGGAAGGAGTGAGTACACTTTGAAACGTGTCTGCCAGTTATTAAACTTTTTAAACACTTTTTTTTGCATGCAAAACAATCTCTTTTATAAAAAGATACCAGTGGGAGAACTTTCTTTGCATTCTAACTTGAATGACCACTGGAATAATCCAAATTGAGAATCGATTACCACTGTGGTGGGTCTCAGCTCTGTACATTCACAAGACCTGAACCGGAACAGTTAAGTTCCGCTATCTACAACCCGACACGAGGTACGAGCGGGAAAGTCATATAACCCAATACAAAGTGCCAGCGGGTAAGTTACAGAACTGTCTGGTACAATTTACGCAACATCAAGTAAATACATTAGTGATCATTGCTAGGGATGAGCGAACTCGAACTGTATAGTTCGGGTTCGTACCGAATTTTGGGGTGTCCGTGACACGGACCCGAACCCGGACATTTTCGTAAAAGTCCGGGTTCGGGTTCGGTGTTCGTCGCTTTCTTGGCGCTTTTGTGACGCTTTCTTGGCGCTTTTTGAAAGGCTGCAAAGCAGCCAATCAACAAGCGTCATACTACTTGCCCCAAGAGGCCATCACAGCCATGCCTACTATTGGCATGGCTGTGATTGGCCAGAGCACCATGTGACCCAGCCTCTATTTAAGCTGGAGTCACATAGCGCCGCCCGTCACTCTGCTCTGATTAGCGTAGGGAGAGGTTGCGGCTGCGACAGTAGGGCGAGATTAGGCAGATTAACTCCTCCAAAGGACTTGATTAACTGATCGATCTGCAGCTGTGGATCATTGAGCTGCTGATCCTCAATTGCTCACTGTTTTTAGGCTGCACAGACCGTTTGTCAGTCTCATTTTTCTGGGGTGATCGGCGGCCATTTTGTGTCTTGTGGTGCGCCAGCACAAGCTGCGACCAAGTGCATTTAACCCTCAATGGTGTGGTTGTTTTTTGGCTAAAGCCTACATCAGGGTGAAGCTGTCACACCAAGTGCATTTAACCAGCAATAGTCTGTTCATTTTTTGGCCATATACAAAATCAGGGGCAAGCTGCGCCTGTCACCAAGTGCATTTAACCCTCAATGGTGTGGTTGTTTTTTGGCTAAAGCCTACATCAGGGTGAAGCTGTGACACCAAGTGCATTTAACCAGCAATAGTCTGTTCATTTTTTGGCCATATACAAAATCAGGGGCAAGCTGCGCCTGTCACCAAGTGCATTTAACCCTCAATGGTGTGGTTGTTTTTTGGCTAAAGCCTACATCAGGGTGAAGCTGTCACACCAAGTGCATTTAACCAGCAATAGTCTGTTCATTTTTTGGCCATATACAAAATCAGGGGCAAGCTGCGCCTGTCACCAAGTGCATTTAACCCTCAATGGTGTGGTTGTTTTTTGGCTAAAGCCTACATCAGGGTGAAGCTGTCACACCAAGTGCATTTAACCAGCAATAGTCTGTTTATTTTTTGGCCATATCCCAGTCTAATTCTGTCACTAAATCCATACCGGTCACCCAGCGCCTAAATACTAGGCCTCAAATTTATATCCAGCTAAATCTGTCCCTAGTGCTGTAGCTGGGCGAGTTATTTAGTGTCCGTTCAAGCACATTTCTTGTTCTGGGTTGAAATACAATTCCCAATTTAGCAATTTCATAATTTAGTGGTTCCTGCTATATCAGAGCTATTTGAAATCTATCCCAAAAAGGGTATATAATATTGAAGGTGCACATTGGGTCATTCAGAATAACTTCACACACACCCGCTACTGTGTATTTCCAAGTCTAATTCTGTCACTAAACCCATACCTGTCACCCAGCGCCTAAATACTAGGCCTCAAATTTAAATCCCTCTAAATCTCTCGTTACCGCTGTACTGTTGTTGCTGGGCAAGATATTTAGTGTCCGTCAAAGCACATTTTTGTTCTGGGTTGAAGTACAATTCCCAATTTAGCAATTTCATAATTTAGTGGTTTCTGCTATATCAGAGCTATTTGAAATCTATCCCTAAAAGGGTATATAATATTGAAGGTGCACATTGGGTCATTCAGAATAACTTCACACACACGCTTCTGTGCATTTCCAAGTCTAATTCTGTCACTAAATCCATACCGGTGACCCAGCGCCTAAATACTAGGCCTCAAATTTAAATCCCTCTAAATCTCTCGTTACCCACCGCTGTACTGTTGTTGCTGGGCAAGATATTTAGTGTCCGTCAAAGCACATTTTTTGTTCTGGGTTGAAGTACAATTCCCAATTTAGCAATTTCATAATTTAGTGGTTTCTGCTATATCAGAGCTATTTGAAATCTATCCCTAAAAGGGTATATAATATTGAAGGTGCACATAGGGTCATTCAGAATAACTTCACACACACGCTTCTGTGCATTTCCAAGTCTAATTCTGTCACTAAATCCATACCGGTGACCCAGCGCCTAAATACTAGGCCTCAAATTTAAATCCCTCTAAATCTCTCGTTACCCACCGCTGTACTGTTGTTGCTGGGCAAGATATTTAGTGTCCGTCAAAGCACATTTTTTGTTCTGGGTTGAAGTACAATTCCCAATTTAGCAATTTCATAATTTAGTGGTTTCTGCTATATCAGAGCTATTTGAAATCTATCCCTAAAAGGGTATATAATATTGAAGGTGCACATAGGGTCATTCAGAATAACTTCACACACACGCTTCTGTGCATTTCCAAGTCTAATTCTGTCACTAAATCCATACCGGTGACCCAGCGCCTAAATACTAGGCCTCAAATTTAAATCCCTCTAAATCTCTCGTTACCCACCGCTGTACTGTTGTTGCTGGGCAAGATATTTAGTGTCCGTCAAAGCACATTTTTTGTTCTGGGTTGAAGTACAATTCCCAATTTAGCAATTTCATAATTTAGTGGTTTCTGCTATATCAGAGCTATTTGAAATCTATCCCTAAAAGGGTATATAATATTGAAGGTGCACATAGGGTCATTCAGAATAACTTCACACACACGCTTCTGTGCATTTCCAAGTCTAATTCTGTCACTAAATCCATACCGGTGACCCAGCGCCTAAATACTAGGCCTCAAATTTAAATCCCTCTAAATCTCTCGTTACCCACCGCTGTACTGTTGTTGCTGGGCAAGATATTTAGTGTCCGTCAAAGCACATTTTTTGTTCTGGGTTGAAGTACAATTCCCAATTTAGCAATTTCATAATTTAGTGGTTTCTGCTATATCAGAGCTATTTGAAATCTATCCCTAAAAGGGTATATAATATTGAAGGTGCACATAGGGTCATTCAGAATAACTTCACACACACGCTTCTGTGCATTTCCAAGTCTAATTCTGTCACTAAATCCATACCGGTGACCCAGCGCCTAAATACTAGGCCTCAAATTTAAATCCCTCTAAATCTCTCGTTACCCACCGCTGTACTGTTGTTGCTGGGCAAGATATTTAGTGTCCGTCAAAGCACATTTTTTGTTCTGGGTTGAAGTACAATTCCCAATTTAGCAATTTCATAATTTAGTGGTTTCTGCTATATCAGAGCTATTTGAAATCTATCCCTAAAAGGGTATATAATATTGAAGGTGCACATAGGGTCATTCAGAATAACTTCACACACACGCTTCTGTGCATTTCCAAGTCTAATTCTGTCACTAAATCCATACCGGTGACCCAGCGCCTAAATACTAGGCCTCAAATTTAAATCCCTCTAAATCTCTCGTTACCCACCGCTGTACTGTTGTTGCTGGGCAAGATATTTAGTGTCCGTCAAAGCACATTTTTTGTTCTGGGTTGAAGTACAATTCCCAATTTAGCAATTTCATAATTTAGTGGTTTCTGCTATATCAGAGCTATTTGAAATCTATCCCTAAAAGGGTATATAATATTGAAGGTGCACATAGGGTCATTCAGAATAACTTCACACACACGCTTCTGTGCATTTCCAAGTCTAATTCTGTCACTAAATCCATACCGGTGACCCAGCGCCTAAATACTAGGCCTCAAATTTAAATCCCTCTAAATCTCTCGTTACCCACCGCTGTACTGTTGTTGCTGGGCAAGATATTTAGTGTCCGTCAAAGCACATTTTTTGTTCTGGGTTGAAGTACAATTCCCAATTTAGCAATTTCATAATTTAGTGGTTTCTGCTATATCAGAGCTATTTGAAATCTATCCCTAAAAGGGTATATAATATTGAAGGTGCACATAGGGTCATTCAGAATAACTTCACACACACCCGCTACTGTGTATTTCCAAGTCTAATTCTGTCACTAAATCCATACCGGTGACCCAGCGCCTAAATACTAGGCCTCAAATTTAAATCCCTCTAAATCTCTCGTTACCCACCGCTGTACTGTTGTTGCTGGGCAAGATATTTAGTGTCCGTCAAAGCACATTTTTTGTTCTGGGTTGAAGTACAATTCCCAATTTAGCAATTTCATAATTTAGTGGTTTCTGCTATATCAGAGCTATTTGAAATCTATCCCTAAAAGGGTATATAATATTGAAGGTGCACATAGGGTCATTCAGAATAACTTCACACACACGCTTCTGTGCATTTCCAAGTCTAATTCTGTCACTAAATCCATACCGGTGACCCAGCGCCTAAATACTAGGCCTCAAATTTAAATCCCTCTAAATCTCTCGTTACCCACCGCTGTACTGTTGTTGCTGGGCAAGATATTTAGTGTCCGTCAAAGCACATTTTTTGTTCTGGGTTGAAGTACAATTCCCAATTTAGCAATTTCATAATTTAGTGGTTTCTGCTATATCAGAGCTATTTGAAATCTATCCCTAAAAGGGTATATAATATTGAAGGTGCACATAGGGTCATTCAGAATAACTTCACACACACGCTTCTGTGCATTTCCAAGTCTAATTCTGTCACTAAATCCATACCGGTGACCCAGCGCCTAAATACTAGGCCTCAAATTTAAATCCCTCTAAATCTCTCGTTACCCACCGCTGTACTGTTGTTGCTGGGCAAGATATTTAGTGTCCGTCAAAGCACATTTTTTGTTCTGGGTTGAAGTACAATTCCCAATTTAGCAATTTCATAATTTAGTGGTTTCTGCTATATCAGAGCTATTTGAAATCTATCCCTAAAAGGGTATATAATATTGAAGGTGCACATAGGGTCATTCAGAATAACTTCACACACACGCTTCTGTGCATTTCCCAGTCTAATTCTGTCACTAAACCCATACCTGTCACCCAGCGCCTAAATACTAGGCCTCAAATTTAAATCCCTCTAAATCTCTCGTTACCGCTGTCCTGTTGTAGCTGGGAAAGTTATTTAGTGCCCGTCAAAGCACATTTTTTGTTCTGGGTTGAAGTACAATTCCCAATTTAGCAATTTCATAATTTAGTGGTTCCTGCTATATCAGAGCTATTTGAAATCTATCCCAAAAAGGGTATATAATATTCAAGGTGCACATTGGGTCATTCAGAATAACTTCACACACACGCTTCTGTGCATTTCCAAGTCTAATTCTGTCACTAAATCCATACCGGTCACCCAGCGCCTAAATACTAGGCCTCAAATTTATATCCCGCTGAATTTGAATACAATACATTGGGCCAAATAATATATTTGTTGTTGTGGTGAACCATAACAATGAGAAAAACATCTAGTAAGGGACGCGGACGTGGACATGGTCGTGGTGGTGTTAGTGGACCCTCTGGTGCTGGGAGAGGACGTGGCCGTTCTGCCACATCCACACGTCCTAGTGTACCAACTACCTCAGGTCCCAGTAGCCGCCAGAATTTACAGCGATATATGGTGGGGCCCAATGCCGTTCTAAGGATGGTAAGGCCTGAGCAGGTACAGGCATTAGTCAATTGGGTGGCCGACAGTGGATCCAGCACGTTCACATTATCTCCCACCCAGTCTTCTGCAGAAAGCGCACAGATGGCGCCTGAAAACCAACCCCATCAGTCTGTCACATCACCCCCATGCATACCAGGGAAACTGTCTCAGCCTCAAGTTATGCAGCAGTCTCCTATGCTGTTTGAAGACTCTGCTGGCAGGGTTTCCCAAGGGCATCCACCTAGCCCTTCCCCAGCGGTGAAAGACATAGAATGCACTGACGCACAACCACTTATGTTTCCTGATGATGAGGACATGGGAATACCACCTCAGTATGTCTCTGATGATGACGAAACACAGGTGCCAACTGCTGCGTCTTTCTGCAGTGTGCAGACTGAACAGGAGGTCAGGGATCAAGACTGGGTGGAAGACGATGCAGGGGACGATGAGGTCCTAGACCCCACATGGAATGAAGGTCGTGCCACTGACTTTCACAGTTCGGAGGAAGAGGCAGTGGTGAGACCGAGCCAACAGCGTAGCAAAAGAGGGAGCAGTGGGCAAAAGCAGAACACCCGCCGCCAAGAGACTCCGCCTGCTACTGACCGCCGCCATCTGGGACCGAGCACCCCAAAGGCAGCTTCAAGGAGTTCCCTGGCATGGCACTTCTTCAAACAATGTGCTGACGACAAGACCCGAGTGGTTTGCACGCTGTGCCATCAGAGCCTGAAGCGAGGCATTAACGTTCTGAACCTGAGCACAACCTGCATGACCAGGCACCTGCATGCAAAGCATGAACTGCAGTGGAGTAAACACCTTAAAACCAAGGAAGTCACTCAGGCTCCCCCTGCTACCTCTTCTGCTGCTGCCGCCTCGGCCTATTCTGCTGCTGCCGCCTCGGCCTCTTCCTCCGCCTCTGGAGGAACGTTGGCACCTGCCGCCCAGCAAACAGGGGATGTACCACCAACACCACCACCACCACCTCCGTCACCAAGCGTCTCAACCATGTCACACGCCAGCGTTCAGCTCTCCATCTCACAAACATTTGATAGAAAGCGTAAATTCCCACCTAGCCACCCTCGATCCCTGGCCCTGAATGCCAGCATTTCTAAACTACTGGCCTATGAAATGCTGTCATTTAGGCTGGTGGACACAGACAGCTTCAAACAGCTCATGTCGCTTGCTGTCCCACAGTATGTTGTTCCCAGCCGGCACTACTTCTCCAAGAGAGCCGTGCCTTCCCTGCACAACCAAGTATCCGATAAAATCAAGTGTGCACTGCGCAACGCCATCTGTAGCAAGGTCCACCTAACCACAGATACGTGGACCAGTAAGCACGGCCAGGGACGCTATATCTCCCTAACTGCACACTGGGTAAATGTAGTGGCAGCTGGGCCCCAGGCGGAGAGCTGTTTGGCGCACGTCCTGCCGCCGCCAAGGATCGCAGGGCAACATTCTTTGCCTCCTGTTGCCACCTCCTCCTTCTCGGCTTCCTCCTCCTCTTCTTCCACCTGCTCATCCAGTCAGCCACACACCTTCACCACCAACTTCAGCACAGCCCGGGGTAAACGTCAGCAGGCCATTCTGAAACTCATATGTTTGGGGGACAGGCCCCACACCGCACAGGAGTTGTGGCGGGGTATTGAACAACAGACCGACGAGTGGTTGCTGCCGGTGAGCCTCAAGCCCGGCCTGGTGGTGTGTGATAATGGGCGAAATCTCGTTGCAGCTCTGGGACTAGCCAATTTGACGCACATCCCTTGCTTGGCGCATGTGCTGAATTTGGTGGTGCAGAAGTTCATTCACAACTACCCGACATGTCAGAGCTGCTGCATAAAGTGCGGGCCGTCTGTTCGCGCTTCCGGCGTTCACATCCTGCCGCTGCTCGCCTGTCTGCGCTACAGCGTAACTTCGGCCTTCCCGCTCACCGCCTCATATGCGACGTGCCCACCAGGTGGAACTCCACCTTGCACATGCTGGACAGACTGTGCGAGCAGCAGCAGGCCATAGTGGAGTTTCAGCTGCAGCACGCACGGGTCAGTCGCACTACAGAACAGCACCACTTCACCACCAATGACTGGGCCTCCATGCGAGACCTGTGTGCCCTGTTGCGCTGTTTCGAGTACTCCACCAACATGGCCAGTGGCGATGACACCGTTATCAGCGTTACAATACCACTTCTATGTCTCCTTGAGAAAACACTTAGGGCGATGATGGAACAGGAGGTGGCCCAGGAGGAGGAGGAGGAGGATGAGGAAGAGGGGTCATTTTTAGCACTTTCAGGCCAGTCTCTTCGAAGTGACTCAGAGGGAGGTTTTTTGCAACAGCAGAGGCCAGGTACAAATGTGGCCAGCCAGGGCCCACTACTGGAGGACGAGGAGGACGAGGATGAGGAGGAGGTGGAGGAGGATGAGGATGAAGCATGGTCACAGCGGGGTGGCACCCAACGCAGCTCGGGTCCATCACTGGTGCGTGGCTGGGGGGAAAGGCAGGACGATGACGATACGCCTCCCACAGAGGACAGCTTGTCCTTACCCCTGGGCAGCCTGGCACACATGAGCGACTACATGCTGCAGTGCCTGCGCAACGACAGCAGAGTTGCCCACATTTTAACCTGTGCGGACTACTGGGTTGCCACCCTGCTGGATCCACGCTACAAAGACAATGTGCCCACCTTACTTCCTGCACTGGAGCGTGATAGGAAGATGCGCGAGTACAAGCGCACGTTGGTAGACGCGCTACTGAGAGCATTCCCAAATGTCACAGGGGAACAAGTGGAAGCCCAAGGCCAAGGCAGAGGAGGAGCAAGAGGTCGCCAAGGCAGCTGTGTCACGGCCAGCTCCTCTGAGGGCAGGGTTAGCATGGCAGAGATGTGGAAAACTTTTGTCAACACGCCACAGCTAACTGCACCACCACCTGATACGCAACGTGTTAGCAGGAGGCAACATTTCACTAACATGGTGGAACAGTACGTGTGCACACCCCTCCACGTACTGACTGATGGTTCGGCCCCATTCAACTTCTGGGTCTCTAAATTGTCCACGTGGCCAGAGCTAGCCTTTTATGCCTTGGAGGTGCTGGCCTGCCCGGCAGCCAGCGTTTTGTCTGAACGTGTATTCAGCACGGCAGGGGGCGTCATTACAGACAAACGCAGCCGCCTGTCTACAGCCAATGTGGACAAGCTGACGTTCATAAAAATGAACCAGGCATGGATCCCACAGGACCTGTCCGTCCCTTGTCCAGATTAGACATTAACTACCTCCCCATAACCATATATTATTGGACTCCAGGGCACTTCCTCATTCAATCCTATTTTTATTTTCATTTTACCATTATATTGCGATGCTACCCAAAGTTGAATGAACCTCTCCTCTGCCTGTGTGCTAGGCCTAAATATATGCCAATGGACTGTTGCAGTGGTGGCTGACGTGAAGCCTGATTCTCTGCTATGACATGCAGACTAATTCTCTGCTGACATGAAGCCAGATTGTCTGTTACGGGACCTCTCTCCTCTGCCTGGGTGCTGGGCCTAAATTTATGACAATGGACTGTTGCAGTGGTGGCTGACGTGAAGCCTCATTCTCTGCTATGACATGCAGACTGATTCTCTGCTGACATGAAGCCAGATTGTCTGTTACGGGACCTCTCTCCTCTGCCTGTGTGCTAGGCCTAAATATATGCCAATGGACTGTTGCAGTGGTGGCTGACGTGAAGCCTGATTCTCTGCTATGACATGCAGACTGATTCTCTGCTGTCATGAAGCCAGATTGTCTGTTACGGGACCTCTCTGCTCTGCCTGTGTGCTAGGCCTAAATATATGCCAATGGACTGTTGCAGTGGTGGGTGACGTGAAGCCTCATTCTCTGCTATGACATGCAGACTGATTCTCTGCTGACATGAAGCCAGATTGTCTGTTACGGGACCTTTCTCCTCTGCCTGGGTTCTGGGCCTAAATTTATGAAAATTGACTCTTACAGTGGTGGGTGACGTGAAGCCTGATTCTCTGCTATGATATGAAGACTGATTCTCTGCTGACATGAAGCCAGATTGTCTGTTACGGGACCTTTCTCCTCTGCCTGGGTTCTGGGCCTAAATTTATGAAAATTGACTCTTACAGTGGTGGGTGACGTGAAGCCTGATTCTCTGCTATGATATGAAGACTGATTCTCTGCTGACATGAAGCCAGATTGTCTGTTACGGGACCTCTCTCCTCTGCCTGTGTGCTAGGCCTAAATATATGCCAATGGACTGTTGCAGTGGTGGCTGACGTGAAGCCTGATTCTCTGCTATGACATGCAGACTGATTCTCTGCTGTCATGAAGCCAGATTGTCTGTTACGGGACCTCTCTGCTCTGCCTGTGTGCTAGGCCTAAATATATGCCAATGGACTGTTGCAGTGGTGGGTGACGTGAAGCCTGATTCTCTGCTATGATATGAAGACTGATTCTCTGCTGACATGAAGCCAGATTGTCTGTTACGGGACCTTTCTCCTCTGCCTGGGTTCTGGGCCTAAATTTATGAAAATTGACTCTTACAGTGGTGGGTGACGTGAAGCCTGATTCTCTGCTATGATATGAAGACTGATTCTCTGCTGACATGAAGCCAGATTGTCTGTTACGGGACCTTTCTCCTCTGCCTGGGTTCTGGGCCTAAATTTATGAAAATTGACTCTTACAGTGGTGGGTGACGTGAAGCCTGATTCTCTGCTATGATATGAAGACTGATTCTCTGCTGACATGAAGCCAGATTCTCTGTTACGGGACCTCTCTCCTCTGCCTGGGTGCTGGGCCTAAATTTATGACAATGGACTGTTGCAGTGGTGGCTGACGTGAAGCCTGATTCTCTGCTATGACATGCAGACTGATTCTCTGCTGACATGAAGCCAGATCCTCTGTTACGGGACCTCTCTCCTCTGCCTGTGTGTGTGCTGGGCCTAAATATATGCCAATGGACTGTTGCAGTGGTGGCTGACGTGAAGCCTCATTCTCTGCTATGACATGCAGACTAATTCTCTGCTGACATGAAGACAGATTCTCTGTTACGGGACCTCCCTCCTCTGCCTGGGTGCTGGGCCTAAATATATGCCAATGGACTGTTGCAGTGGTGGCTGACGTGAAGCCTCATTCTCTGCTATGACATGCAGACTGATTCTCTGCTGACATGAAGCCAGATTGTCTGTTACGGGACCTCTCTCCTCTGCCTGGGTGCTGGGTAGTGTTGAGCGCGAATATTCGAAAAGCAAATTTTTTTCGCGAATATCGCAACTTCGCGATTTCGCGAATATTTCGAATATAGTGCTATATATTCGTAAAAACGAATATTCGTTTTTTGTTTCCCCCCCCCCCCCACAAAATTACAGTACACATATAATTGATTGTTTCCCAAAGGTCCAACAGCTCAGATCTTACTCACATTGCCTAGAAAGTGATTGAGGCGCGAATCTTCGTAAGGCGATTTTATTAGCGCACATGCGAATATCGGCACGTCCCAGAACAGAGGCAAAGGGCTTTGCATTCATACATTAGTGAATTGAGTTGCGAATCTTCGTAAGGCGATTTTATTAGCGCACATGCGAATATCTACACTTGTCCCAGAACAGAGGCAAAGGGCTTTGCATTCATACATTAGTGATTGAATTGAGCTGCGAATCTTCGTAAGGCGATTTTATTAACGCAAATGCAAATATCTACACTTGTCCCCAGAACAGAGAGGCAAAGGCCTGTGCATTCATATAGTATAGCACCATATTCGCGAATACGTAGAACTTCGTAAAATTCGATTAACGAAAATTCGTATTTTTTATTTTACTTTCCACCTTACAGATTACATTGATCTGTACTCTGTCAACTACTGTCATCACCCCCCACTGTATCTCGATTGATTCCCAAAAGTCTCACATTCCCTAGAAAGTGATTGAGGTGCGAATCTTCGTAAGGCGATTTTATTAGCGCACATGCGAATATCGGCACGTCCCAGAACAGAGGCAAAGGGCTTTGCATTCATACATTAGTGAATTGAGTTGCGAATCTTCGTAAGGCGATTTTATTAGCGCACATGCGAATATCTACACTTGTCCCAGAACAGAGGCAAAGGGCTTTGCATTCATACATTAGTGATTGAATTGAGCTGCGAATCTTCGTAAGGCGATTTTATTAACGCAAATGCAAATATCTACACTTGTCCCCAGAACAGAGAGGCAAAGGCCTGTGCATTCATATAGTATAGCACCATATTCGCGAATACGTAGAACTTCGTAAAATTCGATTAACGAAAATTCGTATTTTTTATTTTACTTTCCACCTTACAGATTACATTGATCTGTACTCTGTCAACTACTGTCATCACCCCCCACTGTATCTCGATTGATTCCCAAAAGTCTCACATTCCCTAGAAAGTGATTGAGGTGCGAATCTTCGTAAGGCGATTTTATTAGCGCACATGCGAATATCTACACTTGTCCCAGAACAGAGGCAAAGGGCATTGCATTCATACATTAGTGATTGAATTGAGTTGCGAATCTTCGTAAGGCGATTTCATTAGCGCACATGTGAATTTTGCATAAAATATATGTATAATGCGATGCGAAAATTCGAATTATCGCATATGCGAAATAATAACGAATTTGAATAATCGCGAATATTTTACGAATATTCTTTCGAATATTCACAAAATTTCGCGAATTCGAATATGGGACATGCCGCTCAACACTAGTGCTGGGCCTAAATTTATGACAATGGACTGTTGCAGTGGTGGGTGACGTGAAGCCTGATTCTCTGCTATGACATGCAGACTGATTCTCTGCTGACATGAAGCCAGATTGTCTGTTACGGGACCTCTCTCCTCTGCCTGTGTGTGTGCTGGGCCTAAATATATGCCAATGGACTGTTGCAGTGGTGGCTGACGTGAAGCCTCATTCTCTGCTATGACATGCAGACTAATTCTCTGCTGACATGAAGCCAGATTGTCTGTTACGGGACCTCTCTCCTCTGCCTGGGTGCCGGGGCCTAAATATCTGAGAATGGACTGTTCCAGTGGTGGGTGACGGGAAGCCAGATTCTCTGCTATGGAACCTCTCTCCAATTGATTTTGGTTAATTTTTATTTATTTAATTTTTATTTTAATTCATTTCCCTATCCACATTTGTTTGCAGGGGATTTACCTACATGTTGCTGCCTTTTGCAGCCCTCTAGCTCTTTCCTGGGCTGTTTTACAGCCTTTTTAGTGCCGAAAAGTTCGGGTCCCCATTGACTTCAATGGGGTTCGGGTTCGGGACGAAGTTCGGATCGGGTTCGGATCCCGAACCCGAACATTTCCGGGATGTTCGGCCGAACTTCTCGAACCCGAACATCCAGGTGTTCGCTCAACTCTAATCATTGCACATATTGAAACAAACTTACCTAATATGAGAAATAGCTCTGAAGCAAGATGCTATAGACACGTGATCAAAGAATATGGCTGCATGATTTGAACGCCGAAGGCAATTATAAGGCATAAGAGTGATCATTTCATTGGTTCATAAATATATTTTATCTACAACGTGGAAAATAATTTGGTATAAGTAATAAGATACTGGACTTTGTTACCACAATTAATTAGTGGAATCATTATAAACAGTAACATCGACAGGATCAATGAACTTTCACTTCACTGCAGCAGGAAATATCTTTATGAGATCTATGAATTAGCACTTTATCATACAGCAGCAGGAAATATTTATATGCAATATTCTATGTGATCTATGAATTGATTATTTGTAACTATTTTTAATCCTGATATTATATACAGTTGCAAGAAAAAGTATGTGAACCCTTTGGAATGATATGGATTTCTGCACAAATTGGTCATAAAATATGATCTGATCTTCATCTAAGTCACAACAATAGACAATCACAGTCTGCTTAAACTAATAACACACAAATAATTAAATGTTACCATGTTTTTATTGAACACACCATGTAAACATTCACAGTGCAGGTGGAAAAAGTATGTAAACCCCTAGACTAATGACATCTCCAAGAGCTAATTGGAGTGAGGTGTCAGCCAAATGGAGTCCAATCAATGAGATGAGATTGGAGGTGTTGGTTACAACTGCCCTGCCCTAAAAAAAAAAAACACACACCAGTTCTGGGTTTGCTTTTCACAAGAAGCATTGCCTGATGTGAATGATGACTCACACAAAAGAGCTCTCAGAAGACCTACGATTAAGAATTGTTGACTTGCATAAAGCTGGAAAGGGTTATAAAAGTATTTCCAAAAGCCTTGCTGTTCATCAGTCCACGGTAAGACAAATTGTCTATAAATGGAGAAAGTTCAGCACTGCTGCTACTCTCCCTAGGAGTGGCAGTCCTGTAAAGATGACTGCAAGAGCACAGCGCAGACTGCTCAATGAGGTGAAGAAGAATCCTAGAGTGTCAGCTATAGACTTACAAAAGTCTCTGGCATATGCTAACATCCCTGTTGTTAGCGAATCTACAATACGTAAAACACTAAACAAGAATGGATTTCATGGGAGGATACCACAGGGGAATCCACTGCTGTCCAAAAAAAACATTGCTGCACGTTTACAGTTTGCACAAGAGCACCTGGATGTTCCACAGCAGTACTAGCAAAATATTCTGTGGACAGATGAAAAAAAAGTTGAGTTGTTTGGAAGAAACACACAACACTATGTGTGGAGAAAAAGAGGCACAGCACACCAACATCAAAACCTCATCCCAACTGTAAAGTATGGTGGTGGGGGCATCATGGTTTGGGGCTGCTTTGCTGCGTCAGGGCCTGGACAGATTGCTATCATCGAAGGAAAAATTAATTCCCAAGTTTATCAAGACATTTTGCAGGAGAACTTAAAGCCATCTGTCCACCAGCTGAAGCTCAACAGAAGATGGGTGCTGCAACAGGACAACGACCCAAAGCATAAAAGTAAATCAACAACAGAATGGCTTAAATAGAAGAAAATACGCCTTCTGGAGTGGCCCAGTCAGAGTCCTGACCTCAACCCGTTTGAGATGCTGTGGCATGACCTCAAGAAAGCGATTCACACCAGACATCCCAAGAATATTGCTGAACTGAAACAGATCTGTAAAGAGGAATGGTCAAGAATTACTCCTGACTGTTGTGCACGTCTGATCTGCAACTACAGGAAATGCTTGGCTGAAGTTATTGCTGCCAAAGGAAGTTCAACCAGTTATTAAATCCAAGGGATCACATACTTTTTCCACCTGCACTGTGAATGTTTACATGGTGTGTTTAGTAAAAACATGGTAACATTTAATTCTTTGTGTGTTATTAGTTTAAGCAGACTGTGATTGTCTATTGTTGTGACATAGATGAAGATCAGATCACATTTTATGACCAATTTGTGCAGAAATCCATATAATTCCAAAGGGTTCACATACTTTTTCTTGCAACTGTATGTATACATTTTTTTGTGCAATGTTTTGCATGTTTTTTATTATATTTAATCATGAGGACAATCAATATACTCTAAAATGTCAACAATAATGAGGTACTGTATACAATTTTATTTTTTATATAGGGGAATGATATGAATTATTATGAACTAATGATATATACCTTGTAGGGATGAGCGAACCCGAACTGTATAGTTCGGGTTCGTACCGAATTTTGGGGTGTCCGTGACATGGACCCGAACCCGGACATTTTCGTAAAAGTCCGGGTTCGGGTTCGGTGTTCGTCGCTTTCTTGGCGCTTTTTGAAAGGCTGCAAAGCAGCCAATCAACAAGCGTCATACTACTTGCCCCAAGAGGCCGTCACAGCCATGCCTACTATTGGCATAGCTGTGTTTGGCCAGAGCACCATGTGACCCAGCCTCTATTTAAGCTGGAGTCACATAGCGCCGCCCGTCACTCTGCTCTGATTAGTGTAGGGAGAGGTTGCAGCTGCGACAGTAGGGCGAGATTAGGCTGATTAACTCCTCCAAAAGACTCCATCCAATGATCGATCTGCAGCTGTGGATGATTGAACTGCTGCTATTGAATTGCTCACTGTTTTTAGGCTGCCCAGAGCGTTTTTCAGTCACTTTTTTCTGGGGTGATCGGCGGCCATTTTGTGTCTTGTGTTGCGCCAGCACAAGCTGCCACCAAGTGCATTTAACCCTCAATGGTGTGGTTATTTTTTGGCTAAATCCTACATCAGGGTGAAGCTGTCACACCAAGTGCATTTAACCAGCAATAGTCTGTTTATTTTTTGGCCATATACTACATCAGGGGCAAGCTGCGCCTGTCACCAAGTGCATTTAACCCTCAGTAGTGTGGTTGTTTTTTGGCTAAAGCCTACATCAGGGTGAAGCTGTCACACCAAGTGCATTTAACCAGCAATAGTCTGTTTATTTTTTGGCCATATACTACATCAGGGGCAAGCTGCGCCTGTCACCAAGTGCATTTAACCCTCAGTAGTGTGGTTGGTCAAGCTGTCACACTAAGTGCATTTAACCATCAATAGTGTGGTTATTTTTTGGCCATATCCCAGTCTAATTCTGTCAGTAAACGTATACCTGTCACCCAGCGCCTAAATACTAGGCCTCAAGTTTATATCCAGCTAAATCTGTCGTTACTGGTGTGGCTGGTCAAGTTATTTAGTGTCCGTCAAAGCACATTTTTTGTTCTGGGTTGAAATACAATTCCCAATTTAGCAATTTCCTAATTTAGTGGTTTCTGCTGTATCAGAGCTATTTTAAATCTATCCCTAAAAGGGTATATAATATTCAAGGTGCACATAGGTCATTCTGAATAACTTCACACACACGCTACTGTGCATTTCCAAGTCTAATTCTGTCAGTAAACCTAAACCTGTCACCCAGCGCCTAAATAATAGGCCTCAAATTTATAGTCAGCTAAATCTGTGGTTACTGCTGTGCCTGTATTAGTGTAATACGGTACCTAAATAGATAGCCAGATAGTGTTAGTTGTCTTTAAAAAAAGGCCTGAATTTGAATTCAATACATTGGGTCAAATAAGTGCAGTTTTTTTTTGCTTTACTAAAGGGTGCTGTATGCTTTTCTTTTTGTTTAACAGAAGGGATTAACTATGAATCTTGGTGCACTGCACAGTGATGTAGACAGCCATAATGTACACCTTTAATACTGACGGCATAGAACCTACAGAACGGATTAACTATGAATGTGGATGTTATGCACACTGCAATACACTCTTCCTGTAATCTCCCTGCAGCTTAACTTCCAAGCCATCACACAGAGATTGGGCCATTAAGTGAGGTGAATTTGATTAGGCAGAGTGGCTTGGGTTTACCTGATTGATCTTGATTTTGTGACAAGTTAATTTGTAACTAATCAAATTTATTGTTGGCGAATCGACTGAATCGAATTACCATGGAGCACCAAGCCATTGCCAATTTTAACTCTATGAGTGTCTATAGGATGCCAGGAGAGTTGAAACCTATGGAACACCCGGGGTTCCCTGTCCTACTATTCTCATTTTGGCCTGCAACCCACAGAATGCTGGGACCATGCAGTACAGTATGAGGCAATATATATTTGGCTCCAAATATATGTATTTGCTGTATGTGTGGCACTATTTTTTAGGGTAATTATAGTGATGGCAGCATGGAGAGTTTCGGTAGGTTGGAAAAAGAGTCAAAGCTACTTGAGGAGGAAACTCTGCGTATACAAGTCACAACTGGAAGACTTTGACATGGTTGTCCGGGGAAGATAGAAAAGACAGGTAAAGGGAACAACTCCAATCAAAGAACGCATCCCACTGTAAGTAGAGATGAGCAAATCAATTATAAACTGAATTTGACCCAAGTTTTCAAACAACTTGGGTCAAATCTGAATCCAATTTTTTGGCAATTCGATTAAGTTGAATATATCAAAATGGCCTTAGCCATTTTTCAGATGAGAAGACAGGAGAGATGCAGAAGAACCAAATGACTGCCAAAGAGCGAAAACATTTCTGACCATTTAAAAAAACACATACAAAATCCTACAGTGCCATGTGTTATTAAACAGACTGTTTGTTACCACTAGCAGCCATATATGCCCCAGTCATTTTAAGATTACCAATGCTGACTTGAAATGGGTTGACCTTCCTCAAACCCTAGGTAAATACAATTAAAATGAGCATATATAGACAAAATATATATGTGATCAGATGCAAATGTAAAATACCGTAACTTATAAACACTCTGGCGGCAAAATAAAAATAAACGTATCTCAATATGAGAAAATGATCCATAGAAGGACTGCGGCAAAAAGGCAGCACAACGTCAAAACTGGAGCAATGTTACAAGAAAAGTCAACCATCGCAGGAGGATATGAGGTAATAACTATACCAATATCACATAGTGGGGAGCTCTGTGTGTATAGGCATAAGAAATAATATGTATGGATATCTGGAATACGTACATGAAACATCAGAGCTTATAAGTGGTGATCTGCTAAACAAAACAAGACCAATGGAAATACATGCAGAAAAGAGAACAAAGGAATATAGGACTTCAGTTGTAACATATCCACTTGCCAGAAGTTGGAAAAAAGTATAGTAGAAGGCACCAAGAATGGTGAATGATCACTAGGAAATGTGCTACCTTGTCAACAATGATGGTGTTTTGGCCATTTACATCTGAAGTAATTTTTTTTTAACAAGGAAAAAAGTTCTGGCCATTACAGACTAGGGAGGGGGGCAGCAGCAGTGGCATACAGCGCAAGATGGTGGCAGATCACAGTAATAGCAGAACCCAGAAACAGCAGTGTGATGGCAAGGCCCAGTGGCATGCATATCCATTTAAAAATTAACATGTACATAGCAGTAGGCCAAGAAGCCCCATTGTAAGAATAGCAGTAGAGGCAGCGAGCTGATGGCAACAAGGGAGTGGCAGCATCAGAATGGTGGCAGCAGAATGTGGCCAGAAGTAACAGCCCATTTTATAGAATACTCCGGTGGGCAGCAGACTACAGTATGATTATTAGTGGTAGCTATGTCCCCTGCACACTGAACACTCTGATGCCACACTACTGGCTCGGCAGGAAAGCATGTTGATGGCAAAATTGGCCAGTTGTGGCGACACTTTAAGTTTACATGTCCAGTAGTCCTGGGATCTTGGATCATGGGTGACAGGGTGCAGTACATGTATGCCACCAACTGCTGGTTAAGATTCTACGGCATGTTCTGCTGCTGCTGCTGAGTAGTTTCTTTAGTAGGTGGCTGAAGACAACTGCTCATCATAGACTCCATACTGAAGTTGTGGCATATGAAGCTGGTGCTTCTCCTGCCCCCTCCCCACCAGTGTTGGCAGGGGAACATGAGTGCAGAGGGTCCGCTAGGTCAGAACTACCTGAGGATGGGAGATGGTGCTCATAGGCAATGACCAGCATATCGCTCTAGTAGTCCATTTTTTGCATCTCTCTCAGAAGGTCTAAAAAATGCCCCCATTTTTGACCAGTAGCGAGGGTCTAACAATGTGGATAGCCAGTAGTCATCCCTCTGCTGAATCCTGACAATGTGCCTGACACTACACAAACATGACAGAATGCATCTGACCATTTATGTAAGATACTTGGAGAGCCTCCCTGCCTCCATCTCTACTGCATACTGCCACAGTCTGTTGGGGTCATGTGCATCGTCTTCGTTGTTGCCCTCCAGATCCTCCTGCTCCTGATCTGTCGCTTGGGCAGATAAACCACCTACATGTGTATAAAATTCCTGCTCATCCTCAAGGGCGTGAGCAAATGGCACATCACGAATGAGCTAACAAACGGCTAATATGGAAGTTACTCCGGGGAGTCGATCTGTACGTTTTCAGCATTAAGAAATAGTTGACCTCCTTCCTCTGCTTGTACAGGTAGTCTAACAAATGGGGCATGGACTTCCCATGGGTGGAAACTTTGCATATCAGGCTTTGGTTCCATTTCCGAGGCTTTGGTTTCAAGTTTTAAAGTGGTATTCCACTTAAAAAATCAACTACCGAAGTTATTCAACACTTCAAACTTTGCGGATAACTTGCTACGGCTCATCCAAGCCCATATATTCCAATACTGTACAGAGACGGATCTCCGTACAGTATTATTCCGAAGTTTTGAACGAAGCCGGATGAAGCCGGATGAAGCCAGCTCTCTTCGCTCAACACTAGTGATGTCACATGGCCTGGCCCTAGGCTAAGCTGGTGTTCCTCATTGATGTCACCTGCATTAGTGTAGGTTTTGCAGGGACAGTTTCAACTGTTAACCCAAATTCCACTGTCCCTCTTTGATATGATATATATTTTTGCATTAACTTACTATATTATTCCTAGGTGATGGCAGGTTCCTAACTGTACATTAGACTACAAGTTAAGCATTATTTTATTAATTACTGCAACATGTCTAGGTTTCAAGGATTTTTGTGATATAATAATATAAGTAAAAATGATGCAGGTTTATAGAAATGATTATGACAACCTCTTTTAGACAAAAGCCATCCAATCAGATTATTTCATAAATCTAGCTTTAGTGCCTGCTACTGAGGAAATGTGGTATTACATTTAGTCTATTCAAATGAATGTTGAACCATGTTGTACATGTAGGGTCTGGGTCCACCACCAGAAAGAACGACATTCTCTTGATGAGCTTCAAGAGGTAGTCACCTGAAATGGTTTTCACTTCACAGGTGTGCCCTGTCAGGTTTAATAATTGGGATTTCTTGCCTTATAAATGGGGTTGGGACCATCAGTTGCGTTGAGGAGAAGTCAGGTGGATACACAGCTGATAGTCCTACTGAATAGACTGTTAGAACTTGTATTATGGCAAAACTTGGGAAAACTTTGAAAGTAAGGGCTATTTGACCATGAAGGAGAGTGATGGGATGCTGCGCCAGATGACCTGGCCTCCACAGTCACCAGACCTGAACCCAATCGAGATGGTTTGGGGTGAGCTGGACCGCAGAGTGAAGGCAAAAGGGCCAACAAGTGCTAAGCATCTCTGGGAACTCCTTCAAGACTGTTGGAAGACCATTTCAGGTGACTACCTCTTTAAGCTCATCAAGAGAATGCCAAGAGTGTGCAAAGCAGTAATCAAAGCAAAAGGCGGCTACTTTGAAGAACCTAGAATATGACATATTTTCAGTTGATTCCCACTTGTTTGTTATGTATATAATTCCACATGTGTTAATTCATAGTTTTGATGTCTTCATAGTCATGAAAATAAAGAAAACTCTTTGAATGAGAAGGTGTGTCCAAACTTTTGGTCTGTACTGTATATATATATATACATATATATATAAGAATCAGGGTAGACAATAGTTACTTACTACACATTAATTACCATGAAGACACATCGATCTATATAGGAGTTGTATACACAAAACAATAAGATATTTCTTGATTAAGACTATTTCTAAAGTTGCTTCATTTTGATTTTAGATGCACTGGAACAGCAAAAAAAATAAATGGTAGACATATCCTTAAAATTAAATATACACAGATTACATTTGCCGATTGTAGTGATACAAGGTAACCAGAAGATGGCGCAAGCATTCTATAGTTAAAGAAAAATCTAGTTATAGTTAACTTTATTTTTCTGCCATGTGCTTAGTGTGATTCTTGTACGCCCTTCTTAAATAGTAGTAGACTATTTTACACTCAACAAAATAGTTCTCCGAAATATCACACGATTAATTACTCAGTGGAGATGAGCAATAGCTTTTACAAAATCTTCTCATCCTATTTTCCAGGAGGTAATTGAGATTGATTTATCATGCAACTCGGATTTAACAATCTTAATCTACAATCTCTGAATCTAGATAAGGATATATTTTAAAAATGTATCTCTTTCATTGGTCCTCTGGACTGACAAATAAATAGCACTTCACTCTCTGCCAGTCTGATAAATTAATCTGGGTTTGGTGGATTTCTAGAGAATGTTACCTACTGGAATGTCTACATTATATCCATGATATCAATTCCTTTTTATGGAAGCCATTATGGCTATGATCAGCGAAGTTTTGAAAAATTCGGTTTGGCAGCTTCGCTGAACTTTGTCATGAGATTCGATATGTGACAAATTACTTTGTCACAAATTGCTTTTCATTGTATGGAGCCGGTGCAATGACGGGGAACGTCGATCGCACCGTCCCCCATCAGTTATCCCCTTAGATGCCTCATTCAGCGCTGATGGCAGCATCTGAGACTCAGATTCAGGTGCTCAGAGGGTGAATACGGGGTTAAAAAATAAAAATTTTTTTTACCTCATCTTGATCGTAGAGCGCCCGTCCTCTCCTATCTTCATTGAATAAAACCCGACAAAGGACCTTTGGCGGTCGTCATAACGTGGTGACCAGTGTTGATCGAGCACCAAAGTGCTCGGGTGCTTAAGTACAACACTTTGGGATGCTCGGGTGCTCTACAGAGCACCCGAGCACATTGGAAGTCAATGGGAGAACCCGAGCATTAAACTAGGCACCCCCTGCTCTGAAGAGGGGAGGGTGTCTGGTTCATAGGAAAAGGTCAGAAATTGATGGAAACGCCACTGAAATGGTTCGGGAACAGCATGGGGAGCATGTCCAGCTGCATCTTGGACTCCCAGGTTGCTGCTGGGAACGATGTTGTCAGAGTAGTACGCCACTTTTACAGACTGACAATAAAGAAGATAAAATCGATTTTAAAGGAAAAATTGCTAGGAAAAATTCTTTCCTGTATATTTATATTATATAAAGTGCAAGTGCTGCCAAAAATTA
This sequence comes from Bufo gargarizans, assembly GCF_014858855.1. NCBI lineage: Eukaryota > Metazoa > Chordata > Amphibia > Anura > Bufonidae > Bufo > Bufo gargarizans. The sequence goes on along the minus strand of NC_058082.1, from coordinate 39,894,004 downwards.
CAAGGAAGAGGCACTCCGATACACCCTGTATATCACATAATAGAGGGCCTCATTTACATTGTGGTACAATTGTTCATGTAGTGGGACTCCTACACTCATAAAGCCTGTGCACTAAGAGAAAGAGCTGCCAAAAATTACAAGAATCTGGCACTACAATACACCCTTTATTACACATAAAGGAGGGCATCATACACACCCTTGAAAAATGATGATTGATGGCCTGCTGGTGACCTTCAAAAACATTAGGAGCAAGGGCCTGCTGATTTGACCCTCTAAAACATTAAGGGCGAGTGCCTGCTGCAGATCTGACCTTCTAAAACATTAGTGGTGAGGGCCTGCTGCTGAGCTGACCCTCTAAAGCATTTGTGACAAGGGCCTGCTGCTGATCTGACCATCTAAAAATTTAGGGGTGAGGGTCTGCTGCTAATCTGACCATCTAAAACATTAGGGGTGAGGGCAAACTAATAAGCATGTTGATATGATGGAGGAGGAGGAGGAGGACGAGAAAAGGAAGATTGAACCATATAGCCTTTTTTTGTGGTGGAAGGGGTGCATGGGAACACAGTGTATTCAATACACCATAAAAGTCACATTTAAAGTGCCTTTATGTTCAGCCGCTTTCCTCTGGTGGAAAAGAGAAGTCAGGGGCAATCCAGGCCTTGTTCATTTTGATAAAAGTCAACCTGTCAGTTGACAGGTGGATGCACTTATCAGTTATTATGCCCCCAGCAGCACTAAATACCCGCTCTGACAAAACGCTGGAAGAAGGACAGGCCAGCACCTTCAAGGCGTAGAGCGCCAGTTCATGCCACATGTCCAGCTTGGACACCCAATAGTTGTAAGGCACAGAGGGATCACTGAGGACACTGACACGGTCTGCTACGTACTCCTTCACCATCTTCCAAAACTTTTCCCTCCTTGTGACACTAGGCCACGCATCAGGGTGAGGGTGCTGGCGGGGTGTCATGAAACTGTCCTAGGCCTTGGAGAGTGTTTCCCTGCCTGTTGGTACTGCTGTGTGTTCCCCTCTGCTCCCCTCCTCAGTTGCCCAAGGAACTACGTACTACTTCGAGCAATTTTTCCACAAGGACCTTCTGGTATTGCACCATTTTGCTAGTCCTCTCCACCACAGGAATGAGAGATAAGAAGTTCTCTTTGTAGCAGGGGTCAAGAAGGGTGAACAACCAGTAATAGATGTTGGCCAAAATGCGTATAACGCGAGGGTCACGGGAAAGACAGCATAACATAAAGTCAGCCATGTGTGCCAGAGTCCCAACAGACTTTGCTGTCCTCGTCAGGAGGATGATTCTCAATCTCCTCATCCTCTTCCTCCTCTTCGGCCCATCCACGCTGAACAGATGGAATAAACCTGCTATGGGTACTACCCTCTGTAGCGGAGGCAACCGTCTCCAGCTCCTCCTCCTCATGATCATCATCCAATTCACGCGGAGAAGACAAACTGAGAGTAGTCTGGCTATCAACCTGTGTACTGTCTTTCCCCATTTCTACCTCTTCCACATGCAAAGTGTCCGCCTTCATTGTGAGCAGCGAGCGTTTCAGTATACAAAAAAGTAGTATGGTTCCGCTGATAATAGCGGCATCGCCGCTCACCATCTGTGTTGATTCCTCAAAGTTGCTTAAAACCTCACAGAGGTCAGACATTCATGCTCACTCGTCGCTTGTGAAGAGCGGAAGCTGACTGGAAAGGCGACGACCATGTTGCAGCTGGTATTCCACTACTGCTCTCTGCTGCTCACAAAGCCTGGCTAATATGTGGAACGTGGAGTTCCAGCCCGTGCTCACGTCGCACAACTGTCGGTGAACTGGCAATTGCAAGCGCTGCTGCAGCGTTGCCAGACCGGCGGCAACTGTAATGACTTTCGGAAAAGGGCACACACGCGGCGCACCTTCACCAGTAGCTCAGGCAAATTGGGGTAGGTTTTGAGAAACCGCTGAACGACTAAGTTGAACACGTGGGCTAGGCATGGTTGGTGTGTGAGCTTGCCGAGCTCCAAAGCCGCCACCAAGTTACGGCCATTATGAGACACAACCATGCCTGGTTGTAGGTTGAGTGGCGAGAGCGACAGCTCAGTCTGGTCCCTTATACCCTGCCACAGCTCTGCGGCAGTGTTCTGTTTGTCACCTACAGTGGCGGAAATAATTATTTGACCCCTCACTGATTTTGTAAGTTTGTCCAATGACAAAGAAATGAAAAGTCTCAGAACAGTATCATTTCAATGGTAGGTTTATTGTAACAGTGGCAGATAGCACATCAAAAGGAAAATCGAAAAAATAACTTTAAATAAAAGATAGCAACTGATTTGCATTTCATTGAGTGAAATAAGTATTTGAACCCCTACCAACCATTAAGAGTTCTGGCTCCCACAGAGTGGTTAGACACTTCTACTCAATTAGTCACCCTCATTAAGGACACCTGTCTTAACTAGTCACCTGTATAAAAGACACCTGTCCACAGAATCAATCAATCAAGCAGACTCCAAACTCTCCAACATGGGAAAGACCAAAGAGCTGTCCAAGGATGTCAGAGACAAAATTGTAGACCTGCACAAGGCTGGAATGGGCTACAAAACCATTAGCAAGAAGCTGGGAGAGAAGGTGACAACTGTTGGTGCGATTGTTCGAAAATGGAAGGAGCACAAAATGACCATCAATCGACCTCGCTCTGGGGCTCCACGCAAGATCTCACCTTGTGGGGTGTCAATGGTTCTGAGAAAGTTGAAAAAGCATCCTAGAACTACACGGGAGGAGTTAGTTAATGACCTCAAATTAGCAGGGACCACAGTCACCAAGAAAACCATTGGAAACACATTACACCGCAATGGATTAAAATCCTGCAGGGCTCGCAAGGTCCCCCTGCTCAGGAAGGCACATGTGCAGGCCAGTCTGAAGTTTGCCAATGAACACCTGAATGATTCAGAGAGTGACTGGGAGAAGGTGCTGTGGTCTGATGAGACCAAAATAGAGCTCTTTGGCATTAACTCAACTCGCTGTGTTTGGAGGAAGAAAAATGCTGCCTATGACCCCCAAAACACCGTCCCCACCGTCAAGCATGGGGGTGGAAACATTTTGCTTTGGGGGTGTTTTTCTGCTAAGGGCACAGGACAACTTATTCGCATAAACGGGAAAATGGACGGAGCCATGTATCGTGAAATCCTGAGCGACAACCTCCTTCCCTCTGCCAGGAAACTGAAAATGGGTCGTGGATGGGTGTTCCAGCACGACAATGACCCAAAACATACAGCAAAGGCAACAAAGGAGTGGCTCAAGAAGAAGCACATTAAGGTCATGGAGTGGCCTAGTCAGTCTCCGGACCTTAATCCAATCGAAAACCTATGGAGGGAGCTCAAGCTCAGAGTTGCACAGAGACAGCCTCGAAACCTTAGGGATTTAGAGATGATCTGCAAAGAGGAGTGGACCAACATTCCTCCTAAAATGTGCGCAAACTTGGTCATCAATTACAAGAAACGTTTGACCTCTGTGCTTGCAAACAAGGGTTTTTCCACCAAGTATTAAGTCTTTTTTTGTTAGAGGGTTCAAATACTTATTTCACTCAATGAAATGCAAATCAGTTGCTATCTTTTATTTAAAGTTATTTTTTCGATTTTCCTTTTGATGTGCTATCTGCCACTGTTAAAATAAACCTACCATTGAAATGATACTGTTCTGAGACTTTTCATTTCTTTGTCATTGGACAAACTTACAAAATCAGTGAGGGGTCAAATAATTATTTCCGCCACTGTATGCAAATTAGTTTCAGCACGGCCTGTTGACACTTCCCAACTGCAGTGCTACACTGATTCCAGCTACTGACTGATGGCTGACAAGTTGCCATCAGATGAGAATACAGAGGTGGAAGTGGAGAAGGAGGTGGAGGAGGAGAAGGGGGATTGAAGCAACTAATGTAGGTGGTGGCGGAAATCATGATGGAAGTAGGGCCCGCAATACTTGGCAATGAAAAGAGCTCCTTTGAATATTGGAGTGTGGGATCACTTGTTTGCCAAGGCTCTCCATAGTGGGAGGAAGGAGGATCAGGGTGATGATTCTGTTAATCAGACTCTTGGCTACTGAGACTGGACTTGGTGGAAGAGAGGGTGGTGCTTAACTGACTGGTATCATTATCTGCTGCAATCCAACCAACCACCTGGTCGCACTGGTGTGACTTCGAGAGTGGTGTCCTGCGCCGCACTGCAAACTGGGACATGAAGCTAGGTATCGTGGATAAGTGTGTTTCTTGTGCTCTGGCAGCAGGCACAATTTCACCGCGCCCAGGGCCATGGCCTCTGCATGCACCATCAGCAGCACTGCCACTTCCCCGTCCCTTTCTGCTCGCCTTGAGCATATTAAATGGTATATATGCTTGCAAGTACGGTATTTTTTGCTCTATAAGACGCACCGACCCATAAGACGCACCTAGGTTTTTGAGGAGGAAAATAAGAAAAAAAAAATGAACCAAAAGGTGTGCTTTTGGTGCGATTTGAACTAATGGTGGTCTGTGCATGACACTATTATGGGGGATCTGTGGATGACACACTGTTATGGAGGGGATCTGTGGATGGCACTATTATGGGGTGGGGGATCTGTGGATGGCACTATTATGGGGTGGGGGATCTGTGGATGGCACTATTATGGGGTGGAGGATCTGTGGATGACACTGTTATGGGGGAGATCTGTGGATGACACTGCTATATATGTGTCAGCCACAGATTCCCCCCCCCCCATAACATTGTCCCCCAATACACCGGGCCCCGCCGCTCACAACAGTATTTTTAAACAGTAATCCTTAGCCTCTTAATAACTTTAACTAAAGTTGTGCTCTCCCCTGTATCAACACTTACTAACGAGCATCCAGAGCAGGCAGAGCGTCTGGCAGCGTTACGTCACTCACTGACGTCGCTCCGCCTGCTTCATTCATAAAGTTGGAGGAGCAGGCGTGCGACGTCAGTGACTCTGCCTTCTCCGGATGCTCGTTAGTAAGTGCTGATACAAAGGAGAGCGCAACTTTAGTTAACATTTTTAAGAGGCTAAGGATTACTGTTTAGAAATACTGTTGTGAGCGGCGGGGCACGGTGTAAGAGTACAGTAACTGCACCGGGCCCTCACGCAAGTTCCCGGACTCTAGCCCCTCCTCCCTCCCCGCTGATACAGCGCAGTCTGCGAGGCTGCAGCATCACAGACTGCAATGTAAAATGGCAGCATTCGCCAAATAAGACGCAGGGGCATTTTCCCCCCACTTTTGGGGGAAAAAAGGGTGTCCTATGGGGCGAAAAATACGGTATGTCACACGTACAGTAGCGTAGGTTTTGTAAGTGTATGCGCAAATGAATTAAACTGAATGTCACAGATATTTAGGATGCGCAAACGTTATACAGAAGATGTAGCGGGTGATGTCGCTGCCACCAGCAGCGAAAAAATTACACTGAATGTCACTGATATTTCGGATGCGCTAACGTTATACTGGCGATGTAGCGCAGGTAATGTCGCTGTCACCAGCGGCCAAACAATTGAGCTGAATTTCACAGCGCAAATATAACACAACAGATGTAGCAGAGGTTGTGTCACTGTCAGCAGCGGCCAAACAATTGAGCTGAATTTCACAGCGCAAATATAACACAACAGATGTAGCAGAGGTTGTGTCACTGTCAGCAGCGGCCAAACAATTGCACGCAATTTAGCTCAGGTTGCGCTAATAATATAGTCCTTAAAAGGACTTTTGGGTCTCTAACACCTTTCACTAGTAAATGCTAAAAAAAAAAACAATGACGCTTTCCGGCCAGCCAATTACTGTAATGCCAGTAACCAACATGGCTACGACATTAGAGTGAGCGCCAGTACCCCTGCGCAATTTTATTGGCTGCATTGCAGGCAACAAATGTGCAGGGAGGAGACTCAAGCATCGCGTTCGAGCACACACGGTGTTCGGCCAAACACTGCGATGTGCTGAGCATCGAGATTCTTGAGTAAAAAAGTGTTCGGCCGAACATGCTCACCCAATACCAAAGCCAGTACCTCATCTGCAGACAGCTGTCCCAAGTAACTGCCCCTTAGTGCAGAGTAGAGACTGAGAACTGATTTACTGTAGCTGGTTGAGAGACCTTTGTTACAGAACCCAGGTGAAACTATTGTAAACCCTGAGTGAACCTCTTGTGGAGAGTGTACAGTAGAATTAAAGAGGATTTGTCACCTCAAAAAGCAATGCGATCTGAAAGCACCATGATATAGAGCAGGAGAAACCGAGCAGATTGATATATATTTTTATGAGAAAATATTCAGTAAAACCTGAAATTTATGCATTTATATCTTTGTTTTTTTCCCTTTCTGCGAAGACGTATTGGTATAGGAGGGAGGTGTTATCAGTGACTGACAGCGATTTCACTATGCACACTAAGGCCTCATGCACACGACCGTGGTGTGTTTTGCGGTCCGCAAATTGCGGATCCGAAAAACACGGATGGTGTCCTCATAGTAGTTTCTCATGTAGTAAGTATTCTTATACAGCAGAAGTATCATTTTATTTTTACATATATTATTATATATTTAGAATATATAATATATGTAAACATAGTAATTACACATTTATTTTGTGCCATACATTTTTTACAATTACAAAAAAAATATAAAATATATACATTTTAATTTAGCCTCTATTTCTGAAATGTTTCTGCTGGGATTTGAACTTACAACCTCCAACATTAGAGCCAAGAAACGTAACCACTACACTATAGAGCTGCATGTTAACTGCAGTTAAATATAAAATGATACTTCTGCTTTATAGGAATACTTACTACATGAGAAACTACTCTGACACAGTTTATCATTCAGCTTTATAGCTTAGTGGTTAAGGTTCTTATCTCTAATGTATAAGATTTTAAGTTCAAATCCTGGCAGAAACATTTCAGAAATAGAGGCTAAATTAGATTTAAATATACTGGCTCGAGCACACGTGGTCTTTGACCGAGCATCGCGATGCTCGAGTCAAAATGGTGTTCGGCCGAGCATGCTCGATCAACACTATACATAACTTAATTTATGAACATCTATGGTTACATTTCATTGTCTGTATGGATTGGATGAGTTGACTTGTTACCAACATCAGATGAGAATTTCATAGCACCTTTAGAAATAGATTTACTTAGAAAATTGGTGATGTGTTCAATACTTATTTTACCCGCTTGTATTGTACATATACAGTCTGTGACTAGTGGCATGCCTTATTAGATTACAGGGAAATGGGAAAAGTGATCTTTTTACAGTCATGATTTGATGTTCTGGCCATTTTTAGGTATTAAGTGTACTTTTGAGTTGGAGAGGGAAGCACCTATGATGCAATCCATCGGTCTATTAAGAGAGACTAGCTGGATCAATGTATGGGTGTACTAACATGGAGAGGGGAGGTGTAGGTGCTGTGACTACTGCAGAGAGAATAGTGTGACAGGTGGAGAAAGCCCTGATAAACATTTGCAGAGGAAATTATGCTGGAATTGGTTAGCAAACCTAACAGAAAGCTGATGAAAGCAGGAAGTTCTACATGTAAACATCCTGCCAGGATGTCGAGACCTAGAGAAGGAAAGGGTTAACACAAAAACCATACAATAGTGTTTGGGGTACTCTGGGCAGATACATTTCCATATAGGTTCATAGAATCCATTTTAGACCCCATATATATTAATGTATCATTGACCAATCCCACTGTTTTTGATGTGACCGGTAAGCAATCTTATGTGTATGGAGAGCTCTCATCCCTACCCTAGCAGATTCTTATTGACTAAGTAGAATTTCAACCCTTAATCCTTACGTTCTCCCACGAGATAAGCCATCATCAGAGATGTCTGGAAGTGGTTTTATCTCCCATGCCAACTGGTAACACATACCGTACTCAAACTACTACTACTAAGTGTGCATGGAGGAGTTTGTGTAATGTGGGAGAAATTGCTGAGAGACAGCTATTGAAGATGTATGGATACCTTTGTAGTCGATTGGACCAGTTCTAGCAGGGCAGAAATTTTGCAAAGAGACTTGATGGATAATACGACAACCTTGACAAGAGGATGTGTGTCCAGCTCTTGCTTGTTCCTGCACGAATCCGGAGACAGCCCAGGCTCCACAAATGTAATCAGTAAAAGTATGGTAAAATGGGTGAAATCCCAAATTCTTTATATTCTAACCCAATTGCACAGTTTGTTACTCTGACTAAGACCATACTGGTCGAAACACATCAGAGAAAGATTATGCTATAATCTATTTTGAAAAGATGAAATAAAAGAATTTTAGATTTTATCTGCTGGATCCTTTGCCTTACTGTTACTGATAATATGAGGACACCTTTTTGTAACTCACCATTCAATTTGTCTTATTGTCTATGAAGATTCTGTCAATTTGTGCTTTATTTTACATGACTAATTTATTAAGTTCGCAGGGACCAACATGTAAAACATTTTATGCAGGGACCAACATACTATATGCAGCACATGGGCATAGCAAAAGTAAAAAAAAGAAAGAAAAAAAAAACACTTGCCTTTTTTTAATTGTTTCCCCTTGTTTTTGGTGCTCTTTTCTTAATATTTTGTGACATTTTGTCCAGATGTTTTCCCTGTCATTTTTTGAAGTCTTAAAGAAAAGATAAAAATTTTGGGAGAGATTTATTAAGACTTGCGTACTCATACACCAGTCTTGATCTCACTGCCCTGCCAGGAGTTGTTTCAGTCTTTGGCTATAATTTACGCCAGTTTCTAATGTAAGTTGTAGTAAATCTGGCCGGACACGCGAAGCCCCTCCTGATAAGCCTGAGAAGCCGAAAAAGTTGCAAATTATGGCACACATATGGGGCCATAATGTGCGACTTTCTTACTCCACAATAGTGTCGTTAGGGGCTTAGTAAATGTCCCTCATAGTGTATTAAGTAACCACTGGCTGCTGTGTTTTTCTAACATTTATTTTTTTACAAAAATTACCACTGATGACGCAGGTAAATGTGTGTGAAAACAAAAAGCAACTAAAGGCAGTTTTCTATTGTCTTTTCTATTTTATGTGTGTGGCTTAGCTCATGAATTTCATGACTAATGAGGGATGCTAATGGGGGCCAAAAGGCCCATCTGCTGTTCTTGCACTGGGCCTTAGGCTCTCTGTGTGATTTTCTGCTTTTGCCATATTCCAAATAACATTTTCGAGAATAATACTTCAGAATATTTGGATGCTGCCTTTGTAAAAGCTTGATTCATGCAGATTCATATATTTAATAAAGACATTCCCCTATCACCTTTAAATCTTTCTGTGATGTGCGTGCCCGCAATATATAACGAATACAGGGCTGCTTCTTCTGACCTTCTCACCAACTAAGAGTATAAACAGTCTATCTAATAAGCATAACAAGTTCTATTTTTTCATAGGCTCTTCATTTGAAACTATAATGATGTCTGGCTTTGGAGAAACTAATTTTGCTTAATATGTCAACACGATTAATCAGCAAAAAGAAAAAAAAAATGAACAGCAATTTGTCGGAGCTAAATGAAAATGTTTATTTTGCCAATTGTTGGAAGCTACATCCAAGAGCATAACTCAGATATATCGGATCATTTTACCTTCTGCTATTTTGGATTTTTGTCATTAAATGGTAATCATTTTTAATAGAAATTAATGTAGCAACTCAAGGCAGTTTAGAAGTAAATTGAGCTAGTTGAAATGATCACCAAGTTTCTCATTAAAGAACTAGATTTAATTGTGTTTGAATGTCACTGAAGCCGTGATATTTTCATACTGCTTGTCTTTTATGTCATTTAATTCCAGCTAATTCCCATATTAACTATGTCTGATATTAAAAGGCTATGTGTTACTATAAAAATACCACCAAGTGTCAGAAACTAGAACCATATGCATTTTTATAAAGGTTATAGACACTTTAAGTCCTACTTTTTAATTATTGATTTACGTGTATTTTAGGCTAAACATTTTTGGTAATAATTTTTTATATTAGACATTTTGCACTGTTTGGCTTCTGCATCTTCTACCATTCACAGTACATAAGCAGAACGTCGTTCTGTGATAAATTCATCAGATAGTTTGTCTGATGGCTTGTTCTCCTGTCCTTCTATGACCTCTCCTGAACAAATCTCTAAAATTTGCTTTGCATATGAATCGGTACATTCTGGAGAGATCAGAGATGGGTGGGAGAATGGTGCAGAAGAAGAAGGAGATACTTTCTGATATAATAAAACCACACCCACCTAAAGTAACACAGCACCATCTCCTCAGCATGATTTAGTCCAGGCATGGCCAACCTGTGGCTCTCCAAAACTACAACTCCCACGATGCCCTGCTGTAGGCTGATGGCTGTAGAGAGTCTGGGCATGCTGGGAGTTGTAGTTTTGCAACAGCTGGAGAGCCTCAGGTTGGCCATCCCTGATTTAGTCGCTTGAAGAAACCATGCTAATCCCACCTCCTGATGACTGCTGATGAAAGGTGGAGCATGAGAATTGTGGGAACAGCTGGACAAAGTGTAATGTCCTAATGACACAAAGTCAGTAAGAGCCAAATCAGTAGATAAGGGATTATTCCTGAGACAAGCCAAAGTCAGTACACAGTTCTCAGCACTCTTAACTAACAGGAGCCAGGAACAAAATCAGAGACAAAGACAAACAGCAAAGGCCATTCTTAAATTCCCATCCTGGTTCTGGGATTGTACACTGAGCAAAAACCTTATTTGCTTGGAGTCGAGGCTCCCAGATAAGTTCACTATCCAGGGCTTAACTGGTCAGCATAGCAACATTCCTAAAACAGCCATGCACTGGAACACACTGGAACTGACAATGCTAGAACAGTATATACTGCTGAGATCTCAAAACTGATTGTAATTTGAAGTGACATTATCTGATTCTGATCATTTTAGCCGAAAAAGTATTTCTTTATTCGTTAATCTCATGATATGAGCATAATCTTAGTAAATATGTAAAATTATAAAATACATAATAAATATATATTTGTGACATATAAATGTGATACCAAACATGGACATAACATGGAAACAAAGTCGCAAAAGTCAGGGTCATTTTGGATTAGCAGACCATCAGAGATTTCCTCGGGTGGGTCAACTTAAAGTGACCATAACAGGCCCCAAAGAGTAATTTAACAGAAGGCTATCCCATTTGGAGATAAATTTGGAGCCAATTTCTTTCCATTATGGTATGTTGCTTATGGAATGATTTACGAATTACCATTATACTTTATTGATGATAAGTACTTTTTTTTTTACATTGATAACAACAGAGTTTATATTACAATCAAAAGTTGGCCTTGTGATAATCTGCATGGGTGAAGGAGAGGCCCAAAGAATCCCAATATAACACTTTCAGGGTTGAAGTAGGTACCATTATTGCATCCACCTTTACCATGGGCTGTGTCAGTCTTGGATGGTGTGTCTTAAAATTATCCAATAGTGTGCAATGATTTTTTAATGTCGGCTTTGGTACCCTTTCAAATTCATGTGAAGTCCTTTTTCTCATGTACCGAAATAGGTTGTCAATTACATATTAGATACTACCTACTACATGGGTAGCTGGTGTAGATATTTACCTGGCTATGATGGCAAAGATGGTCCATGATCACTGGCAAGGCTTTAGGCAAGGTTCCATATTGGCAGATCTTGAAGCTGCTATGGGGCCTTTGGGAAGAGGAGGATCAGACCAGGGTTGATTCCCAGGTCAGGAGACTAGGCAGTTGGAGGTGCTTAAGCAGGATGGAGGTGTGGGTGGGGAACAGAGAACACAGCAAGAGCACATGTGGCAGAGATCTGCACAGAGGAGCAGCAAAAGCAGAGAAGTGTCAAGAGTAGAGATGGCCTTGCGTTTTGCCCAGCGTCCATTTCGCGGTGAACTTTGTTCATTCGTGGTTCGCCGAACATGCAAACATATTGCGATGTCTGCTGGCGCCATATTCTTTTGCATTGTGCCGAACTTTGACCCATGACACATCCATCAGGTGGGACAGGACAGCCAATTGAGACGTTTAAGCACATGGACACACCCCCTACCCTATAAATAAACCCGATCTTGTTAGGGACAACAAATGCTAGCTAATAGGGCCACAAAAGTCATTTTAAGGACTAGTATAGGTGTGCTATCCATAGGTGTGACATACTGAGGGGTGTGATATACCTATAATATACTTTCTAACATAGAAAGTATATTATAGTGCATTTGTATTGTGCAGCAGTTGTGTGCGGTCATGCTGCGATACTAAAGCTATACAGAGGGACAAACGCTATTGGAACAACTAATTGCAACTGGTGTGATATACCAGTTGCCCCCCCAAAAAACTGATTGAGGCAGGGGTTTGATATACCTATAATATACTTCCTATATAGTGCATTTGTATAGTGCAGCATTTGTGTGCGGTTCTACTGAGATACCGCAGCTATGCAGAGGAACAAACGCTATTGGAACAACTAATTGCAACTGGTGTGATATAGCAGTTGCCTCCCAAAAAAACTGATTGAGGCAGGGGTGTGATATACCAATAATAAACTTTCTATATAGTGCATTTGTACTGTGCAGCATTTGTGTGCGGTTCTGCTGAGATAAAGCAGCTAAACAGAGGAACAAGCTCAATTGTAATAACTAATAGCAACTGGTGTGATATACATGTTTCCCCAAAATAAACAGATTAAAGGGTTTGATATACCGGCTTCCACAAATACTGCTCTTCTATAGGGACTTTGTCACAGGGTCATTTTGAAAATAACAGGCAGAGGAAGAGGTAGGCCATTCCACAAGAATGGTAGGGGTCAGGCAGGTGAACCAGTGGTAAGTTGGAGAAGGCGCGCGCAATTACGTCAAAGGACGCACCAGAATTGGTTGAGTGGCTCTCTCAGCCTTCCGCTTCTGCACTGTTTACATCCTCTGTATGAGCACCCTCCTCACTCTATGCTGTGTGTACCCCCAAAGACACCACCACATCCACCACCATAGCCCCTCCACTCGAGTCAGAGGAATCATTTTCCAATCCATTCCCAGACCTTACCGATGCGCAGCTATTCTTGGCATCGGATCAGGAAGAGTAGGTAGCAACGGCCGCCACCCAGCGGTCTGACGACAGTAAACAGATCAGCCCAGGGAGGGTAGTCCCCGTGATTGCTGCCTACTCCGAGATCTCTATTGTCCGTGGTGGCGAAGTTGATGATGACGATGTGTCGATGGACGTCACATGGGTGCCCACAAGAGAGGAAGAGATGGAGGAGGGAGAGATGGAGGAGAAACAGGCAGTGCAGTGCACAGGAGGCAAAAAGCAGATTGCAAATGTATCTGGAGTCCACCATGCATGGTCACATCTGGCTCTCCCAGGACGCCGGCACATGGCTCCGCAGGGTGGTTTTTTTTTTTTAACATGTCAGCTGCTGACAATAGTGTTGCCATCTGCAGCCTGTGCTGTCAACGCATAAGTCGCGGAAAGCCCAACACTCACCTAGGGATGACCGCCTTAAGAAGGCACCTGGCCTACCATCACCGAGCCCAGTGTGAACAACACCGTCAGAATCCACAAAGCCACACTCCCAGCGCTCCACGTCCTGCCTCTTCTCCTTCTCCTCCCATTTGTCCTACACGCCACCTTCCACCATGCTGTTGTCGCGTTCATCTGGCAAAAGGCAGGCTTTCGTGGCCTAAATGTTCGAATGTAAAAAGTTGATTATGCCGGATAACCCTCTTGCCCAACGGCTGTCTGTCGGCTTATCGGAACTGCTAGCCCGCCAACTACGGCCATATAAACTGGTGGACTTGGAGGCCTTTAGAAAATGTGTTGCCATTGGCACACCACAATGGAAGGTCCCAGAAGGAAATATTTCTCCCAGAAGGGCATCCCAGAGCTATATGGCCATGTTCAGCGGCAAGTGAATGTATCTATGGCACACAGTGTCAGTGCCAAGATACATCTGACCACAGACATGTTGTCTAGCAAACAGGGGGGAAGGTACATAACTTTTACTGCCCACTGGGTGAACCTTCTGACGGCCGTCAAGCATGCAACCTGTGGCACCCGTGTGGATTTGGTGTTACCGCCACGGATTGCATGCAGGCCTGCCTCTTCTTCTTCTCCTCCTCCTACTCCATCCTCCGTCTCCTCCTCGGCTGACTCCTCCTTTTCCACTGCTACCGCCTCTTCTGCTGCAGCTCCCCAGAACCTATTTTACGTGCCAGGTGAGCTTTAGCCATGCTGTGCTGCTGCTGTTGTGCGTGGAAGCCAAGAGCCACACCGGTCCTGCACTCCTTTCAGCTCTGTGGTCACAGGTGGATCAGTGGCTAACCCCGCTCAATTTGACAGTTGATATAGTGGTGTGCAACAACGGTGCCAATCTGCTGAAAGCGCTGAAACAGGGCAAAATGATACACATGCCACGCATGGCACACGTCCTGAACTTCGTTGCCAAATACCCCGGGGTCCAGGACGTCTTGCGGCAGGCCAGGAAAATCTTTGGCCATTTTAGAAGATCTTACATGGCCATGGCTCGCCTTGCTGACATTTAGTGGCGACATCATTTGCCCATCAGATGTCCGATTTGTGACTGCCCGACGCGCTGAAACTCTACCTTGTATATGCTTGATAGGCTGCTCCAGGAAAAATGTGCCGTTAATGACTATCTGTACGAACTCTGTGGCAGGACAGGTTTTGGGAAGCTTAGTTTTTTTTCACCGCGCCAGTTGCTGCTCATGTGTGACGCATTCAGACTTCTGTGGCCATTTGATGAGATTACCAAACTAGACAGTCGCAGCCAGGGCACCATCAGTGACATCGTACTTTACGCCTTCTTTCTGGAGCGTGCATTGTGTTGTGTCATTGATCAAGCTGTCGAGGAGAAGTAGCTGGAAGATGAAGAAGTTGCAACACTGAATGAATTCCCAGGGGGGCTACTCCATCTGAGACAAGTCAGGAGTCTGAAGAGGAGTCAGAGGAGGATGGTGCCTGGGTGGAGGAGGAGGATGAGGAGCAAGAAGAGCAGGCTTTAAACTTTTCTGGGATCCCTGGTGTTGTCCGTGGATGGGGAGAGGAGACCGAGGACGACATTCTCCTGGGCGATGAGCAGGAGCCAGGCCTCTCTACTGCTTCCAATTTGGTGTAAATGGGGGTCTTCATGCTCCAGTGTTTGAAGATGGACCCCCTTATAAAAAGCATAAAGGTCAAGGACCAGTACTGGGTGGCAACGTACTTAGACCCCCGGTACAAACACTAAATCGCAGACATTTTACCTGCATCACAGAGGGCTGTCAGAAAGCAGCATTTCCAGGCCTTGCTTCGATAGATGCTGCATTCTGCTGTTGCGGGTCCTGGCAGAGGAATTTCCACCCACAGAGAAACAGTTGAGAGTACTAATACTACAGCGCATGCAAGAAGAGGACGGTTGGTCACTTCAGATATGAGATCATTTTTGCATCCAACCCATCGACAGCTGCCCTCTGGATCCAGCCTCAGTAAACGCCTAGACCTACAGGTGTCCGACTACATCGGGTTAACGGCCGATGTGGACGCTCTGAGAAGCGAGGAACCCCTTGACTACTGGGTGTGCAGGCTTGACCTGTGGCCAGAGCTGGCACAATTTGCCATGGAACTCTTGGCTTGCCCCTCGTCTAGTGTCCTGTCCGAAAGGACGTTCAGCGCAGCAGGGGGGATCGTGCCCGATAAGCGCACTCGCCTATCTCAAGACAGTGTGGACTTGTGGACTACCTCACATTTCTAAAAATGAATGAGGCATGGATCTGTGAGGAATTTAACACCTGTGACAACCAAGTTTAATTGAATTTCCTGATGCCAGCCCACACATATCCGCCACCACTCAGAACAAATAATGGTCCCTGTCTTATGTAAATACAGCGGCATAAAGGCCTTTTCTGTCCGGTGAATGCCTAATGTTTGGGACCTCGGAGGAATTCAACAACTGTGACGACCACGTGTTATCGAATTATCATTTTATTTATTTTTTCAAGAGGGGGAATTTCGTTAGCCATGTTTTTAATCAAATTTTATATTTTTAGTTATTTTAAACATATGTATTTGACATTTATTTGTACTGGCCTGCAGTAAAATTTATATCCAATGACCGTCTAATATACCTCCAGCCACATAATCACTTGATCTTTTCTGTACGGTGAATGCCTAATGTTTGGGTCCTGTACTCCCATGGCCTAAAATAATATTTTTCCAGGCTCCAGCAGGCCACATTTTTTACAGTTTCCCTTTAAGACGCATAAAAATGGCTACTGATTAAAATACATATTTTTTGTGGGAATTTTTGCCATTGATCCCCCTCTGGTATGTCACTGTCCATGTTGTGGGACGATTTGTGCACTTCTTGTAAGTATTTGGTGGCTGTAATAATGAACTGAAGGTTTTTCAGGTTCGCCTGCCATTAAAGTGAATGGGGCCTGCTGCGAACTTGCAGTTCGCGAACATTTGATCGCATTCAGGAATCGTCCCGGCCGATATTTGTCCATCACTAGTCAAGAGCACAATTATTTTTTTTTATTATCAGGAATTGTGAGTGTTTATTTTCCTCTGTGCATTGTTGGTCAGCATGAATCTGTGAATTGGTTTCTTAAGTGTGACCATGAAAACTAGCTTTAGCTGGTTTTAAAAGCCCAAGAAGTTAAATACATTAGATAAAACTTGACCACAGTTAAAAATTGTTGTAATAGACAGGAAAGACCTACTGTTTATTTAATTTTATCATATTTTAATTGTCATCAGTGTCCAATTTAAGACTTAAAACTCAATGTTTTGCAAACTGCAAACCAATGTCAGCGTGACTCTGTAATTTATAAAACTTTCAATTTCATCATGTTTTTCTTACACTCAAAGGATCTGCAATCCAGCAATAAATAAATCATGCTTTGTTCCATTCGAGCTGTCAGCATAATGAAGAAATGATGAAAGATATAAATCATAGCTTTTTGTTCTTTTTGCAAGTTAATATCTTTATTCAGGCGTTGTATTTATGAAGTGTGCAGCTCTTTCCTAGATCTTCCTGTGCTGGGGACTCCTTGAACTGAGTTCACTCAGTTCATTATCTGTTATCTGTCTTATCTCCTCTATAACAGGTCATAAGTAGAAATACAGAGAGTTGTATAAAACACAGTGAAAGACAACAGTTTATGTTTCTGAATTAAAATAATCTAGTTTCATAGAAGTCACAAAGGGACAAGCTGTGGTTTTGTATGCAAAAATAGTGAGAATTTGTAAAGATTTTGCCTTTACTTTGAATCATTTAGAAGAACATGTAGCAGCAAACAACACAATTATGTATTAATAGTTCTTAAAGGGAATGTCTAGTGGTGGGCTAAAAATATATGTAAGTCCAAGGCCAACATAAAGGCAGGGTAATACTGATGTCCCACCTGCTTACATACAGTTATGTTGAGCCTATTGAAAAATTCTGGCCACCGGTGGGAACTCACTGCCTAAGGATTTATACAACTACCTCTAAGTGCAATGGTAACTGTACAAATCCACTTGTAAAAAGCTCCTGCTAGTCATAGAGTCAGGGTGCAATAGTTTAAAGGGACACTGACAGGCCGTTAGAGCATATAAAGTGACATATATTCCTTCTATTGGTCTTAATATGCTTAATTAAACTATACCATTATCACCCCTCGCTGCCTTTCCGTTACTTATAAAAAGTGTTTTTATCAATATGCAAATTACATTACTTTGTGCCCAAGGGGCTGTCCCTCATTCAGTTCTGTGCCCAGCCGCGCCCCAACTGCCGTCTCCTAGTGCCGTCCAGCTCATTAGTATTCACTGCACTGGGCAGCTTTTTTTTCTCCTGATGCGGTGAAATCCCGCGCATGCCCAGTACTATCTTCCTGGCATCAGTTTCATCTTGTCTCTCCGTGCATGTGCTGGATAAGGTCCCCGACACACTCCAGCTCCAGTAGAAGATAGTATTGGGCATGTGCGGGATTTCGCTGCGTTGGGAGAAAAAAAAGCTGCAGTGAATACTAATGAGCTGGGCAGCACTAGGAGCAGTTGGGACGTGGCTGGGCACAGAACTGAATGAGGGACAGCCCCTTGGGCACAAAGTAAGGTAATTTGCATATTGATAAAAACACTTTTTATAAGTAACGGAAAGGCAGCAAGGGGTGATAATAGTATAGTTTAATTAAGCATATTAAGACCAATAGAACAATATATGCCACTTTATATGCTCTAACGGCCTGTCAGTGTCCCTTTAAGCCCTTAAAGGGGCTAGCAACTTTCTGTCTACTTTTGACTAATGCGTAGGTAAGGCTACTTTCACACTAGCGGTTTTTGAGGATCCGTCATGGATCCGCAAAAGCACTTCTGTTACAATAATACAACCGCATGCATCCGTCATGAACGGATCCAGTTATATTATGTCTTCTATAGCCATGACGGATCCGTCTTGAACACCATTGAAAGTCAATGGGGTACGGATCCATTTTCTATTGTGTCAGAGAAAACAGATCCATCCCCATTGACTTGCATTGTGTGCCAGGACAGATCCGTTTGGCTCCGCTTCATCAGGCGGACAGCAAAACGCTGCAGGCAACATTTTGGTGTCCACCTCCAGAGCGGAATGGTGACTGAACGGAGGCAAACTGATGCATTCTGAGCAGATCATTTTCCATTCAGAATGCATTAGGGCAAATCTGATACATTTTGGACCGCTTTTGAGAGCCCTGAACAGATCTCACAAACGGAAAGTCAAAACGCTAGTGTGAACGTAGCCTAAGACGAATATATGACGCTTACTAATATAGCCTTTGTTCATTTTCTGTACCGTTCATAAGTCATGTTCACTTGTTGGGCAAATCTTCTATGTGGTCCACACAGAAGACCTGTCCATAAGATGGCCGCTGATGGAATGTCATGGGTAGTGTTGAGCGAACCCAAATTGTAAAGTTCAGGTCCGTACCGAACTTTACGAGTTCGGGTATCTGGATCCGAACCCGAAGGTTGCCACAAAAGTTTGGTTTTTTTTGGGAAAAAGGGGAAAGATGAGAGTAAAGTGGACTCGTACCGCCCCATCTCTCTTCTCAACACGGACTTTAAAATATGTGCTAAATTGTTGGCAAACCGCCTAAAAAAAGTGATAGACAAGATAGTACACCCAGATCAATCGGGGTTTATACCGAAACGTCAGGCTCAAATGAATATCCGTCGGGCCCTCCTTAACATTCAGATGAGGGGGGAGGGTGCCCACTCCCTCCTGTCACTGGACGCAGAAAAAGCGTTTGACAGGGTGGAGTGGGCATACCTCTGGAACATAATGCGTGAGCTAAATCTGGGGGACAAATTCATTGGTTGGGTGCAATTATTGTATCAACATCCGAAAGTAAGGATTAAAATCAATGGAGAGACATCTGAATTGATAACATTGCAAAGAGGAACTAGGCAGGGGTGCCCCCTTTCACCACTACTGTTTGCCATCTTTTTAGAACCGCTGGCATGTAAGGTACGATCAGACGATAACATCAGGGGATTTGGGAGTAGGGGTGCCTCAGATAAAATGTGTTTATATGCGGATGATGTCTTGTTTTTCTTGAAAGGGGGGGCGACGACGGTTCCATACCTGATGCGAATTGTAAATCAATTTGGCCAAATCTCTGGCTTCAGGGTGAACTGGATGAAATCAGTGTTACTCCCAATGGGCTATGAAACCAGGAGAACGGATGTTGATGTTAAAATATTGAAACCCACAGATGCATTGGAATACCTTGGAATAAAAATTAGTGCGAGGATCCAGGAATATATAGAATTGAATCTTGCCCCTCTGCTTAAAAGGGTTAAAAATAAAATAAGTATTTGGCAGAAAATACTGATAAGACAGGCAGATCGCATAGCCATTATTAAAATGATTCTGTTGCCGCAGGTCCTCTATGTTATATCCTCATGCCCTGTCTGGATAGGTGACCATATTTTTAATGTATTGGAGGGAATGATAAATGATCTCATATGGGGGAAAAAAAGGGTTAGGCTCAAACAAAAATATTTATGGCTCGATGAAGAAGATGGTGGTTTGTCCGTGCCTTGCTTTAGAGGCTACTATTACGCATCCCAGCTACAATGGTTAATGGCAGAGGATGATAGATTACGTCAGTATCTAGTGGGTGAGTTTGCAGGTCTCCAATATAATATTTTTAGTGTCTTGGAAGCCGGGATACTAAAAATAAAGGGTAAGAAGTGCCCTATTAGTAATATGATGCACTTGATATGGGTGAATGTCAAAAAATTATTGGGGATAAATTACTCATTAAAGATTACCCCTATATGGGGGAATATAAACCTAGGCGAGTTTCAGAAGTTAGATGATTATGTTTTTTGGGAAAAAAATGGTATTAAGTTTATTTCACAGATTGAGATAAAAGGAACGCTCCGAACAATAGAAGAATTAGGACTTAGTATAAAAATAGACACCCTCACATGTTTTAGATATTTTCGGCTAAAACACGCATTTGACACTACGGAGAATAAACAGTATTTAATCACTAAACAATCAGAATTTGTAGAATTTTGTTGCCTCAATAAGGGGACCAAAATATCAATTTCACAGATATATAAAAAAATTAAAAGGGGTTTAGGGGGAGTGATAAAGTTTAATAGTGAGCAAAAATGGGCACTAGAAGTGGAACCTAATACGTTAGATTGGAGTTGTATCTATAAAAGTATTAAAAGAAGCACAGTATCGAGTAATTTTCGACTGATACAGTTCTTTATTGTCCATCGCACCTACATCACCCCATGGGTGTTGAGTAGGATGTATAAAACAAGGGACGCTAGATGCTGGAAGTGCAGGATGGATAATGCGGATTTCACCCACTTGATCTGGCACTGCCCCCTAATGCAGGATTACTGGACTCAGGTTTTTCGGGAGCTGACCAGATCAACAGGGTGTTCAGCCCCAATGGAGATCGCTATAGCGGTGCTTGGATATATCAGGAAAATAGGTCTCGACATAGAAATAGAAACGAAATGGGCCAAAGGATTAATGCTGGCGCGGGTGGTAGTGGCTAGGGAGTGGGGGGCGGACACACCACCAAACATCGAAGCATGGAAGAACTTATGTGGGAGGGTACGTAGATACGAATATGCCGGCACCCACAAATAAATGGAGGAAGTGGAATAGGGAAGAAAAGAGATAGGAGAGAGAGGGAAGGGAAGGAAAGAGGAAGGAAGGAGGGGAGGGAGGAAAGAGAAAAAGAAAAGGAAAGAACTCTGATGTGAGATCATGAAATCAATCTCTTCTCTGCTATTTATTTATATATTCTTTCTTTTTTGCCTTATTTTCTCCCCTTTTCTCACTATTCGCGGTATCCATCAAGACAACCATGGGGGGGGGGGAGGGTAGGGGTTAAATTGTTTTTTTTTTCTTTTCCTCTTTTGTATATGACACGAGGAAAGAAACAGGATAGGGATATATTTCTGATGTCTAAGGATAAGTGAGCAACAAATACATGTGTATATGCAAGAATTATCTTTGTTTATGCCCTGTTGAATTACTGCTTATTGTTATGTTTTGTTTCTGAACTTTTTATATATGATGAAGGAAAGAAAATAAAATAAAAGTATTTATAAAAAAAAAAAAAAAAAAAGTTTGGTGTTTGGGCATTTAATAAAGCTTGTTGAAAGGCTGTAAAGCACCTAATAAACATGCTTTTAAGCTGTGGGCACTAACGCTGGGTTCACACCTGAGCGTACTCTGTATGCGCTCTGTATGCGCGATTTTATCGGGCGTTTACATACGCGGCTCTGGAAACAAGCAAACGCCCATTGTCGCGCGTTCCCAGAAGTCTATGCGCGGGAACCCGCGACATTACGCCCCAAAGAAGCTCCTGTACTTCTTGGGGCGTAGGGCGTTTTACAGCACGTTCGTACGCGCTGTAAAACGCTCAGGTGAGAACCATGCCCATAGGGAATCATTGGTTCCTGCCTGTTGAGCGTTTTACAGCACGTAGGAACGTGCTGTAAAATGCTCAGGTGTGAACCCAGCCTTAGAAGCCATCACAGCCATGCCTAGTAATGGAATGGCTGTGATTTGCCGGTACATCATGTGACCCAGCCTCTATATAAGCTGCATCAGCATTGAGTAGTGCAGGGACAGGAGGCAGACAGCTGAAGTGAGGAAGAGTGTTAGGAATGTAATCTAGCTATTTATTCTGTGGGTGACCTATAATGATTTTTTTGTGGGTGCAATGCACCATCTTTGTTCCCCTGACACAAAAATTGAATAGTTAATCTGTCTGTGAGTTCGGTGGGTGACATACCAATCTTTGGTGTGAGGTACCCCTGCACTGCAGACGTGACAGGGAAATTAATATAGTTAATTTGTCTCTTAGTTTGGAGGGTGACCTCAAAGAATGAGGAGAGCATCAAGTAAGGGACTTGGCCCTGGTCGTGATGCTGCTGGTGTTGGTGGAGCTTCTGTTGCAGGGAGAGGACTAGAGAAGTCCCGAACTATTCGCCGGCGAATAGTTCCCGGCGAACATAGCTTGTTCGCGTTCACCGCGGCAGGCGAACATATGCGATGTTCGGTCCGCCCCCTATTCGTCATCATTGAGTAAACTTTGACCCTGTACCTCACAGTTAGCAGACACATTCCAGCCAATCAGCAGCAGACCCTCCCTCCCAGACCCTCCCACCTCCTGGACAGGATCCATTTTAGATTCATTCGAAAGCTGCATTTTTAGTGACAGGAGGGACAGTACTGCTGCTGCTGATTTAATAGGGAATGCAATAGCTAGGCTAGTGTATTACGTGTCCACTACAGTCCTGAAAGACTCATCTGATCTCTGCTATAAGGACAGCACCCCAAAAAGCCCTTTATAGGGCTAGAACATCAGTCTGTTTATTTTTAATTTTTTTTCTGTGCAATCTAATTGCAGTTGCCTGCCAGCGTGTGTGTCAGGCTCACAGCGTATACTGTGCCCACTTGCTCAGTGCCACCACTCATATCTGGTGTCACAATAGCTTGCATTTAAAAAAAACAAAACTTTTTTTGACTGTAATATAATAGCAGTCAGTTGCCTGCACGCGTGTGTGTTTCAGGCCCTGCCAGGGCACAGTGTCACACCAGTGCAACTCATATCTGGTGTAACAGTAGTGTACAGTCGTGGCCAAAAGTTTGAGAATTACATAAATAAGGGAAATTGGAAAAGTTGCTGCTTAAGTTTTCATAATAGCAATTTGCATATACTCCAAAATGTTATGAAGAGTGATCAGATGAATTGCATAGTCCTTCTTTGCCATGAAAATTAACTTAATCCCCAAATAACCTTTCCACTGCATTTCATTGATGTCATTAAAGGACCTGCTGAGATCATTTCAGTAATCGTCTTGTTAACTCAGGTGAGATTGTTGACGAGCACAAGGCTGGAGATCATTATGTCAGGCTGATTGGGTTAAAATGGCAGACTTAACCTGTTAAAAGGATAGTGATGCTTGAAATCATTGTTCTTCCATTGTTAATCATGGTGACCTGCAAAGAAACGCGTGCAGCCATCATTGCGTTGCATAAAAATGGCTTCACAGGCAAGGATATTGTGGCTACTAAGATTGCACCTCAATCAACAATTTATAGGATCATCAAGAACTTCAAGGAAAGAGGTTCAATTCTTGTTAAGAAGGCTTCAGGGCATCCAAGAAAGTCCAGCAAGCGCCAGGATGGTCACCTAAAGAGGATTTAGCTGCGGGATCGGAGTGCCACCAGTGCTGAGCTTGCTCAGGAATGGCAGCAGGCAGGTGTGAGCGCATCTGCACGCACAGTGAGACGAAGACTTTTGGAAGATGGCCTGGTGTCAAGAAGGGCAGCAAAGAAGCCACTTCTCTCCAAAAAAACCCATCAGGGTCAGATTGATCTTCTGCAGAAAATATGGTGAATGGACTGCTGAGTACTGTGGCAAAGTCATATTCTCTCATGAAGCCTCTTTCCGATTGTTTGGGGCATCAGGAAAAAGGCTTGTCCGGAGAAGAAAAGGTGAGCGCTACCATCAGTCCTGTGTCATGCCAACAGTAAAGCATCCTGAGACCATTCATGTGTGGGGTTGCTTCTCATCCAAGGGAGTGGGCTCACTCACAATTTTGCCCAAAAACACAGCTGTGAATAAAGAATGGTACCAAAACACCCTCCGACAGCAAGTTCTTCAACAATCCAACAACAGTTTGGTGAAGAACAATGCATTTTCCAGCACGATGGAGCACCGTGCCATAAGGCAAAAGTGATAACTAAGTGGCTCGGGGACCAAAACATTGCCATTTTGGGTCCATGGCCTGGAAACTCCCCAGATCTTAATCCCATTGAGAACTTGTGGTCAATCCTCAAGAGGCGGGTGGACAAACAAAAACCCACTAATTCAGACAAACTCCAAGAAGTGATTATGAAAGAATGGGTTGCTATCAGTCAGGAATTGGCCCAGAAGTTGATTGAGAGCATGCCCAGTCGAATTGCAGAGGTCCTAAAAAAGAAGGGCCAACACTGCAAATACTGACTCTTTGCATAAATGTCATGTAATTGTCGATAAAAGCCTTTGAAACGTATGAAGTGCGTGTAATTATATTTCACTACATCATAGAAACAACTGAAACAAAGATCTAAAATCAGTTTAGCAGCAAACTTTGTGAAAACTAATATTTGTGTCATTCTCAAAACTTTTGGCCACGACTGTACATAATAAAATAAAATACAAATTTGACAGTGAAATAATAGCAGTCAGTTGCCTTCACACGTGTGTGTTTCAGGCCCTGCCAGGGCACAGTGTCACACCAGTGCAACTCATATCTGGTGTAACAGTAGTGTACATAAAAAAATAATACCAATTTGACTGTGAAATAATAGCAGTCAGTTGCCTTCACACGTGGGTGTTTCAGGCCCTGCCAGGGCACACTGTCACACCAGTGCAACTTATATCTGGTGTAACAGTTGTGAGACAGTGACAGGTCTCATGCAGGTTAGAGGCAAGGAAGGGGTGGATAGTTCGGTCCACACCCCTATTTCACCACAGGTTAGACCAGCTGGAAGTAATCAGGCTGGCACAAAGCACCTCACAGGGTGTCAAGCAAGGGGGGAGTGTGTTGCCTGTGGACAGAGGCCTGGAGGCTCTGTGTGGTCCAAGCCAGGAGGGCTGAGAGACCACTATTCCCCATGTGTGCTGAGACACTGGACTGGAGGCAGTGGGCGTACTGTGCTCTGTAAAGCCAGGAGGCTGTGGGACATTGGCTGAGAAAGCCGCTCGTGTTCACAGGGTGTGAACAAGGACTTAGGTGAGTCAGGAAACTCTGTGTTAGTTAGAGCCTAGCTGGGCAAGTGTTTATTATTTTATGTGGATGTCACATGTGTTAGGTG
The DNA here is from genome assembly GCF_014858855.1 of Bufo gargarizans. Classification (NCBI taxonomy): domain Eukaryota; kingdom Metazoa; phylum Chordata; class Amphibia; order Anura; family Bufonidae; genus Bufo; species Bufo gargarizans. The sequence goes on along the minus strand of NC_058082.1, from coordinate 39,868,650 downwards.
AAGCTGCGACTTCATGATAACCTGTATTGGTTGGAGTTTGCACAATAAATGCACGGTTTGGACCTGAAACCTGGTGTCCTAAAGTCGTATCTGTGAGAATGACCCCCAAATAAGAGGCGATCCCTTACACAGTAGTGTACATAGAGAAAAAAAATTATACAAATTTGACTGTGAAATAATAGCAGTCAGTTGCCTTCTCACGTGTGTGTTGCAGGCCCTGCCAGGGCACAGTGTCACACCAGTGCAACTCATATCTGGTGTAACAGTAGTGTACATTTGAAAAAAAAATACAAATTTGACTGTGAAATAATAGCAGTCAGTTGCCTTCACTCGTGTGTGTTTCAGGCCCAAACTACAATTTTGACTGTAATAGATTGAATAGCAGTTAGTTGTCTGCAAGCGTGTGTGTCAGGCCTACAGCGTCTACTCTGCCAACTTCTGCCAGTGCACAGTGCTACTCATATCTGGTGTCACAGTAGCTTGCACGCATAGTACCACTAATTGGAAAAAAAAATGACAGGGCAGAGGCAGGCCACCCCTTAGGGGCCGTCGTGGTGCTGTGATTCCCTTTGGCCCTAGAATAATGCCCAGTGTTCAGAGGCCACGTACCCTGAACTCGAAAAGTTTTGAGGACATAGTTGACTGGCTAACACAGGACACCCAATCTTCTACAGCTTCCGCTCGGAACCTTGACGCACCATCCTCCTCCAGCTTAGCTTCGGGCAACTCTCAAGTTACCACTCGCCCGCCTGCCGCCACCACCAACACTAGCACCATAGCCGCTTTACTTGATCTGTCAGAGGAGTTATTTACACATCAGTTCGAAGAAATGAGTGATGCGCAACCATTATTGCCAGAGGATGTAGATAACAGGGATATGTCTCAGTCAGGCAGCATTACACACATGGACGTACGGTGTGATGATGATAATGTACCCGCTGCTGCTTCCTTTGCTGAGTTGTCAGATACAAGTGAAGCGGTTGATGATGACGATGTGTCCGTGGATGTCATGTGGGTGCCCGCTAGAAGAGAAAAAGAACAGGGGTAAAGTTCAGATGGGGAGACACAGAGGAGGAGGAGATGAGTTGGAAGCAGGGGGAGGTCGTAGCAAGGAGCTAGTGGCACAGACAGACAGCATGCATCGGCACCCGGGGTCAGCCAGACAGCACGCCAATCAACGCATGCTGTTGCCACCACCAGAAGGCCGTCATTGCAGAGCTCAGCAGTGTGGCATTTTTTCTATGTGTCTGCCTCTGACAACAGCGATGCCATTTGCAACCTGTGCCAAAAGAAACTCGTGGGAAGTCCAACACCCACCTAGGTACAACTGCTTTGCGAAGGCACATGATCGCACATCACAAACGCCTATGGGATTAACACATGAGTACAAGCAGCACACAAACTCAAACCCACCATCCTCCTCCTGATCCAGCATCTTCAGCCACGTCAACCACTGCTGTCCTCCTTGCCCCCTCTCAACCACCCGCCACTCCGCCTCTCGCTTTGTTCAGTTCCTACTGATCTGCCCACAGTCAGGTGTCTGTCAAGGACATGTTTGAGCGTAAGAAGCCAATGTCACAGAGTCACCCCCTTGCCCGGCGTCTGACAGCTGGTTTGTCGGAATGCTTTGCCCGCCAGCTTTTACCATACAAGCTGGTGGAGTATGAGGCCTTCAAAAAATTTGTAGCTATTGGGACACCGCAGTGGGAGGTACCTGGCCGAAATTCATTTTCACAAAAGGCAATCCCCAACCTGTACTCTATTGTAACATCCAATAAATACCCCAACCATGGGATGATTACTTCTTCAAACAAAAAATCCTTTGGCAGTACTATTACTAATACATAACCTACATAGAAAATGCCAGACCGCTAATACTGATTAATTCTTTATTACAAAAAATCACAATTTGATAAATCACAATTAATTACATGCATGGTTAAAAGAATTGGTACAAAAGATAAAAAACGGCATCACTGGAGGAAACATACAGGGGACGTAAGTCCTAATTAATCCGTCATGATTGTTACTAAAGTGCATATATAGAATTCAATGAAAAGCAGGACAGTGGACACAGGTCCTAATTAATCTGTCATGATTGTTACTAAAGTGCATATATAGAATTCAATTGAAACAGGACATAGGACAATTACCTATACTGTGTCTCCTCCAGGATGGCGCCAACCCCAACGTCCCCTGTATGTTTCCTCCAGTGATGCCGTTTTTTATATTTTGTACCAATTCTTTTAACCATGCATGTAACTAATAGTGATTTATCTAATTGTGATTTTTTGTAATAAATAATTAATTAGTATTAGCGGTCTGGCATTTTCTGTACTCTATTGTGCAAAAGGAAGTCATGGCATGTCTGGCACACAGTGTTAGGGCAAGGGTCCATCTGACCACTGATACCTGGTCTGCAAAGCACGGTCAGGGCAGGAATATCACCTACACTGCGCATTGGGTAAACCTGCTCACGGCTGCCAAGCATGGAATGCGTTGCTCTACAGAGGAGTTGGTGACACCGCCACGACTTGCAGGCAGGCCTGCTGCCACCTCCTCTACTCCTCCTACTCCATCCTCTTCCATAATCTACTCGGCTGAGTCCTTTTCTGCTGCTACGTCTTGCTCCACATCAACTGCACCCCCCCAGCTCCCCAGGGGCTATTCCACATCCCGGATACGACAGTGTCACGCCGCCTTGGGGTTGACTTGCCTGAAAGCAGAGAGTCACACCGGACCAGCACTCCAGTCCGCCCTGAACGCACAGGTGGATCAGTGGCTGACGCCGCACCAACTGGAGATCGGCAAAGTGGTGTGTGACAACGGAAGCAAATTGTTAGCGGCATTGAGTTTGGGCAAGTTGACACATGTGTGTAATCTGATCATACAACGCTTCTGATCATACAAGGCTTACAGGACGTCCTCAAGCAGGTCAAGAAGGTGTGTGGCCATTTCAGGCGTTCCTACACGGCCATGGCGCACTTTTCAAACATTCAGCGGCGAAACATCATGCCAGTGAGACACTTGATTTGCGACAGCCCGACACATTGGAATTCAACACTCCTAATGTTCGACCGCCTGCTCCAACAAGAAAAAGCCGTCAACGAGCATCTGTATGACCGGGGTGCTAGGACAGCCTCTGCGGAGCTGGGAATTTTTTGGCCACGTTACTGGACGCTCATGTGCAATGCCTGTAGGCTCATGCGTCCTTTTGAGGAGGTGACAAACCTAGTCAGTCGCACCGAAGGCACCATCAGCGACATCATCCCATTTGTTTTCTTCCTGGAGCGTGCCCTGCGAAGAGTGCTGGATCAGGCCGTAGATGAGCGTGAAGAGGAAGAGAAAGAGATGTGGTCACCATCATCACCACCAGAAACAGCCTTTTCAGCATCGCTTGCTGGACCTGCAGCAACGCTGGAAGAGGAGTCTAAGGAAGAGGAGTCAAAGGAGGAATGTGGCTTTGAGGAGGAGGAAGACCAACCACAGCAGGCATCCCAGGGTGCTCGTTGTCACCTATTTGGTACCCATGGTGTTGTACGTGGCTGGGGGGTAGAACAGACCTTCAGTGAGATCAGTGAGGACGAAGAACTGGACATGAGGAGCTCGGCATCCAACCTTGTGCAAATGGGGTCTTTCATGCTGTTGTGCCTGTTGAGGGACCCTCGTATAAAAAGGCTGAAGGAGAACGACCTGTACTGGGTGGCCACGCTACTAGACCCCCGGTATAAGCAGAAAGTGCCTGAAATGTTACCGAATTACTGGAAGCTGGAAAGGATGCAGCAGTGCCAAAATAAATTAAAAAGTATGCTTTACACAGCGTATAAGGGTAATGTCACAGCACAACGGGAATCTAACAAGGGAAGAGGTGAAAGTAGTCCTCCTCCTACCACGACCACGCCGGCAAGGACAGGACGCTTTACAGACGTGTTGTTGGTGGAGGACATGCAGAGCTTTTTAAGTCCTACGCATCGCCACAGCCCTTCGGGGTTCACCCTCAGAGAACGACTCGACCGACAGGTAGCAGACTACCTCGCCTTAACTACAGATATCGACACTATGAGGAGCGATGAACCCCTTGACTGCTGGGTGTGCAGGCTTGACCTGTGGCCTGAGCTATCCCAATTAGCGATAGCACTTATGGCTTCAAGTGTCCTGTCAGAAAGGACCTTCAGTGCGGCAGGAGGTATTGTCACTGAGAAGAGAAGTAGCCTAGGTCAAAAAAGTCTAGATTACCTCACCTTCATTAAGATAAATGAGGGATGGATTCCGAAGGGACTGACAGTGGGCGATACATTCGACTAAAAAAGGCCTGATGAGATCAGCTGCCTTGGGCTAAAAATGGTCCACACGCTGCTGTATTTTATCTCTGAATGCCGGATGACTTGCGTGACTTATCCGCCACCAGCTAGGGTTCAAGCCACAATGTTTTAGGGCACTTTCTGCCTGGGAAACAGCGGCTGCAACAATACCTAACCTTTCAGGCATGTGTACATGCCTAATTTTTCTGGCCTCTGGTGCTGCACTGTGGCTTCAAAAACCAAACAAAAAAAGGCACATACATGTGTCAATTCCCCTTCGTGATCGTTACCTTGTTGTGGTGAAGGGGCTTGCGTATCACAATGAAGCAACCACCTCTATGAGTGTGTTGGCAATGGCAATGTTGGCACACCCCAGATGATAAGGTCGTTGCTTCATTGTGAACAGACCAAAAGCGATCGGCAGGATAATTTTGCATAGAAAAAACATTAATTTTCTTTGTGATTGTAACGGACCAGCAGACAAGGGGTTAAAATCCGTTTAGACGATATGCCCCTTTCCGAGAGACAGGCACAGCTACTGCAGAACACCAACCTCCCGAACTGGATACAAATAGCACTCCAAACTGGAACCTCGCAAATAGCTGCCGAAAGACGAACAGGAAAAGCGTATCAGTCAGCTTACACTCCTGGCAATCAGTCTCCAACAGCATACATGGAATCCCCCCAATAACGAGACAAGGCTCCGTGATCAGGGTCAAACAGTGGTCTGACTGTACTTCAAGTACAGCCTCTTTTATTGATAAAAACCAAACATAGTACTGCCCACAGGGTTTTGAAATCCAACCAATCAGTAATTCACAACACACACAATGTAAATACAGCAACCAATCGTTCCCGCCCCCTAGAGGACCAGAAGGGAGACTGCGACACAGAACAGATACAACATATCCCCACAATGCATCATGGTTTCCTCCTCTCTGCCTGGGAGACGACCGAAGACAATCCAATTATCTCTCAGGACAAAGGGAGATCACCAATACACATGTGGAGACAACAGGACAGACATCACCATTTAAACACACAATGGGACAATAGAACCACACCCAGCATATTCCTCCCAAGCTGACAAGTTACACTTATTATAAGTTGTTATAACTTTGTGAGGTTACATTGTCCATACATATAACTTACATCAATTTAAACAGTATAACTTGGGGGACAAACCTATCCAAAATTCCCTGGAATAGGTTCAGGGGTTTAAAAGTTACTATGGGCCATAATCCTGAGGCAAGAGGCTTTTAAACAGCCCCCTCCAAAACCCAGTGGCGAGGTTGGTTTCGCCACACATCTCCCCCCCCCCCAGGGAAGACTAACCAGATACCTGACCTCACGCCGGTCGGTACCTGAGTTAGTCTGGCAGGCCACCCACAACAAAATACTGGACCTGCTGAATTTCGTAGCCTGTCTCTGTCCAGTGAATCCACCAAGATTATATTTGTAGCTGGTACTCCCGGTCTCTGAGTTGCTCCCTGGCTTGGAGTGGAGGTTGCTTTGTGGGCAGGGATCAGCGGTACTCTGCCCTGGTGCCAGCGTTACCACGGAAGAAGCCTGGTTGGAGTCTGGTTGTTGGAGGGGGAAACTGACTGTCTCCCCTTTGGCTAAACAGCCCTGTTGCTGGGGGACAGGACCGACTGTCCCTACCCCCTGTGCTGTAAGTGCAGAGACCACGGTCCCATCTGCACAGTTGTGGGGCTTACTGTCTCCCCCTGGTGCGTTAAGCTGCCGCTGGGAAGAGGGGGTAACGTGCTCCTCTCCCATACATACTTCCAGCCGCTGGGGAGGGCGACTGACCGCCTCTGCTCCCAATACAGTGTCCTGCTGCTGGGAAAAGGAGACTGGGCTCTCTATTCCCTGTAGGACACTCTGCCGCTGGGGGACAGGACCGACTGTCTCTGCCCCCTGTAACTCCGCCTGCCGCTGGGGAATGGAGACTAGGCTCCCAATTCCCAAAAAATCATGCTGCTGCTGGGGGGCAGGAACAACTACCTCTGCCCCCTGTAACTCAGCCTGCCGCTGGGGAGGGAGGCCGCTGCTCTCCCCTCCCTGCACTTCACACTGCCGCTGGGGAATGGAGACTGGGCTCCCACTGTCCCGCAACCGTAACTTCCGATGGAGGTCCACCCAACGTGGCAGCTGACCGTCACCTTCTGCCCGGTATAGTAGGGTCTTAGACACTAGACTCCTCACGAACTTCACGTATTTCTCAGCTGGATTGGGTCCGAAGAAGTTCAGCCGCAACCACATCATACGGTCAAATTCCTCCACAGAGTATCTGTACTCCACTGCTGGTTCCATCCTGGTGATTTTAGGGTCACTGTACTGAGACATGCGTTGCCCTTAAATTGTAGAATCCACAGAAATGGTGTCTCCTGTAGCTGTCCTTCTGGCTGTAGGAACGATCCCGCTGCTTGCCACCAATGTAACGGCCCGTTTCAGCAGACAAAGGGTTAAAATCCGTTTAGACGATATGCCCCTTTCCGAGAGACAGGCACAGCTACTGCAGAACACCAACCTCCCGAACTGGATACAAAATAGCACTCCAAACTGGAACCTCGCAAATAGCTGCCGAAAGACGAACAGGAAAAGCGTATCAGTCAGCTTACACTCCTGGCAATCAGTCTCCAACAGCATACATGGAATCCCCCCAATAACGAGACAAGGCTCCGTGATCAGGGTCAAACAGTGGTCTGACTGTACTTCAAGTACAGCCTCTTTTATTGATAAAAACCAAACATAGTACTGCCCACAGGGTTTTGAAATCCAACCAATCAGTAATTCACAACACACACAATGTAAATACAGCAACCAATCGTTCCCGCCCCCTAGAGGACCAGAAGGGAGACTGCGACACAGAACAGATACAACATATCCCCACAATGCATCATGGTTTCCTCCTCTCTGCCTGGGAGACGACCGAAGACAATCCAATTATCTCTCAGGACAAAGGGGAGATCACCAATACACATGTGGAGACAACAGGACAGACATCACCATTTAAACACACAATGGGACAATAGAACCACACCCAGCATATTCCTCCCAAGCTGACAAGTTACACTTATTATAAGTTGTTATAACTTTGTGAGGTTACATTGTCCATACATATAACTTACATCAATTTAAACAGTATAACTTGGGGGACAAACCTATCCAAAATTCCCTGGAATAGGTTCAGGGGTTTAAAAGTTACTATGGGCCATAATCCTGAGGCAAGAGGCTTTTAAACAGCCCCCTCCAAAACCCAGTGGCGAGGTTGGTTTCGCCACAGTGATCATCTAAGGTGATCATTAAAGCCTACTAGGCCAACAATGGCCCCACACTGCAGAATCATTGTTTTCTGGGTCATTTAACTATCACTGAACTACCTCAGCACGACCATAGGCTTTGAAAAAACCCCATCGCCTGCAATCACCCAAACATGCGCACGAGCACAGTCATCACTATACCAAGATTGACGCATAGAGGAATAAAATTTATGTCATGAGTGTGTCAACTATTGACAACTCTTTGCGGTTGTCTGAAATCTATTCCATACACGTCCCCTGATAGGAAAAGTACTACTTAACATACCACTCATGTCTGGTGGCACAGTACATTGCACGGCGCACGCGCAGTGTCCCAAATTAGAAATAACAGGACCAACCAAGCATCTTTTTCCATCTCCCGGTTCCTAAAATCTATTCCATACACATCCCATGATATGGGACGTAACAGGGATTAAACTGATAGGAATAGTACTACTTAACACACCACTTCTATCTGGTGGCACAGTATATTGCACGCGCAGTGCCCCAAATTGGAAGTAGAAGGACCAACCAAGCATCTTTTACCATCTCCCGATTCCTAAAATCTATTCCATACAGGTCCCCTGATAGGGGACGTAACAGGGATTAAACTGATAGGAATAGTACTACTTAACACACCTTATAATAATAATAATACTAGTGAACGTAACAGAGATTAAACTAATAGGAATAGTACTACTTAACACACCACTCATATCTGGTGGCACAGTGCATTGCACAGCCCACGCGCAGTACCCCAAATTGGGAGTAGGAGGACTGAACAAGCATCTTTTTCCATCTCCCGGTTCCTAAAATCTATTCCATAGACCGGCCCCTGATAGGGGACGTAACAGGGATTAAACTGATAGGAATAGTACTAGTTAACACACCACTCCTATCTGGTGGCACAGTATATTGCACGCGCAGTGCCCCAAATTGGAAGTAGAAGGACCAACCAAGCATCTTTTTCCATCTCCCGATTCCTAAAATCTATTCCATATCAGGGGACGTAACAGGGATTAAACTAACAGGAATAGTACTACTTAATACACCACTCATATTAGGATTGCACAGTACATTACACGGTGCACGCGCAGTGCCCCAAATTGGAATTAAGAGGACCGACCAAGCATCTTTTTCCATCTCCTGGTTCCTAAAATCTATTCCATACACGTCCCCTGATAGGGGACGTAACAGGGATTAAACGGATAGGAATAGTACTGCTTAACACACCACTCATATCTGGTGGCACAGTACATTGCAAGGCGCATGCGCAGTGCCCCAAATTGGAAGTAAGAGGACCGACCAAACATCTTTTTCCATCTCCCGGTTCCTAAAATCTATTCCATACACGTCCCCTAATAGGGGACGTAACAGGGATTAAACTGATAGGAATAGTACTACTTAAACACACCACTCATATCTGGAGGCACAGTACATTGCAAGCCGTACGCGCAGTGCCCCAAATTGGAAGTAAGAGGACCGACCAAGCATCTTTTTCCATCTCCCAGTTCCTAAAATCTATTCCATACACCGGCCCCTGGATAGGGGACAAAACAGAGATTAAACTGGTAAGAACAGATTTTATTAAATAAAAAAAAAAAAAAAGAGGACAGCCTCTGCGGAGCTGGATATTTTTTGGCCACGTTACTGAACGCTCATGCACCATGGCTGTAGGCTCATGCGTCCTTTTGCGGAGGTGACAAACCTGGTCAGTCAAACCCAAGGCAATATCATCGACTTCATCCCATATGCGTTTTTTTCAGGAGCGTGCCCTGCGAAGAGTGCTGGATCAGGCCGTAGATGAGCATGAAGAGGAAGAGTTGTGGTCACCATCACCACCAGAAGCAGCCTTGTCGTCGTCGATTGCTGAACCTGCGGCAACGCAGAGAGAGGAGTCTGAAGAAGAGGAGTCAGAGGAGGAAGATGGCTTTGAGGAGGTGGAAGACCAAACACAGCAGGCGTCCCAGGGGGCTTGTTGTCACCTTTCGGGGACCCTTGGTGTTGTACGTGGCTGGGTGGAGGAAGAGACCTTTAATGACATCAGTGAGGACAAGGAACGGGACATGGCTAGCTTGGTATCCAACCTTGTGCAAATGGGGAGTTTGCAGTTGTGCAAATGGACTGTTTGCGGTTGTTTGCGGTGCTTTAAACGGGGAGTTAGGTCTGTCAGAGTTTGGTCTGTCACTGTGAAGCGGACGTAACCCTTACACTACCTGATCGATACAACATCATACCTGATCGTATACACACACTGGATGTTTTAAAGCACGTTATTCCAAACAATTTAGGAATGTTAGGTGATTTATGCCCTTTATGGATTAAAACCCGACTCTGCGTCAACTACGTAATTTTCCATGGGAGTTTTGCCATGTTTCCCCCTCCGGCATGCCACAGTCCAGGTGTTAGTCCCCTTGAAACAACCTTTCCATCACTATTGTGGCCAGAAAGAGTCCCTGTGGGTTTTAAAAGTATATGGCGGTTCGCCCGTTCGCAAACATTTGCCGAAATTCTAGTTCGGGAATGGAAAATTTTATGTTCTCGACATCTCTAGAGAGGACGTGGTCGATCTTTGCCAGCTACATGCCCAAATAAAAACACCTTCCTCAGGTGCACGTAGGCGACAGGACATTCAGCATCATTTTGTAGGCCCAAACACCTGTGTACGAATCGTGAGACCAGAACAAGTAGGGGTGAAAGTAGATTGGATGGCTGTCAGTGCCTCCAATTCCTTCACATTGTCTCCCACATGGTCCCATGCTGAAAGCACAGAGTTGGCATCTGCAGCTCATGGGAATTTGTCTTTCACCTCACCCCCTTGCAAATCAGCCAAGCAGTCTGACCCCCAAGTCATGCAGCAGTCTCTTATGCTTTTTGATGACTCTGCTGGTGGGGTTTCTGTGGGCCATCCACCTAGCCCTGCCTCAGAAGTGGAAGAGATTGAGTGCACTGATGCCCAACCACTTATGTTTTAGGATGTGGACATATGGGAAGATCGCCAGGGGCGCTGCTAGGTAAAATAAAATTGGGGCCTGGGCACCTGATGTTTTGTCCCAGGCCCCGAATGTCCTGCCTGCCTGCTAGATACAACTGTATTGATGTCCTCAGGATGGCAATACAATTGAATCTAATGCACTGGAAGATCTCAAGGACCTGTGACCAGTAAAATAGGCAGTGGTTGAGAAGGACCTGCGGTGATGTCACCATCATGTGACCAGTGCAGAAGAGGATGGCAGTGAAGAGGAGAAGTCCTGGGGGAAAGAAGCTATGGTGATGTCTGTACATGAGGAGACGTAAGTGAGGGGAGAGGCAGAGCAATACTGGGAGTTGTGGTTATTTAACTGGGACTGTATGTTAGGGGTGAAGGAAAAGATGTTATTTACATGGGACTGAATTTTGGAGGGGGCTCAGGGAGGGAGTGATATTATTTACATGGGACTGTATGTTGACGGCGGCTGTTGGAGGGAGTGATGTTATTTACATGTGACTGAATGTTGAAGGGTGCTGGGGCAGGCTGATGTTATTTACATGAGACTGTATGTTGAAGTCGGATGTGGGAGGGGATTATGTTATTTACATTGGACTGTATATTGGAGGTGGCAGTGGGAGGGAGTGATGTTATTTACATGGGACTGTACGTCGGAGGGGGCTGGGGGAGGCAGTGATGTTATTTACATGGGACTGTATGTTGATGGCAGCTTTGGGAAGGAGTGATGTTATTTACATAGGACTGAATGTTACAGGGGTCTGAGGAAGGAAGTGATGTTATTTACATGGGACTGAATGTTGAAGGGATGATGTTTACATGGAATTGCATGTTGGAGGCATCTGGGGAGGGGGTGATATTATTTACTTGGGGCTGTATATTGGAGTGAGCTGGAGAGATGGTGTGATAATTACAGGGGACATTATAAATGCTGGGGCACCTCAGGATGAGCATTGTATCAGTAGGGGGCAGTATGAATACTGGGGGGACTGTAGGGGTATTATAAATCCAGGGGGCATTATAGGTGCTTGTATTACTACTGGGGGCTCTATAGAGGGAGTTATAGATCTGCCTTTTTTATACTAAGAGAACTAGGGGGCCTTATTACTACTGAGGGTCTGTAGAGAGCTTTATTACTACTGGAGGAACAATAGGGGACCTTATTTCTACTGGGGGCTCTGTGAGGGTATTATTAATACTGGACGGCTCTTCTACTAATGGGGGCACTCTTGGGGAGCGTTATCACGGTTGGGGGCACTGTAGGGTGCAGTATTACTAATGAGGGCATTCTAGAAGGGAATTACTATTGGTGGGACTATGAGGAGCTATATTACTATGGTGGGACAGTAATTTTTCTTCAGGATAGTATTTGGGGGTATTGGGGGCACAGCGAGCAGCAGGATAACACTGTTCGGACCTCAGGTTGGGGGATGATGATAGAAAAGTGAGCAAGTAAAGATGTCTGTGTGTCACACTCTGCAGAGATGAGGGGGCTGAAAGAAGTTGTACGGACCAAAAGGAGAGGATGATGACAGAGAAGATCTACATCAGAAGAGACGTCACCTGGGAGGCGCTGATGTGAAATAACAAGTACAGCAAAATGCAGTGTGTGGGGAGAACTGGGCCATAGGGGCTTTACTAGGGCTCGGGCCCCTGATCTTTTGAAACCCTAGCAACACCCCTAACCACAGCAGTACGTCTCTGATGATGATGACGATACACAGGTGCCAACTGCTGCGGCTTTCTGCAGTCTGCAGACTGGTAAGGAGGGTAGGGGTGAAGAGTGGGTGGAGGATGATGAGGTCCTAGACCCCACATGGAATCAAGGTCATGCGAGTGATATGTGCAGTTCAGAGGAAGAGGTGGTGGTCACACAGCGCCAGTTGCAGAGCAAAAGAGGGAGCAGGGTGTAAAAGCAGAGTGGCCATCCACTAGCCAGTATGCCTGCTACTGCCCATCACACCCAGGGACTGAGCACACCAAAGCCAGCTCCAAGGAGTTCCCTGGAGTGGCAGTTCTTCAGACAATGTGCTGAAGACAAGAAGCGAGTCTGGTGGAGCCGGAGACTTAAAAATCTTATGGCGGTGGCTGTCCCACAGTATGTGGTTCCCAGCCGCCAATACTTTTCCAGGGGAGCCATCCCTGCCCTGCACAACCAAGTGGCAGACAAAATCAGGTGTGCACTGCGCAACACCATCTATGGCAAGGTCCACCTAACAACCGATACATGGACCAGTAAGCATGGGCATGGATGTTATATCTCCCTAACTGCACACTGGTTAAATGCAGTGGCGGCTCGTCCTAAGGCGGATATCAGTTTGATGCATGTCCTACCGCCACCGAGGATTGCAGGATGTTTCTCATTGCCTCCTGTTGCCTTCTACTCCACTTCCTTCTCTGTGGACGGGCATGGAATAACAGACCAATGAGTGGTTGATGCCGCTGAGCCTCAAGCCCGGCCTAGTGGTGTGCAATAACGGGCGAAATCTCGTAGCAGCTCTGGGCCTAGCCGATTTGACTCATATCCTATGCCTGGCACATTTGCTAAATTTGGTGGTGCAGAGGTTCCTGAAAATTACCCAGATATGTCAGAGCTGCTGCAGAAAGTGTGGGCCGTCTGTTTGTGCTTTCAGAGTTCTCACCCTGCTGCTGCTTGCCTGTCTGCACTGTAATGTAACTTCGGCCTTCCTGCTCACCGCCTCATATGCGACATACCCACAAGGTGGAACTCCACCTTTCCCATGCTGGAGAGACTGTGCGAGCAGCAGCAGCAGGTGATAGTGGAGTTTCAGCTGCAGCACGCACGGGTGAGCCGCTGTGTGGAACAGCACCACTTCACTACCAACGAGTGGGCCTCCATGCGGGATGTGTTTGCCATGTTGCGCTGTTTTGAGTACTCCACCATCCTTAACACCATCCTCATTGTTACACTTATACTTACCTCTATGTCACCGATGCGATGCAGGCCTCTTCCGGCCTGTGTTCCGCGCTGTACGGCTCAGGCCTATCAGAGGAAGGGGAATGGACACTCCTCTCCCTCCCCTGCCCGTTCGCATTTGCAGCACAGCTATTTGTATCGCTGTCCTGAGGACGGCGATACAGGTGACTATGGAGATGAGCGCTTCCACAATAGAAGCGCTAATCTCACTGTGTCCTGCGGCCACTACCCCCACTTCTGAGCGGCTCGGGGGGGGGGGGAATGGTCTGTTGCCCCCCTCTCCCCCCCCACCCCTGGATCCGCCAGTGATTTGTAGTCTGCAGAAAGGCATGTAGACCTACCGAAGAACAAAGAATGGCAGATTTACTGGCAGATCGTTTAAACCCATCACCACCATTTCTTTATAGCAGAATAGATTGTTCTGGCCCATTTATCACCAAACAGAACCACAAGGAGTACAAAAGATATGGATGTATATTTACATGTCTAAGCTCCAGAGCAATTCACCTGGAAATGTTAGAAGATATGTCAACTGACGCATTCATCAAAGCCTTGAGATGTTTCATAGATATTAGAGGTACTGTCAGAGAGCTTTGATCTGACCAATGAATTGAAGAAAGCTCTAAAAGAGATCGATAAAGAAAAAGTATCTCAGTATTTGTTAGAGAAACAGTGTGATTTTCACATTAATGCTCCACATGCAAGCCATACAGGAGGAGTTTGGGAAAGAGAAATACAAACTGTAACAAGATTTGAAATTAGCAAATGTTGTGCAAATTCACAAGAAAGGTAGTAGGGAGGAATCGGGCAACTATAGACCAGTAAGCCTGACATCAATAGTGGGGAAATTAATAGAAACCATACTTAAGGAGAGTATTGTGGAACATCTAAATCCCCATGGATTGAAAGATGAAAAAAAGCATGGGTTTACTTCATGGAGATCAAGTCAAACTAATCTTATTGATTTTTTTGATTGGGGGACTAAGATAATAGATGGCGGAGGTACAGTAGACATCGCTTATCTAGACTTTAGTAAGACTTTTGATACTGTCCCACATAGAAGGCTTATCAATAAACTGCAGTCTTTGAGCTTGGACTCCCATATTGTTGAATGGATTAGGCAGTGGCTGTGGGACAGACAACAGAGGGTTGTAGTCAATTGAGTATATTCAGACCATGATCTTGTTACCAGTGGGGTACCTCAGGGATCTGTTCTGGGACCCATATTGTTTAATATCTTTATCAGCGAAATTGCAGAAGGCCTCAATGGTAAGGTATGCCTTTTTGCTGATGACACAAAGATTTGTAACAGGGTTGATGTTCATGGAGGGATACACCAAATGGAAAAGGATTTAGGAAGACTAGAGGAATGGTCAAAAATCTGACAACTAAAATTTTATGTTAAGTGCAAGATAATGCATCTGGGACGTAAAAACCCAAGAGCAGAATATAAAATCAGTGATACAGTCCTAACCTCAGTATCTGAGGAAAGGGATTTAGGGGTCATTATTTCAGAAGACTTTAAGGTAGGCAGACAATGTCATAGAGCAGCAGAAAATGCTAGCATAATGCTTGGGTGTATAGAGAGGCATTTACAGTAGAAAGACAGATGTGCTCATGTTTCTCTACAGAGCACTAGTGAGACCGCATTTGGAGTATTGTGCATAGTACTGGAGACCATATCTCCAGAAGGATATTGATACTTTGGAGAGAGTTCAGAGAAGAGCTACGTACCAAACTAGTACATGGATTGCATGATAAAACTTGTACAAAAAAAAAGAGCAAGGATTTTTTCAAGGTAAAAAATCTCATTTTATTCAATATAAATCACATGATCATTACAGGTATTGCTCAAATGGGACAGGACATGGAGACTGAGCCACAAGGGGCTATACAATGTGGAGAATCACAATGGGGGATAATGTGACCATACCCAGCAGAGAACAACAATATACCAGAGGCCGTGAGCAAAAGTGTAGTTGCGGGTGCGAATGCTGATCCCCTAGTATAAAACAACTACTGACTATTGCTCACAACCTCTGTCCGGGGATGCTGTGAGGTGTCAATGGACGGTGCAGTACTACTAATAAAGATGGCATATAACAATGAACTGCAAACCTCTCGTCCCACCCTGATCCAGCTACCAAGTTACCTACCCATGTTGCTGCTGTAGAATGGTAACACGACTCCCCCACTGTTTCAACCTCGACACGTGTTTCGCCACGTAGGCTTCATCAGGAGGTATAAACACACTAAGACAAACTTGGGCATATAAAGGCTAAAGAGGAGGGATTAATTATCACTCACCATGGTCATCTGTACTGGGGGTGTGTTCCGGCGCGAACCGCCCATGTTGCAAGACTGCCTCCTTCAGCGCTCCCTGGTCATCAAAATGCGACCTGATTCCAGCACTTCCGGGTGGCAGTCATACAGAGCATGCTCCAGCCGCATCATCCCCCAATCACATGATCGCTCACTGGTCACATGGTCCTGCATCATGGACATGTGACCATCTCCTAGGTCCTTGAGATATAGCTAAAAAGTACTCCCAGGTCCTGAATACAACTATAGTAAATAACTACCAGTCATTGAGCTAAAGCTAGCTATCCATAACTCAGCATACCTCTCGATTATCTTCATTTCAGCTCATAGGTAAATTCATGAAATACAAATATAATCTCAATTTCATAGTAAAATATATCTTTAAATTACCATGATTAAATTGTAGGGAGAAGGAAAGGGGAGGGAGGGTGACCATCCACTTATCCATTCATACAGGGAAGGCAAAAATCGAAATCACTAAATGGATACATAATCTTTACATTTAGCCAAAACCTACGTGCAAGAGAATAAAGTGCATGTGTGCTCAAATAGCTTATATGATCACAATGACATTTGATGTCAATAATTATTACCAAAATATAAAAAATGTATTACATAGTGAGCGGATCCAACCCCCAATAGCTGGCTGCAGGGCGACTGATCCCAGGGAAAATTGGGAATCAGCCGCGCTGCAACCGCCAGTGGTGGGTCAGATCCGTCCCAACTCAAAGTGATTGAGGTACATGTCCAAATGAGGATGGAACAGACCCACCCATAAGGTGGCCCAGTCCCCCATCAGATGGACAATATGCCTTGTGATTCCCCAAACAGGTGCTGAATACAATGCTGCTGGTGCACCCACCTCCCAGTGGGCACAGCAGAGAAGCCAATCCACGAACCAGAGTTGACCTGTCCGCCGTGCGCAGTGGGGGGTGGGTTATACCACAGCCGCATGAAAAATAACAAATGTATGGGTCAGCTGTCCACCTAAGGGCGGACTGAACCACCCATACTTACGGGACGTACGTCCTGTGAAAACATCAAAAGTGTATACAATACATGATCTATGTTGGTCATCAATGTGACAAAAAATAAAAAATTATTAAATAAAAATATATAACATATGAACATGATAGTGCCAAGAAAATGTACAGGTTGCTTCTTCTCTGATGATGAGTGACAGTCCCATGAAGAGTGTTCAAAAAGGGGGGGTCCAATATGAAGATACCCCATATCTCCCTCTCAAATCACGTCATGCAATTGACAGGTTTTCTTATAGTTCGTGGTTATCTACCATCCAATCTTACTCCATCTTAAATCTAAACAAAAAATCACAATTAGACACATACATATAAACGAACTTATTTGCCCATAGTAAAATTCACGTCTTACAAAAAGGACTTGAAGCTATTATATTCATTTAACCCACTTGGAAACACTGTATTGAGCACAGTAATCCATTTAGTTTCTTTTTGTAGTAACGCCTTCTTTGCGTCACCACCTCGCACCCCCAACCTAACTCTGTCAATACCTCTTACCCTCAGGACACTCGGGTCACTATCATGGTACTTGAGGAAATGCCGTGGAACAGATTGTAATTCGTCCACGTCCTGGTCTTTACATTGTGAGGCTGTGCGGATTTTGCTGGCATGTTCCAATATCCGAGTTTTCAAAGCTCTTGTTGTCATGCCGATATAAATCAATCGGCACGGACAAGTTAGCCAATATACGACTCTCTCAGTGGTGCAGGTTATATAGTGAACGATCTTAAATTCTGCGTCCCCAGAGACGTCATAGAAAGTGGTGGAACGTTCCATGTACATACATGCGGCACATTTCCCACAAGCTTTCGAACCCCATGGATGACCTTTGCCCCCAAAGATTCCCCTGGGAATGTCTGCTACATAATGGCTCCTTGTCAGCATATCCTTCAGGGTTCTAGACCTTCTCCAAGTGATTTGGGGGTAATTGGGTAGGGATGACCGCAGATCCCTGTCAGTCATCAACACTGACCAATGCCTTTTCATTATTTCCTGCATTCTACGCCATTCACTGTTAAAGGGAGTGATGAATCTAACTGGGCCATCTTTAGGTTTATCAAATGGCTGTTTTCTACAGAGTAAGGCCTCCCTCGTCTTGGTTTTGGCCATCTCATAGCCCTTTGTCACCATCCCTATCTGGTATCCCCTGTCTAGGAAGCGTTTTGTGAGGTCTGAAGATTGTTGTTCAAACCTCTCCTCCTTGGAGCATATACGCCTCATCCTCATAAATTGGCCTTTCGGTATGGCCTGTATTACCTTGGGGTAGTGTGATGAAGTGGCATGCAACAATGCATTCACCGAAGTGGGTTTTCTATGCACATCTGTCGCTACCATCCCCCCATTCTCCTTTTTAATGATAATATCAAGGAAGTCCACCTCAACTGGGCTGTACTTCCAAGTGAGCCTGATATTAAACTCATTAACATTGAGGGCAGCCAGGAAGTCATCCAACCGCGACGTGGAGCCCTGCCAGATGAAAAACACATCGTCGATATACCTCGACCAGAGCTGGGCCGCATCAAAACCCACCGAATTCTGGACGATTTCTCCCTCCCACAGCCCCAGGAACAAATTTGCATACAAGGGCACACAAGGCGCCCCCATTGCAGTCCCCTGGAGCTGTAGGAAGAAGCGATCTTTGAAAATAAAATAATTATGAGTTAATAAGAATTCCAATAACTTCAAAATTAACTCAATTAGATCATCGTCCAGATTCGTCATTGTAAGAAAGTACCTAGACGCCCTCAGGCCCTGGTCGTGGCATATCGACGTGTACAGGGACTCCACGTCGCAGGTGACTAAAAGCATGTCATCATCAAGGCACAAGCCATCCATTCGCCTCAACATATCAGATGTATCCTGCACAAAGGATGGCAGGGTCTCCACACAGCCCTTAAGATAGAAGTCAATGAACTTCCCAATATTGGCACACAATCCACCAATCCCCGAGACGATGGGTCGTCCTGGTGGATTGGTGGCGTGTTTGTGTACCTTGGGCAACAAGTATAATGTGGGGCTGACCGGAGACTCCACCATCAACCCTTCCATCATTTTGGAGCTGATAACATTATGGGTCACTGCCTCCTCCAGTAGCATATATAATTCCGCCTGATATTTAACTGAAGGGTTGCCATCCAGGCGCATATAACATGTTTTATCATTAAGTTGCCTGAAGGCCTCCCGCTCGTACATCTGCACCGGCCAGATCACGACATTACCCCCCTTGTCTGCCTGTTTAATAACCACCTCTTTGAGAGATTTTAATTCCCTCAAAGCTTTCCTTTGTGGTGGAGTTAGATTGTCTCTGTATTTTTTGGGGGAGATTTTCTTAAAATCCTCTTTCACCAACTTGGTAAATATATCCACCACTGGACAGAGTGATCTAGGGGGGAACGTCTGTGATCGCCGATGCAGGTGCACGGGGGCTGGCATACCAGGCTGGCTCTCCTGTTCCTCTAAGAGGGACATGAGATCCTGAACTGCCTGTTGTTCAGTTACATTCATAGGTACTGATTTATCATCCTTCTTGTTGAAGTATTTCTTCAACAATAATTTACGGGAGAAAAGTTCTAAATCTTTCACTGCCTCAAAGAAGTCAAAATTCGCAACAGGGGAAAAGGATAGGCCTTTTTGTAACACTTGTATCTGGGGAACACTAAGGGTAATACTAGATAAATTCATTACCTTCAGTTCTTGGATTTTTTGTTCTTGTCGCTGTTGTTCCCATTTGTTCTCTTCTGAGATGGGGTACGTAAGTTGTACTTCTCTTTGTCCACGTCTGGGCCTCGCCCAGGCTTTGGACGCTCTCCTAAAAAAGATTGTCCACATTCTTCTTCAGAGGTAACCGAATTGCTAGATACAGAGCGTCTCCTATCCCACGTTTTCTGCCACCTAAAGACCTTGTTTTGTTGGTAGTCTCTTAGGTCACGCTGGAATTTTGTGGCTTTGGTGGTTTGGATCTCTTTCTCACATTTGAGCAAATCCTGCTCTACTATTTTATCAAAATCATCCAGCTCCTCCTTAGTTAAGGCTTGTTGGATTTTCTCTTTCAGGCAGTCAATCTCCCTCTCTACAATTTCAAGGGATCTGCGGTCAGCCCCAATCAGCAATTCTACCAAGGTTTGAGAACACCTGGTCAGGGTTTCCTCCCACTTGCCTATGAATGTTGGATCCTCAATCTCCAAGATCGGGAAGATTTGGATCCGTAAACCCCTCCGGGATAATATTTTTTTGTAAATAATTTTCTAATGCCGCTTTATTCCACCACAATCTAGTACGCCTCCTAAGGGACTCTCTGATTTTTTGCTTCAAGTCCTTAAAATCTTGTTTCTCCACATCAGATGGTGTTTTATCTCCAAATACCGATCCCAATTGGCTTAACCAATTAGCGTCACGTCTCCTAAAGTCCATATATGGAGGGTTTTCTGAAACAATATAAACAATTAGAGCCTACAATAACCCAAAAACAGTACCTCACTCCCCAACCTACTGCAACTTGTACAAAAAAAAAGAGCAAGGATTTTTTCAAGGTAAAAAATCTCATTTTATTCAATATAAATCACATGATCATTACAGGTATTGCTCAAATGGGACAGGACATGGAGACTGAGCCACAAGGGGCTATACAATGTGGAGAATCACAATGGGGGATAATGTGACCATACCCAGCAGAGAACAACAATATACCAGAGGCCGTGAGCAAAAGTGTAGTTGCGGGTGCGAATGCTGATCCCCTAGTATAAAACAACTACTGACTATTGCTCACAACTAGAGTTGAGCGAACACCTGGATGTTCGGGTTCGAGAAGTTCGGCCGAACATCCCGGAAATGTTCGGGTTCGGGATCCGAACCCGATCCGAACTTCGTCCCGAACCCGAACCCCATTGAAGTCAATGGGGACCCGAACTTTTCGGCACTAAAAAGGCTGTAAAACAGCCCAGGAAAGAGCTAGAGGGCTGCAAAAGGCAGCAACATGTAGGTAAATCCCCTGCAAACAAATGTGGATAGGGAAATGAATTAAAATAAAAATTAAATAAATAAAAATTAACCAAAATCAATTGGAGAGAGGTTCCATAGCAGAGAATCTGGCTTCCCGTCACCCACCACTGGAACAGTCCATTCTCAGATATTTAGGCCCCGGCACCCAGGCAGAGGAGAGAGGTCCCGTAACAGAGAATCTGTCTTCATGTCAGCAGAGAATTAGTCTGCATGTCATAGCAGAGAATGAGGCTTCACGTCAGCCACCACTGCAACAGTCCATTGGCATATATTTAGGCCCAGCACACACACAGGCAGAGGAGAGAGGTCCCGTAACAGACAATCTGGCTTCATGTCAGCAGAGAATCAGTCTGCATGTCATAGCAGAGAATCAGGCTTCACGTCACCCACCACTGCAACAGTCCATTGTCATAAATTTAGGCCCAGCACTAGTGTTGAGCGGCATGTCCCATATTCGAATTCGCGAAATTTTGTGAATATTCGAAAGAATATTCGTAAAATATTCGCGATTATTCAAATTCGTTATTATTTCGCATATGCGATAATTCGAATTTTCGCATCGCATTATACATATATTTTATGCAAAATTCACATGTGCGCTAATGAAATCGCCTTACGAAGATTCGCAACTCAATTCAATCACTAATGTATGAATGCAATGCCCTTTGCCTCTGTTCTGGGACAAGTGTAGATATTCGCATGTGCGCTAATAAAATCGCCTTACGAAGATTCGCACCTCAATCACTTTCTAGGGAATGTGAGACTTTTGGGAATCAATCGAGATACAGTGGGGGGTGATGACAGTAGTTGACAGAGTACAGATCAATGTAATCTGTAAGGTGGAAAGTAAAATAAAAAATACGAATTTTCGTTAATCGAATTTTACGAAGTTCTACGTATTCGCGAATATGGTGCTATACTATATGAATGCACAGGCCTTTGCCTCTCTGTTCTGGGGACAAGTGTAGATATTTGCATTTGCGTTAATAAAATCGCCTTACGAAGATTCGCAGCTCAATTCAATCACTAATGTATGAATGCAAAGCCCTTTGCCTCTGTTCTGGGACAAGTGTAGATATTCGCATGTGCGCTAATAAAATCGCCTTACGAAGATTCGCAACTCAATTCACTAATGTATGAATGCAAAGCCCTTTGCCTCTGTTCTGGGACGTGCCGATATTCGCATGTGCGCTAATAAAATCGCCTTACGAAGATTCGCACCTCAATCACTTTCTAGGGAATGTGAGACTTTTGGGAATCAATCGAGATACAGTGGGGGGTGATGACAGTAGTTGACAGAGTACAGATCAATGTAATCTGTAAGGTGGAAAGTAAAATAAAAAATACGAATTTTCGTTAATCGAATTTTACGAAGTTCTACGTATTCGCGAATATGGTGCTATACTATATGAATGCACAGGCCTTTGCCTCTCTGTTCTGGGGACAAGTGTAGATATTTGCATTTGCGTTAATAAAATCGCCTTACGAAGATTCGCAGCTCAATTCAATCACTAATGTATGAATGCAAAGCCCTTTGCCTCTGTTCTGGGACAAGTGTAGATATTCGCATGTGCGCTAATAAAATCGCCTTACGAAGATTCGCAACTCAATTCACTAATGTATGAATGCAAAGCCCTTTGCCTCTGTTCTGGGACGTGCCGATATTCGCATGTGCGCTAATAAAATCGCCTTACGAAGATTCGCGCCTCAATCACTTTCTAGGCAATGTGAGTAAGATCTGAGCTGTTGGACCTTTGGGAAACAATCAATTATATGTGTACTGTAATTTTGTGGGGGGGGGGGGAAACAAAAAACGAATATTCGTTTTTACGAATATATAGCACTATATTCGAAATATTCGCGAAATCGCGAAGTTGCGATATTCGCGAAAAAAATTTGCTTTTCGAATATTCGCGCTCAACACTACCCAGCACCCAGGCAGAGGAGAGAGGTCCCGTAACAGACAATCTGGCTTCATGTCAGCAGAGAATCAGTCTGCATGTCATAGCAGAGAATGAGGCTTCACGTCAGCCACCACTGCAACAGTCCATTGGCATATATTTAGGCCCAGCACCCAGGCAGAGGAGGGAGGTCCCGTAACAGAGAATCTGTCTTCATGTCAGCAGAGAATTAGTCTGCATGTCATAGCAGAGAATGAGGCTTCACGTCAGCCACCACTGCAACAGTCCATTGGCATATATTTAGGCCCAGCACACACACAGGCAGAGGAGAGAGGTCCCGTAACAGAGGATCTGGCTTCATGTCAGCAGAGAATCAGTCTGCATGTCATAGCAGAGAATCAGGCTTCACGTCAGCCACCACTGCAACAGTCCATTGTCATAAATTTAGGCCCAGCACCCAGGCAGAGGAGAGAGGTCCCGTAACAGAGAATCTGGCTTCATGTCAGCAGAGAATCAGTCTTCATATCATAGCAGAGAATCAGGCTTCACGTCACCCACCACTGTAAGAGTCAATTTTCATAAATTTAGGCCCAGAACCCAGGCAGAGGAGAAAGGTCCCGTAACAGACAATCTGGCTTCATGTCAGCAGAGAATCAGTCTTCATATCATAGCAGAGAATCAGGCTTCACGTCACCCACCACTGTAAGAGTCAATTTTCATAAATTTAGGCCCAGAACCCAGGCAGAGGAGAAAGGTCCCGTAACAGACAATCTGGCTTCATGTCAGCAGAGAATCAGTCTTCATATCATAGCAGAGAATCAGGCTTCACGTCACCCACCACTGCAACAGTCCATTGGCATATATTTAGGCCTAGCACACAGGCAGAGCAGAGAGGTCCCGTAACAGACAATCTGGCTTCATGACAGCAGAGAATCAGTCTGCATGTCATAGCAGAGAATCAGGCTTCACGTCAGCCACCACTGCAACAGTCCATTGGCATATATTTAGGCCTAGCACACAGGCAGAGGAGAGAGGTCCCGTAACAGACAATCTGGCTTCATGTCAGCAGAGAATCAGTCTTCATATCATAGCAGAGAATCAGGCTTCACGTCACCCACCACTGTAAGAGTCAATTTTCATAATTTAGGCCCAGAACCCAGGCAGAGGAGAAGGTCCCGTAACAGACAATCTGGCTTCATGTCAGCAGAGAATCAGTCTTCATATCATAGCAGAGAATCAGGCTTCACGTCACCCACCACTGTAAGAGTCAATTTTCATAAATTTAGGCCCAGAACCCAGGCAGAGGAGAGAGGTCCCGTAACAGACAATCTGGCTTCATGTCAGCAGAGAATCAGTCTGCATGTCATAGCAGAGAATGAGGCTTCACGTCACCCACCACTGCAACAGTCCATTGGCATATATTTAGGCCTAGCACACAGGCAGAGCAGAGAGGTCCCGTAACAGACAATCTGGCTTCATGACAGCAGAGAATCAGTCTGCATGTCATAGCAGAGAATCAGGCTTCACGTCAGCCACCACTGCAACAGTCCATTGGCATATATTTAGGCCTAGCACACAGGCAGAGGAGAGAGGTCCCGTAACAGACAATCTGGCTTCATGTCAGCAGAGAATCAGTCTGCATGTCATAGCAGAGAATGAGGCTTCACGTCAGCCACCACTGCAACAGTCCATTGTCATAAATTTAGGCCCAGCACCCAGGCAGAGGAGAGAGGTCCCGTAACAGACAATCTGGCTTCATGTCAGCAGAGAATTAGTCTGCATGTCATAGCAGAGAATCAGGCTTCACGTCAGCCACCACTGCAACAGTCCATTGGCATATATTTAGGCCTAGCACACAGGCAGAGGAGAGGTTCATTCAACTTTGGGTAGCATCGCAATATAATGGTAAAATGAAAATAAAAATAGGATTGAATGAGGAAGTGCCCTGGAGTCCAATAATATATGGTTATGGGGAGGTAGTTAATGTCTAATCTGGACAAGGGACGGACAGGTCCTGTGGGATCCATGCCTGGTTCATTTTTATGAACGTCAGCTTGTCCACATTGGCTGTAGACAGGCGGCTGCGTTTGTCTGTAATGACGCCCCCTGCCGTGCTGAATACACGTTCAGACAAAACGCTGGCTGCCGGGCAGGCCAGCACCTCCAAGGCATAAAAGGCTAGCTCTGGCCACGTGGACAATTTAGAGACCCAGAAGTTGAATGGGGCCGAACCATCAGTCAGTACGTGGAGGGGTGTGCACACGTACTGTTCCACCATGTTAGTGAAATGTTGCCTCCTGCTAACACGTTGCGTATCAGGTGGTGGTGCAGTTAGCTGTGGCGTGTTGACAAAAGTTTTCCACATCTCTGCCATGCTAACCCTGCCCTCAGAGGAGCTGGCCGTGACACAGCTGCCTTGGCGACCTCTTGCTCCTCCTCTGCCTTGGCCTTGGGCTTCCACTTGTTCCCCTGTGACATTTGGGAATGCTCTCAGTAGCGCGTCTACCAACGTGCGCTTGTACTCGCGCATCTTCCTATCACGCTCCAGTGCAGGAAGTAAGGTGGGCACATTGTCTTTGTAGCGTGGATCCAGCAGGGTGGCAACCCAGTAGTCCGCACAGGTTAAAATGTGGGCAACTCTGCTGTCGTTGCGCAGGCACTGCAGCATGTAGTCGCTCATGTGTGCCAGGCTGCCCAGGGGTAAGGACAAGCTGTCCTCTGTGGGAGGCGTATCGTCATCGTCCTGCCTTTCCCCCCAGCCACGCACCAGTGATGGACCCGAGCTGCGTTGGGTGCCACCCCGCTGTGACCATGCTTCATCCTCATCCTCCTCCACCTCCTCCTCATCCTCGTCCTCCTCGTCCTCCAGTAGTGGGCCCTGGCTGGCCACATTTGTACCTGGCCTCTGCTGTTGCAAAAACCTCCCTCTGAGTCACTTCGAAGAGACTGGCCTGAAAGTGCTAAAAATGACCCCTCTTCCTCATCCTCCTCCTCCTCCTCCTGGGCCACCTCCTGTTCCATCATCGCCCTAAGTGTTTTCTCAAGGAGACATAGAAGTGGTATTGTAACGCTGATAACGGTGTCATCGCCACTGGCCATGTTGGTGGAGTACTCGAAACAGCGCAACAGGGCACACAGGTCTCGCATGGAGGCCCAGTCATTGGTGGTGAAGTGGTGCTGTTCTGTAGTGCGACTGACCCGTGCGTGCTGCAGCTGAAACTCCACTATGGCCTGCTGCTGCTCGCACAGTCTGTCCAGCATGTGCAAGGTGGAGTTCCACCTGGTGGGCACGTCGCATATGAGGCGGTGAGCGGGAAGGCCGAAGTTACGCTGTAGCGCAGACAGGCGAGCAGCGGCAGGATGTGAACGCCGGAAGCGCGAACAGACGGCCCGCACTTTATGCAGCAGCTCTGACATGTCGGGGTAGTTGTGAATGAACTTCTGCACCACCAAATTCAGCACATGCGCCAAGCAAGGGATGTGCGTCAAATTGGCTAGTCCCAGAGCTGCAACGAGATTTCGCCCATTATCACACACCACCAGGCCGGGCTTGAGGCTCACCGGCAGCAACCACTCGTCGGTCTGTTGTTCAATACCCCGCCACAACTCCTGTGCGGTGTGGGGCCTGTCCCCCAAACATATGAGTTTCAGAATGGCCTGCTGACGTTTACCCCGGGCTGTGCTGAAGTTGGTGGTGAAGGTGTGTGGCTGACTGGATGAGCAGGTGGAAGAAGAGGAGGAGGAAGCCGAGAAGGAGGAGGTGGCAACAGGAGGCAAAGAATGTTGCCCTGCGATCCTTGGCGGCGGCAGGACGTGCGCCAAACAGCTCTCCGCCTGGGGCCCAGCTGCCACTACATTTACCCAGTGTGCAGTTAGGGAGATATAGCGTCCCTGGCCGTGCTTACTGGTCCACGTATCTGTGGTTAGGTGGACCTTGCTACAGATGGCGTTGCGCAGTGCACACTTGATTTTATCGGATACTTGGTTGTGCAGGGAAGGCACGGCTCTCTTGGAGAAGTAGTGCCGGCTGGGAACAACATACTGTGGGACAGCAAGCGACATGAGCTGTTTGAAGCTGTCTGTGTCCACCAGCCTAAATGACAGCATTTCATAGGCCAGTAGTTTAGAAATGCTGGCATTCAGGGCCAGGGATCGAGGGTGGCTAGGTGGGAATTTACGCTTTCTATCAAATGTTTGTGAGATGGAGAGCTGAACGCTGGCGTGTGACATGGTTGAGACGCTTGGTGACGGAGGTGGTGGTGGTGGTGTTGGTGGTACATCCCCTGTTTGCTGGGCGGCAGGTGCCAACGTTCCTCCAGAGGCGGAGGAAGAGGCCGAGGCGGCAGCAGCAGAATAGGCCGAGGCGGCAGCAGCAGAAGAGGTAGCAGGGGGAGCCTGAGTGACTTCCTTGGTTTTAAGGTGTTTACTCCACTGCAGTTCATGCTTTGCATGCAGGTGCCTGGTCATGCAGGTTGTGCTCAGGTTCAGAACGTTAATGCCTCGCTTCAGGCTCTGATGGCACAGCGTGCAAACCACTCGGGTCTTGTCGTCAGCACATTGTTTGAAGAAGTGCCATGCCAGGGAACTCCTTGAAGCTGCCTTTGGGGTGCTCGGTCCCAGATGGCGGCGGTCAGTAGCAGGCGGAGTCTCTTGGCGGCGGGTGTTCTGCTTTTGCCCACTGCTCCCTCTTTTGCTACGCTGTTGGCTCGGTCTCACCACTGCCTCTTCCTCCGAACTGTGAAAGTCAGTGGCACGACCTTCATTCCATGTGGGGTCTAGGACCTCATCGTCCCCTGCATCGTCTTCCACCCAGTCTTGATCCCTGACCTCCTGTTCAGTCTGCACACTGCAGAAAGACGCAGCAGTTGGCACCTGTGTTTCGTCATCATCAGAGACATGCTGAGGTGGTATTCCCATGTCCTCATCATCAGGAAACATAAGTGGTTGTGCGTCAGTGCATTCTATGTCTTTCACCGCTGGGGAAGGGCTAGGTGGATGCCCTTGGGAAACCCTGCCAGCGGAGTCTTCAAACAGCATAAGAGACTGCTGCATAACTTGAGGCTGAGACAGTTTCCCTGGTATGCATGGGGGTGATGTGACAGACTGATGGGGTTGGTTTTCAGGCGCCATCTGTGCGCTTTCTGCAGAAGACTGGGTGGGAGATAATGTGAACGTGCTGGATCCACTGTCGGCCACCCAATTGACTAATGCCTGTACCTGCTCAGGCCTTACCATCCTTAGAACGGCATTGGGCCCCACCATATATCGCTGTAAATTCTGGCGGCTACTGGGACCTGAGGTAGTTGGTACACTAGGACGTGTGGATGTGGCAGAACGGCCACGTCCTCTCCCAGCACCAGAGGGTCCACTAACACCACCACGACCATGTCCACGTCCGCGTCCCTTACTAGATGTTTTTCTCATTGTTATGGTTCACCACAACAACAAATATATTATTTGGCCCAATGTATTGTATTCAAATTCAGCGGGATATAAATTTGAGGCCTAGTATTTAGGCGCTGGGTGACCGGTATGGATTTAGTGACAGAATTAGACTTGGAAATGCACAGAAGCGTGTGTGTGAAGTTATTCTGAATGACCCAATGTGCACCTTGAATATTATATACCCTTTTTGGGATAGATTTCAAATAGCTCTGATATAGCAGGAACCACTAAATTATGAAATTGCTAAATTGGGAATTGTACTTCAACCCAGAACAAAAAATGTGCTTTGACGGGCACTAAATAACTTTCCCAGCTACAACAGGACAGCGGTAACGAGAGATTTAGAGGGATTTAAATTTGAGGCCTAGTATTTAGGCGCTGGGTGACAGGTATGGGTTTAGTGACAGAATTAGACTTGGAAATGCACAGTAAGCGTGTGTGTGAAGTTATTCTGAATGACCCTATGTGCACCTTCAATATTATATACCCTTTTAGGGATAGATTTCAAATAGCTCTGATATAGCAGAAACCACTAAATTATGAAATTGCTAAATTGGGAATTGTACTTCAACCCAGAACAAAAAATGTGCTTTGACGGACACTAAATATCTTGCCCAGCAACAACAGTACAGCGGTGGGTAACGAGAGATTTAGAGGGATTTAAATTTGAGGCCTAGTATTTAGGCGCTGGGTCACCGGTATGGATTTAGTGACAGAATTAGACTTGGAAATGCACAGAAGCGTGTGTGTGAAGTTATTCTGAATGACCCTATGTGCACCTTCAATATTATATACCCTTTTAGGGATAGATTTCAAATAGCTCTGATATAGCAGAAACCACTAAATTATGAAATTGCTAAATTGGGAATTGTACTTCAACCCAGAACAAAAAATGTGCTTTGACGGACACTAAATATCTTGCCCAGCAACAACAGTACAGCGGTGGGTAACGAGAGATTTAGAGGGATTTAAATTTGAGGCCTAGTATTTAGGCGCTGGGTCACCGGTATGGATTTAGTGACAGAATTAGACTTGGAAATGCACAGAAGCGTGTGTGTGAAGTTATTCTGAATGACCCTATGTGCACCTTCAATATTATATACCCTTTTAGGGATAGATTTCAAATAGCTCTGATATAGCAGAAACCACTAAATTATGAAATTGCTAAATTGGGAATTGTACTTCAACCCAGAACAAAAAATGTGCTTTGACGGACACTAAATATCTTGCCCAGCAACAACAGTACAGCGGTGGGTAACGAGAGATTTAGAGGGATTTAAATTTGAGGCCTAGTATTTAGGCGCTGGGTCACCGGTATGGATTTAGTGACAGAATTAGACTTGGAAATGCACAGAAGCGTGTGTGTGAAGTTATTCTGAATGACCCTATGTGCACCTTCAATATTATATACCCTTTTAGGGATAGATTTCAAATAGCTCTGATATAGCAGAAACCACTAAATTATGAAATTGCTAAATTGGGAATTGTACTTCAACCCAGAACAAAAAATGTGCTTTGACGGACACTAAATATCTTGCCCAGCAACAACAGTACAGCGGTGGGTAACGAGAGATTTAGAGGGATTTAAATTTGAGGCCTAGTATTTAGGCGCTGGGTCACCGGTATGGATTTAGTGACAGAATTAGACTTGGAAATGCACAGAAGCGTGTGTGTGAAGTTATTCTGAATGACCCTATGTGCACCTTCAATATTATATACCCTTTTAGGGATAGATTTCAAATAGCTCTGATATAGCAGAAACCACTAAATTATGAAATTGCTAAATTGGGAATTGTACTTCAACCCAGAACAAAAAATGTGCTTTGACAGGACACTAAATATCTTGCCCAGCAACAACAGTACAGCGGTGGGTAACGAGAGATTTAGAGGGATTTAAATTTGAGGCCTAGTATTTAGGCGCTGGGTCACCGGTATGGATTTAGTGACAGAATTAGACTTGGAAATGCACAGAAGCGTGTGTGTGAAGTTATTCTGAATGACCCTATGTGCACCTTCAATATTATATACCCTTTTAGGGATAGATTTCAAATAGCTCTGATATAGCAGAAACCACTAAATTATGAAATTGCTAAATTGGGAATTGTACTTCAACCCAGAACAAAAAATGTGCTTTGACGGACACTAAATATCTTGCCCAGCAACAACAGTACAGCGGTGGGTAACGAGAGATTTAGAGGGATTTAAATTTGAGGCCTAGTATTTAGGCGCTGGGTCACCGGTATGGATTTAGTGACAGAATTAGACTTGGAAATGCACAGAAGCGTGTGTGTGAAGTTATTCTGAATGACCCTATGTGCACCTTCAATATTATATACCCTTTTAGGGATAGATTTCAAATAGCTCTGATATAGCAGAAACCACTAAATTATGAAATTGCTAAATTGGGAATTGTACTTCAACCCAGAACAAAAAATGTGCTTTGACGGACACTAAATATCTTGCCCAGCAACAACAGTACAGCGGTGGGTAACGAGAGATTTAGAGGGATTTAAATTTGAGGCCTAGTATTTAGGCGCTGGGTCACCGGTATGGATTTAGTGACAGAATTAGACTTGGAAATGCACAGAAGCGTGTGTGTGAAGTTATTCTGAATGACCCTATGTGCACCTTCAATATTATATACCCTTTTAGGGATAGATTTCAAATAGCTCTGATATAGCAGAAACCACTAAATTATGAAATTGCTAAATTGGGAATTGTACTTCAACCCAGAACAAAAAATGTGCTTTGACGGACACTAAATATCTTGCCCAGCAACAACAGTACAGCGGTGGGTAACGAGAGATTTAGAGGGATTTAAATTTGAGGCCTAGTATTTAGGCGCTGGGTCACCGGTATGGATTTAGTGACAGAATTAGACTTGGAAATGCACAGAAGCGTGTGTGTGAAGTTATTCTGAATGACCCTATGTGCACCTTCAATATTATATACCCTTTTAGGGATAGATTTCAAATAGCTCTGATATAGCAGAAACCACTAAATTATGAAATTGCTAAATTGGGAATTGTACTTCAACCCAGAACAAAAAATGTGCTTTGACGGACACTAAATATCTTGCCCAGCAACAACAGTACAGCGGTGGGTAACGAGAGATTTAGAGGGATTTAAATTTGAGGCCTAGTATTTAGGCGCTGGGTCACCGGTATGGATTTAGTGACAGAATTAGACTTGGAAATGCACAGAAGCGTGTGTGTGAAGTTATTCTGAATGACCCTATGTGCACCTTCAATATTATATACCCTTTTAGGGATAGATTTCAAATAGCTCTGATATAGCAGAAACCACTAAATTATGAAATTGCTAAATTGGGAATTGTACTTCAACCCAGAACAAAAAATGTGCTTTGACGGACACTAAATATCTTGCCCAGCAACAACAGTACAGCGGTGGGTAACGAGAGATTTAGAGGGATTTAAATTTGAGGCCTAGTATTTAGGCGCTGGGTCACCGGTATGGATTTAGTGACAGAATTAGACTTGGAAATGCACAGAAGCGTGTGTGTGAAGTTATTCTGAATGACCCTATGTGCACCTTCAATATTATATACCCTTTTAGGGATAGATTTCAAATAGCTCTGATATAGCAGAAACCACTAAATTATGAAATTGCTAAATTGGGAATTGTACTTCAACCCAGAACAAAAAATGTGCTTTGACGGACACTAAATATCTTGCCCAGCAACAACAGTACAGCGGTGGGTAACGAGAGATTTAGAGGGATTTAAATTTGAGGCCTAGTATTTAGGCGCTGGGTCACCGGTATGGATTTAGTGACAGAATTAGACTTGGAAATGCACAGAAGCGTGTGTGTGAAGTTATTCTGAATGACCCTATGTGCACCTTCAATATTATATACCCTTTTAGGGATAGATTTCAAATAGCTCTGATATAGCAGAAACCACTAAATTATGAAATTGCTAAATTGGGAATTGTACTTCAACCCAGAACAAAAAATGTGCTTTGACGGACACTAAATATCTTGCCCAGCAACAACAGTACAGCGGTGGGTAACGAGAGATTTAGAGGGATTTAAATTTGAGGCCTAGTATTTAGGCGCTGGGTCACCGGTATGGATTTAGTGACAGAATTAGACTTGGAAATGCACAGAAGCGTGTGTGTGAAGTTATTCTGAATGACCCTATGTGCACCTTCAATATTATATACCCTTTTAGGGATAGATTTCAAATAGCTCTGATATAGCAGAAACCACTAAATTATGAAATTGCTAAATTGGGAATTGTACTTCAACCCAGAACAAAAATGTGCTTTGACGGACACTAAATATCTTGCCCAGCAACAACAGTACAGCGGTGGGTAACGAGAGATTTAGAGGGATTTAAATTTGAGGCCTAGTATTTAGGCGCTGGGTCACCGGTATGGATTTAGTGACAGAATTAGACTTGGAAATGCACAGAAGCGTGTGTGTGAAGTTATTCTGAATGACCCTATGTGCACCTTCAATATTATATACCCTTTTAGGGATAGATTTCAAATAGCTCTGATATAGCAGAAACCACTAAATTATGAAATTGCTAAATTGGGAATTGTACTTCAACCCAGAACAAAAAATGTGCTTTGACGGACACTAAATATCTTGCCCAGCAACAACAGTACAGCGGTGGGTAACGAGAGATTTAGAGGGATTTAAATTTGAGGCCTAGTATTTAGGCGCTGGGTCACCGGTATGGATTTAGTGACAGAATTAGACTTGGAAATGCACAGAAGCGTGTGTGTGAAGTTATTCTGAATGACCCTATGTGCACCTTCAATATTATATACCCTTTTAGGGATAGATTTCAAATAGCTCTGATATAGCAGAAACCACTAAATTATGAAATTGCTAAATTGGGAATTGTACTTCAACCCAGAACAAAAAATGTGCTTTGACGGACACTAAATATCTTGCCCAGCAACAACAGTACAGCGGTGGGTAACGAGAGATTTAGAGGGATTTAAATTTGAGGCCTAGTATTTAGGCGCTGGGTCACCGGTATGGATTTAGTGACAGAATTAGACTTGGAAATGCACAGAAGCGTGTGTGTGAAGTTATTCTGAATGACCCTATGTGCACCTTCAATATTATATACCCTTTTAGGGATAGATTTCAAATAGCTCTGATATAGCAGAAACCACTAAATTATGAAATTGCTAAATTGGGAATTGTACTTCAACCCAGAACAAAAAATGTGCTTTGACGGACACTAAATATCTTGCCCAGCAACAACAGTACAGCGGTGGGTAACGAGAGATTTAGAGGGATTTAAATTTGAGGCCTAGTATTTAGGCGCTGGGTCACCGGTATGGATTTAGTGACAGAATTAGACTTGGAAATGCACAGAAGCGTGTGTGTGAAGTTATTCTGAATGACCCTATGTGCACCTTCAATATTATATACCCTTTTAGGGATAGATTTCAAATAGCTCTGATATAGCAGAAACCACTAAATTATGAAATTGCTAAATTGGGAATTGTACTTCAACCCAGAACAAAAAATGTGCTTTGACGGACACTAAATATCTTGCCCAGCAACAACAGTACAGCGGTGGGTAACGAGAGATTTAGAGGGATTTAAATTTGAGGCCTAGTATTTAGGCGCTGGGTCACCGGTATGGATTTAGTGACAGAATTAGACTTGGAAATGCACAGAAGCGTGTGTGTGAAGTTATTCTGAATGACCCTATGTGCACCTTCAATATTATATACCCTTTTAGGGATAGATTTCAAATAGCTCTGATATAGCAGAAACCACTAAATTATGAAATTGCTAAATTGGGAATTGTACTTCAACCCAGAACAAAAAATGTGCTTTGACGGACACTAAATATCTTGCCCAGCAACAACAGTACAGCGGTGGGTAACGAGAGATTTAGAGGGATTTAAATTTGAGGCCTAGTATTTAGGCGCTGGGTCACCGGTATGGATTTAGTGACAGAATTAGACTTGGAAATGCACAGAAGCGTGTGTGTGAAGTTATTCTGAATGACCCAATGTGCACCTTCAATATTATATACCCTTTTAGGGATAGATTTCAAATAGCTCTGATATAGCAGAAACCACTAAATTATGAAATTGCTAAATTGGGAATTGTACTTCAACCCAGAACAAAAAATGTGCTTTGACGGACACTAAATATCTTGCCCAGCAACAACAGTACAGCGGTAACGAGAGATTTAGAGGGATTTAAATTTGAGGCCTAGTATTTAGGCGCTGGGTGACAGGTATGGGTTTAGTGACAGAATTAGACTTGGAAATACACAGTAGCGGGTGTGTGTGAAGTTATTCTGAATGACCCAATGTGCACCTTCAATATTATATACCCTTTTTGGGATAGATTTCAAATAGCTCTGATATAGCAGGAACCACTAAATTATGAAATTGCTAAATTGGGAATTGTATTTCAACCCAGAACAAGAAATGTGCTTGAACGGACACTAAATAACTCGCCCAGCTACAGCACTAGGGACAGATTTAGCTGGATATAAATTTGAGGCCTAGTATTTAGGCGCTGGGTGACCGGTATGGATTTAGTGACAGAATTAGACTGG
The DNA here is from genome assembly GCF_014858855.1 of Bufo gargarizans. Lineage (NCBI taxonomy): Eukaryota > Metazoa > Chordata > Amphibia > Anura > Bufonidae > Bufo > Bufo gargarizans. Next base: position 39,833,848 of record NC_058082.1, on the reverse strand, counting down.
GATATGGCCAAAAAATAAACAGACTATTGCTGGTTAAATGCACTTGGTGTGACAGCTTCACCCTGATGTAGGCTTTAGCCAAAAAACAACCACACCATTGAGGGTTAAATGCACTTGGTGACAGGCGCAGCTTGCCCCTGATTTTGTATATGGCCAAAAAATGAACAGACTATTGCTGGTTAAATGCACTTGGTGTGACAGCTTCACCCTGATGTAGGCTTTAGCCAAAAAACAACCACACCATTGAGGGTTAAATGCACTTGGTGACAGGCGCAGCTTGCCCCTGATTTTGTATATGGCCAAAAAATGAACAGACTATTGCTGGTTAAATGCACTTGGTGTCACAGCTTCACCCTGATGTAGGCTTTAGCCAAAAAACAACCACACCATTGAGGGTTAAATGCACTTGGTGACAGGCGCAGCTTGCCCCTGATTTTGTATATGGCCAAAAAATGAACAGACTATTGCTGGTTAAATGCACTTGGTGTGACAGCTTCACCCTGATGTAGGCTTTAGCCAAAAAACAACCACACCATTGAGGGTTAAATGCACTTGGTCGCAGCTTGTGCTGGCGCACCACAAGACACAAAATGGCCGCCGATCACCCCAGAAAAATGAGACTGACAAACGGTCTGTGCAGCCTAAAAACAGTGAGCAATTGAGGATCAGCAGCTCAATGATCCACAGCTGCAGATCGATCAGTTAATCAAGTCCTTTGGAGGAGTTAATCTGCCTAATCTCGCCCTACTGTCGCAGCCGCAACCTCTCCCTACGCTAATCAGAGCAGAGTGACGGGCGGCGCTATGTGACTCCAGCTTAAATAGAGGCTGGGTCACATGGTGCTCTGGCCAATCACAGCCATGCCAATAGTAGGCATGGCTGTGATGGCCTCTTGGGGCAAGTAGTATGACGCTTGTTGATTGGCTGCTTTGCAGCCTTTCAAAAAGCGCCAAGAAAGCGTCACAAAAGCGCGAAGAAAGCGACGAACACCGAACCCGAACCCGGACTTTTACGAAAATGTCCGGGTTCGGGTCCGTGTCACGGACACCCCAAAATTCGGTACGAACCCGAACTATACAGTTCGAGTTCGCTCATCCCTACTCACAACCTCTGTCCGGGGATGCTGTGAGGTGTCAATGGACGGTGCAGTACTACTAATAAAGATGGCATATAACAATGAACTGCAAACCTCTCGTCCCACCCTGATCCAGCTACCAAGTTACCTACCCATGTTGCTGCTGTAGAATGGTAACACGACTCCCCCACTGTTTCAACCTCGACACGTGTTTCGCCACGTAGGCTTTATCAGGAGGTATAAACACACTAAGACAAACTTGGGCATATAAAGTCTAAAGAGGAGGGATTAATTATCACTCACCATGGTCATCTGTACTGGGGGTGTGTTCCGGCGCGAACCGCCCATGTTGCAAGACTGCCTCCTTCAGCGCTCCCTGGTCATCAAAATGCGACCTGATTCCAGCACTTCCGGGTGGCAGTCATACAGAGCATGCTCCAGCCGCATCATCCCCCAATCACATGATCGCTCACTGGTCACATGGTCCTGCATCATGGACATGTGACCATCTCCTAGGTCCTTGAGCTATAGCTAAAAAGTACTCCCAGGTCCTGAATACAACTATAGTAAATAACTACCAGTCATTGAGCTAAAGCTAGCTATCCATAACTCAGCATACCTCTCGATTATCTTCATTTCAGCTCATAGGTAAATTCATGAAATACAAATATAATCTCAATTTCATAGTAAAATATATCTTTAAATTACCATGATTAAATTGTAGGGAGAAGGAAAGGGGAGGGAGGGTGACCATCCACTCATCCATTCATACAGGGAAGGCAAAAATCGAAATCACTAAATGGATACATGATCTTTACATTTAGCCAATGACCAGTACAGATGACCATAGTGAGTGATAATTAATCCCTCCTCTTTAGCCTTTATATGCCCAAGTTTGTCTTAGTGTGTTTATACCTCCTGACGAAGCCTACGTGGCGAAACACGTGTCGAGGTTGAAACAGTGGGGGAGTCGTGTTACCATTCTACAGCAGCAACATGGGTGGGTAACTTGGTAGCTGGATCAGGGTGGGACGAGAGGTTTGCAGTTCATTGTTATATGCCATCTTTATTAGTAGTACTGCACCGTCCATTGACACCTCACAGCATCCCCGGACAGAGGTTGTGAGCAATAGTCAGTAGTTGTTTTATACTAGGGGATCAGCATTCGCACCCGCAACTACACTTTTGCTCACGGCCTCTGGTATATTGTTGTTCTCTGCTGGGTATGGTCACATTATCCCCCATTGTGATTCTCCACATTGTATAGCCCCTTGTGGCTCAGTCTCCATGTCCTGTCCCATTTGAGCAATACCTGTAATGATCATGTGATTTATATTGAATAAAATGAGATTTTTTACCTTGAAAAAATCCTTGCTCTTCTTTTTTTGTACAAGTTGCAGTAGGTTGGGGAGTGAGGTACTGTTTTTGGGTTATTGTAGGCTCTAATTGTTTATATTGTTTCAGAAAACCCTCCATATATGGACTTTAGGAGACGTGACGCTAATTGGTTAAGCCAATTGGGATCGGTATTTGGAGATAAAACACCATCTGATGTGGAGAAACAAGATATTAAGGACTTGAAGCAAAAAATCAGAGAGTCCCTTAGGAGGCGTACTAGATTGTGGTGGAATAAAGCGGCATTAGAAAATTATTTACAAAAAAATATTATCCCGGAGGGGTTTACGGATCCAAATCTTCCCGATCTTGGAGATTGAGGATCCAACATTCATAGGCAAGTGGGAGGAAACCCTGACCAGGTGTTCTCAAACCTTGGTAGAATTGCTGATTGGGGCTGACCGCAGATCCCTTGAAATTGTAGAGAGGGAGATTGACTGCCTGAAAGAGAAAATCCAACAAGCCTTAACTAAGGAGGAGCTGGATGATTTTGATAAAATAGTAGAGCAGGATTTGCTCAAATGTGAGAAAGAGATCCAAACCACCAAAGCCACAAAATTCCAGCGTGACCTAAGAGACTACCAACAAAACAAGGTCTTTAGGTGGCAGAAAACGTGGGATAGGAGACGCTCTGTATCTAGCAATTCGGTTACCTCTGAAGAAGAATGTGGACAATCTTTTTTAGGAGAGCGTCCAAAGCCTGGGCGAGGCCCAGACGTGGACAAAGAGAAGTACAACTTACGTACCCCATCTCAGAAGAGAACAAATGGGAACAACAGCGACAAGAACAAAAAATCCAAGAACTGAAGGTAATGAATTTATCTAGTATTACCCTTAGTGTTCCCCAGATACAAGTGTTACAAAAAGGCCTATCCTTTTCCCCTGTTGCGAATTTTGACTTCTTTGAGGCAGTGAAAGATTTAGAACTTTTCTCTCGTAAATTATTGTTGAAGAAATACTTCAACAAGAAGGATGATAAATCAGTACCTATGAATGTAACTGAACAACAGGCAGTTCAGGATCTCATGTCCCTCTTAGAGGAACAGGAGAGCCAGCCTGGTATGCCAGCCCCCGTGCACCTGCACCGGCGATCACAGACGTTCCCCCCTAGATCTCTCTGTCCAGTGGTGGATATATTTACCAAGTTGGTGAAAGAGGATTTTAAGAAAATCTCCCCCAAAAAATACAGAGACAATCTAACTCCACCACAAAGGAAAGCTTTGAGGGAATTAAAATCTCTCAAAGAGGTGGTTATTAAACAGGCAGACAAGGGGGGTAATGTCGTGATTATATGCGCCTGGATGGCAACCCTTCAGTTAAATATCAGGCGGAATTATATATGCTACTGGAGGAGGCAGTGACCCATAATGTTATCAGCTCCAAAATGATGGAAGGGTTGATGGTGGAGTCTCCGGTCAGCCCCACATTATACTTGTTGCCCAAGGTACACAAACACGCCACCAATCCACCAGGACGACCCATCGTCTCGGGGATTGGTGGATTGTGTGCCAATATTGGGAAGTTCATTGACTTCTATCTTAAGGGCTGTGTGGAGACCCTGCCATCCTTTGTGCAGGATACATCTGATATGTTGAGGCGAATGGATGGCTTGTGCCTTGATGATGACATGCTTTTAGTCACCTGCGACGTGGAGTCCCTGTACACGTCGATATGCCACGACCAGGGCCTGAGGGCGTCTAGGTACTTTCTTACAATGACGAATCTGGACGATGATCTAATTGAGTTAATTTTGAAGTTATTGGAATTGTTATTAACTCATAATTATTTTATTTTCAAAGATCGCTTCTTCCTACAGCTCCAGGGGACTGCAATGGGGGCGCCTTGTGCGCCCTTGTATGCAAATTTGTTCCTGGGGCTGTGGGAGGGAGAAATCGTCCAGAATTCGGTGGGTTTTGATGCGGCCCAGCTCTGGTCGAGGTATATCGACGATGTGTTTTTCATCTGGCAGGGCTCCACGTCGCGGTTGGATGACTTCCTGGCTGCCCTCAATGTTAATGAGTTTAATATCAGGCTCACTTGGAAGTACAGCCCAGTTGAGGTGGACTTCCTTGATATTATCATTAAAAAGGAGAATGGGGGGATGGTAGCGACAGATGTGCATAGAAAACCCACTTCGGTGAATGCATTGTTGCATGCCACTTCATCACACTACCCCAAGGTAATACAGGCCATACCGAAAGGCCAATTTATGAGGATGAGGCGTATATGCTCCAAGGAGGAGAGGTTTGAACAACAATCTTCAGACCTCACAAAACGCTTCCTAGACAGGGGATACCAGATAGGGGTGGTGACAAAGGGCTATGAGATGGCCAAAACCAAGACGAGGGAGGCCTTACTCTGTAGAAAACAGCCATTTGATAAACCTAAAGATGGCCCAGTTAGATTCATCACTCCCTTTAACAGTGAATGGCGTAGAATGCAGGAAATAATGAAAAGGCATTGGTCAGTGTTGATGACTGACAGGGATCTGCGGTCATCCCTACCCAATTACCCCCAAATCACTTGGAGAAGGTCTAGAACCCTGAAGGATATGCTGACAAGGAGCCATTATGTAGCAGACATTCCCAGGGGAATCTTTGGGGGCAAAGGTCCTCCATGGGGTTCGAAAGCTTGTGGGAAATGTGCCGCATGTATGTACATGGAACGTTCCACCACTTTCTATGACGTCTCTGGGGACGCAGAATTTAAGATCGTTCACTATATAACCTGCACCACTGAGAGAGTCGTATATTGGCTAACTTGTCCGTGCCGATTGATTTATATCGGCATGACAACAAGAGCTTTGAAAACTCGGATATTGGAACATGCCAGCAAAATCCGCACAGCCTCACAATGTAAAGACCAGGACGTGGACGAATTACAATCTGTTCCACGGCATTTCCTCAAGTACCATGATAGTGACCCGAGTGTCCTGAGGGTAAGAAGTATTGACAGAGTTAGGTTGGGGGTGCGAGGTGGTGACGCAAAGAAGGCGTTACTACAAAAAGAAACTAAATGGATTACTGTGCTCAATACAGTGGTTCCAAGTGGGTTAAATGAATATAATAGCTTCAAGTCCTTTTTGTAAGACGTGAATTTTACTATGGGCAAATAAGTTCGTTTATATGTATGTGTCTAATTGTGATTTTTTGTTTAGATTTAAGATGGAGTAAGATTGGATGGTAGATAACCACGAACTATAAGAAAACCTGTCAATTGCATGACGTGATTTGAGAGGGAGATATGGGGTATCTTCATATTGGACCCCCCCTTTTTGAACACTCTTCATGGGACTGTCACTCATCATCAGAGAAGAAGCAACCTGTACATTTTCTTGGCACTATCATGTTCATATGTTATATATTTTTATTTAATAATTTTTTATTTTTTGTCACATTGATGACCAACATAGATCATGTATTGTATACACTTTTGATGTTTTCACAGGACGTACGTCCCGTAAGTATGGGTGGTTCAGTCCGCCCTTAGGTGGACAGCTGACCCATACATTTGTTATTTTTCATGCGGCTGTGGTATAACCCACCCCCCACTGCGCACGGCGGACAGGTCAACTCTGGTTCGTGGATTGGCTTCTCTGCTGTGCCCACTGGGAGGTGGGTGCACCAGCAGCATTGTATTCAGCACCTGTTTGGGGAATCACAAGGCATATTGTCCATCTGATGGGGGACTGGGCCACCTTATGGGTGGGTCTGTTCCATCCTCATTTGGACATGTACCTCAATCACTTTGAGTTGGGACGGATCTGACCCACCACTGGCGGTTGCAGCGCGGCTGATTCCCAATTTTCCCTGGGATCAGTCGCCCTGCAGCCAGCTATTGGGGGTTGGATCCGCTCACTATGTAATACATTTTTTTATTTTGGTAATAATTATTGACATCAAATGTCATTGTGATCATATAAGCTATTTGAGCACACATGCACTTTATTCTCTTGCACGTAGGTTTTGGCTAAATGTAAAGATTATGTATCCATTTAGTGATTTCGATTTTTGCCTTCCCTGTATGAATGGATGAGTGGATGGTCACCCTCCCTCCCCTTTCCTTCTCCCTACAATTTAATCATGGTAATTTAAAGATATATTTTACTATGAAATTGAGATTATATTTGTATTTCATGAATTTACCTATGAGCTGAAATGAAGATAATCGAGAGGTATGCTGAGTTATGGATAGCTAGCTTTAGCTCAATGACTGGTAGTTATTTACTATAGTTGTATTCAGGACCTGGGAGTACTTTTTAGCTATAGCTCAAGGACCTAGGAGATGGTCACATGTCCATGATGCAGGACCATGTGACCAGTGAGCGATCATGTGATTGGGGGATGATGCGGCTGGAGCATGCTCTGTATGACTGCCACCCGGAAGTGCTGGAATCAGGTCGCATTTTGATGACCAGGGAGCGCTGAAGGAGGCAGTCTTGCAACATGGGCGGTTCGCGCCGGAACACACCCCCAGTACAGATGACCATGGTGAGTGATAATTAATCCCTCCTCTTTAGCCTTTATATGCCCAAGTTTGTCTTAGTGTGTTTATACCTCCTGATGAAGCCTACGTGGCGAAACACGTGTCGAGGTTGAAACAGTGGGGGAGTCGTGTTACCATTCTACAGCAGCAACATGAGTAGGTAACTTGGTAGCTGGATCAGGGTGGGACGAGAGGTTTGCAGTTCATTGTTATATGCCATCTTTATTAGTAGTACTGCACCGTCCATTGACACCTCACAGCATCCCCGGACAGAGGTTGTGAGCAATAGTCAGTAGTTGTTTTATACTAGGGGATCAGCATTCGCACCCGCAACTACACTTTTGCTCACGGCCTCTGGTATATTGTTGTTCTCTGCTGGGTATGGTCACATTATCCCCCATTGTGATTCTCCACATTGTATAGCCCCTTGTGGCTCAGTCTCCATGTCCTGTCCCATTTGAGCAATACCTGTAATGATCATGTGATTTATATTGAATAAAATGAGATTTTTTAACTTGAAAAAATCCTTGCTCTTTTTTTTGTACAAGTTGCAGTAGGTTGGGGAGTGAGGTACTGTTTTTGGGTTATTGTAGGCTCTAATTGCATGATAAAACTTACCAGGAAAGATTAAAGGACTTTAACATGTATAGCTTGGTAGAAAAATGAGACAGAGGGGATATGATAGAAACTTTTAAATACATAAAGGGAAACAACACGGTAATAGAGAAGAGAATATTTAAAAGAAGAAAATCTGCTACAAGAGGACATAGTTTTAAATTAGAGGGGCAAAGGTTTGAAAGTAATATCAGGAAGTATTACTTTACTGAGAGAGTAGTGGTTGGATGGAATAGCCTTCCTGCAGAAGTGGTAGCTGCTAATACAGTGAAGGCATTTAAGCATGCATGGCATAGGCAAAAGGCTATCATTCATATAAGATGGGGATATTCATAGTATTCAGTATATTGGAAAGTCTAGATTGGCCATATGGTTCTTATTTGCCAACATATTCTATGTAAGAAATTTGTTAAGTTCAGTTTTAAAAAAGAATGCCGGAAGAATAGATAATGTTTCACTTAGGACCCTATTCTATGAAGTAATGTCTATTGTTAACAGTCATCCACTTACAGTTGATAATATCAACGATCCAACAAGTTTGGACCCTTTAACTCCCAACCATCTACTACTCCTTAAGTCTGATTACATACAGCCACCACCTGGCAAGTTCACCAAAGAGGATTTATATGCTAAAAGGAGATGGCGAAGAGTTCAATATCTATCAGAACAGTTTTGGAATAGATGGAGAAAAGAGTATTTAGCCAATCTTATGCTAAGAAGTAAATGGCAAACACCATGTCCAAGTTAGTGACATTGTGTTAGTGAAAGAAAAAGATTTACCTAGAAGTCAGTAGAGATTGGCCAGAGATCTAGAAGTTCAAAGGGATGAAGACAAACTAGTCAGAAGAGTATTGTTACAAATAGGAGACTCAAAACTTGACAAAAAAGAAAAACGTCTCACTACTCCACTCAAGTTGGAACGTCCTATACAGAGCTTAGTTATTCTACTTGAAAGTGATAAAAGACAATTGGAAGTTGAGAACCTGATGAAAAATTCCTTAAATTCATGTTCAAGTCCTACTACTAAGAACATAAAATTATATGTAATTTTGGTGGGAGTGTAGCTGGCCAGCTAAGACCTGTCCTAGGTTGCTAATATAGCTTATATGTTTATACAGCTAAACCTGCCAATAACATTAATACAGTTCCTATGTTTGTGTGTTAAAGATGAAAGCAGAGTTATTTTCAGTGACTTCATGTTTGGATGTCATAAAACTGTTATATATTGTGTTCATAGAAGCAGAAAAGATAATAGGTCTTTATGGTTCATTATAAAATGTAAGGTAAGCTCAATGACACAACATAAACAACAGAAAGCATAGATTTAAACTGTTGTTGCTGGGCAGGAGTCTGTCCAGCCTCACACACTGCCTGTGTGGGAAATTTCCCTAGCAGCAACTGCTAGAATCATTACACCAGAGGATAGAAGCTGAACAGACATTCACTCCACTAAGAGTTGTGTTTTATAGAAGCAGAGAGGCCAAAATAGGTATTTAAAACAGTTATATAATGTTCATACTGTTAATATAGTGATTAGAACTGTATACTGAACTAGTTATGTGTGTTTACCTACAGTTCCACCAATTGCAAACTACAAAGTTCACAATCCAAATTCAAATTCCATATTGCAATACAAATTGCATACAACTATACCCGATCATACTCAACCAATCTGAAAATAGTTACTGCTAACTGCATATTGCAAATTGAGATCAAATTCAGCAAGTATAACTATTAGTTAGACCTCAAATATACCTGAGAGATTAGAGAGATCACAAAGTGCTTGAATAACTTAAAGTGAGAGTACAGATACTCAAGAGAGAAATATATCCACCATTTTTTGTTGAATGACAAGATTGAACAGTTGAACAACCATCTTATGCATGCTGCCATTTTGTGATATCTTTTTAAAATGTTTTATGTACATGGACTATCTGCTGCAGAGGCGGCAGTGTTATATACAAAGAAAAGTTGAAGTTAATAAAGAAGTTATTTCAAGCATTTGGTGTGCTCTTTAAACCTACTGTTTCCATAGAAAGGCGCTAGAGGAATTTCAGAGAAATAGACAGTCTGGTTGGACTAAAAATTCTGAGATATCAAAATTCTTCTAATGCCACAGCGCAAAAGGCACTTCATAGTGCTGCACCTGCCACAGATGTGCTGCTGATGGCATTCCTACCTGACAGCGTGGGCTCTGTGGAAGCAGAAGGCGAAGGCAGAGGAGGAGGAGGTAGAAGTTGCCAACACAGCTGGGGCACCGCCAGCACCTGAGAAGGGAGGGTTAGCATGGCCAAAATGTGGAAAAGCTTTGTCAACACGCCACATACAAAATGCATTGGCCAAGCATCTCACTTTATAAATAAGCGTAGCATTAGCACTATAATTTTTGTGACTATGGCATTGTTGTACTTTATCTGATTTGCAGGGTGCTGCTGCATTGTCTCTTTTTTCTTCTAGGTCTTTGCCATGGCAGCGTGCACCTGCGCACTGGGAGGTGCTGACTAACCCCCTTTTTTTGCAGATTTACAATGCTGGAGATGTGGCTCTCCAGCGAGTCGTGCACTCATGATTAGCCTGTCTGCCCCATAGGCTGACTTTAATTAGTTTCAGTATAAGGCCGAATGCACACGGCCGTTTTTCACGGCCGTGAGCGGTCCATGGAACCGCGGCCTGGATTCCTGCTGAGAGCAGGAGCGCATGGCGTCATTGGTTGCTATGACGCCGTGCGCTCCCTGCTGCCGCCACAGTACAGTAATACACTGGTATAGATCATACCAGTGTATTACTGTATTGCGGCGGCAGCAGGGAGCGCACGGTGTCATAGCAACCAATGACGCCGTTCGCTCCTGCTCTCAGCAGGAATTCAGGCCGCGGTTCCACGGACCGCTCACAGCTGTGAAAAACGGCTGTGTGCATTCGGCCTAAAGCTGTAGCCTGCTCTCACTACATTCATTGGAATCTGTCTAGCACAAGGAAAGGTATAGAGTGGGCTCGGCATGCATGTTGGTACCTGCATCCCTTGTAATGGAGGCCATTATGGCACCAAAAATGGTAAAAGGCAGAGTGGATCCAGCATGCATGTGGATCCCACACTCCCTGAATTTTATGGCGACCATTATGGCGCATAACAGGTAGTATTTAGTGTTAGGACCTGTCTAACAGAGATCGCCTTGACGTACGGCAGACGAACTCAGATGGTTTTGTACAAAATGCATTGGCCAAGTATCTCACTTTATAAATAAGCATAGCATTAGCACTACAATTTTTGTGACTATGCAATTGTTGTACTTTATCTGATTTGCAGGGTGCTGCTGCATTGTCTTTTTTCCTCTAGGTCTTTGCCATGACAGCGTGCACCTGCGCACTGGGAGGTGCTGACTAACTCTCTTTTTTTTTGCAACCCCTTTAAGCGGTATTCCCACCTTAGATGTTTATGGCATATCAACATATATCAGAAGCTGTAGTATTAAATGCAGATACAGCCATATTAATAACAGAAGATGTGAGATGTGGAAACAGCTGTCATTGTCTGAACACTGTTTGTGTAAATCAATTTAAATGATCTGGACTGACATTATTCTGTTTGGCCACAAGATGCCACTGTTACCTAAACACAGCTAGCAGACAGCATATTTTCCATATTCATGAGAGGTGGAGTTACAAAGCCTGTAGAAGAAAGGGAGCAGCCATCTTAAAGGAAGCTGAGACTGAGGAATTGTGTGAGCAGAGTATCCATTGACATCCAGGTGTGGGAGCATCCCTCAGTGACCAGAGCTGCATCTAAGTGAAGCTGATCATGTCCAAAACCTTGATCCTATCCAGAGGAATGAGGATTGCTTCCAGGAGAGCTGAGGAGCAAAGCAACATACACTGCGGTACCGCATGCTTATTGGAGAAGCTTTTGGTCAGTTCATAGTCACCAGCGGATGCAGAGCAGACTAGGGTCGGTAAGACTTATTGTGCACACGCCTCATCACAGTGTTGGCGCCTAGAATTCTAGAGACTGAGACCATATCACGATCGGCGTGACTATCACATACGTGACACAGAGGGAGGGAAAGAGGAAGGCCCTGCCCAAGTGAGAGGGAAGGTGGTGACCCCTGACTCACCTTGCGGCTGGCACCTGGCTGCCCTGACGTCCGTAGACGGGTTCCTCACCCGTACGCCGATCACGTGCCTAAACCCTGGCTTTCCCTCAGATGAGCCCTAGATAGTGAACAGGGCGGTGGGAACACTAGTCCGCACCACTAGCTCTAAAGGAAAACACCAAGGGGAGGACAGACAACACAGACTAAACATATAATCCCAGGTGGGCGACAACAGGAGACAACAAAGGCCCAACAGGGATCCGGAGGGTAGCTCTCTGGAACAACAACCAGGATACACAGCTCCAGTGGGTCAGCATAGATGTCCAGGCAGGAAGCTCTATAACTGGCAACTAGAGAAGTGTGAGAGGAGATTATAAAGAGGTTGGGAGTGGCAGACAAGAAACAGCTGAGGAGGAGAAGCTACGGGTCCCTGAGTGAGACAAAAAGGATTGCAAGGCAAACACAGAAAACAATCACTAAGAAACACCGTGATCTTTAGACATAGAGCGCGCAGCCAACCGCTGCGACTTCCTGACCCCGGGTATAACGGAGTCAGACGTGGCTCTTGACACCCTCGTGACAGTACCCCCCCTTTCACGAGGGGCCTCTGGACACTCAGGACCAGGTCTCTCAGGATGAGAGACATGGAAAGCCTGAATTAACCTGTTGGCGTTTACCTCTGACGCTGGAACCCACATTCTTTCCTCGGGACCGTAACCCCTCCAATGCACCAAATACTGAAGAGAGCGGCGGACCCGACGAGAATCAACAATTCTGGATATTTGAAACTCCAGATTACCATCCACAATAACAGGAGGAGGTGGCAGCGGTGATGGTTCTAGAGGTGGAACATACTTCTTGAGCAACGACTTATGGAAGACGTTATGGATCTTAAAAGTCTGAGGTAGCTCCAGGCGAAAAGCCACAGGGTTAATGACGGCTACAATTTTATAAGGACCAATGAACCTAGGACCCAGTTTCCAAGAGGGAACCTTCAACTTAATATTCCTAGTAGACAACCACACATAGTCATTCACTCCTAGGTCCGGACCTGGCGACCGTTTCTTATCGGCCATGCATTTGTATTTACCACTCATATTTTTCAAGTTAGCTTGCACCTTCTGCCATACCGATGAAAGAGATGAAGAAAACCGTTCCTCTTCGGGAACCCCAGAAGACCCCCCCTCTTTGAAAGTACAAAATTGGGGATGAAAACCGTATGCACCAAGAAATGGTGACTTGCCAGTGGATTCCTGACGGCGATTATTTATGGCAAACTCGGCTAACGGTAAATATGATGACCACACCTCTTGGTTTTCAGACGCAAAACACCTTAAATATGTTTCTAGGTTTTGGTTGGTACGCTCAGTCTGTCCATTTGACTGAGGATGGAAAGCTGAGGAAAAGGACAAGTGTACCCCCAAACGGGTACAAAAAGCTTTCCAAAACTTAGAAATAAACTGGGTTCCCCGATCCGAAACCACATCGGAAGGGGCCCCGTGAAGCTTCACGATTTCACTGATAAACACCTGAGCAAGAGTCTTAGCATTAGGAAGTGCGGGTAACGCAATAAAGTGTACCATTTTGCTAAACCTGTCTACTACTACCAGGTTAACTGTTTTACCCGCAGACAAAGGTAAGTCAGTGATGAAATCCATTGATAGATGTGTCCATGGCCTATTGGGGATGAAAAGTGGCAATAAAGACCCTGCTGGACGTGTATGAGAGACTTTCGCGCGTGCACAAGTAGAACAAGTAGACACGAAATCTATTACATCCTGACGCAACCTTGGCCACCAAAAACGATGAGACAATAGCTCCAAGGTTGCTTTACTACCCGGGTGCCCAGCAAGTGCCGAATTATGATGTTCCTTTAATAATTCAAGACGCAGGTTTAACGGTACAAACAATTTCTCTGAGGTGCAAGAGGCCGGGGCGTCCCCCTGGGCCTCTAACACCTTTCCCTCTAGAACAGAGTGTACAGCAGAGACAACCACTCCTCTTTGTAAAATAGGTACCGGATCACTAACATTACCCCCTCCAGGGAAACTACGAGACAATGCGTCTGCCTTGGTATTTTTTGCCCCAGGACGATAGGTGATTACAAAGTTAAATCTGGTAAAGAATAGCGACCACCTAGCTTGTCTAGGGGTGAGACGCTTAGCCGATTCTAGGTACAGAAGGTTTTTGTGGTCCGTAATTACCGTGACGGGGTGGATTGCTCCCTCTAAGAAGTGACGCCACTCTTCAAACGCCAGTTTAATCGCCAACAGTTCCCTATTTCCAATATCATAGTTCTTTTCTGCTGCAGATAATTTTTTGGAAAAGAAAGCGCAAGGACGCCATTTGCCAGGAGACGGACCCTGAGACAATACAGCCCCCACTCCCACCTCTGACGCATCAACTTCAACAATAAAAGGCTGGGAGACATCAGGTTGAATTAGAACAGGTGCCGAGGTAAATCTCTCTTTTAGAGAGGAAAATGCAATTTTAGCGGCGTCAGACCATTTAGAAAAATCAGTCCCCTTCCTAGTCATGTCAGTAAGGGGTTTAACGATCACTGAATAATTTTTAATGAACTTTCTGTAGAAATTTGCGAAACCCAAAAACCGTTGTAGAGCTTTAAGGTTCTCAGGAAGATCCCAATCTAAAATTGCCTGGTCCTTCCCAGGATCCATACGGAAACCTGAAGCAGATAATAGATATCCCAGGAATTGTATTTCCTGAACTGCGAAGACACATTTTTCAATTTTCGCATATAATTTATTCGTCCGTAGGACCTGCAGTACTTGCCTGACATGTACTTCATGTGTTTTCAGATCAGCCGAATAAATTAAGATATCATCTAGGTATATGACTACAAACCTGCCGATGAGATGACTAAAAATATCATTAACGAAATGTTGGAAGACAGCAGGGGCATTGGTCAGACCGAAAGGCATGACTAAATTTTCGTAATGCCCCTCAGGGGTGTTAAAAGCTGTCTTCCACTCATCCCCTTCCTTGATACGAATCAGATTGTAGGCCCCCCTAAGATCAAGTTTGGAGAACCACCTAGCACCCGCAATCTGATTAAAAAGGTCAGGAATGAGAGGAAGAGGGTATGGGTCTCGGATGGTTATCCGGTTTAGCTCACGGAAATCTAGGCAAGGACGCAGGCCCCCATCTTTCTTTTTAACAAAGAAAAACCCTGCAGCCACGGGTGAAGAAGAGGGTCTGATGTGTCCCTTAGCCAGACTCTCGGAGATATAATCTTTCATGGCTTGTCTCTCGGGACCCGAAAGATTATACAACCTGGACTTGGGTAATTTTGCACCGGGAATCAGGTTAACCGGGCAATCATAAGGACGATGAGGTGGTAGCTTCTGACAACCCTTTTCAGAAAAAACGTCCTCAAAGTCTGAAATAAATGTAGGTAGGGAAGCTATGGAGGCGATTAAGCAATTGTTATTTAAGCAATTCTCTCTGCAATGCTCACTCCACTCCAATATCTCCCTGGCCTGCCAATCCACCACTGGATTGTGCGCTACCAACCAGGGAAGACCCAATACCACAGGAGAGGGAAGGCCCTCCAGAACGTAACATGAAAGACACTCATTATGGTGGTCCCCTACCCGAAGGTGTAAGTTATGGACAATGTGAGTGAGGTTTCTCTGAGACAGAGGAGCAGAATCAATAGCGAATATGGGAATAGGTCTCTGCAGCGTACAGAGAGACAAACCCATAGTGCGGGCAAAATGGGCATCTATCAAATTTACCCCTGCACCACTGTCTAGAAAAAAAGAAATAGACTCCGTCTTAACACCAAAAACAATAACCGCTGGCAACACAAATTGAGATGTTCGTATGGAGGAAACGTATACCCCCCGGCTGACATCCTCCGCACAGCCTGGGGTTAGTAGTTTTCCGACGGTCTTTTGTTTTTGAGAAAGGAGGGACAGACATTAATGAAATGACCCCTCCCCCCACAGAAAAAACAAGCCCCCCACCTACGGCGAACCTTAGGAGGACGGACCTGACGAGAAGTTCCTCCTAGCTGCATAGGCTCATCTAAGTCATTACAGACTAACTGCTGCTTGGGAGAGGTTACCGATTGCTCAGGAATTTTCGATCTCTCCCTAAGACGTCTATCTATCCTGATAGAGTGAGACATAACAGCATCAAGGGAAAGGGGGGTCTCATACAGTGCCAGCGCATCCTTAACCCTTTCAGATAACCCAGAGCAGAACTGACTCCTGAGAGCCGGGTCGTTCCACTGAGTATCCGTAGCCCACCTGCGGAACTCTGAGCAATATTCCTCTGCTGGCCGATCTCCCTGTAGGAGTCTCCGTAACTTCGACTCAGCCAGGGCGACACGGTCAGGGTCATCATATATGAGACCCAAAGCCCCAAAAAATCCCTCCACTGACCGGAGAGCCTGGGAACCAGGGGGTAACGAGAACGCCCAGGATTGCGGGTCCCCCTGAAGCAGGGAAATAACAATCCCCACCCGCTGTTCTTCATTACCTGAGGAGTAAGGGCGCAGCTTAAAATATAATTTGCAGGCCTCACGGAACGACACAAATTTGTCTCTTCCCCCAGAAAATCTGTCAGGAAGAACAACCTTGGGTTCTGTAACAACCTGGTTACCCATAGCAACCGCTGGGCTTGCGGTCTGCTGCATTTGCTGCTGTTGTTGGAGGACAGACGCCTTCACTCCTGCCACCTCCAAAGACAGGCCTTGAAGCTGTTTTGCCAAAGCAGCAATAGGATCCATATTGGATTCTAAGTAGAGAGAAAAAAAAAATTTTATTTTTTTTTCTCTCAAAAAATAAGGGCCAGTTATAATATCACGATCGGCGTGACTATCACATACATGACACAGAGGGAGGGAAAGATGAAGGCCCTGCCCAAGTGAGAGGGAAGGTGGTGACCCCTGACTCCTGGCACCTGGCTGCCCTGACGTCCCTAGACGGGTTCCTCACCCGTACGCCGATCACGTGCCTAAACCCTGGCTTTCCCTCAGATGAGCCCTAGATAGTGAACAGGGCGGTGGGAACACTAGTCCGCACCACTAGCTCTAAAGGAAAACACCAAGGGGAGGACAGACAACACAGACTAAACATATAATCCCAGGTGGGCGACAACAGGAGACAACAAAGGCCCAACAGGGATCCGGAGGGTAGCTCTCTGGAACAACAACCAGGATTCACAGCTCCAGTGGGTCAGCATAGATGTCCAGGCAGGAAGCTCTATAACTGGCAACTAGAGAAGTGTGAGAGGAGATTATAAGGAGGTTGGGAGTGGCAGACAAGAAACAGCTGAGGAGGAGAAGCTACGGATCCCTGAGTGAGACAAAAAGGATTGCAAGGCAAACACAGAAAACAATCACTAAGAAACACTGTGATCTTTAGACATAGAGCGAGCAGCCACCCGCTGCGACTTCCTGACCCCGGGTATAACGGAGTCAGACGTGGCTCTTGACACCCTCGTGACAGCATCCCAGCCGATTCTATAAATGCTCAATTGCTGATAAATCTGGTTACCGGGCAGATGAGCAAGTGTAATCTGGTGGAGACATTCCTAGGAAACCCTTGTTGTGTGTGGGCGAGCATTGTCCTGCATTGTGTTGGCTAAATGGCAGTTGTCAGCCATGCCATGAGAGGAACACGTGTGGCTGCAGGATATACTGCATATATCACTGAGCTGATAGTGCCCCTCATATCATTGCAAGGGGTGACTGACTGTCGTATGTGATGGCACCTCAGATCATTACACCAGTAGTCGAGGCAGTGTATCACTCCACAGCAGAGGAAGGATTGAATTGCTCACCACCAGGCCTCCATACTTGTACTCGACTATCAAGGGATCACAAACAGAACATAGATTCCAGTCCATAGCAGTCCAATATGGTTCCAGCCTGTAGAAGACCTTTACAAACAAAGCCGATGGTTGCTGGCTGTCAATGGCAGGACACATAAGAACCTGGAAATGGTCCGGGCAGAGACAGGTATGTAATGAAAAAGGCACCTGTGTCTGGATGGTGGACAACAAA
The DNA here is from genome assembly GCF_014858855.1 of Bufo gargarizans. Lineage (NCBI taxonomy): Eukaryota > Metazoa > Chordata > Amphibia > Anura > Bufonidae > Bufo > Bufo gargarizans. Next base: position 39,816,156 of record NC_058082.1, on the reverse strand, counting down.
ACTTTGGGAGCTGCTTGTGCTTGTCGATGGATCAAGTGATCCTCTCTATTGGTGGTCTGTTTGAGCCTGTTCACCATGTGTCCCCTCCTGTAGCCGCTGCTCCCAACACCTCCTAACAACTTTGTCAGAATAGCCTAGAAGCGGGCAGTTTGTTAAAATGACCATCCTTCTTCTTTCATTCCAAAAATTCTCCCTCTGAAGGTCTGTCACTGGGGAAAAATGTCTTCAGTGTGTTGTAGAAGCATGTCTAGCAGTCAACAGTCTCTTGCCAAATGGTACACTACCCAAAAGTAGCTTCTGAGAGCCTTTTTATAGGAAAATTTTGCAGCAACACAACATTTCTATCTGGGTGTGTTTTTTTTTTTACAATGAGTATATTTATGTATATATATATATATATATATATATATATATATATATATACAGTATGTATTACATAATTATATATATACATATTGTACATAATGTATAGAATAAATAGAGGCTGAAGTCATCATGGACGCTTCTTTAAGATATGCCAGCGCCAGAAAATTTTCTATCTCTCTAAATTCAGTCAGCCTTTCCTAATGTAAGTTATTCTATTAATTACTTCTTTCTAACACTTTTATTAAATCCAATCAAGGTACTGCATCATTAAAATTCTGGGACTCGGTTATGACGGCTATTAGGAATTTTAAAGCCTAGTTATTCATACCTAGTGCCCTTAAACGTGCAGAATCCATGTACTTTACATTTCTTACATCTTTAATGTATTTGCTTGATTTAAGCAGGTTCTTCATCTCCGCATTATCCTGCTGTATGTAGGATGTACTATCTATATATACAGTATATCCAATTCCTTTTACTTATTACTGGTGCCTAAAAGTTACTGGATTCTTGATTATAAGACGGTTCTATAAAAAAAAGAAAAACACTTTTCTAAGTAGCTTAAAATGGTTATGCCGTGAAAATACATTCAACATTTTTCAAATTTTTTAGTCTCTCTCCCTGTAGCTAGAGATGGCCTTGCGGTTCGCCCGGCGGTCGTTTCACGGTGAACTTTGCTTGTTCGCGATTCGCCGAACATGCGAACATATGGCGATGTTCGCATGCGCCATATTCTCTTGCATTGCGCCAAACTTTGACCCATGACACATTCATCAGGTGGGACAAAACTGCCAATTGAGACGTTTCAGCACATGGACACCCCCCCCCCACCCTATAACAGAACCCGATCTGGCAGCCATTTTACATTCTGTGTTTTGCCAGTGTAGGGAGAGGTTGCTGTGTGGAGCAGGGACAGGCTGTTAGGGACACCAAACTCTAGCTAATAGGGCCACAAAAGTTCTTTTAAGGACTGGTATAGGGAGTGCTATCGATAGGTGTAATATACTGAGGGTTGTGATATACTTATAATATACTTTCTAACATAGAAAGTATATTATAGTGCATTTGTATTGTGCAGAAGTTGTGTGCGGTTCTGCTGCGATACCGCAGCTATATAGAGGGCCAAGCACTATTGGAATAACTAATTTCAACTGGTGTGATATACCTGTTGCCCCCAAAAAAACTGATTGAGGGGTGTGATATACCTATAATATACTTTCTAACATAGAAAGTATATAGTGTAATTGTATTGTGCAGCTGTTGTGTGTGGTTCTGCTGCGATACCGCAGGTACATAGAGGGACAAGCGATATTGAAACAACTATTTGCAACGGGTGTGATATACATGTTGCCACAAAAAAAATAGAGGGGTGCAATATACTTGCTTCCACCAAATACTGATTAAGGGGTTTGATATACCTGCTTTCACAAAATATTGATTAAGAGGTTCTACATACATGTTTCCACAAAATACTGATTGAGGGGTGTTATACCTGCTTACTCAAAATACTGATTAAGGGGTTTGATATACCCGCTTTAACAAATTACTGATTGAGGGGTGCAATATACCTGCTTCCACCAAATATTGATTAAGGGCTTCTATATACCTGCTTCCACAAAATACTGATTAAGGGGAATGATATGCCTGATTCCACAAAATACTGATTGAGGGGTGTGATATAACTGCTTCCACAAAATACTGAATAAGGGGTTTGATATACCTGCTTCCACAGAATACAGATTGAGGGTTGCGATATACCTGGTTCCACCAAATATTGATTGAGACCTACGATACCCCTGCTTCCACAAATTACTGATTAAGGGTATTGATATCCCTGCTTCCACCAAATATTGATTGAGGCCTACGATATACCTGCTTCCGCAAAATACTGATTAAGGGGTTTGATATACCTGCTTCTAGAAAATACAGATTGAGGGGTGCGATATACCTGCTTCCACCAAATATTGATTAAGGGGTTCTATATACCTGCTTCCACAAAATACTGATTGAGGGTGCGATATACCTGCTTCCACAAAATACTGACTAAGGGGTTTGATATACCTGCTTCCACCAAATATTGATTAAGAGGTTCTATACACCTGCTTCCACAAAATACAAATTAAGGGGTTTTTATATACCTGTTTCCACAAAATACTGATTGAGGGGTGCGATATACCTGCTTCCACAAAATGCTGTTTAAGGGGTTTGATATACCTGCTTCCACAAAATACAGATTGAGGGGTGCGATATACCTGCTTCCACCAAATATTGATTAAGGGGTTCTATATACCTGCTTCCACAAAATACTGATTAAGTGGATTGATATACCTGCTTCCACAAAATACTGATTAAGGAGTTTGATATATCTTCTTCCACCAAATACTGATTGAGGCCTGCAATATACCTGCTTCCACAAATACTGCTTTTCTCTAGGGACTTTGGCACAGGGTCATTTTGAAAATGACAGGCAGCCGGATTTTTACAAGCTAATAAAGAAGTTGACTAGAAGCCCCTCTTAGATGTTGGCTGCATCCATCTTCCTCCATTCTATAGGCGATCCGGGCAAAGGTTTTTTTTTGGTGTCCCGGTGTCTTGAGTTTATCCGGGCTACCACCCCCCCCTGTGAAGTGAGTGTACATCTTTCATTTTTAACTTACTGATACTGCATTTTAATTCTATTTCTGTGGCACCGTATTTATAACTCATAAACAATACACCATCAGGTGTTCTTTCTCCTTACTAAGTTTCCTAATTTGAAAAGGTAATACTAACTAATCCCTTAGTTTTAAAAGGGGATCTGGCGCTCTCAAGTTGGGACTAAAGTTGTCCTTGTGCCTTGGGTCTAACATTTGTACCCAATGACCATAGACATTTTGTCTACTATATGTACTTCACATGTCGATTGGTTATCCGCATGGTTTACCCCACGGACAGCCTTTTCACTATTTCCGCTGTGTCCTATATTCCTAAATAATATATATACTTTTTTTCTTTTTTTTTATCCAGCTATCAATATCCCTAATTTATTTACTTAACACCCTTATAGCCAGTCTACCCACTATTACTCTTCACCCATTGGCACCTTCAGTTGATCCTTTCTTTAAGATATACTTTCCTCAAGATCTGATTAACCCTCACCTTTTTTCTCTTTTTACATAGGCAGATGAAGAGGCAGGCCGTTCCGCAGGGGTGGTAGGGGTCAGGCAGGTGCACAAGGCCAGAGCCTATGTGGGAAGTTGCAGAAGGTGCGTGCGATTACGTCAAAGGACACACCAGAGTTGGTTGAGTGGCTCACTCAACCGTCCGCTTCTGCATCCTCCTCATCCTATGTTTCTGCACCCTCCACTCTCTGCTGTGTGCACCCCCAAAGACACCACCACCACCATAGCCACTCCACTTGAGTCAAAGGAATTATTTTCCCATCAATTCCCAGACCATACCAATGTGCAGCCATTCTTTGCATCGGATGAGAAAAAGGAGGTAGTAATGGCCGCCACCCAGCGGTCTGACAAGAGTACCCAGATCAGCCCAAGGAGGGTGGTCCCCTCTGTTGCTGCCTACTCCGAGATCTCTGTCAGTGGTGGTGAAGGTGACGATGATGACGGGTCGATGGACGTCACGTGGGTGCCCACAAGAAAGGAAGAGGATAGGAGTTCAGAGGGAGAGAAGGAGGTGAAGCAGGCAAAACACGCAGTGCACCGGAGGCAAAAAGCAGACTGCAAATGTATCTGGAGCAAGCCATCCACCATGCACTGCCACATCTTGCGCTCCCAGGACACCGGCACATGACTCCGCAGTGTGTTCTTTTAACGTGTCAGCTGCTGACAATAGTGTTGCCATCTGCAGCCTGTGCTGTCAACGCATAAGTTGCGGTAAGCCCAACACTCACCTAGGGACGACCACCTTAAGAAGGCACCTGGCCTCCCATCACCGAGCCCAGTGGGAGCAAAGCCACACTCCCGGCGCTCCACGTCCTGCCTCTTCTCCTTCTCCTCTCTCCTCCCATTTGTCCTCCACTCCACTTTCCACTGTGCTGTCTTCGCGTTCATCTGGCAGAAGGCAGGCTTCTGCGGCCCAAATGTTCGAACGAAAAAAGTTGATGACACTGGATATCCCTCTTGCACAATGGTTGACCACTGGCTTGTTGGAACTGCTAGCCTGCCAACTACTGCCATATAAACTGGTGGACTGGGAGGCCTTTAGAAAATTTGTGGCCATTGGCACACCACAATGGAAAGTCCCTGGAAGGAAATATTTCTCCCAGAGCTATATGTCCATGTTCAGTGGCAAGTGAATATATCTCTGGCACACAGTGTCGGTGCCAAGATACATCTGACCACAGACACGTGGTCTAGCAAACACAGACAGGGAAGGTACATAACTTTTACTGTCCACTGAGTGAACTTTCTGACGACCGTCAAGCATGTAACCCGTGTGGATTTGGTGTTACCGCCACTGATTGCATGCAGGCCTGCCTCTTCTTCTCCTCCTCCTACTCCATCCTCAGTCTCCTCCTCGGCTGACTCCTCCTTTTCCACTGCTACCGCCTCTTCCCCTGCACCCCCCAAGCTCCCCAGAACCTATTCGACGTGCCTCATTTGATGAGATCACCAAAGTGGTCAGTCGCAGCCAGGGCGCCATCAGTGACATTGGACCTTACGCCTTCTTTCAGGAGCGTGCATTGCGTTGTGTCATTGATCAAGCCGTTGAGGAGCAGGAGCTGGAAGATGAGAAAGTCTCAATGCTGAATGAATTCCCAGGCAGTGGCTACTCCATCTGAGACAAGTCAGCAGCAGTGTGAAGAGGAGTCAGAGGAGGAAGTTGGCTGGGGGGAGGAGCAAGAAGAGCAGGCTTTGAGGAGGACTTTAAACTTTTCAGGGATCCCTGGTGTTGTCCGTGGCTGGGGGAGGAGACTGAGGACAACATTCTCCTGGGCGATGAGCAGGAGCCAGGGCGCTCCACCGGTTCATATTTAGTGCAAATTGGGGCCTTCATGCTCCAGTGTTTCAAGAGGGACCCCCGTATAATAAGCATTAAGGGCAAGGACCAGTACTGGGTGGAAACGTACTTAGAACCCCCGTACAAACACAATATGGCTGACATGTTACCAGCATCACAGAGGGCTGTCGGAATGCAGCATTTCCAGGCCTTGCGAGAGATTCTGCATTCTGCGCTGGCAGAGGAATTTCCACCCACAGCTAAACAGGTGCGGGTACCAATCCTACCGCGCCTGCAAGAAGAGGGCGGTTTTTGTTGGTCACTTCAGATATGAGATCATTCTTGCAGCCAACCCATCAATAGCCACCCTCCGGATCCAGCCTCAGGGAACGCCTAGACCGACAGGTGTCCGACTACATCGGGTTAACGGCTGATGTGGACGTTCTGAGAAGCGAGGAACCCCTGGACTACTGTGTGTGCAGGCTTGACCTGTGACCAGAGCTGGCTCAATTTGCCATGGAACTCTTGGCTTGCCCCTTGTCGAGTGCCCTGTCCAAAAGGACGTTCAGCGCAGCAGAGGGGATCGTGACCGATAAGCGCACTCGCCTAGCTCATGACAGTGTGGACTACCTCACATTTCTAAAAATGTATGAGGCATGGATCTTGGAGGAATTCAACACCTGTGACGACCATGTGTAATTGAATTTCCTCATGCCAGCCCACACATATCAGACATCACCCAGAACAAAGAATGGTCCTTGTCTTATGTATATACAGCGGCATAAAAGGCCTTTACTGTCAGGTGAATGCCTAATTTTTGGGGCCTGAACTGGCCTAGAGTAAAATTGTTATTCAGTGACCACCTAATGTACCTCCAGCCACATAATCACTTGTTCATTTCTGTCAGATGAATGCCTAATTTTTGGGGCCAGTACTGGCCTACAGTAAAATGTTTATCCAGTGACCACATAATGAACCTCCAGCCACATATCACTTGTTCATTTCTGTCAAGTGAATGCCTAATTTTTGGGGCCTGTACAAGCCTAGAGTAAAATGTTTATCCACTGACCGTCTAATGTACCTCCAACCACATAATCACTTGTTCTTTTCTGTCAAGTGAATGCCTAATTTGGGGGGCCTGTACTGGCCTACAGTAAAATTGTTGTTCACTGACAGTCTAATTTACCTCCAGCCACATAATCACTTGTTCTTTTCTGTCAGGTTAATGCCTAATTTTCTAGGCTCCAGCAGGGCACATTTTTGAGAGTTTCCCTTTAAAATGCATAAAAATGGCCCCTGATTAAAATACATATTTTTTGTGGGAATTTTTGCCATTGATCCCCCTCTGGTATTTCACTGTCCATGTTGTGGGACTATTTATGCACTTCTGGCTGCAAATATGAACTGAAAGTTTTTCAGGTTTGCTTGCCAATAAAACGAATGGGGCCCACCGCGAACGAGCGGTTCGCCAACATTTGATGGCGAACACGCATGCACATTTGTGAACCGTCGAAGCCAATGTTCGTCCATCACTACCTGTAACAGCTTCTAACAGTAGATTGGCCTGGTGGCAGTTGAAGGTTGGAACTGAGCATGTGCGTCCACCTCAGAGATGGAACTGTGGTGGATGAAGAAATAAGAAAAAGAAAGACAGCAAGTGGTGCTGTACAGATATATTTTATATTTAAACTCAGTGGTTATTATTTAATTACATGCGACCATAGAACTATTCAGAAGCAGGTGATGGTGAAAAAAAAAGTGAAATATTCTTCATGGGACAAGCCCTTTTACTGTCTGTGAAGACAAATTTAGATTAACAACTATGGGAGCTTGAATTTGGTTTTCATGGAAGGGCCATGAAGAAGCCTTATAGATTCATCTCAATGTCAGATGGAGTTCCGTAAAGCTGACATAATTTTTCTCTAGAGAAGTGATGACGAATTCTTTGGGGTAATGAATTAAAACCACGCCTTCTCACAGACTGAGGCAGGGGCGTTGCTAGGGCCTTTTATCCGGGCCCAGGGCCCCGAATCAATCTACCACTGTCCCGAACCTCGCACCAGCAGCAGCCCCAACAACTAGCATCCGATCCGATTCCGCCGGCCAGTTCTTGTTTCTGCAGGCCTGAACAGACGAGCGTGGTGCCGGTGCCACTGCAGTGCCTACTCCACTGTACTCACTGGCATCTGGCCCAGCCATATTGTTGAAACGTTCAGTCGCCCTCGTTCTCTGACTGCCAGCCAGGCCCAGGCATAGTCAGTCAGCGTCGACTCAGCTAGCCAGAGCCAGCCCAGCCTCCAGTGTTCAGCACTAGTCGATTCAGCATGAGCCACCCCAGGTAGTAGGTACTACTGGTATATTCTCCTGTATATTATTTTATATGTACAGCTGGCATGAAACTGGGGGCAATTTACTTAATGTGGGGTAGTATGGTGGGCAAATTACTTAATGTTGAGCAGTGTGGGAGGCAAATTACTTAATGTGGGGGCAGTGTGGGGGCAAATTACTTAATGTGGGGCAGTGTGGGAGGCAAATTACTTAACGGGGGGAAAATTACTTAATGGGCGCAGTTTGGGGGGCAGTATTACTAATGAGGGCATTCTAGAAGGGAATTACTATTGGTGGGACTATAAGGGGTACTATTACTATGAGGAAGATTATTTGTATGGCACTTATTTTTCTTCAGGATAGTATTTAGAGGTATTGAGGGGCATAGTAAGCAGTAGGATAACACTGTGGGGGCTCCAGGTTGGAGGATGATAATAGAAATATGAGGAAGCTAAGATGTCTGTGTGTCACACTCTGCAGAGACGAGGAGGCTGAGAGAAGTTGTCAGGACCGAATGGAGAAGATGATGACAGAGAAGATCTACATCAGAGGTGACGTCACCAGGGAGGCCCTGGATGTGAGAGGTATGTGCTGCTGTATAGCAAGTAGAGCAAAATGCAGTGTGCGGTGGTGGGGGGTGGACTTAGAGAATTGGGCCATATTCATTGGGGCTTGTGCCCCGGAGCTTTTTCGACCCTAGCAACGCCCCTGGACTGAGGTGTAAGAGGCAGCCCTGATCATCCAGCAACATTTCCAACACATATATATATAGCAGACTGTCATGTTTCCCTCCAGCCACCAGAGGCCACTGTGGCTGAGTAGGACAGTGTGAGGAGTTGTTTCCAGAGGACAAGGAGTTAAGTGTTTTGCCCGGGCTGAGCAGAGAGCCTGGGGTGCAGGTGTCTGAGTACACAGGAAGAAGGACGCTGTGCACTGAGAGGGAGATCCACAGGGAAGATTAGAGTGATTTCTCCCTGCCAACCTGCTGTGACATGGTATCTGGGACATTAGAGTGTGTTTGCTCTCTGACTGAGCTGATGTGTCCTGGTGCAGAAGAGAGACTGCTGTAGTGTGAGGAACTTACCAGAGGAACTGTGAGTGAATTCCAGGCCCTGCCTGATTACACGTCCAGAGCTGCTGATTATCTCTAACCAGAGTTACAGAGACTACAAAGAGAGGCCAGAGCTGAGCCACGCTGAAGCAAGCAAGCAAGCAAGCAAGCAACCAGATCGGGACCCAGACTGTATCTGCCTGCATGTGCCGGACACCGAACTGTGAGTGCACTGATGCTAACCGGAGCTAGGACATAGTGGAATAGGATTTAGTTTAGTGCACCGTAGAGGTGCACCCCGGGTAGCGGGGACAGATAGGACTACCTAGAAGAGAGTAGCCTGCTATTGTCTGTACTTGTGTTTGTGATTCATTTGGGTTCTTTATGCAAATTTCCATTATCTTTATTGTGAATTCCCAAGCTGTTCATATTGTAAATCTGCTTCTCCGGCAGTTAGAGTTCTCTTTTAATAAAGCCGGTTTCTACTTCAGCCTCCTTGTCTGCTGCACTGTACTTGAGTCCTGCTCTACGGTCTCTTCCTCTGCTGACCGTTACAAGTGGCGCTGCGAGCAGAGTACAGTCACAGAGATGGAGGCGGCTGAAGGCAATGTGCATGATGTTAATGTGAGTACCTCAGGCAATGGTGGAACCCTTGCAAGGGCCCTTCCTATTGGCACGTTGTTCAACTTGCTACCCAAATTTGATGGCCAGAACATGACACTGTCAGACTGGGTGACAAGGTTACAGAGTGCTGTTAGGATTTACAATGTCAGCCCAGAACTACAAGTAGAAATTGCTTTGGCCGCTCTCGAGGGTGAGGCCCGAAGAAATGTTCTCCTACAACCAGAAGCCACGCGCAATACATTGCAAGAGATGGTGAGATTCCTGGAAGAAATATATGGGGAAACAGCCAGTGCAGGGCACCTCCGGGCGAAGTTTTTTTACCGGATTCAACGGGAAGACGAAGGTGTCTCTCAAGACGCTACAGCCCTACAGGAAGTGTTGGCCGAGGTACAAAAAAAAGAGGCAGATGGGGTTACTGGCATGGGACCCATAGACCGGATACTGCGGGAACAATTTATTCTGGGGCTCTACAGCAATCCCCTGAAACAGGCTCTGCGGGAACGAGTCAGAGTAGACCCTACCCTAACCTTTCGACAAATTTTGGCAGAGGCCGTGACGCGAAACAAAGAAGACGGCTATGCTTCTGGAGTAATACGGACCCAGACCGTTACACCCCCCGGGGTTACAAGAAATGAGGAAGCCCTGGTCAGAGTGGTACAAGACTTGCAGAGCTCCCTGAGTACCATGCACGAAAAGTTGACACACCTGGAGAAACGGATAGAGTCGCGCCATACTACTGAGGCTGCCTATCCAGCCCGACAACAAACCTATCAGGCGACTCCGTGGGTTCCTACACCCGAATGCCCTTATGCTAGTTTACCATACCATCAAGCCCCTCATTACCCTTCAGTGGGGCCATCCAGCCAAGCTCTGAGGGCACCTCCCACTCGCAGGCAAAAAGTGGGCCGTCAAGGGGCACAGTGTTGGCGGTGTGGAGATCTAGGACATTTCGCCAGAGAGTGTCGGAATAATCCAGCTGGACGCCAAGAGCCGCCGTTAAACTACCGACCCCTGCAGTAGTGGGGCGTACTGCAGGGGAGGTGGAGAGCCAAGTTACCCAGCAAAGCTCCGAACACCTGGTCGCAGGGTGCCCCACTATACGAGCTGAGTTCGAAGGTGTTCCTGTCGACTGCTTAGTGGATACTGGGTCTCAAGTGACAACTATGCCCGAGTCATTCTTCTACCGTTACTTTCAAGCGCTGGCCAAGCCAGAACGAGAGACACTGGTCCGGGTTACAGCGGCTAACCAACAACAGATTCCTGTCACAGGGGTCGTGTGGATGAATGTACGGCTATGTGGACAGGAAGTGGGGCGGAAAGGTATCTTGTTGGTCCCCGAAACGTTCAAAGAAGATGTGCCGGTGATAATGGGCATGAATATCCTGCGAGAATTGGATCAGATCATGTTCACCAAACGGGGGCCGGGTTACTGGAAACAAGCCACCCCGCACAAACCTACCCAGAAAGCATTTCAACGGCTAATCCGTTTTTGTGGAACACAGAAAAGTGTACCAGCACACCAGGCGGTGGGAACGATCCGAGCGCCAGGAAAGGCTACCTTCACCCTTCCCCCTGGTCGGGAGACCGTGCTGACGTTACCCGTGGGAACTTTCCGTAATCTTGAAGGCATGGAGGTGTTCGTTGAACCAACAGGCCTAGGAGAGCTGGGTCAGGACGTCCTGGTGGCCCGGACGAGTACCCATAAGAGCTGTGAATGTGGGATATCTAGAAGTTCCCTTGACGCCAGGGGTGGAACTGGCTCGTGTGTACCTACATCAGGGAGAAATCCTGAGTCAGAGAGAAGTGACTCTAGCTCCGGTAGGGGATGCTGGTTGGACCCTTGCAGTTACTGCCAGTGCAGAAGAGGCGGCGACCCCAGAATGGAATGGGGGAACCATCTTGGATCAAATGGAGATAGATGTTAAGGCTCTCAGTTTAGACCAACAGCGAGCAGTTGAAACCATGCTGTGGGAGAATCAGGCTGCGTTTGCCCGCCACGCCGATGACTTTGGCTGCACGAATGCTATCACACATGATATACCGACGGGGGACACTCCACCAATTCGGGAGAGATATCGACAGATTCCGGCCAAGTTGTACCAGGAAGTGAAGACGCTATTGAAACAGATGATAGATTCCGGAGTGGTGCGGGGAAGCCAGAGCCCTTGGGCAGCCCCAGTGGTGCTTGTCAAGAAGAAGGACGGCACTATTCGATTTTGTGTGGATTACCGGCGGTTGAATGCTTGCACTGCGCGAGACTCATATCCTCTGCCACGCATCGAGGAGTCTCTGACGGCTCTAGGACGAGCCAAATACTTCTCCACCCTGGATCTAGCAAGTGGGTACTGGCAAGTACCAGTGGCTGAGCAGGACAAGGCAAAGACAGCATTCATACTCCCCATGGGGTTATTTGAATTCAACAGGATGCCATTCGGACTGACTAATGCCCCTGGAACCTTCCAGCGGCTGATGGAGAGATGCCTGGGAGACCTGAATTTTGAAGCCACTCTGATATACCTAGACGATATCATCGTATACTCTGCTACTTTTCAAGAACACTTGAATCGGCTAGGGCAGGTACTCGAGCGACTGCGATCCCATGGCCTGAAGGTAAAGCCAAAGAAGTGTCATCTCTTCAAGAGGGAGATCGAGTACCTGGGCCATAGGGTGTCCCAAGACGGAGTGCTACCGTCCCAAGACAAAGTGGCTGCAATACGACAATGGCTAGTGCCGAGAACACTGCGTGAGTTGAAGGCCTTCCTGGGACTGACTGGGTACTACCGGCGGTTCATCAAAGACTACGCAAAAATAGCGGGCCCTCTGAATGAGTTGTTGAGAGGAACGGCTGGGCAACCCAAGGGCCAAAGTATCCCCTGGGGACAGAAACAGGAAGAGGCCTTCCAGGCCCTGAAAGAAGCCCTGACATCGGCCCCCATCTTGGCTTATGCCGATTTTGATAAACCATTCATCTTAGCTACTGATGGCAGCCTCTACGGACTTGGGGCAGTCCTGTCGCAGGTACAAGATGGACATGAGAGAGTGATCGCTTATGCCAGTAGATCCTTGCGAGATACGGAGCGAAACCCCCATAACTACAGTTCCTTCCGGCTGGAACTCCTTGCCCTGGTGTGGGCTATGACGGAGAAATTTGCAGGATATCTGACAGGAGCTAAGATCTTCGTACGGACGGATAACAATCCCCTGGCCCATCTGGGTACTGCCAAGTTGGGAGCCATGGAGCAACGCTGGGCGGCTCGCCTCGCAAAGTATGACTTCTCAATTCGCTACCGCTCCGCTACAGAGAACACCAATGCTGATGGTCTCTCGAGGGTTACTTTTGAAACTCCAGTAGGGGATATGGATGAACAAAAGGAAGAAGATGAAACTCCTGACTTCCGCAAGTTCGCTCCCCCAACAGTCGCGGCCCAGACAAGTGGGGAGGCCCGTAAGCTACCCAAAGCATTGGGGAGAACTAATGAAGAATGGGGCAGATTGCAAGATGAAGACATTGGACTGCAGCAAATGAAAAGCTGGGTAACCCAGTGCAGGAAACCCAACAAAGAAGAAAGGACTGATCTGGATGCCGAGATGAAGTCCGTTCTACATCAATGGGACAGACTGGAAGTGCATGGAGCTGTTTTGTTCCGCAAGTGGCAACAGCCTGCCGACCTAGAGGCGAGGTGGCAGGTAGTGATACCCAGAAGAATGGCACGGGAGATAGCCAAAGAGGCTCATGAGTTTGGAGCTCACTTCGGGCCAGTCAAGACATACCAGTGGCTGCAGCATTATGTGTATTGTCCGCGACTGGAGGCCACAGTTGAAGAAGTTTGCCGACAGTGTCGAGTGTGTGAACTCACGAAGAGTACAGAACAGAGAGCACCCCTACAGTCCATCCAGACCACAGAACCGCTGGAAGTGTTGATGATAGACTATCTTCTTGTGGGACAATCGTCAAGAGGTCCACAGTATTGCCTGGTCATGATCGACCACTTCTCCAAGTTTGCAGTAGTCACCCCAACTCGGGACCAGACGGCCGAGTCCGCGGCACGAGCCATTTGTCAAGACTTCATTCGGGTCTATGGGTGTCCAAAGCGGATCCATTCAGATCAAGGGGCGTGCTTTCAAGGAAAAGTGATGGAAGAGCTACATCGACTGTACGGCATTGAAAAATCCAGGACAACTCCTTATCATCCCCAAGGAAACGGAGCCTGTGAGCGCTTTAACCGCACATTGCTGCAAATGCTGAGGACGCTAGAGGAAGACAAGAGGGCACACTGGCCTGACTACCTGCCAGAATTAGTCTGGGCTTACAATAATCGTGTCCACACCACCACCGGTTACACCCCATACATGTTACTGTTCGGTAGGGCTGGTCGAGAGATCGTGGAATTAAACCTAGAACAGCCAGAAGACCTAATAGAGCGATCAACCACCTCATGGGTGAAAGAACACCGTCGGCGTCTCCAGACCATTCGCCGGTTGGCAGGTCAGCGGTTACAGGAGAGAGCTCATACAGACCGTCCTCCAGTTCAGGAGGTTCCATTGCAGCCTGGGGATCGGGTACTGGTACAAGAGAAACGTCCCAGAGGCAAGTTGAGTGAGCGTTGGGAAGTACAGCCGTATAAAGTGATCAAGAGAGTGTACCCTAATGGTCCGGTCTACGAAGTGCAGGTTGAGAATGAGGAATTTGCTTCACGGACTCTACATAGGAATATGTTACGGCCATGCCGGTCCAAAGATCCCGCACCTGTTCAGAGGACACCTCCTCCTGCCCCATACTCAGAACTTGTTATCTCTGATGGAGATTATGGTGAAGACTGGTGGACTGCTCCCAACACTGAAGGAGCCTCCCAGGTTACAGGTGATGAAGGCACTGTCACAGAACCATTGCCAGCCCGTAATGGAGAGGGGCCCTCGGACACACCCGAACCTCCTATTGTGGTGGATGAATCCAGACTGGCAGTTTCTAGTGGAGAGAGTCAGGTCGTAACAGATAGCCAGGACCTCCGGAGATCCAGTAGGCTTACTGCAGGGGTTCCACCAAACAGGTACGCTGCTGATGAGTTCATTTGGTCCACCTGTATGTATTGTGGACAATGTTGTACTGCTGTATAAAAAGTTACATTAACCATTATTTCTATGGACTATATAGCAAGGCCGAGGACGGCCACCTTTAAGTGGGGAGGCATGTAAGAGGCAGCCCTGATCATCCAGCAACATTTCCAACACATATATATATAGCAGACTGTCATGTTTCCCTCCAGCCACCAGAGGCCACTGTGGCTGAGTAGGACAGTGTGAGGAGTTGTTTCCAGAGGACAAGGAGTTAAGTGTTTTGCCTGGGCTGAGCAGAGAGCCTGGGGTGCAGGTGTCTGAGTACACAGGAAGAAGGACGCTGTGCACTGAGAGGGAGATCCACAGGGAAGATTAGAGTGATTTCTCCCTGCCAACCTGCTGTGACATGGTATCTGGGACATTAGAGTGTGTTTGCTCTCTGACTGAGCTGATGTGTCCTGGTGTAGAAGAGAGACTGCTGTAGTGTGAGGCACTTACCAGAGGAACTGTGAGTGAATTCCAGGCCCTGCCTGATTACACGTCCAGAGCTGCCGATTATCTCTAACCAGAGTTACAGAGACTACAAAGAGAGGCCAGAGCTGAGCCACGCTGAAGCAAGCAAGCAAGCAACCAGATCGGGACCCAGACTGTATCTGCCTGCATGTGCCGGACACCGAACTGTGAGTGCACTGATGCTAACCGGAGCTAGGACATAGTGGAATAGGATTTAGTTTAGTGCACCGTAGAGGTGCACCCCGGGTAGCGGGGACAGATAGGACTACCTAGAAGAGAGTAGCCTGCTATTGTCTGTACTTGTGTTTGTGATTCATTTGGGTTCTTTATGCAAATTTCCATTATCTTTATTGTGAATTCCCAAGCTGTTCATATTGTAAATCTGCTTCTCCGGCAGTTAGAGTTCTCTTTTAATAAAGCCGGTTTCTACTTCAGCCTCCTTGTCTGCTGCACTGTACTTGAGTCCTGCTCTACGGTCTCTTCCTCTGCTGACCGTTACAGAGGAATATTGGCAGGGCTGGCCCTAGGGGTGTGTGACCTGTGTGAGGACACATCACCCCTCACTCCTAAAGGGGGCACTAGAAGGTTCCCGCTCCTGGGCACTCAGATTATTTGTCCAGTTTGTATCTGTGTCCATAGAATCCATAAGATTCTGAAATTGAACTAAGGGTCCATTCACACTTCCGTGAAATGTGTCCGCACCCGTTCCGCGAACAGGCATGGACCCATTCATTCTCTATAGAAACATAGAAACATAGAATGTGTCGGCAGATAAGAACCATTTGGCCCATCTAGTCTGCCCAATATATCTGAATCCTATAGGGCAGAAATGGATGCAGAGAGCACACAGTGTGCTGTCCGCTCCCGTATTTCTGGAGAGCGTCCCGAACTTCCGGTCCACGGCTCTAGAATAAAATAGAACATGTCTTATTCTTGTCCGCAATTGCGGACAAGAATAGACAGTTCTATGGGGGTACCGGTAGCGTGTATTGCGGATACGCAATACTCTACGGATGTGTGAATGAACCCTAAAAGCTTTTGGGCAGCTCCAGAAAGGTCAGAAGATCCTGCAGTTCGATTTTGATCTGTCAGCATAGTGGTTGCTAATTATTCCAATAATTATTTTCCACACAATGTTTTAAAATGCTTAAAGAGGTTATCATATGATTACTGTCAAAAATATAAACTGCTGGGGGACGGAGCCTGGCCGCTGGCGTGGATGGCTGTGTGAAAGAGCTGCTCCTCCACGTCCTAGAATTTACAGCACTATAATCAGCAGTGACCTGATCAGAAATGGTCAAATACGTCCGAGACAGGGGACTAGACCCCCCAGATATCTCATAAAGCACAACAAGATATGCAGAAATTCCTTAAAAAACGAAGCTCTCACTCTCCGGGAGCAAGCGCCAAAATGGCGACGGCACGCATGAAAGAGACGGAAGCCGAAGATTCAGAGGCGGACAGTGAGTGCTGCGGCACAACTGACGATCAGGACCTGGCACCGGTATCCAAGTCCTTCCTTACTAAAGTGCTTAGCCAAGCACTGGACAAAGGCCTTAGAACGGTCCTGACCGAATTGGCAGACATCAAAACCGAGATCTCCCAAGTGGGACACAGAGTGGAGGCCTTAGAGCAAGCAGCGCATGAACTGAGGTCGCATGCCACAGGGGTGGCTGATTGCCTTAATGGACACGCCAAAGAGCTTAATAGAGCTTTCTCTCTGCTGGAAGATCAAGAAAACCGCAGCAGGTGGCGTAATATTCGAATAAAAGGCCTACCCGAATCCTGGGCTGCTAAATCGCTACGCAAAGTAGCCATGGAAATATTTGCGGATTTATTGGAGCCTGACTCCACTGCGACAATCACAATTGAACGCATACACAGAGCCTTGAGACCCCAGCAGAAACCAAATGAGAGACCGAGAGATTTGGTCTGCGGCCTACTGTCTTTTGTAGACACAGCGCGTGTTATGGAGGCGGCACGTACTAGAGGCCGAATTTCGTATGGAGGTACAGATATTGCACTATACCAGGACATGGTGCCATCAACACTGACAAAACGGCGCATACTGAAGCCTCTGCTTGATGCCTTACGTTCACAAAAGACTCCATACACTTGGATGTACCCTTTTGGACTGTCCATACACAAGAATGGAAAACGCATCACCATACACACGCCGGATGATCTTGACAAGGCATGGGAGCACATTGGTATCCAGCCCATCGACATCCCAACGTGGCTACCGGTGGCCTACCCGACGACACTCCCGGTCCTACCACAGCTAGAACCCTGGAGAAGAGTCCAACGCACCAAGGCCAGCAAAGCGACCAAGTACCTGATGGGATCCACAGACCTTCCACCCTGAGGACTTACTACGCCAAGATCTGGTCCAGTATTGATGGGAGCATGGGAGGGTTCCGGTCCCTACCCTTTAGTTCATATATTGTATAAGGTTGAATTTACTGCCCCTTGACCACAAGTCTAGGGACCTACAGCTAGACCACTGCATACCCTAGGGGTTCGTGTTAGTCACTAACCCCCAATAAGTGTTCCGGTGCATCTTGCACCTTGTTTTGATGTTCACTAATAAGGATTTCTTGACAAAGGTTCTCAACACTTAATTACCTGATAGCTTACTCCTATATAGCTTAGGTAATAATATGTTTAAGTTTAATGTACTCAGCATCTACCTAAAAGTTCTTTATTAGTGGTGCCTGATAAGCACCATGTTTTATTTTACTTAATGTTCTCAGCATATTTAATGTATTCAGCATGTCAAATGTACTCAGCATATTTAATGTATTCAGCATGTCTAATGTACTCAGCATATTTGATGTACTCAGCATAGACATACCTAATACGTGTGTTGGTAATGATTAGACATATGTACACTTTAGTTTAATGTTCTTAATATCCTCTTGCCTGAAAGCTTAGATCTGGGGTGCTATTCCGTGATATGTCCTTAATTAATGTACTCAGCACACCTCTACCTGACAAGCTTAGAATTACATCTACTAAGCCCATTCCCCCCACCCCCACCCCTACCTGACCTCCCCCCACCCTTTCTCTCTTCCACCTCCTTATCTAAGGTCTAGGAATTTATTAGATTATATAGGTCACTAAAATAGTGCTAACATTTCTGGCTGTGATGCCTAGGTAACATGACCAGGCTAGAAGTATTCTTGTGTTTCACCCCCTTGCTATCCATATTCACCTGTTGGGATAGCCTTTATTCTACTGGCCTCATACCCAGTAATCGATTTGTTCTGTTGAACGTTTTTGCTCTCTCTACTTTATCTTCTCTTGATTTCTCTCTCTCCCATCTTTCCCTCCCTATTGGTACCTCACCCAGACCCTTCAACGTACCCACTAGACGAACTCACAGATAATATCTCTGTCCTGAAGCTAGATAATCTTATCCACTGAAATGTCTGACATAGTGGTCTCTACATTCCTCCGCCAGAGGAAAATGCAAACATTACCGAAGTGTCCATTTGCGCACTGGTATCACAGTGTACAGCCAGTTTCAGCTTTTAAAGGGGTTGCCATAGCAATCCATCAATCTTTACCCTTTACCTTCCAACAGCAGAAGGAAGACTCCTGTTAGTCAAAGGCTCAAGCAGATCGCAAGTTTACTTTGGCTAATTTTTATGTTCCAAACAAGTCTCCCGTGCATTGGCTTCTACAAGCTCTTGACACGCTTAAGCTTTTTGCTGAGGGGCAGATAATATTAGGAGCTGACCTAAATCTAGTTCTAAACCCCACTATGGATTCATCTGCGGCTAAGTCTCATGTAACCCAAAAACTTCTCAGTAGACTTCATAAGAAACTCCATGACTTACACTTAGTTGACATATGGCGTAGCCTTCACCCCACAGACAAGGACTTTTCCTTTTATTCTGTTCCACATGGGACGTACCAATGGCTAGACTACGTTTTGACCTCTGCATCTCTTCTTCCCTCTTTTAGATCAGCGGAGATTGGAACCATCACCTTGTCCGACCATGCACCGTGTTTGGCGACCTCCACCCTGGCCTCTCTACCAAAAAGAGATTGTAGCTGGAAGTTGAATGAATCTCTACTGCACAATCAACTTCATCTGGATAAGGTTAGGACCCAATTGACAGAGTACTTTGCGCTCAACTACTCCACACACAGCTCGCAACCTATTGTATGGGAGGCCCACAAGACATTTATTAGAGGCTGCTTTATCTCTTTGGGCACTAAGGTTAAGAGGGAACAACAAAAAGCCGTTCACACACTCTTAGCAGACATAGCAACAATAGAGAAAATACATAAAGCTTCGCTACGTAACGAACACCAAAAAGCTCTGACAGAAATTAAAATTCAACTCCGCGATCTCCTTAACCAAAAAGTGACGAGGCAAATGCTGAATTTTCAGCATAAAGTATACGCTCATGGAGACAAAGGAGGAAAGCTGATGTCATCCTTGCTTAAGAAAGCTAAGATTGTCACTCACATTTCCTCTATAAAACAGTCAGATGACAAACTGACTAATGAAACTCCAGAAATTGCTAAGGCCTTTTAAAGAGTTTTACTCTGCGCTATACAACCTCCATCAAACATGAACGCCTGACCGGGAACTCCAAAGGGAGCAACGCATCAGGGATTTCCTAGAATCTCTTCATCTTCCGGTTATCACACCAGAAGACTCTACGTACCTCATTAGACCAATAACAACGGAAGAAGTAGTCACCACTCTTAAAAGCTTCCCACCTGGCAAAAGCCCAGGACCAGACGGTTTGTCTTTGCTATATTATAAAAAATTCCAGGACATTCTTATGCCCAGGTTTACAGAAGTGTGCAATGCCCTACTACAGAAGTGTGCAATGCCCTACCAAAGCTGCGGGAGCTATCGCCCAATTTCCCTCCTGAACCTGGACTTAAAACTGTGGGCCAAGATCTTAGCGTGCAGGCTAGGCAAGTTCTTGCCAGCTGTGATAGGAAATGAGCAATCAGGCTTTGTCCAGGGTCAGGAGGGGAAAGACAATTCCCACAGAATATTTCACGCCATACACATGGCACATAAAAAGAAACTACCCCTAGCTTTACTTAGCATTGATGCAGAAAAGGCGTTTGATAGGGTCAACTGGCTGTTTATGAGGTTGACCCTACAACGCTTTGCTTTCCCAGATGCCTTTACGCAGGTAATCTTTACCCTTTACCAGAACCCTCACGCCAGACTGAAAGTCAATGGCACACTCTCACCGTCTTTTGACATCACCAATGGGACCAGACAGGGGTGCCCTCTATCCCCCTCTCTATTTATCTTAGTCAGGGCTTTTTTTTCTCAGAGAAAAGGTGGTGGGGCCCACTTTAGAAAAATCCACTCTGTGTGAGAGAAATTCTTATCCAGATCATTGAGGGAGTTCCAAGTGGTGGTCCCCTTTCATCATTTGGTTGTCTTTATCAGACAAATGGGAAAAAATTGATTTCTGTTTGCAAGAAGATGAAATTAATGAACAGTCGTTTGTGGTGTTTCTTTTTTGCTCTTCTGATTAGACATCCAAAGGTCTTAATCTAGATATTTTCATTAACTTGAAAACTCGCCCGGTGTCTTTATGTGATAATGAAACGAAACCAACCAAGATGCTAGCTAGCACAGTTGAATTAAAGCTACCCTCCAGTTTGACATGAAAATTAAACATTATCTAAGGAATTCTCAGTTAAGTAACCTGGTGCCCTCCTTTTCATTCCTTGTGCCACTGACCCTCCAATTCCTGGACTTCTCTGTACTCCCCCAACATGGTTTCTCAGACTACCTAATGCACACTGGGCTTGGGTAGCCTGAGACATTCTGTGTTCTCTGAATGGCTTGGACATCAAACTCAAATGAGCAGCACTGGCCATTTTGAGAACAGAGTGAGTACCCCAGGCCCAGACTACTGATGCATCAGGTAGTGTGAGAAGTTCACTGAGAACTCATTAATGTAGGCAAATAGGCATTTTTAAACAAGAGAAATCCTCTCCCTCTCTGTGCGATCCTCTCCCTCTCTGTACTCACAAACTCAGTAGCAGGCAGGCCGGGCGGCAGCGCAACTCACTGACGTCACGCGCCTGCTCCTCCCACTTTATGAATGAAGCAGGCGGAGCAGGCACGTGACGTCAGTGAGTTACGCTGCCGCCCGGTCTTCCTGCTACTGAGTTTGTGAGTACGGAGAGAGGATCGCACCGCAGAATCGCAGAGGATTAAGTTGTTCACAACTGGGTTTTATTTTGTTTGCCATGAGGGGGCGGGGTGAGTCAAAATAGGTGGCGGAACGCTGTTCCGGGGCGTTCCACCTCAAAAAAAAGGCCTGATCTTAGTAGTGGAGACACTCTTACAATTAGTCAGGCAATCACCACATATTCCAGGAGTTAAATATGGCCAGAAAGAACTAAAATGCACTGCGTTTGCGGATGATCTTCTGTTCTTAATAATGGATCCTGAGAAGGGACTAACCCCCTTTGTGAATAGTATAGAAATATATAGCTCTCTCTCTCTGATTTTATGGTGAATCACACCAAATCTGAGATATTAAATATATCTCTGCCAGAACCCAAAGTAGCTGCCCTACGCACCGACTCCCATTCCATTGGACTAAAGGGCCTATCAAATATGTAGGGATCCAAATCCCCAGAAACACCAATGATCTATACAAACACAACTATGCTCCCCTTCTAAACCCCATATTAAAGCTGTGTGTGGAGAGTTGAAGGAGCGGTACTCCCTCCAAAGGTCCTTAACCGAATTTGAGAAATTAATCTCCTCGCCGCTTGCTGCTGCCAGGAAGGTGTCGAAGCTCTACTCAATGGTAGGAGACGAGGGTGAACCTCTGAAACCTTTATACCTCAGAGAATGGGAAAATTAATTGAATAGGGTTTTAGATGTTGCAGAGGTCAAACAGGTCCTAAAAGACTCACATGGATTCTCTCACTGTACCCGTTTACAGGAGAATCACTTCAAATTACTTACAAGGTGGTACAAAACCCCTGATTTTCTCTTCAAAAGAGGGTTAGCGACTACAAGAGAGTGTTGGAGATGTGGAGAAGGAGTGGGTTCTCTGTCGCATATTTGGTGGGATTGCCCTCAGATTAAGTCATACTGGGGAGAAGTAGAAGCGTTAATTCAGAAGCTTACAACCCCAGATTTCAGACTTACACTAGAGATGGTGGCCCTAGCTCTTCCCGCCTCTCAATACTCCCCATCCAAAAGGAATCAAATTTCACACCTTATAGCTGCAGCCAAAATAGTAATTCCCCTGCATTGGCTAGATGTAAATCCTCCTTCCATACAAGAATGGAAACCAAAAGTAACTCAAATCTGCAGATTTGAAAAGATGACTGGGTGGATTAACGGGACCCATGATAAATTCCTGAGGTTATGGAGTCCTTGAAGGTCCCTGGTGGAGGTGAACCCTGATTAAGCGGACTCACCAATATGCAGATTTGGGACATCATTTGCTTATGTGTCTTTTCCTATCTTTTCTACCCCTTATTCTCAACTTCTCATTCTTACACTATTACTATACTTTCCCTAAATAACTTAAATGTGAAATCTCAAGGAAGAGAATTAGATCTGATGATTTTCCCTCTTCTTTATAGTTCCTTGCATATTAGAGGGACTTGAACAATAATGCCAATGATAATAATCCATGTATGCTTATAAATAAAGCCTATTATACAGGATATAACAGTTGTCATGGTGCCCCACTTCCCTCCTCATACCGAGCCTCTGACCCATCTGTGTAATGGTCAGCAGATGTGAAGCAGTGACAGCACACCGATATGTTATTTAAACCTGACAATGGAACACCACCTGATTATTCAGGGAGTACAGCATTTCTGCTGCCAGTTTCTTCATTAGTTTTTTTCTGCTACATTGGCCCTAACACTGCATCAAACCTGCTACATCCAGCTCTGCCACATTGGACTTGCCATTGTATCAGCTCTGATACGTTGGTCCTGCATTACATCAAGCCCTGTTATACCAGCAGTCCATGCCTGCAGATATCTCCCTGTTCCAAGAAAACAATGTATTTATGTTTTAATGTCCTGATGAAGGGGGCTGTCCGCCTCTGAAACGCGTTGACTTAGAATAAAGATTTCTTCCAACTATACGAATCTGGTTCCGAGTCCATCTGCATCAGTTCCGCAAAAAGTGTTCCTCTTTTTCACTTCAATCCACGGATCTCCTCATCCCTGAAAACCGCATCCCACGGTAAAGGGCAAAGACCCGGCAGCAGTAGCAGACATCCCCGAACGCTGGACGGGATTATTCCAGCAAGGCGATACATAGGCGTTGTGACTCATCACAACCCTAAATGGTAAGCATAATCTTTGAAAATTTGTGACAACTAAACAAATGGTACCACACACGGGGCGCTGCCTCCGCTCTTTTTTCTCTCTCTCTCTATGTTCCAAAAAAAAGCAATCTCTATAAGATGGGAACCTAACACTAAAACCTATTATAGTGCAATATTGACCACCATAAAATACAGGGAGCGCAGGTTCCATATGCATGCTGGGTCCACTCTGCCTTCTACCAGTTTTGGTGCCATAATGGCCTCCATTAAATCCAGGAATGCAGGTACCAACTTGCATGCTGAGCCCACTTTATACATCTCCTGGTGCCAAAAGGCTTCCAGTGAGTGCAGGGAGAGCAGGCTACAGCTTTATACTTACAGTAATTAAAATCAGACTATGGGGCAGACAGGCTGGTCAGGGGTGCAGCCAGCCACACTGGAGCCAGCCACACCTCCAACTGCAAAAAAAGGGGGTAGATTCGCACATCCCAATGTGCAGGTGCACGCCGCCATGGCTAGAAACGCGAAGAGAAAAAACACAATTCAACAGCACTCTGCAAACACAAATAAAGTACAATAATCCCTGTTCCAAGAGGTATAGACATTGTTGCAGGGAACCTCAAGGTCATAGCTAGTGTCGAGCGAATCTAAGTCAAACTAATTGACTTTGATCCGAATTTCAGGAAAAATTCTGTTACAGTACCTGCAAAGCCGAATTTTCTCGCGTTTCCTGGTAGTGAATCAATTCTCCCTGAAATGGCGGTAAAAAAAAAACAAAACATACTCACCTCACCCATTTGCACATGAAGAGGCCATCATGGTCATCTTGATTGAAGATACTGCACGAAATCTCACGCGCAGTGATGTATGACATCACCACACCAATCAGCGTGATGACGTCATCACGTCACCGCACAAATTGTCGTGCGGTGTCTTCACTCAAGAAGGCTGGTACGGTCTCTACATGATCAAATTGATAAGTTGAGTATTTTGTTTTTTAGTTTTTTTACCCTGATTAACCCCTGAAAGGCCTAAATGGTAGCCTCAGATGCCGCAATCCGTGATGAATGTGGCATCTGAGGGGTTCAATGATGGGGGGCGGTGCGATTGACATTCCCCGTCATTGCGCCCACTACATACAAAGAAATGTGCTTTGTCACAAAGTAAATTTTTGTGAGATTCTGTGAAGCAGCTGAATCAAATTTTCCAGAACTTCGGTCATCCCTAGTCATAGCCACAGGAGTGGTCTTGGTTAGCAACAGTGGACATGACACTAGCAACTGATAACAGGATGGGATACAGTTAGTAGGCAGAAGACATAGTCAGGAGAACTGAATTCGGGAAGTTCAAGCAGAAGATCAAGATGGGTTACAGACAGATAGCAAGGTCAAAGAACTGTCTGTCTCAGAAACCAGGAATACATTGCAGCAGGATACAGGAACCAAAGTGGATCTATTGCTCAAGCACAGGACACTGGTGTAAGTACCCTCAAAAATTTGGAGTCTGCTGGCCAATGGGTGTGGGAACAGCGGGGAAAAAATGTAAAAAGAATGTACTTAGCTTTGGCAGTGAATGGAGAAAATGGCATCATTCAAAGGACAACACTCATTTCAAGTACAAAGAGGATTAGAGAAATACTCAAATTTCCCTGTGTGGGACAAGAGACTCGTTTAGCAAAAGGGGAACTGTTCAAACTGGAATAAGCAAATAACTCAAAATCAGTGTAAAATAGATGTTATTGTAAAAATGTTGTCCATTGCTGTCCTTTTAAGGAGAAGAGGTTTATTGAAAACACGTTGCCTTTTTATTGAATTCCTTGCTATGGTTTGAGACAAAGTTCTCTCAGTATAGAAATAAGTAGAACCCTGATCCCCTTGTGTATTTACTTCTTTGACTTGACCAATGGCTGGTCCGAAATTCCAGATTAAATTAGAAATTGGACATGAACAACATGATAGGATTCTGTAAATCAAATAGCATTGCCTTCCCTATAATTTGCTTCTCGGGGACAAAAATACCAGCATTTCCACTGAGACCTGAGTTGCCTCGAAACATTAATAGCAAGCTTGTAGATTGAAGAGCTCTTGCGGAACACGGGTCTTGAAGATGAAAACCACTTCTGATTGACTTGTGTTATTTCTTCCTTGGTAAGAAATAAAATTAAGAGCTACAATTCGCCAAAAAGTTGGGGGAGCGGGACTTACGTAGTACATGCACTGACATTTACAGCACGTAAGGGCTTGACTTACTGCAGATTAACAGCTCTTTCATTGTAGGTTAATTCCCGTTGTGCTAGTGAAACGTGTCTCAAAGCAGAAACGAGCCATTAATTTATTTTATAAGAGCCCACTTTATTTCCAGATCCAGCTATCGATATTGGGTAAAATGTTGACTTAACCTTAACATTAGCGTCTGACTTTTAACTACTAATACAATATAATATCATCCCAGGATGATACTTATGTGGAGGAGCCACAGACTTGAATTTGCAACTTGGCACAATGTACGGTATGTTGATGTGGTATTTGTAAATGTGTGTAGGTATATTTATGTAACAAATAGAGTTAAAAGCTATGTACATCTTTGTGGTATTTTTTATAAATACATATTACCCATTTATGGCTAAAAAACTATTTTTTTCAATTCGTCTTTATTAAAAATGTTCAGCTGTTTCTGAGATATAAGGGTTACAATTCAGTCTCTTTTATAGCTGTCACAGTCTGTTTTCTTTGAATCCTGTCATCTGTAGTAGTTCTCTGATCTCCTGACCTCATAAACACTCATTATAGCTCAATTCTTATCAAAATGATAAGAAAATATATCAAATACCATATTTTTCGACCTATAAGATGCACCGGCCCATAAGATGCACCTAGGTTTTAGAGGAGTACAATAAGAAAAAAAAATTTCATTAGACCTCCAGACCACCAATCAGACCCCTAATGTTAATCAGACCTCAGATAACAGCCCCCCGTCAGACCCCCAATGTTAATTGAACCCCAACACCTCAGATCAGACCCCCGAGCAGACCTTAGATAAGAGCACCATGCCTCTCATCAGCCCCCAGCAGTCTCATATCAGCCCCCAGCAGCCTGTATTGCCTCATGTTTGATAAAATAAAATAAAAACTTACCTCTCCTGCTCCAGACGCTGCCGCTCCTCTGCTCCAGCTCTCTTATAACTCCTCCTCGGTCGGCTGTGCGGTGATCTGACGCACACAGCGTGAGGTCACAGAGAGCCCTCACGCTGTGTTCAGCCACTGCACAGCCGACAGCCGAGGACCATAATGGAAGCGCTCATTAGTAGTGAATGAAGGAACATCAGCCGGGACGTTTCGCGGATGCTCGTTCGAAATCAAATGTTTGCGAACCGCACGTTCGCTGCGGGCCTTATTCACTTTAATAGCAGGCAAACCTGAAAAACCTTCAGGTCATATTTGCAGCCACCAAATACTTACTACAAGTGCACAAATAGTCCCACAACATGGAGAGTGACATACCAGAGGGGGATCAATGGCAAAAATTCCCACAAAAAATATGTATTTTAATCAAGGGCCATTTTTATGCATCTTAATGGGAAACTCTGAAAAATGTGCCCTGCTGGAGCCTAGAAATTTTTTATTTTAGGCCACGGGAGTACGGGCCCTAAAATTAGGCATTCACCTGACAGAAAATAACTTGTGATTATGTGGCTGGAGTTACATTAGGCGGTCACTAGATAACATTTTTACTGTAAGACACTGGAGTACAGGGCCCAAACATTAGGCATTCACCTGACCGAAAGGAACTTGTGATTACGGTATGTTGCTGGAGGTACATTAGGCGGTCACTACATAAAAATCTTACTGGAGGCCAGTACAGGCCCCAAAAATTTGACTTTAACCTGACAGAAAACAATTTGTGAATTAATTATGTGCCTGGAGGTACAATAGGCGGTCACTTTATAAAAATTTTACTGTAGGCCAGTACAGGCCCAAAAATTAGGCATTCACCTGACAGACAAGGCCTTTTATGCTGCTGTGTATACATAAGACAAGGGCCATTCTTTATTCTGGGTGGTGGCGGATATGTGTGGGCTGGAATAAGGAAATACAATTACATGTGGTCGTCACAGGTGTTGAATTCCTCCGAGATCCAAAGAAATGTGAGGTAGTCCACACTGTCGTGAGCTAGATGACTGCGCTTATCGGTAACGATCCCCCCTACTGCACTGAACATCCTTTCGGACAGGACACTCGACGAGGGGCAAGCCAAGAGTTCGATGGCAAATTGTGCCAGCTCTGGCCACAGGTCAAGCCTGCACACCCAGTAGTGCAGGGATTCCTCGCTTCTCAGAGCGTTCACATCGGCCGTTAACCCGATGTAGTCGAACACCTGTCAGTCTAGGCGTTCCTTGAGGCTGGATTTCGGAGGGCGGCTGTCGATGGGTTGTCTGCAAGAATGATCTCATATCCGAAGTGACCAACATCTTAAAACCGCCTACTTCTTGCAGGCGCGGTAGATAGGTACCCGCACCTCTTTCGCTGTGGGTGGAAATTCCTCTGCCAGCGCCCAGCAACAGCAGAATGCAGCATCTCTCGCAGCAAGGCCTGGAAATTCTGCATTCTTACAGCCCTCTAAGATGCTGGTAACATGTCTGCCATTTTGTGTTTGTAAAGGCGGTCTAAGTATGTTTCCACCCAGTACTGGTCCTTGCCCTTTATGCTTTTTATACAGGGGTTCCTCTTCAAACACTGGAGCATTAGGACCCCCATTTGCACTAAATTGGAAGTGGTGGAGTGCACTGGCTCCTGCTCATCGCCCAGGAGAATGTTGACCTCGGTCTCCTCCACCCAGCCACGGACAACACCAGGGATCCCTGAAAAGTTTATAGTCCCCCTCAAAGCCTGCTCTTCTTGATCCTCCTCCTCCTTCCCCCAGCCACCATCCTCCTCTGACTCCTCTTCACACTCATCTTCCAGCTCCTGCTCCTCGACGGCTTGATCAATGACACGACGCAATGCACGCTCCAGAAAGAAGGCGTAAGGTACGATGTCATGGATGGTGCCCTGGCTGCGACTGACTAGTTTGGGGATCTCATCAAATGACCGCAGAAGTCTGCATGCGTCGAGCATGAGCAGCCACTGGCGCGGTGAAAAGAAACCAAGCTCCCCAGAACCTGTCCTGCTGCAGAGTTCGTACTGCATATTAAGCGTATATACAAGGTGGAGTTCCACCGCGTTGAGCTGTCACAAATCAGACGTCTGATGAGCAGGTGGTGTCGCCGCTAAACGTCAGCAAGGCGAGCCATGGCCATGTAAGATCTAAAAAGGCCAGAGATTTTTTTGGCCTGCAGCAAGACATCCTTGACCCCGGGGTATTTGGCAACGAATCGCTGCACGACTATAGTTTAGGACATGTCATTTTTCCCTGTTTCAGAGCGCTCAGCAGATTGGCACAGTTGTCGCACATCACTTTACCAACTGTCAAATTGAGCAGGGTTAGCCACTGATCGGCCTGTGACTGCAGAGCTGAAAGGAGTGCAGTACTAGTGTGGCTTTTGGCTTCCAGTGTGGCTTCTGGCACGTTGAATAGTTTCTGGGGAGCTTGGTGGGTGCAGCGAAAGAGGCAGTAGCAGTGGAAAAGGAGGATTCAGCCGAGGAGGAGATGGAGAATGGAGTAGGAGGAGGAGAAAAAGAGGCAGGCCTGCTTGCAAACCGTGGCTGTAACACTAAATCCACACGGGTGCCACAGGTTACATGCATGACGACCGTCAGAAGGTTCACCCAGTGGGCAGTAAAAGTTATGTACCTTCCCTGCCCGTGTTTGCTATACCACATGGCTGTGGTCAGATGTATCTTGGCACTGACACTGTGTTCCAGAGATATATTCACTTGCCGCTGAACATGGCCATATAGCTCTGTGATGCCCTTCTGGGAGAAATATTTCCTTCCGCGGACCTTCCATTGTGGTGTGTCAATGGCCAAAAATTTTCTAAAGGCCTCCAAGTCGACCAGTTTATATGGCAGTAGTTGTCGGGCTCGCAGTTCTGACAAGCCAGCGGTCAGCCGTTGGGTAAGAGGGTTATCTGGCATCAACTTTTTACGCTCAAACATTTGGGCCACGGAAGCCTGCCTTCTGCCAGATGAACGCGATGACGACGCGGTGGAAGGTGGAGTGGTGGACAAATGGGAGGAGAGAGGAGAAGGAGAAGAGGCAGGATGTGGAGTGTCAGGAGCTTGGCTTTCTGGGTTCTGACGGCGTTGCTCCCACTGGGCTCGGTGTTGGGAGGCCAGGTGCCTTCTTAAGGTGGTCGCCCCTAGGTTAGTGTTGGGCTTACCGCGACTTATGTGTTGACAGCACAGGCTGCAGATGGCAACACTATTGTCAGCAGCTGACACGTTAAAAAAAAGCCCACACTGTGGAGCCATGTGCCAGCATCCTGGGAGCACAAGATGTGACTGTGCATGGTGCTTTTTGCCTCCAGTGCACTGTGAGTTTTGCCTGCTTCTCTTCCTTTCCCTCCCTATCTGCTGCTCCGTCTCTCCCTCTGAACTCCCATTCTCTTCCTTTCTTGTGGGCACCCACGTGACGTCCATCAACACGTCATCATCGTCACCTTCACCACCACTGACATTAGAGATCTTGGAGTAGGCAACAACAGTGGGGACCACCCTCCTTGGGCTGATATGGGTACTGTCGTAAGACCGCTGGGTGGCGGCCGTTACTATCTCCTCTTCCTCATCCAATGCCATGTATGGCTGCACATCAGTAAGTTCTGGGTATGGATGGGAAAATGATTCCTCTGACTTGAGTGGAGGGGCTATGGTGGTGGGGTTGATGGTGTCTCTGGGGGTGCACAGCAGAGAGTGCGGAGGGTGCAGATTCAGAGCATAAGGAGGGTGCAGAAGCAGAAGGCTGTATGAGCCACTCAACCAACTCTGGTGCGTCCTTTCACATCATCCCCCCCACCTTCTCTAACTTCCCACAGGCTCTAGCCTGGTGCACCTGCCTGACCCTTCCACCCCTGCAGAAAGCCCTGCCTCTTCCTCTGCCTGTCATTTTCAAAATGATCCTGTGCCAAAGTCCCTTGAGAAGAGCAGTATTTGTGGAAGCAGGTATATCGCAGGCCTTAATCAGTATTTGGTGGAAACAGGCATATCAATCCCCTTAATCAGTATTTTGTGGAAGCAGGTATATAGAAACCCTTAATCAATATTTGGTGGAAGCAGAAATATCACTGCATGTGCTGAGGACGAGCCATATTCCGTCCTCTTCACTGATAGTAGACCATCTGAACAACCAGTAGGGGGAACCTTTTATAAAGCCATACACTCCAATTCACCTCTCCTGGTCTCCATATTTTATCGATAGGTCTATTCAGTTTTGCTTTTTATGTCAGGTATCATCCTTTATATACCCTAGTATTAGTGGGGGGTACTTCTAGTATACATTAGCTATAGGTGGCCAGGGCCATCCCCCCTCCAGCCCTCAATCCTCTGATGAGTCTGGGGCTTTAGTTATTATAGACTAAACACGTAAGGGATTCTGCCTGCTCTAGGGGTCCTTATTACATTAGTATCCTTAGGCAGGGATGTCCAGGGCCTCTAATACTTTAGGGTTAGGTTCCGAACAGGCCGCCCTTGGTTGGGCTCTAGGGATTTCTAGGCCTGACAGGGCATTCTAGGGACAATGTGTCTTATTAGGACCCTGCCCGTGCTGAAAGATTGATCACACAGTATCCAAGTGACCCCCATCTACTGGTAAAACTGTTCCTTTTGCAAAGTGGAATACATACCTGATTGGGAAATTTTGTTATTTGGTTGGCCGTGTGGATGTGACTATGAAAGTCTGGTCACCCATGGCAATGTTGTTTGTTTTTTATTGGTAATGTTTGTTGCACGATTGCTGGTGTGCACACACTTAGCACTATACATATTATTTGTATTTTCTTATCTCAGTATCTATTAAACGTTATGTTTTAATATTTAACTGCCTCCGGTCCTTTCAAGTTGAATTAATTGTGATAGTGTGGGAGATATTTTCATAAATTTTCTCCCATTTGGGCATTTTTTGTTTATTACAAGCAGGAATATATCGCACCCCTCAATCAGTAGTTTGTGGAAGCAGGTATATCACACCCCTCAATCAGTATTTTGTGGAAACAGGTATATAGAACCCCTTAATAAATATTTGGTGGAAGCAGGTATATCGCACCCCTCAATCAATATTTTGTGGAAGCAGGTATATCAAACCCCTTAATCAGTATTTTGTGAAAGCAGGTATATTGCACCCCTCAATCAGTATTTTGTGGAAGCAGGTATATAAAATCCCTTAATCAGTATTTTGTGGAAGCAGGTATATCGCACCCCTCAATCAGTATTTTGTAGAAGCAGGTATATAGAACCCTTTAATCAATATTTGGTGGAAGCAGGTATATCACTCCCCACAATCAGTATTTTGTGGAAGCAGGTATATCAAACTCCTTAATCAGTATTTTGTGGAAGCAGGTATATCAAACTCCTTAATCAGTATTTTGTGGAAGCAGGTATATTGCACCCCTCAATCAGTATTTTTGGTGGAACAGGTATATCACACCCATTGTGTTTGTCACTCTATAAAGCTGCGGTATCGCAGCAGAACCGCACACAGCTGCTGCACAATTCAAATGAACTATAATATACTTTCTATGTTAGAAAGTATATTATAAGTACACTGAACAAAAATATAAACGTAACACTTTTGGCTTTGCTCCCATTTTGCATTAGCTGAACTCCTTTGAAACATTTTCTACATACATAAAAGACCTATTACTCTCAAATATTGTTCACAAATCTGTCTAAATCTGTGGTAGTGAGCACTTCTCATTTGCCGACATAATCCATCCCACCTCACAGGTGGGACATATCAAGGTGCTGATTAGACAGCATGAATATTGCACAGGTGTGCCTTAGACTGCCCACAATAAAAGTCACTCTGAAATGTGCAGTTTGATCACACAGCACAATGCCACAGATGTCGCAACATTTAAGGGAGCGTGCAGTTGGCATGCTGACTGCAGGAATGTCTACCAGAGCTGTTGCTCGTGTAACAAATGTTTATTTCTCTACCATAAGCCGTCTCCAAAGGCGTTTCAGAGAATTTGGCAGCACATCCAACCGGCCTCACAACCGCAGACCACGTGTAACCACACCAGCCCAGGACCTCCACATCCAGCATGTTCACCTCCATGATCGTCTGAGACCAGCCACTCGGACAGCTGCAGCAATAATCGGTTTGCATAACTATAGAATTTCTGCACAAACTGTCAGAAACCATCTCAAGGAAGCTCATCTGCATGCTAGTCGTCCTCATTGGAGTCTGGACCTGACTGCAGTTCGTCATCGTAACCGACTTGAGTGGGCAATTGCTCATATTCAATGGCATCTGGCATGTTGGAGAGGCGTTTTGTTTATGGATGAGTCCCGGTTTTCACTGTTCAGGGCAGATGGCAGACAGTGTGTGTGGCGCCGTGTGGGTGAGCGGTTTGCTGATGTGGCCCATGGTGGCGGTGGGGTTATGGTATGGGCAGGCGTATGTTATGGACAATTTTGAATGCACAGAGATACCGTGACGAGATCCTGAGGCCCATTGTTGTACCATAAATCCATGACCATCACCTCATGTTGCAGCAGGATAATGCACTGTCCCATATTGCAAGGATCTGTACACAATTCCTGGAAGCTGAAAACATCCCAGTTCTTGCATGGCCAGCATACTCACCAGACAGGCCACCCATTGAGCATGTTTGGGATGCTCTGGATTGGCGTATACGACAGCGTGTTCCAGTTTCTGCCAATATTCTGCAACTTCGCACAGCTATTGAGGAGGAGTGGACCAACATCCCACAGGCCACAATCAACAACCTGATCAACTCTATGCCACAGAGATGTGCTGCACTGCGTGAGGCAAATGGTGGCCACACCAGATACTAACTGGTTTTCTGACCCCCCCCCAGTAAGACAAAACTGTGCACATTACAGATTGTCCTTTTATTGTGAGCAGTCTAAGGCACACCTGTGCAATATTCATGCTGTCTAATCAGCACCTTGATATTGCCTCGGCAAAGGAGAAGTCCTCACTAACACAGATTTTGACAGATTTGTGAACAATATTTGAGAGAAAGGGGTCTTTTGTGTATATAGAAAATATACCGCAAGGCCATATCTACTCATTAGTATTTGCCCCATAAGACGCAGGGGCATTCCCCCCCCCCCCCACTTTTAGGGGGGGGGTGCGTCTTATGGAGTGAAAAATACGGTAAGTGTTTATGAGTTCATGAGATAAGAGATAAAATTACATGAGTTGTCAAATAGCAGGATTCAAAGAAAACAGATCGACAGCTTGAAAACAGACTGATTTCTATCCCCTGTATCTCAGAACAGGCTGAACTTTTTTTATAAAGACCAATTGTAAAAATGATTTTTAGCCCAAAATGAGTAAAATGCAATAATATAAATACCTAAAAGTGTTGTCTTATATAGAAAATATTTTTCCATTATGCCCCATTAGAGAATATGGGAGGGGTCCATATGGGGATGGACTCCCCTTCATGATCCAAACTGGACTGTCATCCTGGTGAACCCAGACCCATGACTTTCTGAAAGGATAGAGTCACAAGGGAACCTACACATACAGTCAGGTCCATAAATATTGGGACATCGACACAATTCTAACATGTTTGGCTCTATACACCACCACAATGGATTTGAAATTAAACGAACAAGATGTGCTTTACCTACAGACTGTCTGCTTTAATTTGAGGGTATTTACATCCAAATCAGGTGACGGTGTAGGAATTACAACAGTTTGCATATGTGCCTCCTACTTGTTAAGGGACCAAAAGTATTGGGACAATTGGCTTCTCAGCTGTTCCATGGCCAGGTGTGTGTTATTCCCTCATTATCCCAATTACAATGAGCAGATAAATGGTCCAGAGTTCATTTCCAGTCTGCTATTTGCATTTGGAATCTGTTGCTGTCAACTCTCAAGATGAGCTCCAAAGAGCTGTCACTATCAGTGAAGCAAGCCATCATTAGGCTGAAAAAACAAAGCAAACCCATCAGAGAGATAGCAAAAACATTAGGCATGGCCAAAACAACTGTTTGGAACATTCTTAAAAAGAAGGAACGCACCTGTGAGCTCAGCAACACCAAAAGACCCAGAAGACCACGGAAAACAACTGTGGTGGATGACCGAAGAATTCTTTCCCTGGTGAAGAAAACACCCTTCACAACAGTTGACCAGATCAAGGACACTCTCCAGGAGGTAGGTGTATGTGTGTCAAAGTCAACAATCAAGAGAAGACTTCACCAGAGTGAATACAGAGGGTTCACCACAAGATGTAAACCATTGGTGAGCCTCAAAAACAGGAAGGCCAGATTAGAGTTTGCCAAACAACATCTAAAAAAGCCTATGGACAGATGAGACCAAGATCAACTTGCACCAGGGTGATGGGAAGAGAAGAGTATGGAGAAGGAAAGGAACTGCTCATGATCCTAAGCATACCACCTCATCAGTGAAGCATGGTGGTGGTAGTGTCATGGCGTGGGCATGTATGGCTGCCGATGGAACTGGTTCTCTTGTATTTATTGATGATGTGACTGCTAACAAAAGCAGCAGGATGAATTCTGAAGTGTTTCGGGCAATATTATCTGCTCCTATTCAGCCAAATGCTTCAGAACTCATTGGACGGCGCTTCACAGTGCAGATGGACAATGACC
Organism: Bufo gargarizans; assembly: GCF_014858855.1. NCBI lineage: Eukaryota > Metazoa > Chordata > Amphibia > Anura > Bufonidae > Bufo > Bufo gargarizans. Next base: position 39,781,235 of record NC_058082.1, on the reverse strand, counting down.
CAAAGCATACTGCAAAAGCAACCAAAGAGTTTTTAAGGGAAAGAAGTGGAATGTTATGCAATGGCCAAGTCAATCACCGGACCTGAATCCGATTGAGCATGCATTTCACTTGCTGAAGACAAAACTGAAGGGAAAATGCCCCAAGAACAAGCAGGAACTGAAGACAGTTGCAGTAAAGGCCTGGCATAGCATCACCAGGGATGAAACCAGCGTCTGGTGATGTCTATGAGTTCCAGATTTCAGGTTGTAATTGACTGCAAAGAATTTGCAACCAAGTATTAAAAAGTGAAAGTTTGAGTTATGATTATTATTCTGTCCCATTACTTTTGGTCCCTTAACAAGTAGGGAGGCACATATGCAAACCGTTTGTAATTCCTGCACCGTTCACCTGATTTGGATGCAAATACCCTCAAATTAAAGCTGACAGTCTGCAGGTAAAGCACATCTTGTTCGTTTCATTTCAATTCTATTGTGGTGGTGAATAGAGCCAAAAATGTTAGAATTGTGTTGATGTCCCAATATTTATGGACCTGACTGTACTGTATCAGACATTTACACAGCATGTGCATTTAAGACTCACATTTTGGGAAATTCCCAAAAAAATCAAGAAAGTTTATGAAATAATAAATTGAAGAGCTCAGGCTCCTCTTTAGGCACTTAGTCTAACATCTGCTAAATATTATTACCTATATCTTTGTAATTTATCCATTCCTAATGGCCTATTTTGCTTTTCTATTTTACTCTTGGGTGTCTTTGCTGCTGGTGTACAGAATCTTGTGGTTAGTAGTGGATCCTGACTACAAACAGTGTCCTCTGTAGTCAGGTTCTATAAGTAGAAGCATAGGTTCCACATAGTAGTCAGCTGTTAACTTACAACATACAGTGAAGGAGGGAAAAGTGAAGTGTCGGTCCATATGTAATAAATATTGATCTTGGTTCTCCGTAACCTGTCGAAAAATCTATTTTTGAATGTAATATTAAGGTTTTCAAAAACATCAGTAAGAGCTTGCAGATCATTGGGGGCTGCATTCCCTGTATCCTGATCAGGTTCATAGAAATGAGTGCAGAGGCCGCAGTCGCACCGGGCACTGAAACCAAAAAAGGCTCAATGGCTCCTCTGCCCCATGGGAAGACTTCATTAATATAAAAGTTTGATGATACATGGGGTCCCATTACAGATTTTGCATTAGGACCCAGGAACTCTGATGCTGATGTTTTATTGGCAGTTTTGAGTTGCGCTATAGAGATTGGCTTCCTTCTCTCATTTCACTTATTTTCGCTTGAATAGGAAAGTAAAAAATAATCTTCCAAAGGGACACTATATGGAAGCAGACTGAGGCGTTCTTCATCATTACACAGATATTGCATTTGCTGCATTACACCATAAAGCCAAGCCCAGTTACGGAGTTTTATAGAGTAGTACTAAAACTTGCTGTAAGGATATGCGGTGCTATAGATTCTGGGGGAGAAAATTTAGAAAAAAAAAATTGCTGTAACATGCTTTTTCACATCACTGTTAGAACCAGATCTCCTATTAGTATATTTGTGCCCAGGGGAAACCTATGCAGATGCCATTTTTGGTTAAGTAGTTGATCAGGGTTAAAAAAGACAGGGGGCCATAAAGTCCTAATCTTACTGTGTTTATTCAGAAGAAGGCAAAAAAAAACAACCTATGAGGTGATCACTAATTACTCCTGAATCAACGTCCCATCTCCAGAAATATAGTATTCATAACCTGCAATATTTTTACATTAAAATAAAAGGCCTCCAGACAGGGGTGCACCATCAATAAGGCCAGGTGAGGCGATCTCACCAGGTAGAGACAAGAGGGAGCAGCGGAAGGGCCATAGGCAATGAGCGCTTTTATTGTGGCAAGGGGGTTTAGTTAAGAAATTAGCATTGGGGGAGGGGCGCCGTTTCAGTTTTCGTCTCAGGCAGCAGAAAGGCTAGGTGCACCCCTGCCTCCAGACCTTCTTGAACTTGTACAATGAACCAGCCATCACAACCTCCTCTGGCAGAGAGCTCCATGGTCTCATTGCTCAGCTACAGTAATGAATCCCTGTCTATGATGATAGTGAAGTCTTCTTTCCTCCAGACGTAGATGATGTCCTCCTGTCATGGGTATAGGCCTGGGTACTGTATAAAAAAGATCAGGAGATCTTTGCACAAATCTCTGTACTGTCCATTCATGTATTTTTACATTGTAATTAGATCGCCCCTTAGATGTTAGTTCTCAAAACTGAATAATCCCAAATTGTTGCAGGGATCTGTAGTTCCTGAGAGACCTTGGAAGAGAGAGAGAGAGAGAAAGAAAGGATAATGGAGTCCTTAGAGATGTCAGTGGAGAGCTTGTGAAACCAGTGGAGAGAATTTGATGCCTGGGAGCCAGGAAGCTGAGATGCCGAGAATCCTATCTGCCTGCATCAGTGAAAGTATGTAAGGACCCTAACAATGTGTCAGAACTGGAGAAATAAAGGGAAGTGTCACAAACTTACCGGTCCGGGCTCCAGCACTGCAGGCTCTGGCTTAGGCCTCTTGCACACGACCTTGTGGCTTTTTCAGTATTTTGCGGTCCGCAAAAAACACATCCGCATAAAATACGGATGACGTCCGTGTGCATTCCATTTTTGGCCCCTGATAGAACAGTACTATCCTTGTCCGTTATGCGGACAATAATAGGACACGTTCTATCTTTGAACGGAACGGAAATACGGAAATGGAAGGCATACGGAGTACCTTCCGTTTTTTTGGGGGGATCCATTGAAATGAATGGTTCCGTATATGGTCCATATACAGAATGCAAACAACGGAACATAAACGGAAAAAAATTAGGGTGATTAGGGATGAGCGAATCATCATTTCAATACTGTACGGAGCAAGAGCGAGACTTCGCAAAGTAATAACTTCAGCTCATCGGAGCCAATGCAATCTTTCTCCGTCCTGTATTGAAATGAAAGTTTTATGCAAATCGACTTCGAATGTTTCATCCGAAGTCGATTTGCTCATCCCTACTGGTGATGCGTTAGCGTCCTTGGTAACAGAGCAATGCTCTGTCTCTCTCTGCAACATACTCACGCTCGGGAAATCCTCAGGATAGGTCATCAGCATCTGATCGGTAGGGGTTTGACACCCGAGACCCCCGCCAATCAGCTGTTTGGTCCCACCCTCTGAGGAAACCAGATATCAACATAGATTCTTGGCAGACACTTAAAAGGACACTGACAGGGCCAATAAGCATATTGAGGTATATATATGGCAGTACAGGTCTTATAATGGGTATTACAATCATATAAGTATCCCCCCTGTCCACATTATACATACAGTAAACTTAAGTTTTATAACCTGCTCCAACGGTCTTCAATCTGCCCAAGGGGCGGCGTTTCACCTCTCTTGCGCCCAGCCAGCCTCCCCCAACTGCCGCTTTGAAGCGCCGCCCAGCTCATGAATATTCAGTTTGCTGGGCGGCTTCTGCGGTCCCCGCTCTGAAGCGCTGCGCTTAACAGTGCCCTGCGCATGCGCCGGATCTTGTGAAGTCGGGGACAGTAAGCGCCGCCCAGCGAAGTGAATATTGATGAGCTGGGCGGCGCTTACTGTACCGGACTTCACAAGATCCGGCGCATGCGCCGGGCACTGTTAAGCGCAGTGCTTCAGAGCGGGGACCGCAGAAGCCGCCCAGCAAACTGAATATTCATGAGCTGGGTGGCGCTTCAAAGCGGCAGTTGGGGGAGGCTGGCTGGGCGCAAGAGAGGTGAAACGCCGCCCCTTGGGCAGATTGAAGACCGTTGGAGCAGGTTATAAAACTTAAGTTTACTGTATGTATAATGTGGACAGGGGGGATACTTAGATGATTGTAATACCCATTATAAGACCTGTAGTGCCATATATATACCTCAATATGCTTATTGGCCCTGTCAGTGTCCCTTTAAGGTGGCAGCCCAGGTGGAAGCCAGAATATGACTTGGCTCTTCTAAAGCCTCCACTATGTATGGTCACCTTTCTCTGACTTTTCCAGGGCCTTCTGGCTCAAAAGAATAGGGACTAGTTTCTGGGGGCCATTCTCATACAGGGAGGCTCGGAATAGACTGTATTCTTCTGCCTTTTTGCTTTACATGGGTGTAGAAACTTATAAATAGAGATGAGCGAATTTTCCAAAAATACGATTCGGCTGGTTCGCCAAATTTCTTGAAAAGATTTGGTTCGATCAAAATTTATTTGCTGTTAATTTCATAAAAAAACGGCTATTTCCTAGCTGCAGAGAGCCTTTATAGTGGTGTAGAACACTGTGCCTTGCAGTAACATGCATAGGGAGTCTGTTGTGGTAGTGAAATAATACTGTGAGTTAGTATGACATGCAGATGACAGGCATCGCTCTTAGAATCACTGCACACTTCACTTATTTGGGCAGTTACGGGGCCAAAACTGACCAAATAACTCAAGTATGAACTCAGCCTTACAGGTCGATGTTAGCGCCAAGAAGAAGATACGACACAGATGTCTACAGAACCTGTTCTATTATATGCTTAAATAAGTAGAGCCCCCTGACAGAGTGGAGAGGGTGTCAGCAGTAAGTTAGTGTTGACGTCACAGATTATTTTGCCCTTCCTCTGATCCGTTAGAACAATAACCCACAAAAAACGGATCCTGTCTGTTGAGCATCCGCCTTCACTCGGTCAGCATTTGGTCAGTAATCCATCAGTATTGCTAGTGCCAAAGAAAAACAGTGGTGGATCCAAAACAGAGATGACACGTGAAGGGAATATTTGCATGTCTTCTTTGTTTTGGCTACCAAATCACAAGCCAATTCTGATGGGACCATACAGGCCTCACAGCTGCTACACAGACAGGATCCATTGTGCATCTAATTTTTCCTTCTTTCTGACAGATCATAAGAAGGGTCAAATAAATAATGATGTCAGCCAGGCCGAAAGGCAAAATAATGGCCCAGTCATGAAGTGGGGAGGGTGGGAACAGCATGAGAAGTCCAAAGAGTGACCCTATGACATAATGGTGAGGTGGAAGCAGCATGAGTAGACCACAGAGTGGCCCACTGGCCAAATGACAGAGTCTGAAGGTGGCAGCAGCATCAGGAGGAGGCCACAGAGTGGCACAATTATAGTATGGAGGTGGCGGCAGCATCAGTAGACCACAGAGTGACCAGGTGACATAGTGTGGAGGTGGGTGACCACATCAGAATAGTAGAGGCATCTGAATAGTAGCTGAGTCATGTAGCCAGAAGAAACATGTCTCTTTTGTCAAAGTGTTGGTGTGGCACCATGGATGATCTAGTCTGATGCATCAGACATTGGTGGGTGGAAATCCTGGCTGATCCACGCCTGATTCATCTTGACAAAGGTCAGTCTCTTCACATTTTGGGTGGACAGGCGAGTTCTTCTTGGGCTAACTTTGGCCCCCTCCGCAATAAACACCCGTCCTGATGGCATACTATTGGCCGGGCAGGACAGCTTTTCCAGGGCAAACTCTGCCAGTTGCAGCAACAAATCCAGTTTGACTGCCCAGTAGTCCAGCAGATCTTCAATGTGGGGTGGCATGGCGCTGTCCAAGTATGCCACCACCTGCTGGTTCAGGTCCTGCTCTATGTCTAGCTGCTGGTGAGTAGTTTCTCCACTATGCGGGTGAAGGAAGCTTCTCATCAACGACCCTAGACTCAGGCTGCTGCTGATGGAGCTGGTACTGCTCCTGCTTCCCCACCCCTCCCCAGCAGCCATGGCAGTGGAACGTGAGCGCAGAGGGCCCCCCCAGTCAGACATATGAGAGGATGGACGATGGCGCAGAAAGGGAGCGGCCAACTGACTGCATAGGATTAGTGGTGGTCGAGCACCAAAGTGATTGTGTGTAGTGATGAGCGGCAGGGGCAATATTCAAATTTGCGATATTTTGTGAATATTTTGTACAAACCGGATTCCAAAAAAGTTGGGACACTAAACAAATTGTGAATAAAAACTGAATGCAATGATGTGGAGATGGTAAATGTCAATATTTTATTTGTAATAGAACGTAGATGACAGATCAAACGTTTAATCCGAGTAAATGTATAATTTTAAAGGAAAAATACATTGATTCAAATTTTCACGGTGTCAACAAATCCCAAAAAAGTTGGGACAAGTAGCAATAAGAGGCTGGAAAAAGTAAATTTGAGCATAACGAAGAGCTGGAAGACCAATTAACACTAATTAGGTCAATTGGCAACACGATTGGGTATAAAAAGAGCTTCTCAGAGTGGCAGTGTCTCTCAGAAGCCAAGATGGGTAGAGGATCACCAATTCCCACAATGTTGCGCAGAAAGATAGTGGAGCAATATCAGAAAGGTGTTACCCAGCGAAAAATTGCAAAGACTTTGCATCTATCATCATCAACTGTGCATAACATCATCCGAAGATTCAGAGAATCTGGAACAAACTCTGTGCGTAAGGGTCAAGACCGTAAAACCATACTGGATACCCGTGATCTCCGGGCCCTTAAAGGACACTGCACCACAAACAGGAATGCTACTGTAAAGGAAATAACAGAATGGGCTCAGGAATACTTCCAGAAACCATTGTCAGTGAACAGAATCCACCGTGCCATCCGCCGTTGCCAGCTGAAACTCTACAGTGCAAAGAAGAAGCCATTTCTAAGCAAGATCCACAAGCTCAGGCGTTTTCACTGGGCCAGGGATCATTTAAAATGGAGTGTGGCAAAATGGAAGACTGTTCTGTGGTCAGACGAGTCACGATTCGAAGTTCTTTTTGGAAATCTGGGATGCCATGTCATCCGGACCAAAGAGGACAAGGACAACCCAAGTTGTTATCAACGCTCAGTTCAGAAGCCTGCATCTCTGATGGTATGGGGTTGCATGAGTGCGTGTGGCATGGGCAGCTTGCATGTCTGGAAAGGCACCATCAATGCAGAAAAATATATTCAGGTTCTAGAACCACATATGCTCCCATCCAGACGTCATGTCTTTCAGGGAAGACCCTGCATTTTTCAACAAGATAATGCCAGACCACATTCTGCATCAATCACAACATCATGGCTGCGTAGGAGAAGGATCCAGGTACTGAAATGGCTAGTCTGCAGTCCAGATCTTTCACCTATAGAGAACATTTGGTGCATCATAAAGAGGAAGGTGCAACAAAGAAGGCCCAAGACGATTGAACAGTTAGAGGCCTGTATTAGACAAGAATGGGAGAGCATTCCTATTTCTAAACTTGAGAAACTGGTCTCCTCGGTCCCCAGACGTCTGTTGAGTGTTGTAAGAAGAAGGGGAGATGCCACACAGTGGTGAAAATGGCCTTGTCCCAACTTTTTGGGGATTTGTTGACACCATGAAATTCTGATTCAACATATTTTTCCCTTAAAATGGTACATTTTCTCAGTTTAAACTTTTGTTCCGTGATTTATGTTCTATTCTGAATAAAATATTAGAAGTTGGCACCTCCACATCATTGCATTCAGTTTTTATTCACGATTTGTATAGTGTCCCAACTTTTTTGGAATCCGGTTTGTAGAATATTCATCATATATTCGCAAATTCGAGATTATATTCTTGATTGCGAAAATAGGCAATGTAATATTCGCGTCATGCGAGTGAAATACAGGCGTGGGTCACGTATGCTACATTTTTCAAGCTGGTATAAGTTTCCTGAGACTGAAGAAAATGGTTGGCACTGCAGAACATTAAAATAGCTTTATGGGCAGATAGAGTGCTCCAATATATTTGCACTTGCAAATTTTTGGCAATAGTAAGGGTTAGGCAACTTTTCTATTGGTTGTTAGGGATGTTGCTAAGCTGTGACAAAGCCTTCTAATTGGCTCACAAGCTAGAAGAAGTGAAGGATGATCACCTGATGTGTACTGTGTTAAAAAACAAAAAAACAAAAACTGAATATTGGATTTTACGAATATATAGCGCTATATTCTAAATATTCGCGAATTTTCAAAGTGCCGATATTCACGAGTAAAATTTGCGCTCAACACTACTCACGTGCTCTGGTGCTCGAGTAGAACACTTCCCGATGCTCCCGAGCACAATGGAAGTCAATGTCATTGCTCGGGAGCGCGATGCTCGAGTCTAATTTAGCCTCTATTTCTGAAAAGTTTCTGTTGGGATTCAAACTCACAACCTTCTACATTACAGCCAAGAATCTTATCCACTACACTATAAAGCTGCATGGCCAGTTAGTGTAAAAAAATTAATAAAAAATATGATAATTCTTCTGTATAGGAATACTTACTACTAGGTACGTATTCCTATACAGCAGAAGCCTCATATATATATATATATATATATATATATATATTTTAAGTAACTGGCCATGCAGCTCTACAGTGTAGTGGTTAAGCTTCTTGGCTGTAATGTAGAAGGTTGTTAGTTTGAAACCTGTCAGAAATAGAGGCTAAATTTAATTTAAACATATATATACGTTTTTAGCCTTAATATATTTACATATATTATTATATATTTAGAATATATAATATATTAGAATATATATAAATATATTATGGATAAAACATCAGTAGTAGTTTCCCACATACTAGGCATTCATATATATCAGAAGTATGATTTTACATATATATAAATATATATATATATATATATATATATATATATATTTATTTATAAAAAAAATTGTAATTGCAAATTTTTTACAATTACAATATATATATACATTTAATTTAGCCTCTATTTCTGGCGGGATTTGAACTCACAACCTTCTATATTACAGCCAAGAATGTTAACCACTAAACTATAGAGCTGCATGGCCAGGTACTTAAAAAAATTAAAATATGAGACTTCTGCTGTATAGGAATACTTACTACTAGTAAGTATTCCTATACAGCAGAATTCTCAATTTTTTTATTTTTTTATTTTTTATTGATCAAGCAGCTCTATAGTGTAGTGGTTAACATTCTTGGCTGTAATGTAGAAGGTTGTGAGTTCAAATCCTGCCGGAAACTTTAGAGGAAATAGAGGCTAAATTAGATTTGAATACACTGACTTGAGCATTGTGTTCGGCCGAGCATGCTTGCCTAACACTACATAGGATGTCTCTATAGTAGTTCAGTTTGTCCTCCCTCTCGGCAGGTGTAAAAAAGGCCCCCATTTTGGACTGGTAGCGAGGATCCAACAAGGTGGAGAGCCAGAAGTCATCCCTCTGCCGAATGGTGACAATTCGGCTGGCACTACGCAAGCAACTGCATTTGTGCAAGTGACTTTGAGTAACTCCCTGCCTCCATCTCCACTGCATACTGCCACGGTGTGTCTGGGTCCTCTGCCTTGTCTTCCTCATCGCCCTGTAGCTCCTCTGCCTGCTGCTGATCCTCGTCACCTATGTAGAAAAAACAACACATTTTTCTACACATTGCTTGTGCTCCAATGTCTTCCTTCTCTTCCAGTTCAGACCCCACATGGCTCGTGTGGCCGTGAGATGTAGGCGTCACGTCTCCAGTACTCATGGCCAGACAGATTTACCAGCATCTGGTCCAGGACATGAAGCAGTGGAATGGCATTGTTCATTCCATAGTCCTGGCGACTAACAAATAACGTGGCCTTTTTTTCACACTAATACACACACAAAAGGCTTTAGAACATATAACTGCACCGCTGAACGGCAAATATATTTTTTCTTTTTCCACTAATACATGCCACAAAAGGCTTTAGAACATATAACTGCACCGCACAAGGGCAGATGAGATGTAGAAATGTTTCCTTGTAATAAACCGTGTTAATGCCTGTATCACACAGCACTTGCATCCCAATAACAAGAACGGTTTGCTGGAATCACAGAGCTGTATAATGGTAATTTGGATCCCCAGTCGGTGCTACAAGGTGTAATAGGATTGTTCCTATTACCCAGGCTGTAACCTCCCCGACTGAACCCTGTTCTACATAAATGCTGTGGAATGATTCCTCCCTTTCCTTTCCCAACACCTTGAATAATCTTTCCCTGCACTTGTAAATCTTTTTTTTAGCACAATGAAGTCTTTCCTAGCGCCTGCTGACTTCTCTCCCGGCTGAGGCTATTTATAGGGCTGTGACATCACAGGGCTGGCTGGCTGCTGATTGGCTGCATGCATGGCATTATGGATGATCCCGCCTTCCCAGAGTTCCTTGCTCCATGTCCTCACACGTGCAGCAGCCATTTTAGGAATGTGATTCATTACCACAAATTGAGAGGAAATGTGGATTCGGTGCGAATCGAATAAAACCTGAAATTCGGATCGAATTCCACTTAGTCAGCTTTGATTCGCTCATCTCTACTTATAAACATAGGCTTTCAATAAAAGAATCAGCTGCAATCTGAAGGGGAGACCAGAGCAAGCACTTCATTCCCTTGCAGCACTAACACAAGAGAAAACATTTATTACACCATTCCTATTGATAAAAATGGGCGGTCTTAGCAATTCATAAAAGTGTTGATATTTTACAGGCAGTGAATGTGGATGTACTGTACCAACCAATTGGTTTTACTTTAGGCTAGACCCAAGGGCGTTATCCTGGTGGTGTCCTAGTTTTCAGCCTTTAACCCCTATACAGGGATCTGGTCTTCACTGCAGAGGAGGAATCAGGCTGCTATCTCTTGGAATATATACAATATAAACATTAGTAGCCCATATGGTGCCATGGATACGCACTCATAATAAATATAAATGCTATGCGTATGGTAATCTATCAATTACAATCCTATAAAATATTACCATACCACATATAAAGTATTAAAATATTTATTTTATTATATACTTTTCTTTAAAAAAACAAATACATACAAAAAAGATAGGTGCAGGAAGGCGGCATCGCCTTCAAAGAAGGCTCGATGAAACGCACGTCGGGGCTGGAGTCATCCCGGGGGAAACACATTATGGGTACATATTATTGATCTTTTGTATATGTTTTTGGCACTTTATATAATTGATGTAACTCTGTATGAGATACACCATGTGTTTTCCTCTTGTGGATGCCGCCTTCCTTCACCTATCTTTTTGGTATGTATTATTATTATTTTTGAGTGAACAGTCAATACATGGAATCAGGAAACAGGCAGGCAGAGTTTGTGCAAATTTGTGAAACTATCCAAAGGTCAGGGCCAGTGGCAGAGGATCTGTACGGTAAACAGGCACAGGTCAGGTATACAGGCAGGCAAATGGATTACAGGCTCTAGCTAGCTAGGGAGACCTACAGCAGGATCAACAGAGACCTAATAGCACAGGAAAGGAAGTTAGGTCAGTGGAATCGCTATATATGAGTTGACTGCCTCATTAGTCAAGCAATAGCAGATTGAGAAATAGCATTAACGCCTGCAGTGCTGTAGGGAGAAGCCTCACTCATACACACACAGAAAGAGACCTTGCAGCCCGGCTGCGACCATCAGAATGGGACAAAGGAGTCTGGCAGATGGGCAGCAGCTAGGTGAAGGATGCGATGCCCATGCCCATCTTGGATAGCGGGATGATGGCGGGCAAGGAGCACGACCATAACAGTCAGGTCCTACAATGCATTTATTTTTTAAATACTGTACTTTGGCCAATAGAACAGTTATCCCTTTGAATATTGGTGGATTATGTTTATACATCTGAAACACAATAAAACAAGGCCGATTTGGATGTGTACGTGCACCTTTCATTTCTTGGATTTCAGAATTAAAAGGAAAAGTTAATGTATTCAGCGGCTATAAATATGGGATCCATTAATGTTCCCAGTACAAATTAAAGCATAGATTTCATTACATGAACAATGGAGACCATTTATTAATGATCTATCGGAATGAGACCTTAATTTTGAACTGGACTAATAGATAAAGTTTCAAAGAAAAGTTCATCATATTTTTCTTTTCTTTAATTAGAACTTCATAAAATGTGACTTTGGGGAGATAAGACTATTAACAGGAAATTTGAGAATCTATCGTAGATATCTGAAATTGCCAATTTTAATACAGAATGGTTCATCTTACTTTCCATGAATATGAAATGATATAAATTAGAAAGCACTACTTATTGTTAGATGGGACGATATCATGACCACTGCATGCGTCTATCTTTAAGAATATCATTACAATCACTAAATCCATAATTAGGGGAAATAAAGTATCAGGAGCATACTGTATGTTAATTAATATTTTTTTCTTAAATGATCCATTACTAACAGGTTATATGTGGTATGGCAGCTTATCCCCATTGACATCAGTGAGCTGCACTGTAATACCAGACATGGACAGGTGTGGCACTGTTGATGGAAAAAGCAGCCATTTTTTTTATAATTCTTGTACAATCCCTTACAAAAATCAACATTAAATGCAACATACTGTATTTATTTCATATCTGCACAACAGAATAAGCATAACATAAAGAGACAAGTTGGGGAGAATTCAAGGGCGCATTGGCCATAGACCCTACAGGGAAATTTCCCAGTAGGCCTTTGCCAATGGGGCCACCCAAGCTCTCCTGATGGCAGCAGGCCAGGTACATAATGACACACTTGAATACTATGGAGAGGGCGGCAGTATTTTGTGCTGCATTGTGGTATTTGGTTCTGCTGGGGTGGTACTTTGTGCTGTACTAAGGTATTGCTGGCCCCACCTACTTCTGTTGTCCATGCCTACTTGTGTTGGCCCCACCTACTTGTATTGTCCCTGCCTACTTATGTTGCCCTTTCTTCTATTAATTTAGTCCCACCTACAACATGGTGCCACTTTTAGTTTTTTTCCAGGGCCACTTTAAGTTCCCAATCCGCCCCTGGGAGAATTTATCAGGAATTTATACACCAGTCTTGATATATTCTGCAGCGGAGGGAGATGCACCCAATTTATCTGCCCTTCCATGCTCCAGATCAAATCAATTCCAGCTTCGATTAAAACTATACTTTATCCTAGTTTCTGGAGTATATAATGGTACACTTGCCAGCCCATGGGTGGTCACTAAGCCTATTCTTGCCACACCCACTTTTTTGCAAAAAAAGCAAACATGGTATCAGGTACAGGAAACCGGCAGTAAAAAAAGGCCCTGTGTGCAGGAAGCTGGTATCGAGGGGAGGCCTTCTTTGTAGGAAACTGAGAGTAAGGAAAGATTCTGTGTGCAGGAAGCAAGCAGTGAGTAGAGATATCATCTGCAGGAAACCAGGAGTGAGGAGAGATCCTATGTTGCAGGAAGCTGGGAGTGAGGAGAGGCCCTCACTGAATCCAGGAGACAGGAAAGGTAGTCTTTGCAGAAAGATGGGCTTGAGGAGAGGTCCAAAGTACAGGAAGGTGGGTGTGAAGAGAGGTCCTCTTTACAGGAAACTGGGAGTAAGGAGATATACTTTGTGCATGAAGCGGGGAATCCTTTGTGCAAGAAGCAGGCCTAGGGTTTCAGGAAGGAGGGAGTGGCAAAAAACGAATGATTAATGTTGATTCTTTCACCTAAGTGCTGCTTCTTAGAGCATGTCTCCTTATTCTATATTTTTGTTTATTGTAGTCAGCAGATTTAACCCTCACACTGTTTACATACAGCTAATGTAACAATAATCTATTCAGGAAGGCAGTGTGAGGGTTAAATCCCCTGAATTGCTGATGTAGGTAACAAAAGTAAGTGATGAGGAAACATCAGAGCAGTCAGATGAGGAGAAAGGTGAATCCAGTTTATGATCCATATGTATACTGACAACTAGGATTTTTCTACCTGTCAATGATCAGACTATTCCATAATCCACACACTGACACGGAAGTAGTAAAGCACCTCAGTTATTAGCAAAAAAAACTGCAGCGGGCACGGAGTTTTTTGCAGACCCGCTCATTTGAGTGAATTAATCAATTTTACCAGGTTTGCTGCGGTTTTGTGATGTGGTTATTTGCCTTGCCTTTTTATCAGGTAAACAATATAACATAAATGTATTTGACTTTTATAAACTGTATTTCACAAAATCACATTGACAGCGGTGAAAACAAATACGTTTTTGAGTGTTTTTACTGCATGGTCAAAAGTATTTTATGTAGTGTGGGGATTCGCTCTGGTAGACAGGACTAGCGGACGCAGTATAGGGGCAACAACAAGTTCTTTGGATCAAACAGTTCAGTGTTTTATTCACACTTTAGGCAAGTGACAAAACAAGCAGTCATAAACAAGCAAAAAGTCACCTTGCGGTGTTGGTGGTAATTCACACCATGCGGCAATTCTGCCTCAGAGTCCTTGCTGATAACAGCACCAACCTGTTTTTACACCAAACAGGTAGCAAACCTTCATCCAGACACAAGGCTCCCAGATTCCAACACAGAGACCTGGCTTCTGAGCCCGCTGCCTATTTAAGGACAGCCAGGTGCTGTCAAAACCCAGACCGGAATTTAAAATTCGGTCCGGTATTTGATCTCACCTGGCTGTAAATCAGCCCAGCAGCACATTCTAGTAGGAAAATACCTGTTTTCCCAGACCAAACCTCTCATTGTGTCACAGTAGCTACTGTACAGTACAGGTCCTTCTAAAAAAATTAGCATATTGTGATCATGTTCATTATTTTCTGTAATGTACTGATAAACATTAGACTTTCATATATTTTAGATTCATTACACACCAACTGAATTAGTTCAAGCCTTTTATTGTTTTAATATTGATGATTTTGGCATACAGCTCATGAAAACCCAAATTTCCTATCTAAAAAAATTAGCATAATTCATCCGACCAATAAAAGAAAAGTGTTTTTAATACAAAAAAAGTCAACCTTCAAATAATTATGTTCAGTTATGCACTCAATATTTGGTGGGGAATCCTTTTGCAGAAATGACTGCTTCAATGCGGCGTGGCATGGAGGCAATCAGCCTATGGCACTGCTGAGGTGTTATGGAGGCCCAGGATGCTTCGATAGCGGCCTTAAGCTCATCCAGAGTGTTGGGTCTTGCGTCTCTCAACTTTCTCTTCCCAATATCCCACAGATTCTCTATGGGGTTCAGGTCAGGAGAGTTGGCAGGCCAATTGAGAACAGTAATACCATGGTCAGTAAACCATTTACCAGTGGTTTTGGCACTGTGAGCAGGTGCCAGGTCGTGCTGAAAAAGGAAATCTTCATCTCCATAAAGCTTTTCAGCAGATGGAAGCATGAAGTGCTCCAAAATCTCCTGATAGCGGCTGCATTGATCCTGCCCTTAGTAAAACACAGTGGACCAACACCAGCAGCTGACATGGCACCCCAGACCATCACTGACTGTGGGGACTTGACTTCAGGCATTTTGGCATTTCCCTCTCCCCAGTCTTCCTCCAGACTCTGGCACCTTGATTTCCGAATGACATGCAACAGTCCAGTGCTGCTTCTCTGTAGCCCAGGTCAGGCGCTTCTGCCGCTGTTTCTGGTTCAAAAGTGGCTTGACCTGGGGAATGCGGCACCTGTAGCCCATTTCCTGCACGCGCCTGTACACGGTGGCTCTGGATGTTTCTACTCCAGACTCAGTCCACTGCTTTCGCAGGTCCCCCAAGGTCTGGAATCGGTCCTTCTCCACAATCTTCCTCAGGGTCCGGTCACCTCTTCTCGTTGTGCAGCGTTTTTTGCCACACTTTTTCCTTCCCACAGACTTCCCACTGAGGTGCCTTGATACAGCACTCTGGGAACAGCCTATTCGTTCAGAAATGTCTTTCTGTGTCTTACCCTCTTGCTTGAGGGTGTCAATGATGGCCTTCTGGACAGCAGTCAGGTCGGCAGTCTTACCCATGATTGCGGTTTTGAGTAATGAACCAGGCTGGGAGTTTTTAAAAGCCTCAGGAATCTTTTGCAGGTGTTTAGAGTTAATTAGTTGATTCAGATGATTAGGTTAATAGCTCGTTTAGAGAACCTTTTCATGATATGCAAATTTTTTTAATATAGGAATTTTGGGTTTTCATGAGCTGTATGCCAAAATCATCAATATTAAAACAATAAAAGGCTTGAACTACTTCAGTTGGTGTGTAATGAATCTAAAATATATGAAAGTCTAATGTTTATCAGTACATTACAGAAAATAATGAACTTTATCACAATATGCTAATTTTTATAAAAAGGACCTGTATATCCTTAAGTCAATATGCAGCCATAGCCGAACTAATAGGGGTTGTGAACACTAAAAGTGCGTAGGGAAGCATAAACTTTAAGGACAGGAAGTACGGAGTCCAGGCGGGAGGAGAGGTCCTACGGGTGTGCAGAAAACTGAAAGCAAGGATAGATATGATGATTTTTTAGCATGTTACCTTCATGGATATTTTTCTTTCTTCATTGAGATGATCCCAGCTAGCAAAGAATTTAGAGACACATGAGAACCTTTACCTCATTTCTTAATGTATGCTTCTATGGGACAGTGTTAACTATATGGCTGTTCCACTTTAAGAGGCCAACAATGTTCACTGAAACTCATGGTTAGGTAGAATGCAGCTTCAAATGTGAAGCACTCAGTTCTCAGTCTAAAGTGGGAATACTCATAACAGGCTGGTCCAGAATCCCAGTTGACGTGCAGACATCTTTTTTCAGTCCTCCTTCATCACACGACAATCCTCTGAACTCTCTTACTCTCTCGGGTCAGCTTGCATACTGCCTGGCTAATTGAATCTCCACTCTGGCATGATAAGGACCTGCAGCTTGTTACAGCAGCCTCATCTCTCACACCATGTGGCTTCAGCTACAAACTATTGCTTGTTCCCTGCTGCAAACTATAATTTTACATGCAACATTGACACCTAGTGTCCTAAGTAAGCGCTACAATGCACAGTACTTTACATGTAAAGAGCATCAAGCAGCACATTTCAATATAATCTGGTGAACATAGACTGAATTCACAAAACACACTTCTGCCATGAGCAGCATCTTTCTTTTAAAGGGACAGTGTCCTGCAAATAAAGGAAATGTCATAGGTGCCCAACACATAATACAAGAAACAGCAACAATTCCAACATAACATGGTGATGCCCTGAGCATTCCCCAAACAGAGGTCACTAGAAGATGTTTAGGGCAGGACAGTGCACATTCAATTTAATTATAATAAATCAAAATAGGCCCAAAATTATCCAGATTTTCAGATTCCATGATACTGTTCACACAACAATAGAAGTATATGATAACATCCGCTCAAATGGCAATCTACCCTAGGCACAGGGGTGCACCTAGCCTTTCTGCTGCCTGAGGCGAAAACTGAAACAGTGCCTCCCCTCCCCAATGCCAATATCTTAACCTAACCCCTTCCCTTCAGCCCATGGCCCTCCCTCTTGCTCCTACCTGGGGCTGCCTGAGGCAATCTCCTCACCTGGCCTCATTGGTGGTGTAACCCTGGCTAGGCAGAGCTCACAGCATAGGGAATAATGCAGCTCTCTATGAACTCAATTATAAAACAGTATGCAGTGAGCTCCCCCTAGTGGTGGCAAAAAGAATGTTATTCTTTATATCATTTCTCATGAATGACTTACAAATGTGGTTCGAGGTATCAGGAACCTCCCCTTCAATGCATCCCTGCCATCATACAGTAATGCTGTAGTTCTAGCTTTCCTCTAGCCTTCTAGTTGCAAGTGGTTGAATTATTACTAAATGGTAATTCAGATTTCTCCACAGCCATTCTACATCTCTTCTCATAAAATATATTTTCTTAACTCTGCTAAGAAAAAGTAAAACTTTTATACTTTCACGTTTAGGAAATCTAGACGTTCCAGATAGAAGGGACCCTGCGACAGACACTTCTGCTGAAGTTTCTGAGACTTTCAACCAGGTAAATAAAACTATTAAAAGCTCTGTAAGGCTCTTTGCAGCGACGTTGCATACAAACAAAACCAACATTCAATCTTCTTTAAATGTGGTCATGTCTGATAAATACCTGTATTTGTACATTCCGCTCACTGTGAAAAAGTTACTGCAAGAAAAGAGTTGAGGCAACAAAAAGTCTCATTAAAAATCTTCACATTGTGCCCATTGAAAAGTTAGCAAGAAAAGGCCCAACGTCTTGTGAGTCATGTCCCAGCTAGTAAATTAATTATGTTGTAGGTCAATATTATGAAGGCTATTATTATGTGATTCAGTGCACTCAGCATGCTAAATGGCAGCAGGAGTCCTTGAAAGTGTTTTCAACCTTTTGATTTCTCTTTTATTTCTCGTGGGTTGGAAGAAATACGTTATGCTTGGTAATCTAGATCTGCAAGATTGTAGACGGCGGTTATCTGCTGATTATGATGCCCTCGCAATAAGAGATGCTTGAAAAATAAATACACCAATTATAATATTATATTAGTTTAATTGTTATTGATAACATTTTTCAATTATATTATTATTTAAAGGGGGTTGTTCTACATTTTTCAAACCAGCCCCTGGATCTGAATACTTTTGTAATTGCATGAAATGAAACATTTTCTTATAGCCTCTGAGCTATTCAATAAAATGTATCTGTATAGCGCCACCTGCTGTTTGTTCTTTCCTCATAGAGATGGTCGCACATGCTCAGTTTAAATCTTTGACTATCACCATGTTAGAAGCTGCGGCAGTTACAAGGAAAGGACAGGACGCTGCCGGCCTGCAATAAATCTAGAAGAACAATTGAAGCTATGAATGTGGAGATCTCTGGATCCATGTGAGGTCCAGGGCTGGTTCTAGCTTTGTTAGATAGAGACAATTAAGTTTATGATGAACAGAGACACTTGCGCTGCCGTTAGATATATCTCTGAGGCTGATGTTATCACCTTGTTTGCCGCTGCCTAGTATTGGGGTGAGTGTCCAACCTGTTCTCACTTAGGTGGCTAATAGCTATATATATATATGTATATAATACCGGGAGGGTAGGGGAGAGTGAGGCTTATTATATGTATATGCACAGGACGCTAATTACCAGATCTCTACCTGTTATCTGATGAATAGTCGTTGGTGATGTGGTGCGATCCCGTTGTTCCAGGAAGCGCTGTATAGATCTGCTGAGACGCTTCTTGCTCTAACTCTCACCTAGCGCGCTGCCCCCGGCCGGTAGCTAGCGCACACGTGGAGGAGCCTGCAGGGGTGAGTTCAGGAGCGTCTTCGTGTGACGTCACAACTTCGCTCTGGGTGCCTCCAAAGGACAAAACGCGTTTCAGAACCTACGGGTTCCTTCGTCAGGGATAGTTCATGGTACAAGTCCTGGGGGTTAAATAGGTTTTCCATTCCCATAATCTTTCCTGCAGTATCTGCTCAGGAACCTAGGGGCACACCACTATTCACTATACGCTATCCCAGCCCATTGTTATATGGGGTCCATGTCTCTATTTAAATGCAAATAACTCAATTTCCTCATTTAGGCCCTTTGGTGCCAGACTATTCAATCTGAATATCCACTTACTTTCACAGCGTGACATTTGCTGGATATAATTACCACCCCTCATATCTGTTTTAACCCTTTCAATACCGCCAAAGATTGAACCTGTGAATGAACTGCCATGATATTCTGTGTAGTGTTTGGATAACGGGTGTCCATCAAATTTTTTATTTATATTCCTGATTTTCATTTGGCGTTTAGTTCTGCCAACATAGATTTTCTGACAGGGGCATTTGATGAAATATATTACCCCTTCGGTGTCGCAGGTGATATAATTTTTTATTTTGTAGGTGGTTGGATCATCTCCTATTTCCAAAATGGGGTTATATTGTCTAGTCGCCCTACAATTTCTGCACATTTTACAGGGGGAGAAACCTATTTTTGTTCCGTTTTGTGTGTTATTTTTCTTTAGAATAGTTTTGACAGATGGGGCTATTAGGTATGCTAAGTTTTGCGCTTTCCTAAAGATGAAAGTGGGTGCTTTTGGGATTCTTTCACCTTTCAGTTTATCCTGTTTCAGGATATCCCAATGTCTCCCAACGATCCGTTTGAGGACCCTATCTCCTTCACTGTACTTGGTTATGATTGGGATTTTGAGTAAGGTGTCTCCATTTTTTGGATCGGGCGTGCAGCATGATGTGAGCGTGCTGCGGGCTCCACCCCCCCCCCCCCTCTTACCTCTGACCGCCTGACCTCGCTTCCTCCTCCCTTCCCTGCTTGCTTACCTGCTGCGATTGACTGACGGTGGCGTGGAGCTGGTGTCGGGCTGACGGGCTGGATGTGCGGCGTGTAGTGGAGCGCTGCTTTCCCCCCCCCCTCTATATTTCTGCCGCAGAGGACTGGTGAGCGGTCTGCCGGGTTCCGGGTTGATGGGAGCGCCGCTCTCTGGGTTGGATGTCGGCGCTCCTCCTGGTGCCCTGTGGATCTGAGGCACTGGCGGAGGGCTCTCATCTGATTGTGCGGTGTGTGGCGTGCAGCAGGAGCGTACTCCATCCGGCCAGCGAGGCACAGGAACCTCGGAATAGTGCCAGGATGGTGGAAGAGACCAACCGTGACCGTATAGCAGAATCTTGAGACACCGTAGTGTGGAACGTATCCATTTTCCGCAAATTGGCGCCACTTATGAACTGGAATCTATGGACTGACCACGCTTAGGACGGGCAAGTAGGGTGAAAATTCACCCGGTTGATTGTATAACATTGTCATTGAACTAACTTAACCCCTTAAGGACACAGCCTTATTTCACCTTAGGACCAGGCCATTTTTTGCAAAATCTGACCAGTGTCACTTTAAGTGGTGATAACTTTAAAACGCTTTGACTTATCCAGGCCATTCTGAGATTGTTCTTTCGTCACATACTGTACTTCACGACACTTGTAAAATGAAGTCAAAAAAATTATTATTTTTTGCATAAAAAAATACCGTACCTAATTTACCAAAAATTGGGAAAAATTAGCAAATTTCAAAGTTTCAGTTTCTCTACTTCTGTAATACATAGTAATACCCCTAAAAATTGTGATGACTATACATTCCCCATATGTCTACTACATGTTTGAATTATTTGGGGAATTATATTTTTTTGGGGGGGGATGTTACAAGGCTTAGAAGTTTAGAAGCAAATCTTGAAATTTTTCAGAAATTTACAAAAACCCAACTTTTAGAGACAACTACAGCTCTGAAGTCACTTTGCGAGGCTTACATAATAGAAACCACCCAAAAATGACCCCATTCTATAAACTACACCCCTCAAGGTATTCAAAACTGATTTTACAAACTTCGCTAACCCTTTAGGTGTTGCACAAGAGTTATTGGCAAATGGGGATGAAATTTGAGAATTTCATTTTGTTGCCTAATTTTCCATTTTAACCCATTTTTTCCACTAACAAAGCAAGGGTTAACAGCCAAACAAGACTATCTTTATTGCCCTGACTCTTCCGTTTACAGAAACACCCCATATGTGGCTGTAAACTACTGTACGGCCACACAGCGGGGCGTAGAGTGAAAGGTGCGCCGTTTGGTTTTTGGAAGGCAGATTTTGCTGGACTGGTTTTTTGACACCATGTCCCATTTGAAGCCCCCCTGATGCACCCCTAGAGTAAAAAATCCATAAAAGTGACCCCATTTAAGAAACTACACCCCTTAAGATATTCAAAACTGATTTTACAAACGTTGTTAACCCTTTAGGTGTTGCACAATATATAATGGAAAATAGAGATACAATTTAAAAATTTCACTTTTTTGGCAGATTTTCCATTTTAATATTTTTTTTCCAGTTACAAAGCAAGGGTTAACAGCCAAACAAAACTCATTATTTATGGCCCTGATTCTGTAGTTTACAGAAACACCCCATATGTGGTCGTAAACTGCTGTACGGGCACACGGCAGGGCGCAGAAGGAAAGGAATGCCATACGGTTTTTGGAAGGCAGATTTTGCTGGACTGGTTTATTTACACCATGTCCCATTTGAAGCCCCCCTGATGCACCCCTAGAGTAGAAACTCCAAAAAAGTGACCCCATTTTAGAAACTACGGGATAGGGTGGCAGTTTTGTTGGTACTAGTTAAAGGTACATATGATCTTTAAAACACAAAATGCAATCACACTCTGCAACCAGCACTCTGCCCTGCCTTTATGCTGGATGTTGAATAAGGCATTGGTGTACATTTTGGCCAAAGCGTAATAAGCCACTCACCACGTCAAGGTCGCCTTCATGAGTGGTCCCTAACACTAGTTCCTACCTTTTATGGGCCATGACAGCCACACAAAGTCCAGGGAGCGCAGGTACAGCATGCACGCCAAGCACACTCTGCTTTTAACCCCGTCCTGTGCCATTACAGCTTTCATCGGATCCAGGGATGCAAGTACCAACATGCATGCTGAGGTAGGTAGGAACTAGTGTTAGGGACCACTCATTAAGGCGACCTTGAATGTGGTGAGTGGCTTATTACGCTTTGGCCAAAATGTACACCAATGCCTTATTCAACATCCAGCATAAAGGCAGGGCAGAGTGCTGGTTGCAGAGTGCGATTGCATTTTGTGTTTTTGCGTTTGTATCTGAATCCCCCATCCCCTACATATGATCTTTGGTTGCTCTATATTACACTTTTTGTGCGGCAAGGTAACAAGAAATAGCTTTTTTGGCACCATTTTTTTTTTGTTATTTACAACATTCATCTGACAGGTTAGATCATGTGGTAATTTTAAAGAGCAGGTTGTCACGGACGTGGCGATACCTAATATGTATACAATTTTTTTTATTTATGTAAGTTTTACACAATGAATTCATTTTTAAAACCCAAAAAAGTTTTAGTGTCTCCATAGCCATAGTTTTTTCAGTTTTTTGGCGATTATCTTAAGTAGGGTCTCATTTTTTGTGTGATGAGATGACGGTTTGATTGGCACTATTTTGGGGTGCATATGACTTTTTGATTGCTTGCTATTACACTTTTTGTAACGTAAGATGACAAAAAATTGCTTTTTTTACATTGTTTTTGTTTTTATTTTTTTACGGTGGTCACCTGAGGGGTTAGGTCATGTGATTTTTTTATAGAACCAGTCGATACGGACGCGGTGATACCTAATATGCATACTTTTTTTATTTATGTAAGTTTTACACAATGATTTCATTTTTGAAACAAAAAAAATCATGTTTTAGTGTTTCCTTAGTGTTTAATCTAAGAGCCATAGTTTTTTCAGTTTTTGGGCGATTATCTTGGTTTGGGTATGATTTTTGCGGGATGAGATGACGGTTTGATTGTTACAATTTTGGCGTACATGCGACTTTTTTCATCACTTTTATTACCTTTTTGGGAAGTAAGGTGGGCAAAATTTCAATTTCATCATTATTTTTTATTTTTATGGCGTTCACCGTTCGGGTAAAGTAACATGACCGTTTTATAGATCAGGTCGTTATGGACGCGGCGATACCAAACATGTGTAGGGAATTTTATTTTTTTCATTTTTAATTAGTGATAAATGTGTTTTTTGATTTTTACTTTATTTTCACTTTATTTCACTTTTTTTTTTACCGAGACCCACTTGGTTCTTAAAGATCCAGTGGGTCTGATGTCTGTATAATACAGCACAGTACACCATATAGTGTACTGTACTGTATTTTACTTACACTTTGCCTGAACAGATCTATGCCTTTAGCACAGATCTGTTCAGCACCATGGACAGCAGGATGCCTGAGAAGGCGTCCTGTTGCCATGGGAACCTTCCCCGTCTGCTCAGTAGTGGCCAGAACTGCGCAGACGGGGAAGGGTAAGGACGGGGCTGTCTGGGGGCTCTCTCCCTCTCCATCGGGGGGCTGCAAAGGCACAGCAGCCCCCCAGATGGGAGAGGGAGGGAGCTCCCTGAGCTGTTAACCTTTTCCATACAGCGGTCCGTACGGACCGCGGTATGGAAAGGGTTAAACGGCTGACATTGCATCACCAATGTCAGCTGTTTATACCAGGGTGCCAGAAATGTGCTGGCACCCTGGTATACCCACTAGCCACCAACGATTATTCAAGGGGAGGCAGGTGGGGGATCACGATCCTGCCTGCCGCACCGCCCGCCTCCCGCAACCCTCCCCCTGCACCTCCCACCGGGCTAAAATCACTCAGAGGTGCATGGGGGGGAGATACAGATAGATTTTAGGAATACTAAAGTTTCTGATCCCCGCGGAAACGGCAAAAATCGCAGCAAACCGCAGGTCTGAATTGACCTGCGGTTTGCCGCGATTGCCGACATGGGGGGTCACGGGACCCCCCCTGCGCATTTAGCCTAGGTGCCTGCTCAATGATTTGAGCAGGCACCGGGTTCCGATCATTGCCAGCCGCACGGCAGTGATCGAAAATACACAGGGCGTACAGGCGTACCTATGTCCTTAAGGGGTTAATAACCACACACACAAAAAAAAAAAGAAGGGGGTTTTAACTGCGTAGTCACGGTGGGGCACCCCCTAACAATACTAACAAAGTAACATTTCTGAAAGTTTTGAGACCCACTATTACAACTAAAGGGACACTCTGAAGGAATTGTGGAGTTGGGCGGAACCACCGTGGCTTAGGTCAGACTGTGTTGTTACTTTCATAGAGCATTGCGGCCGTCAAAAGGCGTGAATGTGGCCCCTAAAGGTCCAAACAGGAAATCTGTGGGCACTATGTCCCCAAAAGGTCCCGAAAATAAAAGCCCTAGACATAATATAGAGAGATATTTAAGATCTTCCCCTACAAAAACAAGAGGTACATTGAA
Source organism: Bufo gargarizans (assembly GCF_014858855.1). Taxonomy (NCBI): domain Eukaryota; kingdom Metazoa; phylum Chordata; class Amphibia; order Anura; family Bufonidae; genus Bufo; species Bufo gargarizans. The sequence goes on along the minus strand of NC_058082.1, from coordinate 39,756,757 downwards.
ATCTACTGCTTGTCAAGAGGAGAAGGAAGAGTCCAGAAAAATTGTAATGCCCTCGGACTATAGCGATAAGGAAGATATGGATACTCGGATCCACTCGCGTATGGAAACAATTGAGCAAAAACTGGGGGACATTTTGGACACCTTAAAAGTTACTAATCAAGCTTTAGGAACATTAACAACTACTATATGCTCTATGCAAACTGATATCTCTCTCCTCAAAGAAACAAAACAATCCTTAATTGTCACTAAAAATGAAGTCTCTTTAATGGGAAAAAAATTTAAAGGATTGATTTAGAACATAGGTCCCTCAAAGAAAAATTGACTGATTTAGAGGATAGGTCACGTAGGGGGAATATTCGATTGATAGGCTTCCGAGGGAGAGGACCCGGGGGGATTTATACAGAAATGGTTGGGGGATTCCCTGGGCCGAGAGTTCTTTTCATCATTTTTTATGGTGGAACGGGCACAAATAAAAGGCCGCCCCCTGGCGCCCCCCCCACGTGGCCTCCTTGCTACAATTCTGTGTGTTAGTGACCGAGATAAAATATTACGCCGAAAAAGAGAGCTAGGCGAGTTGGAGTACAATGGAAATAAAATCTCGATCTACCCTGATTATTCCTTCTCTACTCAGCTTAAAAGAAGGCAATTCGGGGAGATCAAGAAACGTCTCATTAACGTTAATATTAAAAATTCTATGCTGTTCCCGGCTAAGTTAAGAATAGTATATAATGATTCTGTTTCCATTTTTGCAAGTACTGAGGAGGCCTCTGCTTGGCTGGACGCTAGGGGGATATGAGATGTGAACACCTGCTGTGCGGGTTTGACTTCCTTCTCATACCTCCCTCTTTCTCTATGGCTAAAAGCTGTCATTTTGTTTTGGGGACTAATTTGTTTAATGGCAGGTAAAAAAAAAAAAAACTAATTGTGAAGGATGAGGGGAGGAGAGGGGGGGTGGGTGGAGTAGGAGGCTTAGGCGATGTGTAAGAGGAGCGTGGGTCTTAATTGCCTCATGCACCATGGGAAGGGGGGGTCGGGGAGGGAAGGGTTGCTTCACCGCTGCGGGATCCAATATAGAGTTAGGAGGGGAGTGGATGGAACGGACCATCCTCCAATTTAAGGTAAATGGCACGCATTCTGACATGGAATGTCCGCGGACTGGCGGACAAACTTAAACGGAGGGTGGTCTATGATACCATCTTTAGACATGTACCCGCTTTTGTGGGGCTGCTGGAGACCCATTTAACTGCTGAAAGAATGCACTATATGCGAAAGACCTGGACGCAGTACGAGTACCACTCCCATTATTCGGCCTATTCGCTGGGAGTAAGTGTCTACATTCACAGGAATGTGGATTACGACCCATATGACCAATGGATCGACAAAGAAGGCAGATTTGTATTTTTATACGGCCGATGGATGGGACTGGTGTGCGTACTTGCGTTTGTTTATATCCCCCCCCCCTTTTTCGTCCGAGGTGCTGAGGAAACTCGCGGAATATATGGGTAAATGGGACCCGTGCCCCATATTAGTTCAGGGGGATTTTAACGCTGTGATGGACAATAAGGATAGGGTATCTGTGAACAGTGGAGCAGGGAGTGTGGGTGATCAGCCGACTGTCCTAGGCAGGATCTGCCAGGAGTTGGGCCTTATAGATGTGTGGCAGTCTCTATATGGAAAAAAAAGTGCCTTCTCCTGTTTTAGCAGATCCTGCAGGGTTATGTCTAGGATAGATCTATCCCTGGCGACTCCAGGATTTTTGGAACTGATACAAAAAATGAAGTATGAGCCACATGGCATATCTGACCACTCTCCAATGTTGCTATCAATGGCTGACTATGGGCAAAAGAGTAGAAAACCGTTCAGATTAAATCCACATTGGATACAATTGGTTGGGGACCAAGAAAGTATTGGGGAAGATATTTCAGAATTTTGGGCACTAAACTATGGATCCACACACATACATTTTGTGTGGGACTCCCTGAAGGCTATGATAAGAGGGGTATATTGCAAGAGGATTTTTAAAAAAAGGGCGGAATACGCCAAGAGGGAAAAAGAGTTGGCAGAGAGGGTTGGGGCTTTGGAGGCAGAGTTGGCCAGACAGAACAGGGGAAATGTTTGACTATTATTGATAGATGCCAAGAGGGAACATCAGACCTTTTTATACGAAAAAGCGCAACATAAGGCCTTTTTTGCAGGACAGCGTGATTTTTCTGAAAAGGGGAAAACAGGCAGATTGCTGGCATCGGTAGTTGCTAACCAAAAGACCCAAACCCTGATAAAGCAAATTAAGTTACCTTCTGCCACTTTAACCAATGATTACCTTAATATTAAATCCGCCTTCACAGAACATTTCACTAAACTATATCAGTCGAGTCTCGGGGTGGAGGGTGGAGCCCCGGTTCATTTTTTGGACAAAGTGGAACTCCCTTGCCTTTCCGACCAAGACTGTACTAAATTAAATTCACCAATAACTCTTGCAGAATTGGAGGCTGTGGTAGATAGTATAAAAAATAATACGGTGCCGGGCCGAGATGGTTTGCCTTTTGAAATATATAAAGTACACCGTAAAACGATATTGCCTCTTCTTCTTCAGATGCTTAATGAAACTTGGAGGAATGGTTCCCTCCCTCCCTCTTTGAGGGAGGCCTCCATTTCCCTAATTCTGAAAAAGGACAAAGATAAGACCGAAGTTGGATCGTACCGCCCAATTTCACTACTCAATACCGATTACAAAATACTTGCTAAACTGCTTGCAAATAGGTTGAGAGGGGTTATACACTGTCTGATTCATCCGGATCAGACAGGATTTATCCCAAAATGAAATATACAGTCTAATATCCGTAGAGCCTTTCTTAACATATATGTAAGAGATGGGGAGGACCGCTCCATCCTGTCTTTGGATGCCGAGAAGGCCTTTGACAGGGTGGAGTGGTCCTTTCTATGGGGAACCCTGACCAGAATGAACTTGGGGGAACATTTCATTAAATGGATACAGCTGTTATACTCTGGATCCCTGGCCAGCGTTAAGATAAATGGGATTGATTCAGAACAGTTCCCCTTACAGCGAGGCACCCGGCAAGGATGCCCCCTTTCACCTTTGATATTCGCTCTGGTTTTAGAGCCTCTGGCATGCAGAATCAGACAGTCTAAAGAGATCATAGGTTTCGGAGGGAGAGATGAAGAAGATAAAATTAGCCTGTATGCGGACGACATCCTTGTCTTTTTGAGGCAGGGATGGAAGGGGGTCCAACTCTTGATTGACATTCTGGAAGAGTATGGGGCCTTATCAGGCTATAAGGTGAACTGGGATAAGTCTGAACTTCTCCCTCTAGTTCGATCCCCTCCTGACGGAGTATTAGGTTTCAGGCTACTAGGCCTCACCTACTCTATCTGATATCTGGGCATCAGAATTAGCGCAGACCTGACTAGATATAACCTCTTAAATATAACTCCTATGATTAATAAGGTGAAAGAAAAGACTCGTACTTGGCAGAAATTGCCTTTGTCTCAGGCAGAAAGGATCGCATTGGTAAGGATGGTGGTACTCCCCATCGCCCTATACCCTTTGACAGCATGTCCTATATGGATCGATGACTCCTTTTTTGGGCTGTTAGATAGACTGCTAAATGAGTTAATTTGGGGGAGGGGAAGGGTTAAGATTAAGCAAAAATATCTCTGTCTCTCTGGGAGGGACGGTGGGCTTTCCCTTCCATCCCTGCAGGGATACTATATTTCAGCTCAGATAAGGTGGTGGATGGGGCGGGGGGGCGGGGGGGACCAACAGTCTGCAACGCTGCTGAATATCTTGTCAAGGGATTTCTCGGGGCCATATGAAGACATTTTTTCCATTCTGGAGACTGGGCACCCAGGAAAAATAAAAAAACAATGCGTAATAAGTGATACATTAGATAAGGTCTGGAATAAAACGAAAAAGATATTGGGGGTGTAACGGACCGTTTCAGCAGACAAGGGGTTAAAATCCGTTTAGGCGATATGCCCCTTTCTGAGAGACAGGCACAGCTACTGCAGAACACCAACCTCCCGAACTGGATACAAAATAGCACTCCAAACTGGAACCTCGCAAATAGCTGCTGGCAGACGAACAGGAAAAGCATACAATCGGCTTACACTCCTGGCAATCAGTCTCTAACAGCATACAGGGAATCCCCCAAGAACGAGACAAGGCTCCGTGTTGAGGGTCAAGCAGTGCTCTGACTGTACTTCAGATACAGCCTCTTTTATTCGTAAAAACAAACATAGTACTGCCCACAGGGTTTTGAACTCCAACCAATCAATATCTTACAACACACAATGCAAGTACAGCAACCAATCGTTCCCGCCCCCTAGAGGACCAGAAGGGAGACTGCGACACAAAACAGATACAACACATCCCCACAATGCATCATGGTTTCCTCCTCTCTGTCCCAGAGACAACCGAGGGCAATCCAATTATCTCTCAGGACAAAGGGGAGATCGCCAATACACATGTGGAGACAACAGGACAGACATCACCATTTAAACACACAATGGGACAATGGCACAATGGGACAATAGAACCACACCCAGCATATTCCTCCCAAGCTGACAAGTTACACTTATTATAAATTGTAACAACTTTGTGAGGTTACATTGTCCATACATATAACTTACATCAATTTAAACAGTATAACTTGGGGGACAAACCTATCCAAAATTCACTTGAATAGGTTCAGGGGTTCAAAAGTTAGCATGGGCCATAATCCTGAGGCAAGAGGCCTTCAAACAGCCCCCTCCAAAACACTGTGGCGAGGTTGGTTTCGCCACACATCTCCCCCCCCCCCCCCCCCAGGGAAGACTAACCAGATACCTGAGCTCACGCCGGTCGGTACCTGAGTTAGTCTGGCAGCCCACCCACAACCAAATACTGGATCTGTTGAATTTAGTAGCCTGTCTCTATCCAGTGAATCCACCAAGGTTATATTGGTAGCTGGTACTCCCGGTCTCTGAGTTGCTCCCTGGCTTGGAGTGGAGGTTGCTTTGTGGGCAGGGATCAGCGGGACTCTGCCCTGGTACCAGCGCTACCATGGAAGAAGCCTGGTTGGAGTCTGGTTGTTGGAGGGGGAAACTGACTGTCTCCCCTTTGGCTAAACAGCCCGTTTGCTGGGGGACAGGAACAACTGTCCCTACCCCCTGTGCTGTAAGTGCAGAGACCACGGTCCCATCTGCACAATTGTGGGGCTTACTGTCTCCCCCTGGTGCGTTAAGCTGCCGCTGGGTTGAGGGGGTAACGAGCTCCTCTCCCATACATACTTCCAGCCGCTGGGGAGGGCAACCGACAGCCTCCGCTCCCAATACAGTGTCCTGCTGCTGGGGAAAGGAGACTGGACTCTCTATTCCCTGTAGGACACTCTGCCGCTGGGGGACAGGACCGACTGTCTCTGCCCCCTGTAACTCCGCCTGCCGCTGGGGAATGGAGACTGGGCTCCCAATTCCCTGTACATCACACGGCCGCTGGGGAATGGAGACTGGGCTCCCAATTCCCAAAAAATCATGCTTCTGCTGGGGGGTAGGAACAACTACCTCTGCCCCCTGTACTCAGCCTGCCGCTGGGGAGGGAGGACGTTGCTCTCCTCTCCCTGCATTTCACACTGCCTTCCCGGCATATCACTCTGCTGCTGGGGGGCAGGAACAACTACCTCTGCCCCCTGTAACTCAGCCTGCCGCTGGGGAGGGAGGCCGCTGCTCTCCTCTCCCTGCACTTCACACTGCCGCTGGGGAATGGAGACTGGGCTCCCTCTGTCCCGCAACTGTAACTTCCGATGGAGGTCCACCCAACGTGGCAGCTGACCGTCACCTTCTGCCCGGTATAGTAGGGTCTTGAACACTAGATTCCTCACGAACTTCACGTATTTCTCAGCTGGATTGGGTCCGAAGAAGTTCAGCCGCAACCACATCATACGGTCAAATTCCTCCACAGAGTATCTGTACTCCACTGCTGGTTCCATCCTGGTGCTTTTAGGGTCGCTGTACTGAGACATGCGTTGAACTTAAGTTGTAAAATCCAAAGAAATGGTGTCTCCTGTAGCTGTCCTTCTGGCTGTAGGAACGATCCCGCTGCTTGCCACCAATGTAACGGACCGTTTCAGCAGACAAGTGGTTAAAATCCGTTTAGGCGATATGCCCCTTTCTGAGAGACAGGCATAGCTACTGCAGAACACCAACCTCCTGAACTGGATACAAAATAGCACTCCAAACTGGAACCTCGCAAATAGCTGCCAGCAGACGAACAGGAAAAGCATACAATCGGCTTACACTCCTGGCAATCAGTCTCCAACAGCATACAGGGAATCCCCCCAATAACGAGACAAGGCTCCGTGTTGAGGGTCAGCAGTGGTCTGACTGTACTTCAGATACAGCCTCTTTTATTCGTAAAAACAAACATAGTACTGCCCACAGGGTTTTGAAATCCAACCAATCAATATCTTACAACACACAATGCAAGTACAGCAACCAATCGTTCCCGCCCCCTAGAGGACCAGAAGGTACAACACATAACAGATACAACACATCCCCACAATGCATCATGGTTTCCTCCTCTCTGTCCCAGAGAAAACCGAGGGCAATCCAATTATCTCTCAGGACAAAGGGGAGATCGCCAATACACATGTGGAGACAACAGGACAGACATCACCATTTAAACACACATTGGGACAATAGAAACACACCCAGCATATTCCTCCCAAGCTGACAAGTTACACTTATTATAAATTGTTACATTTTGTGAGGTTACATTGTCCATACATATAACTTACATCAATTTAAACAGTATAACTTGGGGGACAAACCTATCCAAAATTCACTTGAATAGGTTCAGGGGTTCAAACGTTAGCATGGGCCATAATCCTGAGGCAAGAGGCCTTCAAATAGCCCCCTCCAAAACACCGTGGCGAGGTTGGTTTCGCCACAGGGGGTAAGCGGCCCTACATTTTTTACTCCACTTTGGCACAACCACAATTTAAAAGAGTTTAGGTTAATTAAAGATTATAATTATTGGAATTCACGTGGTATTAACCGTTTAACTCAAATAACATTGCATGGAAGTATTATCCCCTTTGATGATTTAATAAAGGGCATAAATGTCACCTTTTTAGATAGATATAGATATGCACAAATTAGACATGCATATATGAACACTCAGGATAAAGATTCTGTAATAACCGGCAACACGCACAGGGAGGAAAACAGGGAAAGCCCTGCCCAAGGGAGAGGGAAAGGTGGTGACCCCTAACTCTCCTTGCAGCTGGCACCTGACTGCCCTGACGTCCCTAGACGGGTTCCTCACCCGTGCGGCGATCACGTGCCTAAACCCTGGCTTTCCCTGAAATGAGCCCTAGATAATGAACGGGCCGGTGGGATCGCTAGTCCTCACCACTGCACTAAGAGGGAAACACCAGGGAGAGGACAGACAAACACAAACACCCAGGTGGACGGCAACAATTGTCCACAAAGGTCCAACAGGGATCCGGAGGGTAGCGTTCTAAGGCAACACTCAGAGAACGCAGCAACACAGCTCCAGTGGGTCAGAATAGATGTCAAGGCAGGAAGCTCTATATCTGGCAACCAGAGAAGTGTGAGAGGGGAATATAAGGAGGATTGGGAGTGCTGGACAAGGAACAGCTGAGAGAAGGAGCTACGGATCCCTGAGTGAGCCAAAAGGGTTTGTAAAGCAAACCCAGAAAGCTACAATAAGGAAACATCCCTATCTTACATAGAGCGCGCAGCCAACCGCTGCGACTTCCTGACCCCGGGTACAACGGAGTCAGGCGTGGCTCTTGACACCCTCGTGACAGATTCTTTGATTGTTAGGGCAAATTCTTTCTTAGATTATTGCTTTAAATTTAGGGATACACAACTCACTCTTTCACAAATATATTGTAGGTTTCGGGGCTGCTTAGGAGAAATAACAATATTTAAAAGCGAGGGAGGATGGGAAACTGAATTAGGTGTAGGAAATACTGTTGATTGGGACATAGTGTATCGAAATATCAAAAAGGTATCGATATCCGAAAAATATAGATTAACCCAGTTCAGGATAGTACACCGTCTATATTACTCCCCTGCCTTCCTTGCTAAAATATATAGGTAAAAGAAGGGATAGGTGCTGGAAATGTTCAACCAAAAATGCCGGTCTAGGTCACCTGTTATGGAATTGCCCAGAAATAAGAAAATTCTGGACCAGCATTTATGAAGAATTGTACAGCAGATATAAGATTAAATTGAATCGCTGTTTTATGAAGGCAATACTAGGCTTTTTTGCCCATATGGATCTAACGCCCTGTCAGATCATAATCTCTTTGGAAAGCTTTATGGTCGCAAAGGTCTTGATTCTTAAATATTGGGGCACAAAAAATAGTCCTACTTACGCAGAGTGGAGGGTTCAGATAGATACTATTGATGCATATAGAAAAATAGTAAAAATAAATTTAAAAAAAGCAGAGTCGCCCTGGAAGAGGCGGTTTCTTGACGTTTCCCTCTTCTTCGTTCCAAGGGCCTGGCTGTTCGTGGCATCGGGGGATGACCACGAGCAGCAATAGGAGACGGTTGGATCCCGCAGCGGGGAATCAAGGGGTGGGGGGTGGGTATAATGGGGTCAATTATGTGAATTGGTGTACGACTATCTGTATTTATTTTCTAAAATATTTGTAATGGAATTCACATTTTTGGTTCAGAAAAACAATAAAGAATTTATATAAAAAAATATAAAAAAAAAGGTGTCTCCATTTTCGTTTATATATTTATTTTTATTTTTGTTTGTATTTGTATCCTTTCCATTCCCAATTGTTGGTACTGGGGATTCTTGTTCCCTATTTATTGGTATATTTTTTATTAATTCACTACGGTCTAATTTTTTCACTTCCTCTACTATTGGTTCTAGATCAGTTAATCTATAACCTTTTTAGATGAATTTTCTGTTGAGCTCTGCTGTTTCCTCCTCAAAGTGTGTTATATTGCTACAGTTTCTACGGGTCCTGATAAATTGACTCCTGGGGATATTCTTCACCCAGGTTGACAGGTGGCAGCTTTCCAATGGTATAAAGCTATTACAATCTGTTGGTTTGTGTAATGTTCTTGTTTGTATTTTACCCTTCTCTATAAAAATTGTTAGATCCAGAAAATTGATCTGTTCTCGGCTCCAGGTTGATGTGAAGTGCAAATAAAATTCATTTTTATTTAAGTTATCTAAAAATTGATCAGGCGAGATTCCCCTCCCTTCCAAATAAAAATCACATCATCAATGAATCTTTTCCAGAGGACTAGATCCGCACCGAGTCCGCCAGATGGACAGATGGTAAGCTCCTCCCACATACCAACATATAGAATTGGCGAAACTCGGCTCGAATCGAGTCCCCATGGCAGTCCCCCACGTCTGGAGGTAGAATTCATTTTCGTACTTAAAATAATTATGCATTAAAATCAAATTAATACATTGTCCTATGAAGTTCACCTGTTCATCGGGTATCTCTCCATTTTTCCTTAAAAAATATTCTGTTGCCTCCCTACCCTTTGTATTTTCTATGATGGTATACAGCGAGGTAACGTCCAAGGTGCCCATGATATAGTTATCACACCACTGAATGTTATTTAGTAATTGTAGGATGTGCTTGGTGTCCTTTATATAGGCTGGTAGCTCCTGTACATATTTCTGTAATAAAATATCCACGTATTTTAAGAGGTTTGAGGTCAAACCCTCAATCCCTGAGACTATAGGTCAAACCCTCAATCCCTGTGACTAAACCGAAATCCCATTTTAAAACCCTATAGGTGAGTACTCGGAGGCCCTCCTAACCTTCCAAACCCTGGTAAAAAGAGATCTGCATAGGTTTAAACCCAAAACAAAAATCAGATATCAAAATCTATCAAAAAGAGAAAAGGCAGCAATAAAGGCACTACAGACCAACAATCAAATTGTCATAAGACCAGCTGATAAAGGGAGGGGGCATTGTGATCCTCGACCAGGAGGCCTACCACAAGGAATCCCTCAGACTACTGATGGACCAGAAAACATACAAAAAACTACAACTAGACCCCACAGCAACATATAAAAGGAAATTGAACATATTAATAAAAAAAAGGGAAATTGAGAGGTATCCTTTCCGGTGAGGAAGCACTATCCATAAACAACCAGTGCCCCAGGATACCCATGTTTCACTATTTACCCAAAATTCACAAGTGTCAATCTAACCCCCCGGGAAGACCTATAGTCTCAGGGATTGAGGGTTTGACCTCAAACCTCTCAAAATACGTGGATATTATATTACAGAAATATGCACAGGAGCTACCAGCCTATATAAAGGACACCAAGCACATCCTACAATTACTAAATAACATTGAGTGGTGTGATAACTATATCATGGGCACCCTGGATGTTACCTCGCTGTACACCATCATAGAAAATACAAAGGGTAGGGAGGCAACAGAATATTTTTTAAGGAAAAGTGGAGAGATACCCGATGAACAGGTAGACCTCATAGGACAATGTATTAATTTTATTTTAACGCACAATTATTTTAAGTACGAAAATGAATTTTACCTCTAGACGTGGGGGACTGCTATGGGGACTCGATTCGAGCCGAGTTTCGCCAATCTATATGTTGGTAGGTGGGAGGAGCTTACCATCTGTCCATCTGGCGGACTCGGTGCGGATTTAGTCCTCTGGAAAAGATTCATTGATGATGTGATTTTTATTTGGAAGGGAGGGGAATCTCGCCTGCATCAATTTTTAGATAATTTAAATAAAAATGAATTTTATTTGCACTTCACATCAACCTGGAGCCGAGAACAGATCAATTTTCTGGATCTAACAATTTTTATAGAGAAGGGTAAAATACGAACAAGAACATTCCACAAACCAACAGATTGTAATAGCTTTATACCATTGGAAAGCTGCCACCTGTCAACCTGGTTGAAGAATATCCCCAGGAGTCAATTTATCAGGACCCGTAGAAACTGTAGCAATATAACACACTTTTAGGAGGAAACAGCAGAGCTCAACAGAAAATTCATCGAAAAAGGTTATAGATTAACTGATCTAGAACCAATAGTAGAGGAAGTGAAAAAATTAGACCGTAGTGAATTAATAAAAATATACCAATGAATAGGGAACAAGAATCCCCAGTACCAACAATTGGGAACGGAAAGGATACAAATACAACAAAATAAAAATAAATATATAAACGAAAATGGAGGACACCTTACTCAAAATCCCAATCATAACCAAGTACAGTGAAGGAGATAGTGTCCTCAAACGGATCGTTGGGAGACATTGGGATATCCTGAAACAGGATAAACTGATAGGTGAAAGAATCCCAAAAGCACCCACTTTCATCTTTAGGAAAGCGCAAAACTTAGCATACCTAATAGCCCCATCTGTCAAAACTATTCTAAAGAAAAATAACACACAAAACGGAACAAAAATAGGTTTCTCCCCTGTAAAATGTGCAGAAATTGTAGGGCGACTAGACAATATAACCCCATTTTGGAAATAGGAGATGATCCAACCACCTACAAAATAAAAAATTATATCACCTGCGACACCGAAGGGGTAATATATTTCATCAAATGCCCCTGTCAGAAAATCTATGTTGGCAGAACTAAACGCCAAATGAAAATTTGAATACAGGAGCACATCAGGAATATAAATAAAAAATTTGATGGACACCCGTTATCCAAACACTATACAGAATATCATGGCAGTTCATTCACAGGTTCGATCTTTGGCGGTATTGAAAGGGTTAAAACAGATATGAGGGGTGGTAATTATATCCAGCAAATGTCACGCTGTGAAAGTAAGTGGATATTTAGATTAAATAGTCTGGCACCAAAGGGCCTAAATCAGGAAATGGAGTTATTTGCATTTAAATAGAGACATGGACCCCATATAACAATGGGCTGGGATAGCGTATAGTGAATAGTGGTGTGCCCCTAGGTTCCTGACCAGATACTGCAGGAAAGATTATGGGAATGGAAAACCTATTTAACCCCCAGGACTTGTACCATGAACTATCCCTGACGAAGGAACCCGTAGGTTCTGAAACGCGTTGGTTGGAAATGTTTCCTTTGGAGGCACCCAGAGCGAAGTTGTGACGTCACACGAAGACGCTCCTGAACTCATCCCTGCAGGCTCCTCCACGTGTGCGCTAGCTACCAGCCGGGGCAGCGCGCTAGGTGAGAGTTAGAGCAAGAAGCGTCTCAGCAGATCTATACAGCGCTTCCTGGAACAACGGGATCACACCACATCACGAATGACTATCCATCAGATAACAGGTAGAGATCTTGTAATTAGCGTCCTGTGCATATACATATAATAAGCCTCACTCTCCCCTACCCTCTCTGTATGCCAGCGCCGGTATTATATACATATATATTTGTTAGAAAGAGGTTGTCATGTACTGTATGATATCTGAATTTCATTTTTTACATCAATCATGGGAGAACCCCTTTGAAGGACATCTGTCAGCAGATTTGTGCCTCAGCTCTCTCTGCAACTGCTACGCTTTTTCTAATTAGCTTGACATGGCCAGATGTTATGATATTTTCACTGTCTGGTCCTGTCAATCAAATTGCAGAGGGCACAACAGTTGCAGAGGGCACAACAGTTGCAGAGAGAACAGAGCCTCTAGGTGTAACGGTAACGCCCCTGTTGCTCCTAGAGGCTCATTTGCATATATTAAAACATCCAACTTTCTGCCCATTCCTTGGATTGTGACCCTCCACTGCCTGACCTGACTCTTGTCTGATCTCCATATTTTCCCATCGCTGCCCGTCCCGAACTTGGACCATTTACCGTGCTGCTTGTTCTCTGACTGCCCTGACCTCAACTTGTCCCCGACTATGATTTTGCCTAATAGCTTAATCTTTTGCATCCATGTCTTTGACCCCTGTGGGTCAGCTGTCAACCACGCAGAGACTACGACAGGTCCTAGCTAGAGATGAGCGAATTTCTCAAAAATTCGATTCAGCTGCTTTGACGAATTTCCTAGAAATTCACTTTGTGATGAATTACTTAGTCACACAGCGCATTTCTTTGTGAGTAGAGGGCATATAGACAGGGAATGGTGATTGCGCTTCCCCCAGTCATTGAATCCCTCAGGTGCTGAATTCATCGCTGATTGCGGCATCTGAGATGACCATTGATGTCTGTCAGAGGTTAATCTGTTAAAAAAAATCTCACCTTATCTATTTGTCCGCCGCAGCCATCTTGATTAAAGATCCAGCGTGAAATCTTGCATGTCGCATGGTGACGCCATATGTCACTGTGAAATAGATTTCGTAAGTATATATCTTTTTTTTACCGATATTTTAGGAAAAATTTATTCGTTACCACGAAGCTCTTTGCGTGAATCAATTTTTTTTACTGAAATTCGGATTGAAAGTGCACTTTGTGAACTTAGATTCCTTAGCCCTAGCATCATGGTGGTTCCTCTGCAGTTAAGTCCAGATCCCAGTACAGGGATTTAAGGGTGAATACCAGGGGAATGCCAGGATAACGCCCTTAGGAGTAGCGCAAAGTTGGACCTGTTGTTTGACGCAGTGGTTCTACACCTGTTGTCGTAACAATTCCCATCTTATAAGAAGGATCACTAAAATATGTCATCACTTGGGGGTCCTCCCACTGAACCTGAGATTGAAGGGATCACAGAGCTGCCGTACAACTGCATCCTCTTCAAGTGAATGGGGTCAACTTCAGAGCTGGGTGGCCGGGGGGGGGGACACTGTGCTAGACCAGAGCTGCTACTTCTTCATTCATGGGATCAGAGGGAGTCTTAGAAGTCAATATTAAAAAAGTGATGACATATCCTCGCAATATCTCTTTAAAGGAAGTGTAAATCTAAAAAGAAGAAAACACACAAAAACATCCCAGAACTTCCTCCCTTAATTTCCTATTTTCCTTTGATTCAATTTTGTCTCATACTGCAATCAAATGCGTGAGATAATTATACAAATTTCTACTTTTATGTGTCCCAGGAGATCAACAATCTCCTTCCCTTCTTCTCACCATGTACTTATCATAATGTATCATTTTGAGTATTTTAGGTGAACACTGTAATCATAGAAGCTTCTCTAAATAGGAGATTTATTTTGGTTATGGCATTTCGATGAAACAACCAAATTTGAATGCATAATTAGATAAAGCCTACATTATGGGTCGCCCACCTTGAACTCTGACCTACATTTGGGTGGGTAGCCAAGTCTTCGAACTACATACGTGAGAAAGTACCCCAAATAAACATGAAATAATAGTATTTAGTATATTGGGCAGACTAGATGGGCCAAATGGTTTTTATCTGCCGACACATTCTATGTTTCTATGTTTCTATAAATAAAGTAAAACTAATGAAAAGACATTAGTAGCTTTTGTGGACTTTCTTTGATCCGGGAACAGCGCCGATTAGGAGTCCATCTTTTTTGATCAGACCAACTTCTCATAAGCTTGTCTTTGGCTGTAAAGCAATTGGTTGAAGCAGAAACTCTTCCCCATCTGATGGTAAGTTCCACTGCTTTGACCAAGTGCTGCCCACTCTAAATTAAGGACAACTTTATCCCAAACTCACTGGTAGGCCATATCAATGTCATGAAGAGGAGGCCCCATTTGAAATCTCCATCATTTAGCTAGAGCAGAGCACCTCGAAAAAGAACGCATCCCACTATGGAGGACTCAACCAATTCAGGTGACACATAGCTTTGAATTTCCAGGGGAAACATGGGATTTTGTAAATGGGGGAAGTGTTGTGACTTTACCATACTTGCATAATACATGCATACGTACACAAAAGTACATTTATATAAACACATATATGCACACTGTGACAAGCAGATACAGGGTGGGCCATTTATATGGATACACCTTAATAAAATGGGAAAGGTTGGTGATATTAACTTCCTGTTTTTGGCACATTAGTATAAGGGGGAAACTTTTCAAGATGGGTGGTGACCATGGCGGCCATTTTGAAGTCAGCCATTTTGAATCCAACTTTTGTTTTTTCAATAGGAAGAGGGTCATGTGACACATCAAACTTATTGGGAATTACACAAGAAAAACAATGGTGTGCTTGGTTTTAACGTAACTTTATTCTTTCATGAGTTATTTACAAGTTTCTCTTTGTTTACAGCCATTGACATGTCGCCGAGGTTAACACGTGCGGATAGAAATTGTGTTGATGTCTGGTAATGTCGTGGGCCAGTTGAATGGCCCCCAAGGTCTCCCGATCTGACCCCCTTAGACTTTTATCTTTGGGGTCATCTGAAGGAAATTGTCTATACTGTGAAGATACGAGATGTGCAGCCTCTGAAACTACAGATACTGGAAGCCTGTGCTAACATTTCTCCTGCGGTGTTGCTATCAGTGTGTGATGAGTCGGAGAAGAGGGTTGCATTGACAATCCAACACAATGGGCAGCACATTGAACACATTTTATAAGTGGTCAGAAACTTGTAAATAACTCATGAAAGAATAAAGTTATGTTAAAACCAAGCACACCATTGTTTTTCTTGTGAAATTCCCAATAAGTTTGATCTGTCACATGACCCTCTTCCTATTGAAAAAACAAAAGTTGGATTCAAAATGGCCGACTTCAAAATGGCCACCATGGTCACCACCCATCTTGACAAGTTTCCCCCCTCACATATACTAATGTGCCACAAACAGAAAGTTAATACCACCAACCATTCCCATTTTATTAAGGTGTATCCATATAAATGGCCCACCCTGTACATGCATTCATACTCAACACTGTGACACATAAACACACATATACACACACTAAGACACACATACATTACATTGTAACACATGCAATGAGCCCGGGAAGGGCGTAGGGGACAGGAATTGTAGTCGTGGCTATAAATCAGGGTTGAATCGAAGTATCTGAAGTGGATTTCGATCCGAATTTCAGGGAAAATTTGATTTGCCGCGAAGCCAAATTTCCTTATGCTTCATGGTAACGAATACATTTTGCTACACCAAATGGCGTTAAAAAAAGAACAAAAACATACTCATCTCATCCATATGAGCGTGAAGAGGCCGCCACGGTCATCTAGATTGAAGATCTCATGCAAAATCCCATGCGTGGTGATGTAGGTTAACTGATTAACCTCTGAAAGCCCTAATTTTTCATCTCAGATGCCGCGATTAGCGATGAACTCGGCATCTGAGGGGTTGAATGGTGGGGAGCTTGGCAATTGCCGTTCGCCATCATTGCGCCTGCTACTTACAAAGAAATGCACTTCGCGCCGAAGTAATTAATGCAAATCTTTTGGTGAAATTCAGCAAAGCAGCTGGATTGAATTTTTGTAAACTTTGCTCAGCACCAGCTATAATGATGTTAATTGTACACATGGTGGCACTCCTCACTTTGGCACTCCCTGGGCCATGCAGTGAAGGGAAGTGACACCCTGGTTCCCCCAGGGTACCCACTGGATTTGGGGGGAGTCACCTGCCTGGTGGTGGTTTGGGGTGCCCTTTGTGTTGGTGGGTGTTGGGGGAGCAAGACAGGGATCCCTGTGAGGTTGCAGAGAAATGCTGTGGAATACAGATGTTGGTGCATGTGATGATGAAGATGGCTTTGCAAAAAAATAATAATAACATTCTTTACCGACAATAAAGCTCCAATACAGCAGTCACAGCCTTCATCATGTATGGATCTTACACAGGTTGCAGTTTCCACAGTTGTAGAGGCAGGAAAGGTGGTAGACAAAATGCTCCCTGAGTTGCCCTGCGATGCAATCTTCCCAATTCAGCCAAGGGTGCCCCCTCCCCCTTTATGAGAGACCAATGTCTATTCCTTGTACAGGCTGCTTTACCATCAGCAGAAATCCTCATTTGCTTCCTCAGAGGCAGGTGGTTTATGTATCTGCTGTCTCTTGTTCTCCCCCAGGGCTGCTCTTTCTACTTCATCTCCTCTCTGTGTCTCACATTGCACTGAACCACATGATATGGGGAGGGCAGGAGCATCTCCGTCTAGCAACTACCTCCTAGGTCTCTTAATGTATTACACAATATTTTCCACACAATTTTAACCCTTTTAACGGTGAACCAAGTGGGTCACTGCACTTATTTTTTCTCATTTTTCTCACAGAGGGGGCTGAGAACAGCAGGACAGAACTGATCCAGCCAGCAATGATGCGCTATCACTGAACTTGTGGAAAATTTCCCCCCTCCACCTCTGTCTTCTTTTGACTCCGCTGCTGTCTGTACATAATGTTGTATGTCATGCAACCAATAATCGACAGAGCCAAATCCATGGAAATCAAGGTAGGTAGGCATCTGCAAGCCAATATCACTGAGGTGTAGAACAATGAAATTTAAACATGTCTTCAAAAACTTTTCTTAAAGGGGTTCTCCAGGTTCAGGGCTGAACCTGGATATAAGCTCTTCTTTATTCCTTGACTACATATGAGTGGAGTATCGGAACATTTCCTTGTTGCATTGCACAAGCAAGGCTCTGTTTTTTTTTACTGCCGGTGACGTAGTGGGCTTCTTATCACTATGCTAAGTGGAGACTTCCACCAAGCAGTGAGCCCCGTGACATCACTGGCACAGATGGGCAGTCTATAGTGCTGCGGGAGGCTGTTTTAGAAGTGGATACTATGCTACTTTGTGGTACATTCCCAGCAGTAAACAGACAGAGACTTGAGCTGCACGATGCAGTGTGGAAACTGGTAGTATCGGAGTAAGGAAATGTTACGATGATTAATAAAGAAGAGCTTATATCCAGGTTCAGCCCTGAACCCAGAGAACCCCTTTAAGCATAGTATGTAGACCATGGCTTCCTGGGGATCGGTGCAGTGAAAAGAAGGTATAGGGAATTAAGCTAGAAGTAGAAGAATAAAAAGTTTATCTTTACTAAGTGCAAAATAGGAGTTGAAGTACATCCAGCAGTGGTTTGCACACAGTGAACATTATCTCCCAGATGAAGAGGTATGGTGGCTGGCAAAGTAGCTGACAGTGATGCCTCTGGTATGTTATCTTGCTGATATCTCTTTCCTGAACTTCTGCCTAACATCTGGAATCTGGCACTTGTGGCCGTAGGTGTCCATTGAGTAATACAGCCTTTTATGAGTTGGCCCGACCTGGATCTGATCTACAGTACAGACCAAAAGTTTGGACACACCTTCTCATTCAAAGAGTTTTCTTTATTTTCATGACTATGAAAATTTTAGATTCACACTGAGGGCATCAAAACTATGAATTAACACATGTGGAATTATATACATAACAAAAAAGTGTGAAACAACTGAAAATATGTCATATTCTAGGTTCTTCAAAGTAGCCACCTTTTGCTTTGATTACTGCTTTGCACACTCTTGGCATTCTCTTGATGAGCTTCAAGAGGTAGTCATCTGAAATGGTTGTCACTTCACAGGTGTGCCCTGTCAGGTTTAATAAGTGGGATTTCTTGCCTTATAAATGAAGTTGGGACCATCAGTTGCGTTGTGGAGAAGTCAGGTGGATACACAGCTGATAGTCCTACTGAATAGACTGTTAGAATTTGTATTATGGCAAGAAAAAAGCAGCTAAGTGAAGAAAAACGAGTCGCCATCATTACTTTAAGAAATGAAGGTCAGTCAGTCCGAAAAATTGGGAAAACTTTGAAAGTGTCCCCAAGTGCAGTCACAAAAACCATCAAGCGCTACAAAGAAACTGTCTCACATGCGGACCGCCCCAGGAATGGAAGACCAAGAGTCACCTCTGCTGCGGAGGATAAGTTCATCCGAGTCACCAGCCTCAGAAATCGCAGGTTAACAGCAGCTCAGATTAGAGACCAGGTCAATGCCACACAGAGTTCTAGCAGCAGACACATCTCTAGAACAACTGTTAAGAGGAGACTGTGTGAATCAGGCCTTCATGGTAGAATATCTGCTAGGAAACCACTGCTAAGGACAGGCAACAAGCAGAAGAGACTTGTTTGGGCTAAAGAACACAAGGAATGGACATTAGACCAGTGGAAATCTGTGCTTTGGTCTGATGAGTCCAAATTTGAGATCTTTAGTTCCAACCACCGTGTCTTTGTGCGACGCAGAAAAGCTGAACGGATGGACTCTACATGCCTGGTTCCCACCGTGAAGCATGGAGGAGGAGGTGTGATGGTGCTTTGCTGGTGACACTGTTGGGGATTTAATAAAAATTGAAGGCATACTGAACCAGCATGGCAACCACAGCATCTTGCAGCGGCATGCTATTCCATCCGGTTTGCATTTAGTTGGACCATCAGTTTTTTTTCAACAGGACAATGACCCCAAACACACCTCCAGGCTGTGTAAGGGCTATTTGACCATGAAGGAGAGTGATGGGGTGCTGCGCCAGATGACCTGGCCTCCACAGTCACCGGACCTGAACCCAATCGAGATGGTTTGGGGTGAGCTGGACTGCAGAGTGAAGGCAATAGGGCCAACAAGTGCTAAGCATCTCTGGGAACTCCTTCAAGACTGTTGGAAGACCATTTCAGGTGACTACCTCTTGAAGCTCATCAAGAGAATGCCAAGAGTGTGCAAAGCAGTAATCAAAGCAAAAGGTGGCTACTTTGAAGAACCTAGAATATGACACATTTTCAGTTGTTTCACACTTTTTTGTTATGTATATAATTCCACATGTGTTAATTCATAGTTTTGATGCCTTCAGTGTGAATCTACAATTTTCATAGTCATGAAAATAAGGAAAACTCTTTGAATGAGAAGGTGTGTCCAAACTTTTGGTCTGTACTGTACGAGATGAGTGTCTGAGCTGTAGTCCCTCATCTTCAGCAGGGTCTGTATAGCTATGGTTGCTGGTCATATCTGACTTGCAGATATCTATAGTTTTTGTCTTTGAAGTCTCTCTGGAGTAGTGGTCTCACAGATGACCTAGTTCTCTGGTCCTTAATGCGCTAGGAGCAGGAGCTATAGGATATTCTTCCTTACGTCTCATAGTCCCAGTTAACACTCCCCTCTACTGGCAGGAAGTAGAACCAGCACACATCTACCACCCAGTCCATTGAATTTAAAGTGTTTTTTCCAAGATTTGCCTATTGATTGGTGGGGGTCTGACTCGTGGCACCCTGGCCGATCACCTGTTTGAAGAGATTGCAGTGCTCCAGTGAGTGCTGTGGCCTCTTCCCATGCCACTGATGTCATGCTCATTGGTCACATGGCCTAAGCGCAGCTCAGCCCCATTCACTGCAATACCAAGCACAGCCTCATTCACGGTGGTTACTGGCTCACCAGAGCCTTCTCAAACAGCTAATCAGGAGGGGTGCCAGGAGTCTGACCCCCGCCAATCTGTTATTGATGACCTATCCTAAGGAATGGTCACCAATATTAAAAACCCAGAAAACTCCTTTGAGAAGCACCATGTAATGCATAATTTCCCCTGTGGGGGCACTGAAGGGAATTTGAACAGTTGCTGTCAGGTCCCTCTTGCAGATTACATTTGGGAAACCCTGAGATCATCTTATTTATGGCCGACCTTCCTATCAAAATGGATCAATTCAAAGCGGGGTACCCCTTGAATACTTTCAGGTTATACTGAGCTAGAGAGGTTAAATATTAGATATACATCGGAAGATTTGATCGTTTCAAAAGGTATCGAGATCCCAAACCTCCAAATAACAGTTTATGTATTTTTTTTTTCTTTTTCTGCCCGGCTCCAATGAGAAGTCCCAGCCGTCGACCATCGATTGCCGGTTAACCTATTGTATTTACTCTACATTGTATATTGCATTTTTATGGCATTTTTTATTATGCCGATATTTTCTGGCAGATAAATAAAACACTGGCTTTTAGGCAGCTATAAAGTAAAATATTATCCTTTCATCTCTGCATCCTTACAGAATTCACATCTGCGAAAGAACAGAGTAATATAAATAAAGAAAGCAAACTTAGTCTGGGAGAGACTTGAATGCAATCCCGAAGGATGAAATGTCACTACAAAAGCAAAGCATCTCTTTGATTTTTAGAGAATAGAAGCTAAATCATTGGAAAGGGTAATGTTATCAGCCCATTGTGTGAATGAAAACTGACACGCCAAAGACAACCGTTTTCCTTCTTTTCAGCTTCTTTTGAATATTTCCATTATTCTTCCACGTTGTTGACAACTTCTTCTTGAAGCATTAAAACGTTTTGCATAAAAGAATAAAACAAAGTTTAGTTTTTCTTTCCCCAAAATTTTTTGGGTGCTTGCTCTTGAGGGGTATAAAAGAAAATTTGTAAAGATAATACATATAATCTTCCAGGAGACATGAAAGATAACTAGATAGATAGATAGTTAAAAAAGATAGAAAGAACGAAAGAAATAAAGAAAAATACATATATAGATATAAGACAGATAGTAGCAATGAAAGCAGCAGTCTTGGCAGGTGCTTGTGCCCAGATGTATGACGTCCCTCACTCCATAGTAACCATGCCCACTTTTCAGGTTTTTAGAAAATGTGACATTTTTGCAAAATGTTGTTGCATACGATGATGTATGACACCTTTTGGCACAGTTTCCACCAAAACCTGTGCAGACACATTGATAAGTGGACCACTGAAAACAGAGGGTGGTTATTAATGGTACACCCTCAGATTAGGTCACTGTCACTAGTGGGGTACCTCAGGGGTCAGTATTGGGCCCTATTCTCTTCAATATATTTATTAATGATCTTGTAGAAGGCTTGCATAGTAAAATATCAATTTTCGCAGATGACACTAAACTGTGTAAAGTAATTTACACTGATGAGGACAGTATACTGTATATATACTACAGAGGACCGTATACTGTATATACATACTACAGAGGACAGTGTACTGTATATATACTACAGAGGACAGTATACTGTATATACACTACAGAGGACAGTATACTGCTACAGAGCGATCTGGATAGATTGGAGGCTTGGGCAGATAAGTGGCAGATGAGGTTTAACACTGATAAATGTAAAGTTATGCACATGGGAAGGAATAATGCAAGTCACCCGTACATACTAAATGGTAAAACACTCGGTAACACTGACATGGAAAAGGAGCTAGAAATTTTAATAAACAGCAAACTAAGCTGCAAAAACCAGTGTCAGGCAGCTGCTGCCAAGGCCAATAAGATAATGGGTTGCATCAGAAGGGGCATAGATGCCGGTGATGAGAACATAGTCCTACCACTTTACAAATCATTAGTCAGACCACACATGGAGTACTGTGTACAGTTCTGGGCTCCTGTGAACAAGGCAGACATAGCAGAGCTGGAGAGGGTCCAGAGGAGGGCAACTAATGTAATAACTGGAATGGGGCAACTACAATACCCTGAAAGATTATCAACATTAGGGTTATTCACTTTAGAAAAAAGACGACTGAGGGGAGATCTAATTACTATGTATAAATATATCAGGGGTCAGTACAGAGATCACTCCCATCATCTGTTTATCCCCAGGACTGTGACTGTGACGAGGGGACATCCTCTGCGTCTGGAGGAAAGAAGGTTTGTACACAAACATAGAAGAGGATTCTTTACGGTAAGAGCAGTGAGACTATGGAGCTCTCTGCCTGAGGAGGTGGTGATGGTGAGTACAATAAAGGAATTCAAGAGGGGCCTGGATGTATTTCTGGAGTGTAATAATATTACAGGCTATAGCTACTAGAGAGGGGTCGTTGGTCCAGGGAGTTATTCCGATTGCCTGATTAGAGTCGGGAAGGAATTTTTTATTCCCCTAAAGTGGGGAAAATTGGCTTCTACCTCACAGTTTTTTTTTTGCCTTCCTCTGGATCAACTTGCAGGATAACAGGCCGAACTGGATGGACAAATGTCTTTTTTCGGCCTTATGTACTATGTTACTATGTTACTGTGTAAAAAGCATATGAATCTGACAATCTGGAGACTTGCAGCTACCACTAGAGAGCACCATCTATCAATGTGTAGCAGTATGCAGTAAGCTCCCTCTAGTGGTGGCTGCAGGTAGCAAAAAATGTTTTAAGTCTACTGGAGCAATTAATTGTTAAAATAGAACTCAAAAAATTTGTCAGCAGAAAAGTTTGAACCTATTTAGATATTTTCTGTTGAATATTCCTTTTAACATGTTACACATAATGGATAATACGCAGGTCATAGGTGAACTTTAAATTACGCAAAATTACCAAAAAATAGGGAAAAAATTCATCATGTATTAAGCCTGAGTATACATTTCAGCTATAGAGTCTTGATGTGACATCAAGTAACATGGTGCTAATATGGTAGCTGCCTAAGGCAAGGTTCCTGATGAGGTCACTGGTACATGGCGCTCGTCCAGCTGTCAAATGACTATTTTATCACAAACTCCCACTCTGGCTCCTTAGCGGAGAGAAGTGTCATTGGTTATTTTACAGATGACTAATATAAAAGTCGCCAGCATGTCAAAGTGTCTTCTCCTCATTAAAATGTATAGAAGTTATTAAAAAAGGGATATTGATAGTATAAGGTCTGAGGAATCCAATATGAATATAGATAGAAATGATCATTTTCTATGTCTATTATGAGAACTGATTTTCACAGCCACATGATGGGTCAGTGGGTGACATAGGGCCCGGAGTATTAGGGGAGAGGCCCAAGTCACTCACTTGCCAGTACACCCATTCACTTCAATGGGGCTGTGCAGATGAGCGGTGATTTTCACGCATCACTTGTGCGTTGCGTGAAAATCGCAGCATGTTCATTATTCTGCGCTTTTCACGCAACGCAGGCCCCATAGAAAATGAATGGGCTGCGTGAAAATCGCATCGCATCCGTAAGCAAGTGCAGATGCGGTGCGATTTTCACACATGATTGCTAGGAGATGATAGGGATGAGCAACCCCGGACCCCATTAAAGTCTATTCACTGTATTATTTTCCCTTATAACATTGTTATAAGGGAAAAAAATAGCATTCTTAAAACAGAATGCTTAGTAAAATGGGCCTTGAGGGGTTAAAAAATAAAAAAGATCCTTCTATCTTCATTCAGCAGGAACTGCGCTGACGTCACCACGCTCACCACGTGGTGAGCGCGATTACGTCATCAAAGGTCCTTTCGCAGGTCCTGAAAGAATAAGAAAGAAGACAATGCCGGCTGCGCGATCAAGTGGATGAGGTGAGTAAATTTTTTATTTTTATTTTTTAACCCTCAATTGACATTATACTATGCATTCTGTATTAAAGAATGCTATTATTTTCCATTATAACCATGTTATAATGGAAAATAATAAAATCTACAGAACACCAAACCCGAACTTCAGTGAAGAAGTCCCGGTTCGGGTCTGGGTACCACATTCAGTTTTTTCTCACGAGCGTGCAAAAGCATTGCGGAAAAAACTGAACATCGGACGCAATCGCAGACAAAACTGACTACAATTGCGTGCCTACTCGTGCGGGTTTCCCACAATGCACCCTGAACGCATCCGGCCCTCACCCGCGAAGCCCGTGTGAAGGGAGCCTAATTCTCTGGCCTGTGCTTTCTCCAGCAGCAAGTATACATAGGCATCATCATGCCTGCTGGTCTGAGAAGGAGAGCGCACAGTCCAGGGATCATCCTCCGATCTGTGCCCTCTCCTGCTCAGCTCAGCAGGTGAAATTTTGTCATTGCATCATACATGCTGCAGGGGAGAGTGGGATGTTCTCTGTTCATCAGGGCAATGGGGCTAGGTGAGTATTATTATTTATTTATTTTTTTATTAACACCATAGGGACTTCACTGTTATCATTAGTAGGTGCGGAACAGGTTTTACTTTGGGCTAAACATAAGGACATTATCCTGGCAGTCTTCTGGTATTCACCCTTTAACCCCTATATAGGCATGTGGACGTCAATGCAGGGGAACCACCAGGAGTAGTCCCGGTGAGGCTGACAATTGACCCACTTGCACCAAGCACCAAGGATCAGGCAAAACTTGTAGGCAGAAACAGGCCAGAACAGTCCGTGAAACAAGTCCAAGATCAGGGCAAGCAGCAAAGGGTCTAAACAGTAATCAGAATCAGGTCAGGTCAGGCAGTGGAGAGTCAAAGTCAGGAATCTAGCAGAAGTTGTAACATGGGCAGACAAGCAGAACAGAACCTCTTAGCAGGGACTAGAAAACTAGAAACACCTATTGGTCAAGCACCCTCCCCTAGGTGAAGGTGCCTTAAGTACCTTAAAGTTACTAGGCATTGGCTGGGTAAGATCAGGGTGTGCATGTGCTGACCCTTTCAAAAAGGACCATATGGGGTGGCAGTACAGACAAGAGCAGGCCTCAGTCTGCAGAAGTAGAAGAAGAAGAGAGCAGAGGACTCTGGTGGCTAGGTCCTTTACTGAAAAGCAGAGGAAGGCCCTCGGGTCCGGACTGCTATAGAGTAGAAGATGCCTTATAAGTTTAATGCCACCCATGCCCATGTAGAGGAGCAAGCTAACCGTGGGCATGAGCCACCAACATAACATTCACTACTGTATGGAGGACTTTAAGGGGCATAACTACTGTGTGCAGGGGTAGACTTGAAACTTAAAATTGCCCTGGAAAAAAAAACTAAAGTGGCCCCATGTTGCAGGTCGATCCAAATGTACAAAAGGTGGTGCTAACACATGACAGCAGTTACAACAGAATTAGGTGGGGGCCAGTAATTCAGTAGTGCAGAACAAAATACCTCCCCAGCAGAACAATATACCACAGTGCAGCACAAAATACTGCTGCCGAATCACAGTATAAAACTGTATTATTGTCCTGAGGATGGCAATACTGTTGAATTCAGAAGGGCACCTGCGGCCGCTGGCCAGGTACATAAGTACCGACATTACTCCTACATTAATGTTGTGAGCATAAGATCTTTATGTACCTTGCTGTCGGCCAAGAAGAGGGCTCAGGCAGCCCCCTAGGCATCGGCCCACCAGAGAATTTCCCTGTAGGGTCTATGACCAGTCCTCCCCTGACTGTGTGGGGCACTAAGAGGGAATGACTATTGTCTGGGGGCACAAAGGGCTCTTAACTACTGCGTGGGAGCAGTAAGGTAGCATTCTACTGTGTGAGGACACAAAGGGGGCATAACTACTGTGCGGGTGTAACGGTCAGCAGAGGAAGAGACCGTAGAGCAGGACTCAAGTACAGTGCAGCAGACAAGGAGGCTGAAGTAGAAACCGGCTTTATTAAAAGAGAACTCTAACTGCCGGAGAAGCAGATTTACAATATGAACAGCTTGAGAATTCACAATAAAGATAATGGAAATTTGCATAAAGAACACAAATGAATCA
The DNA here is from genome assembly GCF_014858855.1 of Bufo gargarizans. NCBI lineage: Eukaryota > Metazoa > Chordata > Amphibia > Anura > Bufonidae > Bufo > Bufo gargarizans. The sequence goes on along the minus strand of NC_058082.1, from coordinate 39,730,553 downwards.
CAAACACAAGTACAGACAATAGCAGGCTACTCTCTTCTAGGTAGTCCTATCTGTCCCCGCTACCCGGGGTGCACCTCTACGGTGCACTAAACTAAATCCTATTCCACTATGTCCTAGCTCAGGTTAGCATCAGTGCACTCACAGTTCGGTGTCCGCACATGCAGGCAGATACAGTCTGGGTCCCGATCTGGTTGCTTGCTTGCTTGCTTGCTTGCTTCAGCGTGGCTCAGCTCTGGCCTCTCTTTGTAGTCTCTGTAACTCTGGTTAGAGATAATCAGCAGCTCTGGACGTGTAATCAGGCAGGGCCTGGAATTCACTCACAGTTCCTCTGGTAAGTGCCTCACACTACAGCAGACAGCACACAGATACTGTGTCACAGCAGGCAGGGAGAAATCGCTCTAATCTTCCCTGTGGATCTCCCTCTCAGTGCACAGCGTCCTTCTTCCTGTGTACTCAGACACCTTCAGCCCAGGCTCTCTGCTCAGCCCGGGAAAAACACTTAACTCCTTGTCCTCTGGAAACAACTCCTCTCACTGTCCTACTCAGCCACAGTGGCCTCTGGTGGCTGGAGGGAAACATGACAGTCTGCTATATATATATGTGTTGGAAATGTTGCTGGATGATCAGGGCTGCCTCTTACATGGGGACACTAAGGAAGCATTCTACTGTGAAGAGGGAGCACTAAGTGGGCATACAGGGCCCGGGCAGCATACTATTAAAGGGGTTCTGCACTTTCATTTAACTGATGATCTATCCTCTGGATAGATCATCAGGTTCTGATCGGCGGGGGTCCGACACCCGGGACCCCCACCGATCAGCTGTTTGAGAAGGCAGCGGCGCTCCAGCAGCGCCACAGACTTCTCACTGTTTACCGCCGGGCCGCCGGCCCACTGACGGTGTGCCCTTCTGCTGAGTAATATACTTTGCAAAGAGTAAAGTTGACCGAACCTGTTGTTTTCAGAGGGGCTTCCTGACCATCCAGCCTGTATGGAGCCTCCCAACTTTCCTTTCCACCCAGTGGCAAAGGTGGGGGGAGATATGGATTTTGCAGTTGGACTTCAACTACCCAAACCTCTTCAGGAGACATGCCACCACCAAAGGTGTCTGGCAGCGACTTTCTCCCTGTATAGGACACATGCATCTTTGGTTTGGCCAAACATGTGCAGCAACCTGTAGAAAAGAGGATGGGTAGAGTGGTATTAACTAGGATGGTGTAGTAGTACTAACAGTTAACAGTGGCAGTCCTCACACTGGCTCTTCTTGGGCCGTGCATAGAAAGGGCACACCCTTTCTTTACTCAGGGCACACCCCAAACTTGGGGCTCCTGTCTGGTGGTAATAGGGGTGCCCTTGATGGTGAACTGTTGGCAGGGTGTAAGGCAGGAGGGGAGATGTAGGGGCTGGCAGATAATGGAGGCAAAGACCAGGCCAGCATAGTGATAGCAACGAACAGTCTCTTTATGGATGATGGGTGATGCAGTACAACTATATATCAAGAACAATTCTGAGGTATTCCATAGAGCTTGCTTTTCCCAATAGCTGTGTATATGCAGCAGCAATGATGGCAGTAGTAGTAGTCTCCGAGTCTCTATCTATAGGTGCTTGTAATCCCCCCAATTGACCACAGGCATGCAAAACTCTCACAATCAGTACTGCAGTTCCTACAGGGGGGTACAGATCTTCAACGGGTAACTAATCTGTTATAAAAGTGTGGTGGGTGCTGAAGGCAATTTACCCTCTCCACAAGCAGCAAAGTCCATAGCCATAAACAAGCATTGCCTTTGCTAACACTCTTAGTCCCTTGTGATACTAAACAGTCTGCTGAGGTCTGTTTTTCCCCCCTCAGGGGTTCTCTTATCACAATTGCTTTTGCTCTGGCAGCTCCTCTCTCCATAGGAATGGTTTTTCTCCTGGAGAAAAAAAAATATTTCCTTGCTATCAGCTTCTGCCAGATTCACTAGCTGTAGCTTTATCCACAACCTGTAAAAAACAGCCACAACAAGGTAGAGAGGTTAGTGCAACTGCCAGCTGTTTACTGCCAGGTGTTAATTTTTTTCTTGCCTATATACAGCCATTTGGGTTCATACATGTCATAACACGATACATTAATCCTAGATAGCAAATGATAACCCTTTGCAGTGGTCCTCTGGGGCACTTCACATATGCATGGAGAAGACATGTGTATGGTAGGCCTAATGGGGAGCGCGTAAGAACAATAACACAACTCTAGGATCAGGAAGGTGCACCCAGTGGCTTGGGACCACTTTAGTGCACTTAAAGGGTTTGTCTAGGATTTTTATATTGAAGGCCTAACGTCAAGATAGGTATATCGTGCAGTGGACATTGCTGGTTGCTGCACTACAGTAGCCAGCTCTGTCCACTGTACAATGGATGGTGCTGTGTAATTCTGGCTCCTACTTCTGGCACTGGAGCTCTTTCAGAACAGCTGATTGGCAGGGTTACGGGGTGTCAGATCCAGATCCCCACTGATCCTAAGGATAGGCCATCAATATAACATTCCTGGACCTCCCTTTAAGTGCACCGAGTATGATTTTGGAGGAAATACATGAATTTCACCTGCACAAATTTGCGGCTTTGGACACATGCAGACACCTCTTTGCACGTCTCTACATTAAATATGTTCTGTATGGAAGTTTTGTAGGGAAATGTATGGATTATTAAAGGTCACGGTCATCTTTTCATTACTTTTCACCAGTGGAAAACCATGGGATCCTGAGCCGGGCCAAGACTCTGACACAATAATAGGCCACTGCAGAAGATGACTTTGGAGCCAATCATTTGCCCTCAAGGACCATTTCCTATGAGACCTAGTAGATCTCATCGATGACATGTCCTGCATGTACATTGATATCAGCAATGGTTATGATGTGATTAATAGGGGCATGAACATATTCTGTATCAAAGGAGGGGCAAACAGAATAATTCCTCTGGTGGGTCCATGGATGCCTGGTCCTACACTCTGTCATATCAGATGTTTACTGAAGCATGGTCTGATACTCTTTCTACTTATGCTTTCTGTTTGCAGCATAAAAAATGTAAATTCTCAATTTTCCCTAGAACAGACTCATTTTTTCTCCCAGCAGAACTCGATAATTGGTGCTATTTTTCGCTGTTAGCTTCACCTTTATCATCATGTGGTTTTATACGGCTGGGTGATAAACAAAATGTATGACTGTGAATGTCTAATGACCCCATCCTCTAATGAAATAACAGATAAGAGATAGCTCGGAAGGAGCTGCGGAATATTGCCGTATTTAATGTGCGGTGTGGTAATTATGCTGTCTAAGTAATCACTTGACTTGAATGTATATAATCATTCGTGATTAATCTAGAAGTGTAGTCATGAAAAGGCAAAGTGACTGGTGTGTCCTACGAATCTTGTGCATGTAATCACAACAAGATTGCCTTCTCCGCGCCGAACGATGGATGCTGCCTGGATAATCAAGAAATGCTAATGGGAGACGGAGAAGAAAGAAGATTTTCTTAGAAGAGTATACAGCATTCCATGAATGTGGGATAAAATATGATGGAAATGATGGCACATAACAGGCATGGGACTAGGGAGCATGCAGGATGTTGTCAAGGAGAAGGCTTGGAGGTGATATAGTAAGATTAATTAAACGTAATTACATTTTGGTGATCTATTCTCTTTAGACACTGAACATATTATTTTCTGAATTCATATATAATACAAGGAAATACCAAGGTTGCAATATCTGGTATAAGCTGGATATAGACTCCTCGTGTACCTACACAAAAGAATGTCTGGGCTTTCCAGCATAAAAGTGACCTTGGTTAGTTCCAGAGACATATAGGTCCATGTTATAATTCTAGGATGTAAGGGTAACACCCAAGTCTTTTTTTATTTAGTAAAAGAAAACTTCTGTTAGTTAGGTTAAGAAGAGGAAGACCCAAATACCTTCAAGAGGCACGTCTTCTAATTCCTTTGCCCTTGGGGGGGATTTAAAATTTGGGCCATAAGAGACAAAAATGAAAAGATTCCTTTTGTTTAGGGCTCATGGTTTTGAATGGTCTAATGTGACACTTGGGTGCCTCTCACCACCCTTAAAGGGGTTGTCCGAGTTAAGACCTGAACCCCGACATACCCTTATTTTCACCCAGGCAGTCCCCCTGATGCTAGCATCGGAGCATCTCATGCTCCGATGCGCTCCCTTGCCCTGCGCTAGATCGGGCAGGGCAAGGGCTCTTTTGTTTATCATAACACACTGCCGGGCGGAAGCTTCCGCCCGGAAGTGTGTTCGGTGACGTCACCGGCTCTGATGGGCGGGCTTTAGCGCTGCCCTAGCTGTTTTACTGGCTAGGGCAGCGCTAAAGCCCGCCCATCAGTGCCAGTGACGTCACCGGGCTTCCTGGCAGCCCCATGGAGAGCCCCGGTACGTCACCGTAACTCCTAAAAATGCCTTTGCCCTGTGCGATTTAGCGCAGGGCAAAGGAGAGCATCGGAGCATGAACTGCTCCGATGCTCAGGTCAGGGGGGCTGCCTGGGTAAAAATGGAGGTATAGAAACATAGAATGTGTCGGTAGATAAGAACCATTTGGCCCATCTAGTCTGCCCAATATACTGAATACTATGTACGGGTTCATCTCAGAACCCGGACAACCCCTTTAAATGTGCCTGGAATTGTGTGGTGTTCATCATCTGCTTCCGCAGGGCATTGTTCACAATGAAGCAATCACTGAGGAAGGAGAAGGAATACGCTCCGAAACGCGTATGGTTTTGATAGCAAGGAACAGTGAGGTTTATTCAAGTTGAGATAATCAAGAACAATTGAGGCTTATTTTTATTTTTACTTTTATTTGATCAATTGCGAACCATCTAGCAAACGACCGCATCCCCTGAAGCTCCAGCGATCCTGAAGGAGGACTAATCACAAGTCCCGGATCAAGTGACGCAGCGCACCGCCCGAATCACGTGGGAAGCCACACTATACAAGCAAGTGACCACGTGGGATGCCACATGATACAAGCAAGTGACCACGTGGGATGCCACGTAAGGTCCTTGCAGGAAAAAGTAAAGACCAAAGCGGCAGGGAGCTGCAATATACACTAACTTTATTATATAGGTCGATATTGTACGGGAGACATTCTTAAAGAACCCTGAATGCAATATAAGGGGTAAACTATATTACATAACCTTTCTCCACAAAGCAAAAGCTGAGAGAGGAACAATCCTCAAACATAGTAAAATCTCCCAGTACGGACACAATAAGCACACTCTATACACTACAAGTGCTTGTACCTCAACACTATGTAAACCACCTTTTTTACCTACCCAATTTTTTACAGATCCCATTTTTTCACTTGGACTATACTTTTTGGCTCCTGAAGGACTAACCCTGGTATATTTTATGTACCATATGAAGTCAACCCGCAGAGCTCTTTTATATGAATCCAGCGTGCACGCAGCACTTTATCTATTCAGCCTTAATGCGACAATTTGTGTGCTATCAATTCTAACCATTATATACTTGACCTACCTGCACAGATCACTTTATATGTAGTCAGCTATAGTGTGATCATTTGGATGATAGAAATACCAACCCTTGTGTACCCAGCTTACCAGTGCAACTCAAAATATATATACTCAGTATGCGGGCCGCAAAATGCAGGCCGCAAAGCGCGAGCACAGTCCGTGGGGCAGCCGTAGCGGATCGAGGACCCATTCACTTGAATGGGTCCGCGATCCGGCCGTTCCGCAAAACAGATAAGGACATGTTATATCTTTTTGCGGAACGGAACTACGGGACGAAACCACTCCGTAGTGCTTCCGTGGGGTTCCGTTACGCATTATTCCGCATTTGCGGACCCAATCAAGTGAATGGGTCAGCATAGGTGATGCAAAATGCCCACGGAACAGCACCCGTGTATTGCGGATCCGCACAAGCGGTCCACAATACGGCAACGGGAAGCACACGTTCGTGTGCAGGGGGCCTTAGTGTGATAATTCAGGTGCTAGAAACATTAACTTCTGTGTATCCGACCTACCTGTACAGATCAGTTATATGTACCCAGCTTGCATACAGCACTTCAGGTATTCAGCTTGCACATAGCACTTTATACATTACGCAAAATCTGTATATCAATCTGATTAACAGCAGATATATGTATTCAGCTTGCACATAGCACTTCCTATATACTGAGCTCACACGTAACACTTTGTATATCCAGCTTATACGGGATACCCTATGTACTCAGCTTATACAGAACATTCATCGTTCAATCGATATTCTTCCCAAATCTAACACTGTGAATACCGTTATATCCCACCAAAGGATTACATACACATTCAGAATGCTATCCATCTAAAAATTATATAACATATTACACTGAATATCCTTAAGACATCTCAATTCTTATTAATATAGAAGATCTTTCCCGTTTTTACTTTTACTTGTGCAAATAAAAATATAATTTTATTACAACCAAAGATACTCATCTATCCCATTGTTTCACCATATGAGAGTGTGCCATCACATTTTTATATACCAAACTATATTTACCGCACGGTTCTTGGGTGTACCGGTGATCGAGCACCTCTAGCCATAATACCAGATTCGTGAGCCACTGAACAACCACTCTGCGACTATTCATTTTGTGCTGTGTCAGCAGTCATATCATTATCATCAATGAAAGTTAACATCTAATTTATAACCGTGGAAGGCAGATAACACGGGATCACACCTAAACAATAGGAAATGGGAATAGCCCAGCTCCTCCTCCTCCCTCTTCTTGCTCACTATATTAGTCATAGAAGTCAATGAGTCCCTTTCTAATTGAGTTTGATCGGTCCCTGCTATAAATCAAATCTCTGAAACTCTACAGGCCAACAATCCCCCCCCCCCCCCCCCCCTAAAGAAATGTAAAATGTAAAAATAAACTAAAAAGATACAGAAAAAAATCTGATAAATATGAATATAATTTATATTAGTGAGACAGACCATTTGTGTCATTCATATGCAAATTTCTAATGACGGCCGCCGGTTGCTGAGTCACTTGCATTGCTCATTGTATATTATGCCTCTTTCAAAGGAATGGGCATTCTGTAACCTCATCTAAAAACAATCTGAGCTCTGCTTTATTCATCCTGAGTCTGACACAGAAATTACGCAAGAGGCCTGTGGAGATTGGAAAGTGAGCAGCACTTTTATCTTGGAAGGTCAGGGAAAGGGTATGAATTACACCGGTGTTCAGGGCTCTTCCTAAAAAAAAGTTTAAAGAACTGATAATTCACCTACTGGTGCTGTTCTCTGGGCCAACTAATGCCAGACTGCATCTACTGCACTGAGCCGCGGAGCTCTAAACGCTTAGAGGAGCATGATCTATACACCAATACAAATGAGCAAAACTCTGGTTTTCATTGCTGAGCTAAGAACGTAATCTACTTATCTTTCTTAAAGTGAACTTGTCGAATATAATGTCCTATCTGCAGACAACAAACTGTAAGGGTTAAGTACCTGAACAGGGGATAAGGGCTCCAATTTATCATGATACAACTTCTATACAATGTTGCAACATGTTAGCAAAATCCTTAAGAGGTTGCAGTTCACACTTCAACCTCTGGGTGGTGATTTCATGCCACAAACCTCGAAATATGTCGAGCCAAGACAAGTAAAGAAGGGCCCACCTGTATTAATGTAAATCACTGTTCCCCCTGTGCTTATGAGACAACTGGTCAGTGGCAATCACTGATTGACAACCAAGCAAAATCATTTCATTATCACTAGAGTGCAGGGTTGGCAGGTAGATGGTGAGGTCAGCAGAGTGATCTCATTATTATTAGAGGGTAGGTTCAGCAGAGCCATCTCATTACCATTACAGGGTAGACTCAAAAGAGACATCTCATTACCATTAGAGGGTGAGGTAAGCAGAGTCATCTTATTATCATTAGAAGGGAGGATCAGCAGAGTCATCTCATTTTCACTAGAGGGCAGGGTCACCTCCTTAGCATTAAACGGTAGGGTGAGGTCAGCAGAGCTATCTCATTATCATTAGAGGGTGAGGTCAGCAGAGTCATCTCATCATTAGAGGTGAGGTCAGCAAAGTCATCTTGTCATCATTACAGGGTGAGGTCAGCAGAGTCATCTCATCATCATTAGACAGCAGGGTCAGCAGAGTCATCTCATTACCATTAGAGGGTGGGTTCAGCAGAGTAATCTTATTATCATTATAGAGGAGGATCAGCAGAGTCATCTCATCATTAGAGGTGAGGTCAGCAAAGTCATCTTGTTATTATTACAGGGTGAGGTCAGCAGAGTCATCTCATCATCATTAGACAGCAGGGTCAGCAGAGTAATCTCATTACCATTAGAGGGTGGGTTCAGCAGAGTAATCTTATTATCATTATAGGGGAGGATCAGCAGAGTCATCTCATCATTAGAGGTGAGGTCAGCAAAGTCATCTTGTTATCATTGCAGGGTGAGGTCAGCGGAGTCACCTCATCATCATTAGACAGCAGGGTCAGCAGAGTCATCTCATTACCATTAGAGGGTGGGTTCAGCAGAGTAATCTTATTATAATTATAGGGGAGGATCAGCAATCATCTTATTTTCACTAGATGTCAGGGTCAGCAGGTTCACCTCAGACCTCATTAGCATTAAAGGGTAGGGTGAGGTCAGCAGAGCTATCTCATTATCATTTGAGGGTGAGGTCAGCAGAGTCATCTAATCATTAGAGGTGAGGTCACCAATGTTATCTTGTTATCATTACAGGGTGAGGTCAGCAGAGTCATCTCATTATCATTACAGAGCAGGGTCAGTGATGTCATATTATCATTAGATAGTGAGGTCAGCTGAGTGATGTTATTTTTTTATTAGAGGGTAGGGTCAGCAAAGTCTTCTCACTGCCATTGGAGAATCTGTTCAGCAGAGTCATCTAATAATCATTAAAAGTACACGGTTAGTAAAGTAATCTCATTATCAAAAGAAGGTGAAGCCAGCAGAGTCACTTTCTTGTTATTAGAGGGCAGGGTCAGCAGAGTCTTCTCACTGCCATTGGAGGGTCTAGTCATCAGAGTCATCTCATTATCATAATAGGGCAGGGTCATCTTATTATCAATTGACTGTGAGGTCAGCAGAGTAATCTCATTATCATAAGAGGGCAGGGTCACCAGAGTCCCAGAGTCATACTATCATTAGATGGTGAGGTCAGCAGAGTCATTTTATTTTTATTAAAAGTGCAGGGTCAGCAGAGTCCCAGAGTCATACTATCATTAGATGGCGAGGTCAGCAGAGTCATTTTATTTTTATTAAAAGTGCAGGGTCAGCAGAGTCCCAGAGTCATACTATCATTAGATGGTGAGGTCAGCAGAGTCATCTGATTATCATTAGAGGGCAGCATCAGCAGAGGCATATCATTCTCATTAGAGGGCAAGGTCAGAAGAGTCATCTCATTATCATTATGTCAGAATCAGCAGAATCATCCATATAATCAGTAAAGAGTGGGGATCTTTAATGACAGAAGACGACTGTATTGCAGTGCTTGAGACAGAAATAAGGCACCACTGCATATACAGTACACAGACAAGTCTCTGTATGCAGCTCTCCAGTCTATTAGGGAGGGGATGTTCTCCATCTGAAAAAGCACAAGAAGAAGGGGGCACAATCTGAAAGTAGCTGGGGTTAAAATCAGGAGCAGCGTTAGGAAAATATTATTTTACTGAATGAGTGATGGAAGCTTGAAAGAAACTTCCATCAGATGTAGTTGGGAAATCTAGAGTAAGCGAATTGAAACCTACCTGGGATAAACACACGTCTATCCTAAGATAAAAAAGAGAACGGCCGACTAGATGGACCAGGGGGGTCTTTTTCTGCCGTCAATCTTCTATGATTCTGTGTCTTTTCCTAGAAACTGTATTAGTCTATGGACACTTTTCTGACCATTGATTTCTATTTATTGCACCTTGTGTGTGCCTCTAAAACACATTGGAGGTCACAAAGTAGACTGCTGATGAGCTCCCCTTTTCAAAAAGTGGCAAAGTTGTGTAGAAAACCCACATCTGCCTATATTTAGGGCAGTGGCATTTAAAAAGTCACAAACTGTGGGCTTGCAACTTTTTTTAGATTAGTTTCTAGGGTAGGGTGTCATAATAGATGACCCCCTTTAATCTCATACTTTACATTTTACAGATGAACATGAAATCTGAAGTTTCCCACTTCATGGCCTATATTGCTGTGATGGTTTGCTCAATCCTCTGTGAACTGATCTGTGATGGATTGTGGAGTATCAGACAATGAAGCATGTGGACTGAATGTGTATGGTCATGGCAATCAGGCTGTGAGGATCCCCAATTATGCCTTCAAGCTGCCTAGGATTAGAAATAAGGTTTTGCCCAGTAACAGTGCCACTTTTGTCCTTGGGCTGTGTGTGGTATTGCAGCAAAATCTATTATTTGAAAGGGTATATACACTACCTGTCCAAAAAAAAGTCTCCACCAAAAAAAAGCCCTTAGCTTTGATTACGGCACGCATTCGCTGTGGCATTGTTTCGATAAGCTTCTGCAATATCACAAGATTTATTTCCCTCCAGTGTTGCATTCATTTTTCACCAAGATCTTGCATTGATGATGGTAGAGTCTGACTGCTGTGCAAAGCCTTCTCCAGCACATCCCAAAGATTCTTAATGGGGTTAAGGTCTGGACTCTGTGGTGGCCAATCCAAAATAATGTCTCATGCTCCCTGAACCACTCTTTCACAATTTGAGCCTGATTAATCCTGGCATTGTCATCTTGGAATATGCCTGTGCCATCAGGGAAGAAAGAAATCCATTGATGGAATACCCTGGTCATTCAGTATGTTCAGGTAGTCAGCTAACCTCATTCTTGGAGCACATACCGTTGCTGAGCGTAGACCTGACCAACTGCAGCAACCCCAGATCATAGCACTGCCCCCACAGGCTTGTACAGGAGGCACTAGGCATGATAGGGGCATCACTTCATCTGCCTCTCTTCTTACCCTGATGCGCCCATCACTCTGGAACAGGGTAAATTTTGACTCATCACACCACATGATCTTCTTCCATTGCTCCAGAGTCCAATCTTTATGCTCCCTAGCAAATTGAAGCCTTTTTTTCTGGTTTGCCTCACTGATTAGTGGTTTTCTTACGGCTACACAGCTGTTCAGTCCCAATCCCTTGAGTTCTCTTCACATTGTGTGTGTGGAAATGCTCTTACTTTCACTATTAGCCTTGAGTTCTACTGTTGTTTTTCTTCGATTTCATTTCACCAAACGTTTAAGTGATCGCCGATCACGATCATTCAGGAGTTTTTTCCCACCACATTTCTTCTTCGAATACGATGGGTCCCCACTATCCTTCAAGTTTTTAATAATGCGTTGGACAGTTCTTAAGCCAAGTTTAGTAGTTTCTGCAATCTCCTCAGATGTTTTCTCTGCTTGATGCATGCCAATGAATTGACCCTTCTCAAACAGACTGACATATTTTCCACGACCACGAGATGTGTCTTTCGACATGGTTGTTTAAGAAATGAGAAGCAACTGATTGCACCAGTTGGGGTTAAATAACTTATTGCCAGCTGAAAGATAATTGCCCATGCAGTAATTATCCAATAGGAGGCTCATAACTATTTGCTTAGTTAAATCCAGGTGGCGACTTTTTTTTTGGGACTGGCAGTGTATATACGCTGCAATGCCAGACACAGCCAATGGAGAAGAGTGGCGCTGTTTGACTCTTATTTCTCATCCTTGATAACCTAGTCTTGGAACACGCTGAATTAACAGACATGAAATGACTGTACTGTATATAATTCATGCAAATGTCTCTAATAGTGCTTAATGCAATTAGTCATGTGCTCTGTGGGGTAATCATTAGGAATAGAGCAGATGTTGTTTTGGATATAAATTTATTATGGCGTCTTGAGGGTTGAGGACCAAATCACACTCTTATTACAGGGATCAGATCATTCTTGTCGCGCACCTGGTACAAAATATTCCATTATAACTTTAGAGCATATTCTCACTGTATACTTGGTGATATAATTAAGATCACTTTAAAATATCTCAATATATTGCTATTTTTTATAATTGATAGGTCATGGTGGGCTGGATGGGTGAACAGTCAGTGGCTATGCATTACTGGGGCCATATTATCACAAAACCATTCCCCCCAACCCCTGCTCCCTTGGTCCCTCTTGCAGGAGCATTATGGAATGCACGCTCTGTCACAAACTTTCCTAGATTCATGAACTCTTCATCTCTCGCAAACTTTCCTTTCTGTGTCTCACAGAAACATGGCTGACACCCTCTGACACCTCCTCCCCCGCTAAAATCTCTTATAGCGGATTTTATTTTACTCACCCCCCACCCCAGCTGCAAAAATGGTGGATGAGTTGGTCTTCTCCTATCAGACAACTGCTCCTACAGCCCAACTCCACTGCCACCATCCATTACGCTCCCTTTATTTGAAGTACACTCTGTTCGCATCTACTCTCCCTCCGACCTCCAAGTAGCTGTCATTTGCACCCCCAGGCCCTGCCACCATCTTTCTTGATCACTTTAACACTTGGCTCCTACACTTTCTTTCTGCTGACATCCCCATTATCATCATGGGTGACATCCCCATTGACACCTGCTACTCAGCCACCTCCAAGCTTCTAGCACTCTCTTCCACCTTCGGCCTCTTGCAGTGGTCCTTCGCTCCAACCCACAGAGATAGTCACACTCTGGATCTCATCTTTACCCACCTCTGCTCCCTATTTAACCTTTCTAATTCGCCTCTCCCCCTATCCAACCAGAACCTACTCGCCTTCTCTTTACTGGTCTCTTCTGCTAGCACACCCCCGCAGGAACCTTAATCATCTTGATTTTCGCCTGCTTTCTGACTCTCTTCTGCCACTCTCTACCATTTGTTCCTTCCAGGACGCAGATGCTGCCACCACTCTGTATAACAAAACAATAAGTACAGCTCTGGAATCTGTTGCCCCATCACACACAACAAAACCTGGAAAAATCAAGACAACCCTGGCACACCAGCCTAAACAAAAAACTTAGACAAGCTTCCAGGGCTGCTGAGCGGCGATGGAAGAAATCTATGGATCACTTTCCCAACACACAAGCAATTCCTCCTCATTTTCAAATCATCACTCGCTGATGCAAAACAGGCATACTTCTCATCTATCATATCTTCTCTGTCCCACAACCCTAAACAACTTTCTAACACTTTTAATTCTCTTCTCCATCCCCTAGTGCCCCTTTGCCACATACTTCAAACAAAAGATCGTTAACATCAGAGAAAGCTTCAGTGCACAGTCCCCACAGCTCCCTTACACAACTACTCAATCTTCTTCTCCCAAAACCTGCTTTTCCACCATTACGGAAGAACAAGTTTACACCCTACTCTCCAGATCACCTCTCACCACCTGTGCACTTGACACAATCTATGCTACCATTACACCCATCCTCGAAAAAACTTCACTTGACCCATCTTCTTTGTCCAGTTATCACCCCATATCACATCTTCCATATGCCTCAAAGCTACCTGAACAACATATCCATTCTGAACTGTCCTCTCACCTCTCCTCCTGCTCCCTCTTTGACTGACTAAAATCCGGCTTCCTACCCCACCACTCGACTGAAACCGCTGTTACAAATGTCATCAATGACCTGCTAACAGCCAAAACCAAAAAAACATTACTCTGTCTTCCTCCTTCTTGACCTGTCCTCTGCCTTTGACACCGTCAACCACTCCCTTCTGTTAAAAATTCTCTCATCTCTTGGCATCACTGACCTGGCCCTCTCCTGGATCACATCATACCTCACAGACCGGACATTTAGCGTCTCCCACTCTCGCACCACCTCCTCGTCTCATGCCCTCTCTGTTGGTGTCCTGCAAGGCTCTGTCCTAGGACCCCTTCTCTTCTCTATCTACACCTTCGGCCTGGGACAGCTCATAGAGTCCCATGACTTTCAGTATCACTCCTATGCTGATGACACACAAATCTATCTCTCTGGTCCAGACATCACTACTTTACTATCCAGAATCCCACAATGTCTATCTTCCATATCTTCTTCTCCTCTTACTTTCTAAAACTTAACATAGATAAAACAGAATTTGTCATCTTTCCCCGATCTTACTCAACCCCCCCAACAGACCTATCTATCACGATCAATGGCTGCACAATGGCTCTCCCCTGTCAACCAAGTCGGCTGCCTTGAAGTGACCTTGGATTCTGCCCTCTCCTTCAGACCACACATCCAAGGCATTTCCACCACCTGTCGTCTCCAACTTGGGATCAGTATCTGATCGCTGGGGGTCTGATACCCAGGACCCCTAATGATCAGCTGTTTGAGAAGGATATGGAATGTGGGGATAGAGTAATAAAAGGTGGAGGGAAACCTAAGGCAGACTGGGCCACTGATATATATTGAGCCTGCTGACCCCTGTGAAAACCTTTTTAGCATCTGTGCTTAGTAAGATCAGTGGGATCTTAGAAGAATGTGCATACTCTATAATGTGAATGAGACGTGTTGTGTTGTCTTTGCCTTGACACACACTCACAAAACTAGCTTGCTCACGGCCAATAATCTGAGGTGAGACTGCTTGCAGACAATGTGCAATGATTTTGGCTCATTTGATGTCAGCATTAAGTAATGAAATTGGGCTGTAACTACCACAATCCAATGGTTCTTTTCCCTCTTTATGTAAAATTGTAATGTGAGCTTCCAGGGATTGTTTAGGCAAAGATTTACCATCTAACAAAGCATTACAAAGTTTTGTGGATTGGGAGAGGAGGAGCAGTTTAAACTTTTTATAGTATTGAATTTAATTGGTAGACCATCGGGTCCAGGGTTCTTTTCCCGATGGGATGGATGAGAACACTTAGTCTTCTTCCAGTTCTGTAACTGTGGCTGTCAATTTAAAGGGGTTCTTCTGGAATTAAGAAACTGATTGAAAATACTTAAATATTACTTTATTATAAATATATTCCCAAATACCTTTCATTAGTTATACTGAGTTGTCTGAGGAGCAATCATTAGGTGAAATAAAATGGTTGCCATCCTATTAGTACACGCAATACCTGTCCTAATCACACAGGAGGACAAATTACTTCATAACATTGAGCTAAAGAGCTGCCTCATCCTCCTCTCTACTTGTCAGGGATTATGATCTTGAATACAGCTGATAAGATCTTCAGATGAAACTCTCTGGGAATGGAGGTCATGAGGACACATGAAGTACAGAGAGGCTGAAGGTGTGGATAATGAGCAGCATCACTTGTATGCAGTCTCCATTACCACAGTCTGTCCTGTCCGTCCTCTTTTTACTTCATGTCTCCTCATGAACTTCATTCCCAGAGAGATTCAGCTAAAGATCAGCTGTGTTCAGTAGAGCAGAGAGGAGGATAAGACAGCTCTTTACCTCAGTGTTCTAAAGTAACTTGTCCTCCTGTGTGATTAGGACAGGTTTGGTGTATACTAGTTGGATGGCTGCCATTTTGTTTCTCCTAATGACTGCCCCCTAGACAAAACGAGCCACTATAAATAATGAAAGGTATTTAGGAATATATTTATAATAAAGTAATATTTAAGTATTTTTATTTTCTTAATTCCTAAGTCAACCTGTTTCAGAGATACGTAGTAGCTAGTTTAAGCAAAGATACAAAAGAACAGGTGGAGATCATTAGATCACATATGGGAGGTGAGAAGGTTCCTTGAATGTTGTAGAGGAGGGCATAAAATAGTTGAAATGTCTTAGCAATGTTCATGGTAGATTTGTGTTATCTTCCTTGATGGTCTCTTTAGTAAATGGAGTTTATTAAAGTGCCTTGGCTCGCTGAATGTTTTCTAGAGCAGAAATTTCTGAGAGAAGGGAGTTTAAAAGGTATGCCCTGAGTTTTTTCAATTTTGCCCCAAGGCTTTCAGTTCCCCTAATAACTATTTTATGAGTTTCGCAAATAATGGGGACAGAAGTATGGTTGGGGGGGGGGGGGGTTAAAAGTAAAGTATTGTTCTAATCAGATCATGATTGGAGCTATGTGGGCAATGTCATTCAGTTTCCAACACCATTCTCTCAGGAGATCTGTGAAAGTGATAGACCTAAAACCAGAGTATGAACTGACAAAGTTATGTTCCCTATGTTAGAGTTAGTTGTGAGTGATTAATAGGCTGGTGACAAGAAGAGATAATCTATGCAGCGATAACTGGAATGTACCAGGGAAAAGAAAGTGTAATCTAAGGTGGTAGGATGAAGGGTTCTACACACATCAAGAACTTGGAGATCGTTGAGAAGTGTTTTCAGTCTACCAAGATTACTATAAGGCATCATGCACACGGACGTTGTTTTGGTCCGTATCCGACAAGAAGGACAAGAATAGGCAGTTATATTAATGGCTGTCCATGCCGTTCTGCAAATTGCAGAACGCAAACGGACGCCATCCGTCTTTTGCAGATCCGCAATTTGCGGACCGCAAAACACCCAACGGTCGTGTGCATGAGGCCTAAGAAATATGTGACTGTTTCGAAAAGGAAATCTGGTTAGGATCCAAAGTCAAATTAAAATCCCCACCTAGAAACAAAATACCTTCTTTAAAAACAGTTAGTTGCTGGAGGACCTGATTGACCCACGGAACTTGTTACTTATTAGGGGCTTGTATATCAGTTAAGGTGACAATCTTGTTGATTACTTTCCCTTTTACAAATAAGACCTGCTGGGTCTGCCTGTGTGACTATACGCTTAAAGGGGGATTTACATATGTCAGTGCTCACCACTTTATGCATTATGAGTGTTATGATAACAATGTGAAAAACATTCGGTTGGGAGAGATAGGATTTTCCTAAGTTTAAGATGGGTTTCTGAAGAAAAGCAATGTGTGTCTTTTTCTCTTAAGAAGGGTAATTATTTGGCTGCGTTCTTGTGTCATATTCAGGCCCTTTACATTAAAATTGGAAAATGTAATAGATGCCATCTTAATGTAAAATAACTCAGTATCAGCTCCGTTGTGCAATTTCCCCAAATATCAGGTGAAGCACAGAAGAAGATAAACCTGTCACGGGGGAAATAGGTGTACCCTAAATTCCACCCACACCTACTTGCACGACCGCCCTAAGTGGCGGACCACAACTGGTCGACTGTCCCTACTTGTTCATGTGCTGCTGCTTACCAGGGAAAAGAAGAGGGAAAAGCAATAAACAAAGTGACAGGCAGGGACACTAGTACAGAGACAAAGCCATACACAAATGGCTGTGAAATGTACTGGGTAAAACCAGGAGAGAACAATAGAACCAAATCAGAAACCAGGTCACAATACAATACCAAGCCTAGCTCCCACACGAGCGGACAAGTCCAGATTAAAATACATCAGGCAGAAACGAGTCCAAGAACCAAGCCAGGATCAAATCAGGAGATGCAGAAAATCCACATCTGAATCCAGGTATATCAGAATCCAGGAATTAATATCAACACGGTATCAGAAGTCAGAAATCAGGAGGTCAGAACAATCCACAATACAAAGTGCTGGACAGGTATATAGAACCATTCACAGGCAATCGGTGGCCAGCAGATTGCCTGTTTAAATACCACGCATTTTCTGGTCCCTTAACACGCCCGTCTTCATGAGACCAAT
This sequence comes from Bufo gargarizans, assembly GCF_014858855.1. NCBI lineage: Eukaryota > Metazoa > Chordata > Amphibia > Anura > Bufonidae > Bufo > Bufo gargarizans. The sequence continues at coordinate 39,712,940 of NC_058082.1, read as the reverse complement.
GATGGTCAAGCCTGACGCGGGAGCGCCGGTCCCGATTGGCCGGCGCTCCTTCACAGGGAGACCTCGCTCTGTCTCACTGGCAACCAGATGCGCAGCAGAAGAGTGTGTCTGCCGGCATCAGCTGACACTAGGAATGCCAATCGTAATTGGCCAGTGCTCGTACACAGGGAGACACTCCCATCTCCTGGGTAACTGGACACCGTCAACTACAAAACCACATTCAGCGAGCCCCTGAGAAGCTGGTGCAGAGGATGGAAGTGTTAGTGGTCCTGATCAGATGTTGCATCATGGTGTACTCTACTTAGGCCATTGCTCCCTTGATGGCAGTGCAGTGGAAAGGTGGTTTGAAGAATCAGGACAAAAGTAAAAGCATAACAGTCTGCAATATATAACTTGTAGTACATCTAACAGTAGTTGGTACAAAGGGCAACTTCTGTCCCCAGATGATGAGGTATGGTGGCTGGATAAGTGGCAATTAATGCACCTCAGATATGCCATCTTGCTGATAACCCTCTTATGCATGATTGGCTAACAGCTATAGGCTAGCACTTGTGGATATAGGTGTCCATTGTGTAATGCAGGCTTGAGTTGGTCTCGCCTGGATGCTATCTAGGTGATGGGTGTCCGAACCTTATTCCCTCACCTGCAACATGATCTGTAAAACTGTGGCTTGCTGATCACTCTGCTGTCTATATCACGCTGCAACTTTTCAGTTATCCTAATGCTCCTGCAGTCTCTCTGGAGTAGTGGTCTAACAGAAGAAATGGATCACTTAATGGTCCTAAAATCTTTGGATTAGGAGCTATCAACTGTGCTTCCTTCCTCCACACTGTCTAAACTCGAACTCCTCCTTATGGCAGAAAGTTAGACCAGCCAACTCCTACCAAGAGGGGAGGAACAGGGTGGTTTCTATAATGGGGTGAATTCAAGGGAGTCCCAAGCTCACTGTAGATCTTGTGGGCTTCTTATGGTGATGTGCTTCCTTCCTTTTAGAACTGCTACTCTACAAGAGTATAGCCACCTGAAGGGGAGTTTAGCAGCATGTAAAGCAACCAGGAGAGGTTTAACCCCTTCAGGACCCTATGAGTTTTTATTTTTGCATTTTTATTTTTCACTCTCTGCCTTCCCAGAGCCATAACTTTTTATATTTTTCAGTGCACATAACCGTACAAGAGGTTGTTTTTTGAGACAAGTTTTACTTTTTAATGACATAATTTCAATTAGAGGGGAAAAAAACAATTCCCCCACAGTTTTATGGGTTTGCTTTTCACAGCATACCCTATGCAGTAAAATAGAATTTTTCCCTTTACCCTACGGGTCAGTACGATTATGGCAATACCACATTTGTATAGTTTTTCTTGTGTTTTAATGCTGAAAAAAAGGGCCGAACTAACTTTTTTTTAATTATGTTTAAGGAACTGTATGAGGGCTCATTTTTTTGGATGATCTGTAGTTCTTATTGATACCATTGAGAAGTGTGTATGAATTTATCACTTTTTATTTTTTTAAAATTGGCAAATCGACCATTTTTATTTTTTGTATGTTACATCGTTTGCCGTATTGGAATAATAGGGGTCGTTTGTTATCCAGAAATACGCCTATATTAGGTTTATTTCTGGCGCAGATTCATGCGCAAAGGTTATTTGCGCTGCAATCTGCAACTTTTCCCCTGCTCACGGCAGGTCTAAAGAAGTGGGAAGGGGTTGGTCCTCATTCATAATTTTCTATGCCTGTTTTAAGCGTAGAAATGACATGGTCTAAATGTAAGACAGCTAGGAAGCTGGCCTACATTTAGACTGGCGCTGGATGCTCCAAAGTTATGTAGAGGCCAGCTCTTCTCCCAGATATAGGTAGAGGCGGTAGAGGCGGATCTATCACCAGATATAGGGGTTATTAAGACCGGCATCTAAAACGCCCCAATATTTTTATATTTGAAAAGTATTGGCATTTTCAGATGGGGAGATGACTAGGATGTTTAATTTTTTTAAATAATTTTTATTCTAGGGAAGGGGGTGAGGGGGGTTGGATTTTAATCAGAACGCTGTATTTATAGACCTGAAAGATCTGGAATGGGATAAACATTCGTTGGTTCACCAGTGTTAAAGCAGCAAGGTCTTTATATATGGTAAGTGGAGATGACTAATGGAGGAGTTGTTCTGCCTCTCTTGCAATCCTCAAGATGGCCGCTGTATCTAGGTAACTCACAAGGCTGCATATCACTTCTCATGGTCGTTCTCCCACCTTGAACCTAGGTTGGAGGGCTCTATGGATCCTTTCTATTATGATTTGCTTCACCTTTTCTTCGCCAAGAAAACACTTGAATATTTCTTTAGCTACTAGTAAAAGCGCCTCATGAGACACTTTGAGGCAGGCCCCTTATCCTGATATTCTTCCTTCTGCTCCTATTTTCTTGATATTTTATTCTGAGTAGAGCATCATTGAGAAACGTTTTCTGTAGGAGCATAGCTTCTTTCATATTCTCATCACATGGCTGCTTGTGTGTTCTCAAGGGCTTCTACACAGTTTCCCAGGTAACACTGGTCTACTTTATTGTCAGCTAGTTCCTTAAGCATGGGGGAAAGTGAGCTTTTCAGGGCCTCTCAGTTGGGAAATTGGGTTTTTATTTGAGTCCCACTCCGATTCGGAGGGTTCTGAAAGGTTGCCCGCATCTGACTCGTCCTTTGGGTCTTGCGAGGCACGCTGAGATGATGCCATCTTGAAAGGATGTGCACAGGCATGAGATTCAGCCAGTTCCCTCAGGTTCTCCAGATCCGCTGGTTAAAATTACAGCGGCAGCTGGAGGTGAGCACTTCCATTCCATAGTTTAGCTCCTTAGGCTTTTTAAAAGTAGGGCAATATGTGTGTAGTGTATATATGGTGTATTTATGTATGTGTACCATGTATATGGTGTATTTATGTGTGTTGCATATATATGGTGTATGTATATGTAAACATGTGTCATAACGCTGCGTGTCGCCATTGAGTAGGGAACCTGTTGTTAAAAATGTAATCCCACCCCTGGATGTGCATATAAAGTAGTAACTTTTTTCCTCAGGTCTTTCTCCATGTCTGGTTTAGAAGGTCTCTGAAGTATCTCTGTGTTAGCCCATCGGTCCGTGCTGGCGCTGCTGTCCCTACCCATGGGCGCCAGGCTCACTCTTTCTCTCCTGCTGCCAGCAGGTAGCTTAACTCTTGTATCTGTGCTCCATGCCAGAGTTTACTTCCTGCTTGAGTCCTGTACTGGTTGTCAGGGCTTGCATGGGTGTGTCTCTCCTTCCTTGTCAGGCAGCACATACAGGCCCTCTGTCTCCCCAGTCTATGGCTGCATTACAGGAAGTATTTAAAGGTGTGTTAAGGTGTTTTTGGAGTTCTGCTTTTCTGTGTACCGGACCTTGCTTTTGGATTTATTGGATTTTGCTTGTTTTGGACTTCATTTATGGACTTTGCTTGATCGCTGCCTGCCCTGACCCTGGACTTCCTGACCACACTAGGTGAAGCGACCAAAGAAACAGTGATTCGGCCATTTTGATATTTATTCCATTACATCATTTACCATATGGGAAAATTATATTTTATTAATTCTTGTTTTTTTTCAAATTTTTATATATGAAATGATGAAAGGGGGCGAATGAATGTTTGACTCTCTTTGCTTTCATTTTTTTTAACTTTTAAACAAATGTTTAACTTTATTTTTAGTCTCCCCTAGAGGAATTAAATATGCAATAATCAGATCTCTTATACCATGGACTGAGAGGGAGCCATCTTCAAAGAAATCTTTCATGTACAATAGATGATGGGAAGGGTTTAAAGGTGTGAAGAGTTCTAAAGATATCTATGAAGATGGCTCCCACCCCTTTAAACCCTTCCCAACATCTATTGTACATGTCTATGATAGCCTATGGTACAAGCAATAAAATGACTGCATATTTAATTCCCCTAGGGGATAAAAAAAAGAGGGCAATTTGAATCTTTGCATTTTCTTTAAACTTAAAGGGTTTCTACCACTTCGGTTTCACATATTTAGCTGTCAGACACTAGCGATCCGCTAGTGTCTGCTCTGCCCAACCATCCTAATATAATTGCTTTTGGGGCAGCCGTTTTGCTAAAAAAAGAACTTTTATTAATATGCTAATGAGCCTCTAGGTGCTATGGGGGCGTCATTAGCACCTAGAGGCTCCGTCTACCTTCAGAAACTGCCGCCGCCCAGCGCGTCCCTCCAGCCCGCCCATCTCCTCCTGAATGCGATCCTCCTTGTGAGCGCCTGTATTCGGCGCATGCGCAGTGAATGTCTGACAGCTTCCCTGCTCAGACATCTCCACTGCGCCTGTTCCTCGGAGGACTATGGCGTCATCGCGCAGGCGCAGTGGAGATGTCTCAGCAAGGAAGCGGTCAGACATTCACTGCGCATGCGCAGAATACAGGCGCTCACAAGGAGGATCGCATTCAGGAGGAGATGGGCGGGCTGGAGGGACGCGCTGGGCGGCGGCAGTTTCTGAAGGTAGACGGAGCCTCTAGGTGCTAATGACGCCCCCATAGCACCTAGAGGCTCATTAGCATATTAATAAAAGTTCTTTTTTTTTGCAAAACGGCTGCCCCAAAAGCAATTATATTAGGATGGTTGGGCAGAGCAGACACTAGCGGATCGCTAGTGTCTGACAGCTAAATATGTGAAACCGAAGTGGTAGAAACCCTTTAAAAAACATAAATAAAAAATGGTTAACTTTGTTTTTAGTCTCCCCTATGGGAATTTAATATGCAGTCATTAGCTTTTACGATGGACTGAGTGGGAGCCATCTTCAAGGAAAGAAGAGATAATAATTTTTTTTAAAGCCCAAAATTAAAGAGTTTAAAGTTTGTTTCATTATTGGGTAGGGGGGGAATTGAGACCCCAATAAACCACAGTTCAAGCCATTACCTCCAAATGGTGAAGGCAAATTTAGAAAATTTTAGTGAATCTTTCAAGGGGGGCAGCAACAACACAAAGTCACAAATTATCCTAGAACATTCACAGACACCCAAACTCTCTAAGTTGGTCTTCATGATTACACAAAGGAAAAGATGATTTATCTGAAAAAAAATTGTACATGTATCTTCAAATTCTTTTCTACAAGTTACACTATATGGTGGTACAGATCATGCTAAAAGGTCTATGATACAGATTGCCCGATTGCCATGTCTATGACGCCTTACAGGGTGCAGCAACCAGCTGTCATTAACTGTTACTTTGATTATCTAATTACCTTGAGTGTCCCTCTGATCCTCCTGTTTCAGGAGTTTACCCAGTTAAGATACTGCTCGTGGATGTCTTGGGAGGCTTGCCATGCTGACCAGCAAAGCCCTAGCTGGTCAACCTATCAATAAGGCTGCAAGCTTAGGTTCTTGGCTCTGTGTCCGATTCCAGAGTTAGATGGAGGATTTAAATGTGCTACTTCCTGATTGTGATCACTTGTGATTATGTAGTGTATTGACTATATTTGTGCTTTGTATATGAACATTAAAGGGAGTCTGTCACCAGATTGTGACCTTATAGACCGCTCTAGCATAGCAGTCTATGATTCTAATGGTACCTTTGATGTGTGCTTCTGAAGTTCCTCCAAGGCAAAAACGGACTTTTATTCAAGGGATCGCAAGTGCCCAGTGCGGGGTTCACCTCGGTGGAGCCCAGGCTGTTCTGCCTCTTTTCGCCATATCCCCGCCCCAGCCTCTTCCTCTGCCCGCCCCGCTCTTCCTTTGTGTCCTCCTTCTCTGCAGCCGGATCCCGCGACTGCGCTATCCATTGCTTGGCCGGGGCATGCGCACTGCGATGCCCATTGTGGGCACGGCATCGCAGTAGCTACTACGCATGCACCGGCCAACGGCGAGAAATAGCGGCGAGGAGGCGGACCAGAGACACCCACAATGGGCATCGCGGTGCGCATGCCCCGGCCAAGCAATGGATAGCGCAGGCGCGGGATTCGGCTGCAGAGAAGGAGGACGCAAAGGAAGAGCGGGGCGGGCAGAGGAAGAGGCTGGGGCGGGGATATGGCGAAAAGAGGCAGAACAGCCTGGGCTCCAACAAGGTGAACCCCGCCCTGGGCACTTGCGATCCCTTGAATAAAAGTCAGTTTTTGCCTTGGGGGAACTTCAGAAGCACACATCAAAGGTACCATTAGAATCATAGACTGCTATGCTAAAGCGCTATGTAAGCGGTCTATAAGATCACAATCTGGTGACAGACTCCCTTTAAGTCTCTGTTTATGGACCTTGGATTGTTTTCTGGATTAACCTCATCTGCTGAATTGTCTTCCTCTGATTCTCCTAGTATTCTGATTGCGGCTAGATCTTGGATTAATCCTGCTATACATTTTTCCTTACTTCGGACCCTGCTTGTCTTCTGCTATTTGCACCCTACTCATTCTGGTAGATCTGTTTCCAGTGAACTCACACCAATTTTCTGCTACCTTAGACCTCATGCACACGACCGTTGTGTGCATCCGTGGCCGTTGTGCCATTTTCCGTTTTCTGGAAAATGCACCGTTTTGCAGCCGAGACCGTGATCCGTGTATCCTGTCCTTCAAAAAAATAGGACCTGTCCTATTTTTTTGACGGACAACGGTTCACGGACCCATTCAAGTCAATGGGTCCGTGAAAGAACACGGATGCACACAAGATTGGCATCCGTGTCCGTGATCCCTGGCCGTAGGTTACTTTCATACAGACGGATCCAAAGATCCGTCTGCATAAAAGCTTTTTCAGATCTACGTTTTCACTTCGTGAAAACTCATATCCGACAGTATATTCTAACACAGAGGCGTTCCCATGGTGATGGAGACGCTTCTAGTTAGAATATACTACAAACTGTGTACATGACTGCCTGGCAGCACCCGATCTCTTACAGGGGGCCGTGATCAGCACAATTAACCCCTTCAGGTGCGGCACCTGAAGGGGTTAATTGTACTATCATATCCCCCCCCTCCCCAGTTTGAATATCATTTGTGGCCAGTGCGGCCCCCCCCCCTCCCTCCCTCTATTGTAATAATTCGTAGGTGGCACAGTGTGCACCCCCCCCCGCCCCCCCTTCCTCCCTCTATTGTAATAATTTGTTGGTGGCACAGTGTGCGCCCCCCCCCCCCCGCCCCCCCTTCCTCCCTCTATTGTAATAATTCGTTGGTGGCACAGTGTGCGCCCCCCCAGTCCCCCCCTTCCTCCCTCTATTGTAATAATTCGTTGGTGGCACAGTGTGCGTCCCCCATCGACCCCCCTCCCTCTATAGCATTAACAACATTGGTGGCCAGTTTGCGGCCTCCTATCTCCCCCCCCCCTGATCATTGGTGGCAGCGGAGTTCCGATCGGAGTCCCAGTTTAATCGCTGGGGCTCCGATCGGTAACCATGGCAACCAGGAAGCTACTGCAGTCCTGGTTGCCATGGTTACTTAGCAATAGTACAATAGTAGAAGATTCATACTTACCTGCTGACTGCTGCGATGTTCGTGTCCGGCTGGGAGCTCCACCTACTGGTAAGTGACAGGTCTGTGCGGCGCATTGCTAAATGAACTGTCACTTACCAGTAGGAGGAGCTCCTGGCCGGACACAGACATCGCAGCTCCCAGGTAAGTATGAATCTTTTACTATTGTACTATTGCTAAGTAACCATGGCAACCAGGGCTGCAGTAGCGTCCTGGTTGCCATGGTTACCGATCGGAGCCCCAGCGATTAAACTGGGACTCCAATCGGAACTCAGCTGCCACCAATGATTGGGGGGGGGGAGGGATGGGAGGCTGCACACTGCCCACCAATGTTGTTAATGCTATAGAGGAAGGGGGGCCGATGGGGGGCGCACACTGTGCCACCAACGAATTATTACAATAGAGGGAGGAAGGGGGGGGGCGATGGGGGCGCACACTGTGCCACCAACCTATTATTACAATACAGGGAGGAAGGGGGGGGCCGATGGGGGCCGTACACTGTGCCACCAACGAATTATTACAATAGAGGGAGGGAGGGGGGGCGGGGGGCCGCACACTGTGCCACCAACCTATTATTACAATAGAGGGAGGGAGGGGGGGCGGGGGGGCCGCACTGGCCACCAATGATATTCAAACTGGGGAGGGGGGGTCTGTCCCCTGCTGCCTGGCAGCCCTGATCTCTTACAGGGGGATATGATAGTACACTTAACCCCTTCAGGTGCGGCACCTGAGGGGTTAATTGTGCTGATCACGGCCCCCTGTAAGAGATCGGGTGCTGCCAGGCAGCAGGGGGCAGTCATGTACACAGTTTGTAGTATATTCTAACTAGAAGCGTCCCCATCACCATGGGAACGCCTCTGTGTTAGAATATACTGTCGGAAATGAGTTTTCACGATCTAACTCATATCCGACAGTATATTCTAACATAGAGGCGTTCCCATGGTGATGGGGACGCTTCAAGTTAAAATATACCATCGGATTGGAGAAAACTCCGATCCGATGGTATAAAAGGGACTCCAGACTTTACATTGAAAGTCAATGGGGACGGATCCGTTTGAAATGGCACCATATTGTGTCAACGTCAAACGGATCCGTCCCCATTGACTTGCATTGTAATTCAGGACGGATCCGTTTGGCTCCGCACGGCCAGGCGGACACCAAAACGACTTTTTTCCATACATTCTTTTTTGACAGATTTCATGCTTGCACAGACATTTCTGTTGAAGGCAGGTAAACAGTGTAGGTGTTGGTAGCCCCTAGTTCGGGGAAACAGGAGGATTGGAGGAACATGGCAACTGCCCACCAATGCTAATGAGATGTTCCTTCATGCTCTGGAACAAAAAGATGCAAAGACCTGGTTGCAAGTAATAGGTTATAAAATGGTAAATACAGTACACTACAAAGTACACAACGGCTGCATATTAGAGCAAAAGGGGTTTTCCAGGAGCCTAATATTGATGACCTATCCTCAAAATAGATAATCAATATCAGATTGGTAGGGATTTGACTCCCAGCACTGCTGTGGTCATGTTCCTTCTAGAAGTACATGCTGGATGTGAGGTCTCTGTGTCCAGGATGCTACTATCTTCAGTAGTGGTTACATATTGGCATAGCTTTATTCCTGGACTGTTTTTTCTTCTAATTGGCTTAAGATTGATCTCTTCTAATCTGTGCAGACAGTCAGATCCCGAGAAGAGTATGATTTCTCTCTCCTTTGCAGAGTAAGAAGTGGGAGCCCTGCTTTCTTTTTATACTTGTATATAGCCTATGTGATTCATCTCTTCCACCTGCAGATGGCCTGCGTGTGCTTTCCTGTACTTTATGATTGATTTGATCAGAATTCAACAATTTATTGCTCAGTAGAGGAGCAGGTTTTATGATTTCTCCCCTTCCCCCTGTAGACTGCTTGGCTGCTCTCTTCACTCATCATAAACAAGCTATGTGATTCACCTATTCCACCTGCAGACTGAGTGTCTTGGCTTTTCCTTGTGCTTACTGATTTCATCAATCTGAAGTAAGCAAATTGCTTAATTCTGCCATTCAAGAAGTAGAGGGAGGGGCTAGCAGAGAGAGACTGATGAGCAAAGGTTCACATAGTGGTTGGGACTCACCCTTGTGGAACTTATCAGATCCCCTACTACCACTTCTATTCCCGATATACAGCACCATTACCACCATCCCTGAACAGTCGCACACACATCTACTGCCTTGTATGTTCAATGCTGTGCTGCTACTCCTGTCACAACTATTGCCACCACATGCCTCGTATTACCCTACCCTTTCCACATCCACACTGTACTGCTGATGCTCCAAACTAAAAGTGAGAATATTGTTCAGAACAAGCCACTCTTTCTTCTAGCAATTAATATGTTTGCATTTTTAAATATAGGCAGGCATTCTATCCCTATTAATGCATCATTGTTGGATGTTTGTACAGTAGTAAATCCCTTTTTGAATGCTCTCATTAGTAATACTGCTCCCTACAATGCCCCCAACAGTGATAATGCTCCCCAAGAATGTCCCCATTAGTAGAGGAGCTCTCCAGTATTAATAATACCCTCACAGAGCCCCTAGTAGTAAGAATGCCCCCTATTGTTCACAAAGTGCTCTCTACAGACCCCTCAGTAGTAAGAAGGCCACCATAGTGCTCTTAGTATAAATAAGGCAGATCTTTAAGTCACTCCTATAGAGTCGCCAATAGTAATAAGAATGCCCCCACAGTTCCTCCAGTATTTATATTGCCTCCTACTGTTATAATGCTTGCCCTGAACTGCCCCCAGTAGAAATAAGGTCCCCCTATTGTTCCCCCAGTGGTAATAAAGCTCTCTACAGACCCCTCAGTAGTAATAAGACCGATGTATAAGCACTCCTATAGAACCCCCTGTAGCAATCAGGACTCCTATAATATCCCCTGTATTTATAATGCCCCCTGCAGTGCCCCCTATAGTTATAATCCTCCCTGTAGTTCTAATGCACCATCCATTCCACCATACAATCTCATGTAAATAACATCATTCCCTCCCTTCAGCCTCATCCAACACACAGTCCCATGTAAGAAATATCAATCCCTCCCAAACCGCCTCCATCAGTCAGTCCCATGTAAGGCTACTTTCACACTAGCGTTCGATCGGATCCGTTCTGAACAGATCCGATCATAATAATGCAGACGGAGGCTCCGTTCAGTACGGATCCGTCTGCATTATTTTAGCATATGACAGCCTAAGTGTGAAAATAGCCTCGTACGGATCCGTCCAGACTTTCAATGTAAAGTCAATGGGGGACGGATCCGCCTGAAGATTGAGCCATATTGTGGCATCTTCAAACGGATCCGTCCCCATTGACTTACATTGTAAGTCTGGACGGATCCGCACGGATCCGCACGCCTCCGCACGGCCAGGCGGACACCCGAACGCTGCAAGCAGCGTTCAGCTGTCCGCCTGTCCGTGCGGAGGCGAGCGGAGCGGAGGCTGAACGCCGCCAGACTGATGCAGTCTGAGCGGATCCGCTCCATTCAGACTGCATCAGGGCTGGACGGCTGCGTTCGGGTCCGCTCGTGAGCCCCTTCAAACGGAGCTCACGAGCGGACCGACGAACGCTAGTGTGAAAGTAGCCTAAGGCTGCATGGACACGAATGTAAAAAAAAAAAAAGCAGTTAAAAGCAGACGCACTGTGCGCTTCTTTATGACCATTCGTTTATCCCAAGCCCCCCATAATGGCCTCAGTTGTAAATAATGCACCAATGTTGGCCCCCAGGATAAATAATGTTTCCCATAGTGGCCCCTAGTGTTAATAATGCCCCTCATAGTGGCCCCCAGCATTAATAATGTCCCCCATTGTGGCCCCCAACAAGCCACTCTTTCTTCTGATATTAAAGTGTGTGTGTAAACTCTTTTTGGATGCTTGGTCCCAACAAAGCATTATGTTTTTTTTCTAGGATACTGGAAGGTGTTATATACAAGTTTTTCGGGGAATTGGAAAACAAATTTCTAAACATTTTCTCATCCTTAGGCTACTTTCCGACAGGCTGTTTGTGTCTGGCTGATTCTCTGCTTGTCTGCCAGAAAAGTCATCCCAGAGTTTCATACTGGAGGTGTGAAAGTAGACTTAGGCCAAGTTCACACTTCAGTTATTTGGTCAGTTAATTCCATTAGTTATTGTGAGCCCAAACCAGGTTCGGGTCAAAAACACAGAAAGGGTGCAAATCTTGCTATTATATACAGCTTGATATACAGCACCATTACCACCACCCCTGAACAGCCACACACACACACATCTACTGCCTTGTATGTTCAATGCTGTGCTGCTATTGCTGCCACACCAATTGCCATGTCACAAACCAAAGGGTCTAAACCCACTGTTCCACGTGTCCTACTTCCTTTAAGGGAGTTGTCTAAGTGAACCTCTCGATCTTCACAGTACCCCTGATGGTGGGGATAGACTTTCCCGAGGGGAACACCAGGTCGCTACCTCTTGAGGAGGATAGGCACACAGGTCAGCTGGACCAGGCGGACCAGGAGGTACCTGATAGAGGTACCAGAAGTACAGGCGTTCTCAGCAGGCTGAGTCATTACCAGGAGCAACAGTACAGGACCGAAGGATGAGGCAGAGGTGAAGTCAGACAGGCAATAGGTCAGGGCAGGTGGCACAGGTACAGGTCAGGCAATCTGGGTCGGCAACAGGAGAGTCAAGTCAAGCAGGCAGGGATCAAACGGGTAGCAGAATCCAGGAACACAATTACTAGTCAGGAACATAGGAACACAAGCGGATTTAAGGAACCTTAGCAAGACACAAGGACCTTGACACTGAGGCATCTGGGGAGGGAGCTGAGCCACTTATATATGTGAAGGAGGGCTAGGATTGGTCAGCGAGGTCACATGACCTAACCCATAAAGCCCAGGAAGTGACGCTCGCTGACCCTTAAGGAAGTTTTGCAGGAAACAAGCAGCAAGCATACTGTGGCCAAGGCTGAGAGGAAACTATGGAGCGGATCCCAGAACAACAGTACCTACACAGACAGAGCCCAGGACTGCAGCAGTGAATGGGAAGCACTATCACCGCTGAACACGGCGCCCGGGACCGCAGCAGTAAGCAGGGGAAAAGCAGCGCACAGCAGCCGCTGTTACATGCCACCACAAACCTAGTATTACCCTACCCTACTTGCCACATCCAAATTGTACTGCTGCTCCTCCAAATTAGAAGTGAGAATTTTTCCAGGCTTGTTCAGAACAAGCCACTCTTTCTTCTGACAATTAACATTTGCATGCATAAATATAGGCAGGCATTCTACCCCTATTAATGCATAATTTTTGGGATGCTTGTGCAGAACAAGCCACTCTTTCTTCTGACATTAAAGTTTGTGTGTAAACTATTTTTGGATGATTGGTCCCAACAAACCATTATCTTTTTCCCTAGGAGATTGGAGGGTGTCATATACCAATTTTCAGGGTAATTGGAGCAAATTTGATTAGTGTAGATTCGATTGGGACACAGAACAAATCTTGTAAAAAATTAGACAAATGGGACACAAGACAAATTTTAAGACTTTCGCTCATCCCTAGGCTACTTTCCGGCAGAAAGTTTCACACCGGAAGTGTAAAAGTAGCCTTAGTCAGCTTTTATCCCAGAAACAGCACCACCATAGGCTGTGTTTGGTATTTCAGCCTATTCCCATTCAAGGCAGTGGAATCAAGCTGTAATACTGCACACCTCTCAAGTACAGAAGTGGCTCTGTTTCTAGAAAAAAAAATAGCAGGCCAACTTTTGTAATACTGTACAATCCCTTTCAATTGTATTGCCCTTTAAGTATAAATCCTATTACAACCAGTAGTACCTAATAATTTTACAGTGCATTAATAGAACAGCTTTTTTATCTATATATTGAATTACAACGGAAGTGCAATATAATTATTTTATTCAAATTTCAGCCAGAAGATTGTGTTCGGCTTCTACACAAATTGCTATATTAATTAACCATATCATTAACATATTCGTTCTGCATATGGCATCTGTTTCCATGGGTCGCTTTATCAATTTTTTTTTCCTGTAAGCCGACGTGTCTCATGTTTGTAGTTAGGGAAAAAGTGTAACGACAAGTGACATTTAATGAAAGCTTTTGAAATGTCACATATCATTGCTGAACACGGACATGTATAGATATATAAGTTATGCACTAGAAAATAGGAGCTTGTGTGATAAGCGTTAAACATTTCCTTAAAGAAATGTATCCCTAGCATGAAATTCCACTAGAATTTGCTTCCTTGATGTATTTTAAATGTCCTATGTAATATAGCTTATATTAAAAGGACATTCCAGGCTACAAATACACTATTTTATGCCTAGAGCTGGTCCTGAAGGACAGATCATGACAGGTTTTCTTTCTCTTTTATATTTTTTTTAACTTTTTGGGTCATGCTCTTCTTCTTCAGGACCTACATTAGGAAAACATACTTTATCTTTGTGCTTAAAGTGTTTCCTTTAAAAGATTATTGCAACAACAGGCATGCATAGCTGTTATAGGTAACCACAAAGAAAAAATTCCTGTGTCACGAACCGCCCCTGCAGATCCCGCTATAGGCCTAAAGAGTTTACATCAGACAAAATGATGGCATTATACTAGGATATGCCACTTTTTGATTTGGGGTTCTCCCACTCCTGAGATCCTCAAGATCCAGAGACCTATGGGGCCACAGTGCTGCTTTGGTGGTGTACCCTTGAAACTTTTTTGCTGCCCAGTGTCCATTAGCATGTCTTTATTCACTTGATTACTGCAGATGCACAAAGGGTCATGTCAAGTTTTATTTATGATGGGTGCATTCTTCCCATACTCGAGTTGGGGTCAGTCTAGTTCTGCTGCCTCCTTCCACTTGTCCCCCTGCAACTCTCTCTTCAGACTCCTTGTGTGCCAATGTCTAGCTGACCCAAACTTGTTTTAAGGGACCTTCTTCCAGTATTGTGTGCATGAGTAATATGTCCATTTTGGTTCCTGCCCTTTGCAATATTATAATCTTGGTCCCAGATCCAGCTTATTCTTTGATCTTGCTATCTGGCTTCTGTCTATCCTGACCTTTTGTCTGCTCACTGTTCTGCCTGAACTCTGCCTGTCCTGACTTCTTCCTGCCTGACTACAAAGGTCATATAATAATAATAATAAATAAAAAAACACTTATGTGAAAAAACTTACCTGTCCAGGCTCCAGCGCTGCAGTCTCTGGATTCGGCGTGGGCATGTCGGGGGACCCGCTTCCAGGCCATGGCCCCGGTGACGTGGTCGCATCCCTAGCTACAGAGTGTAATGCTCTGTTTCTCCCTGCAGTGTGCGAGTGCTGGGAGAGATGGGTAGAGGGCTGAGTTACAGCCCAGCTGCCCAGTCACTTTGGACATTGAAAATTGTCCTATGGAGTGCTGAATCCATGGACCTATCAGGTTCTGATCCTGGGACTTGGCTCCTGGCAGTGGTAGTCCTTGTTAGTGGTAGTCCTTGAAACCCTAGCTGTGCTCCCAGTTCTATGTGTGCTTTTGGCTTGTTCGTATATTTGACCATGGCTTACTTTTGACCACTCTCTGCCTCATGATTTGGTTCTGTGTTTCCTGTCTGGTTCTGATCTCGGCTTGGCTATTTGACTACCCTCCATCTCTTGTTTTGGTACTGTATCGTCCACCTGGTTCTGACCCATTTCTGTCCCATTCTTTTGCTTGTCTCTGTGTGTCATCTGTCTGGCCCCTTAATAAAGTAGGGAATGTCGACCAATTGCAGACTTGCCTCCTATGGCTTGTACTGCAAGTACGCAGGGAAAGCGGGCGGGTTCCAGTGAGTGCTCACTCTCCGTGTCTTCCCTACCAACAGCTGACCAGCTGTTTGAGGAGGCAGAAGTGCTCCGTGAGTGTTGCAGCCTCCTTGCAACTGACCAAGCACAGCGCCATACATTGTATAGTGGCTCTGCTTGGTATTGCATCTCATTCACTTGAATGGGGCTGAGCTGCATGTAGGCCATGTGACCGATGTACGGTAATGTCACTGGCCTAGAGGCTTAAGTGTTCATGGAGTGCTGCAGACTCTTTGTTCAGCTGACTCCCGCCAATCTCATATTGATGATCTATAGGAAATAGGATCAATAGGATCAATAGGAAAAGGATTTAGGAAAACTAGAAGAATGGTCAGAACTCTGGCAACTGAAATTTAATGTGGATAAGTGCAAGATAATGCACCTGGGGCGTAAAAACCCAAGGGCAGAATATAGAATATTTGACACAGTCCTGACCTCAGTATCTGAGGAAAGGGATTTAGGAGTAATTATTTCAGAAGACTTAAAGGTGGGAAGACAATGTAATAGAGCAGCACGAAATGCTAGCAGAATGCTTGGGTGTATAGGGAGAGGTATAAGCAGTAGAAAGAGGGAGGCGCTCATGCCGCTGTACAGAACACTGGTGAGACCTCACTTGGAGTATTGTGCTCAGTACTGGAGGCCATATCTCCAGAAGGATATAGATACTCTAGAGAGAGTTCAGAGAAGAGCTACTAAACTAGTACATGGATTGCAGGATAAAACTTACCAGGAAAGATTAAAAGACCTCAACATGTATAGCTTGGAAGAAAGACGAGACAGAGGGGATATGATAGAAACTGCTAAATACATAAAGGGAATCAACTCGGTAAAGGAGGAGAGCATATTTAAAAGAAGAAAAACTACCACAAGAGGACACAGTTTTAAATTAGAGGGGCAAAGGTTTAAAAGTAATATAAGGAAGTATTACTTTACTGAGAGAGTAGTGGATGCATGGAATAGCCTTCCTGCAGAAGTGGTAGCTGCAAATACAGTGGAGGAGTTTAAGCATGCATGGGATAGGCATAAGGCCATCCTTCATATAAGATAGGGCCAGGGACTATCCATAGGATTCAGATATATTGGGCAGACTAGATGGGCCAAATGGTTCTTATCTGCCGACACATTCTATGTTTCTATCAATATGAGATAGATCTTTAATATGTAAATTGGGGAGAATCCCTTTAAGACCCCAAAACCACATCTCTAACTTCATTCAAACTCCATACTAGATTTCTAAATTAATCAGACCCAAGACTAGACCAAAAAAATCTGACCCCAGACTAGACTACTAAAGTCTTTTAGAACTACGTTTTTTTCAGACCCCAGATTTGGACCCTTAAATTAATTTAGACCCTGGAATAGACTTCTAAATTAATTAGAGATAGCCCTGGACATGATAAACTATAATAGAGTTGACCTGTATAGGTGATAAATAGTGTTACATAGCGCTTGTCAATCTGACACGTGTCTGCCTTATAAATCTTTTCTTGCAACCATCTGGTTGATCTGTAATTCTGCCCAACTTAAGTCCTGAGGGTATCTGAGTACCAAAAGCCATATTTTTAGGGGTTGTCTCACTTCAGCAAATGGCATTTATCATGCAAAGTTAATACAAGGCACTTACTAATGCATTGTGATATTGTGTCCATATTGCTTCCTGTGCTGACTTTATTCATTTTTCCATCGCATTATACACGTCTCATATCTAGAGGTTACGACCACCCTCTAATCCAACAGCGGTGGATATGCTTGCACACTTTATGAACTTTCGGCCACCAGAGAGCCCGATGCCTCTTCCTATAGTGTGCCAGCGCGGCCACCGCTGCTGGATTGAAATATGGTCATAACTAGAGTTGAGCGAACACCTGGATGTTCGGGTTCGAGAAGTTCGGCCGAACATCCCGGAAATGTTCGGGTTCGGGATCCGAACCCGATCCGAACTTCGTCCCGAACCCGAACCCCATTGAAGTCAATGGGGACCCGAACTTTTCGGCACTAAAAAGGCTGTAAAACAGCCCAGGAAAGAGCTAGAGGGCTGCAAAAGGCAGCAACATGTAGGTAAATCCCCTGCAAACAAATGTGGATAGGGAAATGAATTAAAATAAAAATTAAATAAATAAAAATTAACCAAAATCAATTGGAGAGAGGTTCCATAGCAGAGAATCTGGCTTCCCGTCACCCACCACTGGAACAGTCCATTCTCAGATATTTAGGCCCCGGCACCCAGGCAGAGGAGAGAGGTCCCGTAACAGAGAATCTGTCTTCATGTCAGCAGAGAATTAGTCTGCATGTCATAGCAGAGAATGAGGCTTCACGTCAGCCACCACTGCAACAGTCCATTGGCATATATTTAGGCCCAGCACCCAGGCAGAGGAGAGAGGTCCCGTAACAGAGAATCTGGCTTCATGTCAGCAGAGAATCAGTCTGCATGTCATAGCAGAGAATCAGGCTTCACGTCAGCCACCACTGCAACAGTCCATTGTCATAAATTTAGGCCCAGCACCCAGGCAGAGGAGAGAGGTCCCGTAACAGAGAATCTGGCTTCATGTCAGCAGAGAATCAGTCTTCATATCATAGCAGAGAATCAGGCTTCACGTCACCCACCACTGTAAGAGTCAATTTTCATAAATTTAGGCCCAGAACCCAGGCAGAGGAGAAAGGTCCCGTAACAGACAATCTGGCTTCATGTCAGCAGAGAATCAGTCTTCATATCATAGCAGAGAATCAGGCTTCACGTCACCCACCACTGTAAGAGTCAATTTTCATAAATTTAGGCCCAGAACCCAGGCAGAGGAGAAAGGTCCCGTAACAGACAATCTGGCTTCATGTCAGCAGAGAATCAGTCTTCATATCATAGCAGAGAATCAGGCTTCACGTCACCCACCACTGTAAGAGTCAATTTTCATAAATTTAGGCCCAGAACCCAGGCAGAGGAGAAAGGTCCCGTAACAGACAATCTGGCTTCATGTCAGCAGAGAATCAGTCTTCATATCATAGCAGAGAATCAGGCTTCACGTCACCCACCACTGTAAGAGTCAATTTTCATAAATTTAGGCCCAGAACCCAGGCAGAGGAGAAAGGTCCCGTAACAGACAATCTGGCTTCATGTCAGCAGAGAATCAGTCTTCATATCATAGCAGAGAATCAGGCTTCACGTCACCCACCACTGTAAGAGTCAATTTTCATAAATTTAGGCCCAGAACCCAGGCAGAGGAGAAAGGTCCCGTAACAGACAATCTGGCTTCATGTCAGCAGAGAATCAGTCTTCATATCATAGCAGAGAATCAGGCTTCACGTCACCCACCACTGTAAGAGTCAATTTTCATAAATTTAGGCCCAGAACCCAGGCAGAGGAGAAAGGTCCCGTAACAGACAATCTGGCTTCATGTCAGCAGAGAATCAGTCTTCATATCATAGCAGAGAATCAGGCTTCACGTCACCCACCACTGTAAGAGTCAATTTTCATAAATTTAGGCCCAGAACCCAGGCAGAGGAGAAAGGTCCCGTAACAGACAATCTGGCTTCATGTCAGCAGAGAATCAGTCTTCATATCATAGCAGAGAATCAGGCTTCACGTCACCCACCACTGTAAGAGTCAATTTTCATAAATTTAGGCCCAGAACCCAGGCAGAGGAGAAAGGTCCCGTAACAGACAATCTGGCTTCATGTCAGCAGAGAATCAGTCTTCATATCATAGCAGAGAATCAGGCTTCACGTCACCCACCACTGTAAAAGTCAATTTTCATAAATTTAGGCCCAGAACCCAGGTAGAGGAGAAAGGTCCCGTAACAGACAATCTGGCTTCATGACAGCAGAGAATCAGTCTGCATGTCATAGCAGAGAATCAGGCTTCACGTCAGCCACCACTGCAACAGTCCATTGTCATAAATTTAGGCCCAGCACCCAGGCAGAGGAGAGAGGTCCCGTAACAGAGGATCTGGCTTCATGTCAGCAGAGAATCAGTCTGCATGTCATAGCAGAGAATGAGGCTTCACGTCAGCCACCACTGCAACAGTCCATTGGCATATATTTAGGCCCAGCACACACACAGGCAGAGGAGAGAGGTCCCGTAACAGACAATCTGGCTTCATGTCAGCAGAGAATTAGTCTGCATGTCATAGCAGAGAATGAGGCTTCACGTCACCCACCACTGCAACAGTCCATTGGCATATATTCAGGCCCAGCACCCAGGCAGAGGAGAGAGGTCCCGTAACAGAGGATCTGGCTTCATGTCAGCAGAGAATCAGTCTGCATGTCATAGCAGAGAATGAGGCTTCACGTCAGCCACCACTGCAACAGTCCATTGTCATAAATTTAGGCCCAGCACCCAGGCAGAGGAGAGAGGTCCCGTAAAAGAGGATCTGGCTTCATGTCAGCAGAGAATCAGTCTGCATGTCATAGCAGAGAATCAGGCTTCACGTCAGCCACCACTGCAACAGTCCATTGGCATAAATTTAGGCCCAGCACCCAGGCAGAGGAGAGAGGTCCCGTAAAAGAGGATCTGGCTTCATGTCAGCAGAGAATCAGTCTGCATGTCATAGCAGAGAATGAGGCTTCACGTCAGCCACCACTGCAACAGTCCATTGTCATAAATTTAGGCCCAGCACCCAGGCAGAGGAGAGAGGTCCCGTAACAGAGGATCTGGCTTCATGTCAGCAGAGAATCAGTCTGCATGTCATAGCAGAGAATCAGGCTTCACGTCAGCCACCACTGCAACAGTCCATTGTCATAAATTTAGGCCCAGCACCCAGGCAGAGGAGAGAGGTCCCGTAACAGACAATCTGGCTTCATGTCAGCAGAGAATTAGTCTGCATGTCATAGCAGAGAATCAGGCTTCATGTCAGCCACCACTGCAACAGTCCATTGGCATATATTTAGGCCTAGCACACAGGCAGAGGAGAGGTTCATTCAACTTTGGGTAGCATCGCAATATAATGGTAAAATGAAAATAAAAATAGGATTGAATGAGGAAGTGCCCTGGAGTCCAATAATATATGGTTATGGGGAGGTAGTTAATGTCTAATCTGGACAAGGGACGGACAGGTCCTGTGGGATCCATGCCTGGTTCATTTTTATGAACGTCAGCTTGTCCACATTGGCTGTAGACAGGCGGCTGCGTTTGTCTGTAATGACGCCCCCTGCCGTGCTGAATACACGTTCAGACAAAACGCTGGCTGCCGGGCAGGCCAGCACCTCCAAGGCATAAAAGGCTAGCTCTGGCCACGTGGACAATTTAGAGACCCAGAAGTTGAATGGGGCCGAACCATCAGTCAGTACGTGGAGGGGTGTGCACACGTACTGTTCCACCATGTTAGTGAAATGTTGCCTCCTGCTAACACGTTGCGTATCAGGTGGTGGTGCAGTTAGCTGTGGCGTGTTGACAAAAGTTTTCCACATCTCTGCCATGCTAACCCTGCCCTCAGAGGAGCTGGCCGTGACACAGCTGCCTTGGCGACCTCTTGCTCCTCCTCTGCCTTGGCCTTGGGCTTCCACTTGTTCCCCTGTGACATTTGGGAATGCTCTCAGTAGCGCGTCTACCAACGTGCGCTTGTACTCGCGCATCTTCCTATCACGCTCCAGTGCAGGAAGTAAGGTGGGCACATTGTCTTTGTAGCGTGGATCCAGCAGGGTGGCAACCCAGTAGTCCGCACAGGTTAAAATGTGGGCAACTCTGCTGTCGTTGCGCAGGCACTGCAGCATGTAGTCGCTCATGTGTGCCAGGCTGCCCAGGGGTAAGGACAAGCTGTCCTCTGTGGGAGGCGTATCGTCATCGTCCTGCCTTTCCCCCCAGCCACGCACCAGTGATGGACCCGAGCTGCGTTGGGTGCCACCCCGCTGTGACCATGCTTCATCCTCATCCTCCTCCACCTCCTCCTCATCCTCGTCCTCCTCGTCCTCCAGTAGTGGGCCCTGGCTGGCCACATTTGTACCTGGCCTCTGCTGTTGCAAAAAACCTCCCTCTGAGTCACTTCGAAGAGACTGGCCTGAAAGTGCTAAAAATGACCCCTCTTCCTCATCCTCCTCCTCCTCCTCCTGGGCCACCTCCTGTTCCATCATCGCCCTAAGTGTTTTCTCAAGGAGACATAGAAGTGGTATTGTAACGCTGATAACGGTGTCATCGCCACTGGCCATGTTGGTGGAGTACTCGAAACAGCGCAACAGGGCACACAGGTCTCGCATGGAGGCCCAGTCATTGGTGGTGAAGTGGTGCTGTTCTGTAGTGCGACTGACCCGTGCGTGCTGCAGCTGAAACTCCACTATGGCCTGCTGCTGCTCGCACAGTCTGTCCAGCATGTGCAAGGTGGAGTTCCACCTGGTGGGCACGTCGCATATGAGGCGGTGAGCGGGAAGGCCGAAGTTACGCTGTAGCGCAGACAGGCGAGCAGCGGCAGGATGTGAACGCCGGAAGCGCGAACAGACGGCCCGCACTTTATGCAGCAGCTCTGACATGTCGGGGTAGTTGTGAATGAACTTCTGCACCACCAAATTCAGCACATGCGCCAAGCAAGGGATGTGCGTCAAATTGGCTAGTCCCAGAGCTGCAACGAGATTTCGCCCATTATCACACACCACCAGGCCGGGCTTGAGGCTCACCGGCAGCAACCACTCGTCGGTCTGTTGTTCAATACCCCGCCACAACTCCTGTGCGGTGTGGGGCCTGTCCCCCAAACATATGAGTTTCAGAATGGCCTGCTGACGTTTACCCCGGGCTGTGCTGAAGTTGGTGGTGAAGGTGTGTGGC
The DNA here is from genome assembly GCF_014858855.1 of Bufo gargarizans. NCBI lineage: Eukaryota > Metazoa > Chordata > Amphibia > Anura > Bufonidae > Bufo > Bufo gargarizans. The sequence continues at coordinate 39,690,931 of NC_058082.1, read as the reverse complement.
TGACTGGATGAGCAGGTGGAAGAAGAGGAGGAGGAAGCCGAGAAGGAGGAGGTGGCAACAGGAGGCAAAGAATGTTGCCCTGCGATCCTTGGCGGCGGCAGGACGTGCGCCAAACAGCTCTCCGCCTGGGGCCCAGCTGCCACTACATTTACCCAGTGTGCAGTTAGGGAGATATAGCGTCCCTGGCCGTGCTTACTGGTCCACGTATCTGTGGTTAGGTGGACCTTGCTACAGATGGCGTTGCGCAGTGCACACTTGATTTTATCGGATACTTGGTTGTGCAGGGAAGGCACGGCTCTCTTGGAGAAGTAGTGCCGGCTGGGAACAACATACTGTGGGACAGCAAGCGACATGAGCTGTTTGAAGCTGTCTGTGTCCACCAGCCTAAATGACAGCATTTCATAGGCCAGTAGTTTAGAAATGCTGGCATTCAGGGCCAGGGATCGAGGGTGGCTAGGTGGGAATTTACGCTTTCTATCAAATGTTTGTGAGATGGAGAGCTGAACGCTGGCGTGTGACATGGTTGAGACGCTTGGTGACGGAGGTGGTGGTGGTGGTGTTGGTGGTACATCCCCTGTTTGCTGGGCGGCAGGTGCCAACGTTCCTCCAGAGGCGGAGGAAGAGGCCGAGGCGGCAGCAGCAGAATAGGCCGAGGCGGCAGCAGCAGAAGAGGTAGCAGGGGGAGCCTGAGTGACTTCCTTGGTTTTAAGGTGTTTACTCCACTGCAGTTCATGCTTTGCATGCAGGTGCCTGGTCATGCAGGTTGTGCTCAGGTTCAGAACGTTAATGCCTCGCTTCAGGCTCTGATGGCACAGCGTGCAAACCACTCGGGTCTTGTCGTCAGCACATTGTTTGAAGAAGTGCCATGCCAGGGAACTCCTTGAAGCTGCCTTTGGGGTGCTCGGTCCCAGATGGCGGCGGTCAGTAGCAGGCGGAGTCTCTTGGCGGCGGGTGTTCTGCTTTTGCCCACTGCTCCCTCTTTTGCTACGCTGTTGGCTCGGTCTCACCACTGCCTCTTCCTCCGAACTGTGAAAGTCAGTGGCACGACCTTCATTCCATGTGGGGTCTAGGACCTCATCGTCCCCTGCATCGTCTTCCACCCAGTCTTGATCCCTGACCTCCTGTTCAGTCTGCACACTGCAGAAAGACGCAGCAGTTGGCACCTGTGTTTCGTCATCATCAGAGACATGCTGAGGTGGTATTCCCATGTCCTCATCATCAGGAAACATAAGTGGTTGTGCGTCAGTGCATTCTATGTCTTTCACCGCTGGGGAAGGGCTAGGTGGATGCCCTTGGGAAACCCTGCCAGCGGAGTCTTCAAACAGCATAAGAGACTGCTGCATAACTTGAGGCTGAGACAGTTTCCCTGGTATGCATGGGGGTGATGTGACAGACTGATGGGGTTGGTTTTCAGGCGCCATCTGTGCGCTTTCTGCAGAAGACTGGGTGGGAGATAATGTGAACGTGCTGGATCCACTGTCGGCCACCCAATTGACTAATGCCTGTACCTGCTCAGGCCTTACCATCCTTAGAACGGCATTGGGCCCCACCATATATCGCTGTAAATTCTGGCGGCTACTGGGACCTGAGGTAGTTGGTACACTAGGACGTGTGGATGTGGCAGAACGGCCACGTCCTCTCCCAGCACCAGAGGGTCCACTAACACCACCACGACCATGTCCACGTCCGCGTCCCTTACTAGATGTTTTTCTCATTGTTATGGTTCACCACAACAACAAATATATTATTTGGCCCAATGTATTGTATTCAAATTCAGCGGGATATAAATTTGAGGCCTAGTATTTAGGCGCTGGGTGACCGGTATGGATTTAGTGACAGAATTAGACTTGGAAATGCACAGAAGCGTGTGTGTGAAGTTATTCTGAATGACCCAATGTGCACCTTGAATATTATATACCCTTTTTGGGATAGATTTCAAATAGCTCTGATATAGCAGGAACCACTAAATTATGAAATTGCTAAATTGGGAATTGTACTTCAACCCAGAACAAAAAATGTGCTTTGACGGGCACTAAATAACTTTCCCAGCTACAACAGGACAGCGGTAACGAGAGATTTAGAGGGATTTAAATTTGAGGCCTAGTATTTAGGCGCTGGGTGACAGGTATGGGTTTAGTGACAGAATTAGACTTGGAAATACACAGTAGCGGGTGTGTGTGAAGTTATTCTGAATGACCCAATGTGCACCTTCAATATTATATACCCTTTTTGGGATAGATTTCAAATAGCTCTGATATAGCAGGAACCACTAAATTATGAAATTGCTAAATTGGGAATTGTACTTCAACCCAGAACAAAAAATGTGCTTTGACGGACACTAAATATCTTGCCCAGCAACAACAGTACAGCGGTGGGTAACGAGAGATTTAGAGGGATTTAAATTTGAGGCCTAGTATTTAGGCGCTGGGTCACCGGTATGGATTTAGTGACAGAATTAGACTTGGAAATGCACAGAAGCGTGTGTGTGAAGTTATTCTGAATGACCCAATGTGCACCTTCAATATTATATACCCTTTTAGGGATAGATTTCAAATAGCTCTGATATAGCAGAAACCACTAAATTATGAAATTGCTAAATTGGGAATTGTACTTCAACCCAGAACAAAAAATGTGCTTTGACGGACACTAAATATCTTGCCCAGCAACAACAGTACAGCGGTGGGTAACGAGAGATTTAGAGGGATTTAAATTTGAGGCCTAGTATTTAGGCGCTGGGTCACCGGTATGGATTTAGTGACAGAATTAGACTTGGAAATGCACAGAAGCGTGTGTGTGAAGTTATTCTGAATGACCCTATGTGCACCTTCAATATTATATACCCTTTTAGGGATAGATTTCAAATAGCTCTGATATAGCAGAAACCACTAAATTATGAAATTGCTAAATTGGGAATTGTACTTCAACCCAGAACAAAAAATGTGCTTTGACGGACACTAAATATCTTGCCCAGCAACAACAGTACAGCGGTGGGTAACGAGAGATTTAGAGGTATTTAAATTTGAGGCCTAGTATTTAGGCGCTGGGTCACCGGTATGGATTTAGTGACAGAATTAGACTTGGAAATGCACAGAAGCGTGTGTGTGAAGTTATTCTGAATGACCCTATGTGCACCTTCAATATTATATACCCTTTTAGGGATAGATTTCAAATAGCTCTGATATAGCAGAAACCACTAAATTATGAAATTGCTAAATTGGGAATTGTACTTCAACCCAGAACAAAAAATGTGCTTTGACGGACACTAAATATCTTGCCCAGCAACAACAGTACAGCGGTGGGTAACGAGAGATTTAGAGGGATTTAAATTTGAGGCCTAGTATTTAGGCGCTGGGTCACCGGTATGGATTTAGTGACAGAATTAGACTTGGAAATGCACAGAAGCGTGTGTGTGAAGTTATTCTGAATGACCCTATGTGCACCTTCAATATTATATACCCTTTTAGGGATAGATTTCAAATAGCTCTGATATAGCAGAAACCACTAAATTATGAAATTGCTAAATTGGGAATTGTACTTCAACCCAGAACAAAAAATGTGCTTTGACGGACACTAAATATCTTGCCCAGCAACAACAGTACAGCGGTGGGTAACGAGAGATTTAGAGGGATTTAAATTTGAGGCCTAGTATTTAGGCGCTGGGTCACCGGTATGGATTTAGTGACAGAATTAGACTTGGAAATGCACAGAAGCGTGTGTGTGAAGTTATTCTGAATGACCCTATGTGCACCTTCAATATTATATACCCTTTTAGGGATAGATTTCAAATAGCTCTGATATAGCAGAAACCACTAAATTATGAAATTGCTAAATTGGGAATTGTACTTCAACCCAGAACAAAAAATGTGCTTTGACGGACACTAAATATCTTGCCCAGCAACAACAGTACAGCGGTGGGTAACGAGAGATTTAGAGGGATTTAAATTTGAGGCCTAGTATTTAGGCGCTGGGTCACCGGTATGGATTTAGTGACAGAATTAGACTTGGAAATGCACAGAAGCGTGTGTGTGAAGTTATTCTGAATGACCCAATGTGCACCTTCAATATTATATACCCTTTTAGGGATAGATTTCAAATAGCTCTGATATAGCAGAAACCACTAAATTATGAAATTGCTAAATTGGGAATTGTACTTCAACCCAGAACAAAAAATGTGCTTTGACGGACACTAAATATCTTGCCCAGCAACAACAGTACAGCGGTAACGAGAGATTTAGAGGGATTTAAATTTGAGGCCTAGTATTTAGGCGCTGGGTGACAGGTATGGGTTTAGTGACAGAATTAGACTTGGAAATACACAGTAGCGGGTGTGTGTGAAGTTATTCTGAATGACCCAATGTGCACCTTCAATATTATATACCCTTTTTGGGATAGATTTCAAATAGCTCTGATATAGCAGGAACCACTAAATTATGAAATTGCTAAATTGGGAATTGTATTTCAACCCAGAACAAGAAATGTGCTTGAACGGACACTAAATAACTCGCCCAGCTACAGCACTAGGGACAGATTTAGCTGGATATAAATTTGAGGCCTAGTATTTAGGCGCTGGGTGACCGGTATGGATTTAGTGACAGAATTAGACTGGGATATGGCCAAAAAATAAACAGACTATTGCTGGTTAAATGCACTTGGTGTGACAGCTTCACCCTGATGTAGGCTTTAGCCAAAAAACAACCACACCATTGAGGGTTAAATGCACTTGGTGACAGGCGCAGCTTGCCCCTGATTTTGTATATGGGCAAAAAATGAACAGACTATTGCTGGTTAAATGCACTTGGTGTGACAGCTTCACCCTGATGTAGGCTTTAGCCAAAAAACAACCACACCATTGAGGGTTAAATGCACTTGGTGACAGGCGCAGCTTGCCCCTGATTTTGTATATGGCCAAAAAATGAACAGACTATTGCTGGTTAAATGCACTTGGTGTGACAGCTTCACCCTGATGTAGGCTTTAGCCAAAAAACAACCACACCATTGAGGGTTAAATGCACTTGGTGACAGGCGCAGCTTGCCCCTGATTTTGTATATGGCCAAAAAATGAACAGACTATTGCTGGTTAAATGCACTTGGTGTGACAGCTTCACCCTGATGTAGGCTTTAGCCAAAAAACAACCACACCATTGAGGGTTAAATGCACTTGGTCGCAGCTTGTGCTGGCGCACCACAAGACACAAAATGGCCGCCGATCACCCCAGAAAAATGAGACTGACAAACGGTCTGTGCAGCCTAAAAACAGTGAGCAATTGAGGATCAGCAGCTCAATGATCCACAGCTGCAGATCGATCAGTTAATCAAGTCCTTTGGAGGAGTTAATCTGCCTAATCTCGCCCTACTGTCGCAGCCGCAACCTCTCCCTACGCTAATCAGAGCAGAGTGACGGGCGGCGCTATGTGACTCCAGCTTAAATAGAGGCTGGGTCACATGGTGCTCTGGCCAATCACAGCCATGCCAATAGTAGGCATGGCTGTGATGGCCTCTTGGGGCAAGTAGTATGACGCTTGTTGATTGGCTGCTTTGCAGCCTTTCAAAAAGCGCCAAGAAAGCGTCACAAAAGCGCCAAGAAAGCGACGAACACCGAACCCGAACCCGGACTTTTACGAAAATGTCCGGGTTCGGGTCCGTGTCACGGACACCCCAAAATTCGGTACGAACCCGAACTATACAGTTCGAGTTCGCTCATCCCTAGTCATAACCCTTTGAAATGAGCAGTGTATATTGTGATGGAAAAATAAATCAAGCCAGCAAAGGAGGTAATATGGAGAATCACAATACATTAGTAAGTGCCTTCTATTTGCTTTCTCTACATGATGAATGCCATTTGCTTGAAGAGAGACAACCCCTCCAAGCATGGCTTTTGGTACTCAGATACCCACAGGGCTTGAGTAGAGCAGACTTACAGAACAATCAGATGGGGTCAACCCCGTTAAGATCTGGGAAAGACGACTGCTCTAGGTTAAGTCAAGTTCTTCAGTCTTGCAAATAGTCATCGTTGTTACAGCGCCGAATGGGCTACCATGCAATATGTGACTAGGCCGACTCTGTCTAAACAGTAATCACCCATTCTTCTTGCCACTCTGTGTAATCGAGGACCCCTTCTGTGATATCCACGGGTGCTAAAAAGGCTTTGGTACATCTGTCATGTTGATACAATCCTTTCAATGTTATATCAATGAAGGAGATACAGCGTCATACTATTATAATGGTTGCTTACTGTGACTATGGATATACTGATTATATGCCATCTACACAGTAGATATTTCAGGTTTCTCCTCCTCCTCCGTTGTCCATTCCCATGACCTAGAATTGCATATAATTTCACAGCAACACGTACCCGGCCTCATGCTGTTTTATTACTCAGAGCTGATAATTATATGAAGTAAAAAAGCTTAAAAATAAAACCAATGAAAGGCCGGAGACAGAGTGGAGCATAGGATTCAATAAGTCTAGCAGAGGCATCACGGATAACATTTTCACTGTGAATTCATTATTAATTGGTGACACGTCTGCCATTTGGCCCGGGGCAGCATATGTCATTTTTGGACAGCTATATTTTTTCTTCCTTTGGCTACTGTCTATAATTAAACATAAAATTCCAGATACAATATTTCAGCAGGCCATTAAAATAAATCTACATGGTTCCTGTTAGTTTACTAAAGATGACTCCAAGACAATTGCGGTTTTTATTGTTTTGCATGTGTGGATTTGATTGAAAGCTTTTCGGTTTTTATACCGAGGATGGAACAGTCAGAAATGTACCCCGTTGGAAATTTCCAAGCCAGTGATAATCCACTGTGAGGACCTCCCATCCAGTATAGAAGGACCTGGAGCAGGGGCGGACACAGACAACAGAGAATGTGCCTGGGCCCCTCCACCCCCCATGCCATGTTCTCAACCTAACCTATTCCCTCCTAATATTACATACAGCAATACAAAACATACAAGGTAAGGCTACTTTCACCAACGCGGCACTATGATCCATCCGGACACAAACCACAGCATGCAGCGGTTTATGTCCCGCTGATTCTCTGCATCTTTTCCCAGATTGTGGCCGGATCTCTACCATACCCCATTGTTCCGGCAGGCTGTTCTTAGCAGATGTATAAGTAGCCTAATACAACGTCACATACCTTGTACATCCAGTGACGTCTTCTTAGATCTTCTCTTTCCTCATCTTCTCCTTTCAGACCAGACCACCATGATGATTCCTTTCAGACTTCTCTTCTCTCTGAACATACTCTCTCAACATCCTCCAACCTTCTGAACACCCCATCCTGTGCCTGTTGTGCTTCCCAATACTATACTGCGGAAACAGATAAACCCCCTGAACATACTAGTACCAGATAGTGCCCCTTCAATAATTATTGGCACACAGTGCCCTAAAAAATAACTTCGCCCAGCAAATAGTGTCTCTGACACTAATAAACATAATGTCCCCCAAAAATAATGATACAAAAAAATTCCCTGTTGTGTGACAGTTAAAAAAATACCTCCTCTTAGTGCCCTTAGTAGAGCCAATGTCCCTATAGTGCCCTCATAATGTGTGCAAATGCCCCCTACTGTGTGCCCCAAAAAAACTCTTAGTGCCCCTAGTTAGCTAATGTCCCCATAGTGCCCCATAATTTTGCACCAGTATAAAATACTCCCATATAGTGCCTCCAGTAGATGCCCCCATAGTGCTCCTTCCCCCGTTCCATGGTTCCTGACATAATGTGCCAGTATAAAATACCCCTATAGAGTGCCCCAAGTAGATGCCCTGATAATGTTCCTCTCCCCCCTTCCCCATAGTTCCCATATAATGTATGCCAGCATAAAATGCCACTATGGTACTCATCCCCACCCCCACATATAGTTTGTGCCAGTATAAAATGCCCCCAGCAGATGCCCCCATAGTGCTCCTCTCCCCCACTTCTCCATAGTTCCCCCATGTGTGACAGTATATAATACCAATATATAGGGCCCCCAGTAGATGCCCTCATATGGCTCGTCTCCCCCCCATAATGCCAGTATAATTCTAATATATAGGGCTCCCAGTAGATGCCCCCATAGTGCTCCTCTCCCCCATGTGTTCCAGTAAATAATGCCCCTTGTAGATGCCCTAATAGTGCTCCCGCCCATCTGTACCAGTAAATAATGCCCCTTGTAGATGCCCCAATAGTGCTCCCTCCCATCTGTGCCAGTAAATAATGCCCCCTAGTAGATGCCTCCATAATGCTCTCTACCCTCATGTGTGCCAGTATAATGCCCCTAGGAGATGCCCCCATAGTGCTCCTCTCTCCCCATGTGTGCCAGTATAAATCCCCCTGGTATATGCCCCCATAGTGCTCCCCTCCCCCCATGTGTGCCAGTATAATGCCCCCTAGTAGATTCCCCCATAGCGCTCCTCTCCCCCCATGTGTGCCAGTATAATGCCCCCTAGGAGATGTCCTGTGTCACAGTCTTCAATCTGGTCCCCCTAGGGGAGTGTCCAACAGATGGGGACCTGCATAAATATGGGCGGGTAGCCCTCAGTAAAGAGAGATGCTGTCCACTGCTTTACCCTCAACACAGAGCTTGGTCTCGTTCTTGGGGGGGATTCACTGTATGCTGTTAGAGACTGATTGCTAGGAGTGTAAGCCGCTTGGGTGCCTTTCCTATTCTTCTGCTAGCAGCTATTCGTGAGGTTCAGTTCGGGAGTTTGGAGCATTCCCTTGTATGCCGTTCGGGAGTTTGGAGCATTCCCTTGTATGCCGTTCGGGAGTTTGGTGTTCTGTAAGTAGCTGTGCCTGTAGCTCAGGAAGGGGAAGATCGCCTAAACGGTTTTAACCCCTTTTATGCCCGGGGTGCCGTTACACCCCCATAGTGCTCCTCTCCCCCCTTCCCCATTCTGGGCAACAGCATAGTGTTAAAAAAAAATAACTCACATACCGTATTTTTCGCTTTATAAGACGCACCTGATGATAAGACGCACCTAGGTTTTTGAGGAGGAAAATAAGAAAAAAATATTTTGAACCAAAAGGTGTGCTTTTGGTAGGTTTTGAACTAATGGTGGTCTGTGGATGACACACTGTTATGGGGGATCTGTGGATGATGCACTGTTATGGGGGATCTGTGGATGACGAACTGTTATGGGGATCTGTGGATGACGCACTGTTATGGGGGATCTGTGGATGACGCACTGTTATGGGGGATCTGTGGATGACGCACTGTTATGGGGGATCTGTGGATGACGCACTGTTATGGTGGATCTGTGCAGTGACGGTGTATTAGAGTAGAGTCACTGCACCGGGCCCCGCCATGAGTGTCCCTGCCTCCTCCCTCTACACTGATACTTCGCTGGCCGCGCTGTGCAGCAGAGCGGCCAGCGAAGTATTCGCTTTATAAGACGCACGGCCATTTCCCCCCCACTTTTGGGGGAAAAAGGTGCGTCTTATAAAGCAAAAAATACGGTACTTACCTCCATGACACTCTCTTCCGGCCTGTGTCCCACGCTGTACGGCTCAGGCGGTGCGATGACATCATCGCGCCGCCTGCACCGGCCTCTGATAGGCTGCAGGCACTAGGCCTGCAGCCTATCAGAGGAATGGGTAAGGGAAACACATCTCCCCTGCCCCGCTGCAGCATCCTATCTGTATCGCTGTCCTGAGGACAGCTATACAGATGAATATAAAGAAGCGCTCATCTCTCCCTGCCCTGCCACGGAACCTCTCAGGGCCCCTCTAACGCACTGGGCCCCTGTGCAGCCGAACCGGCTGCACAGGCGGTATATCCGCCCCTGACCTGGAGTTTGGGCTATTACTTCCTTACTGTTGGGCAATTCTCCACCCCCTTGATTGCTAACAATGCAGTACTGCACAAGTTCTTACCGCTCAATAACAAAAGTGATGGCTGATTCCTATCTCTCCAAGAGCCTGATAGCAGCTGTAATGTCTGCAACTATGGTATGTATGCTGTGAGCATGAAAATTATAGGAGGAAACCATGTCTACTGTAACAAATGTCCTGGAACTACAGAGAATTCATGGAGTCCCAGCGGTCATTATTCCACCATTCATGCTAGAAAAGTCTGACTGTCTGAGGTTTATATGTTCTGATGGGTATGGGAATGACCCTGGAACAGAATATAGCACGATCATCACCCTGGGTTACACCTATCACTTCCTTTCTTCATCCTCCTCTATCTTCCTTTTCTCCCCTCTTCCCTTCCTCCCTTCCATCCTCCCTACACCTCTCTCTTCTTTGCCTCACTCTCTTCTTTCCGTTCCCTCTCTCTAATCCTTCCTTTCCCCCTATCTCTCTCTTCCTTTTGTATCTTCCTTTCATTCTTTCTTCATTTCTCTCTTTTTCTTCTTTCCTTTCTTCTCTCCATCTTCTTTCTTATGTATGTTTTCACTCCTATCCCTCTTTCGCTTTTGCCCTTTCCCTCTCTCTTATATCCTTCTCTCCCTCTCTATTTCTTTCCTTTCCTCTCCTTACCTTGCCTTTTCTATCCTTCCTTCCACCCTTTCTTCCTCCCTCCATCACTCTTCCCTTTCTTTTTCCATCCCTCCTTCCATTCCTTTCTCATTTAACCCTTCCTCCCTCTCTCTTCTACCCCCACCATTCCTTTCTTCCTTCCTCCTCCGACCCTTCATTCGATCCTTTCTTCCTCCTTCCTTCCATCCTTCTACCCTTCCACTCTCTCTCTTCCTGCCACCTTTCTCCTCCCACCCTTCCTTCCTCCCTCTCTCTCCTCTTCCTTTCTCCCTCCCACCATTCCTTTCTTCCCTCCTTCTCCTAAACCCCTTTCTTCCCTTTTTCTTTCCTTCCTTCTCCAACCCTTCCTTAGTTACTTTCTTCCTCCTCTCATTCTTCCTTCCCTATTTCCACCCTTCCTTCCTCTATCCCTCTCCACTCCCTCTCTTCCCTCCTTCTTCTCCCAAACCTCTTTCTTCCCTTTTTCATTCCTTTCTCCTTGCACCCTTCCTCTATACCTGTCCACTCCCTCTCTCCCTCCCACCATTCCTTTTTCCTTTCTCCTCCCACCCTTCCTTCCTCCCTCTCTCTCCTCTTCCTTTCTCCCCCCCACCATTCCTTTCTTCCCTCCGTCTCCCAAACCCCTTTCTTCCCGTTTTCTTTCCTTCCTTCTCCAACCCTTCCTTAGTTACTTTCTTCCTCCTCTCATTCTTCCTTCCCTCCTTCCACCCTTCCTTCCTTTCTCTCTCCCACCATTCCTTTCTTCCCTCCGTCTCCCAAACCCCTTTCTTCCCGTTTTCTTTCCTTCCTTCTCCAACCCTTCCTTAGTTACTTTCTTCCTCCTCTCATTCTTCCTTCCCTCCTTCCCTCCTTCCACCCTTCCTTCCTCTCTCCCTCCCACCATTCCTTTCTTCCCTCCTTCTCCCAAACCCCTTTCTTCCCTTTTTCATTCCTTTCTCCTTGCACCCTTCCTTCCTCTATCCCTGTCCACTCCCTCTCTCCCTCCCACCATTCCTTTTTCCTGCTCCCATTTTAGATACTGCTATAGGACTTCTCTGCTGTAGTAAGATATTTATTTTATTTACTAGAATTTGACTATAATGAAGTCTTCCTAGCAACATCAATCATAAGCAAATATCTTTCTGCTCATAATAGCACTATACTAGCAGCAGTCAGGCCTGAAATGACAGTCACCCCCCTGCTGTGTTTGTGTGTTCAGACACATATTACATCTGCTTCATGGACAAATGCATTCAAGTAGAAAGTAGAGAACATATAGCCCCCCACCACACTGCCTATACATTCCATTATCACCCTATGTAATGCAACATGCTGCAACATACAGAAGGTCTCTGCAAAACACCTGCAGTAATAGAAAGAAGTCCTGCGCTTGTCAATTACCTTATTAAAGAGCAATTTCAGTCACATCAATCATGCTAAACACAGTCCTAAATTCAATCTTTTATGGCCCATTTTTTCCACCTGGAAACCTTACTTTATGACTGCTGTAAAACAATTAGAAGTCAAAATACTTTTTCCATGGAACATTTCTCATACTTCAATGAGAGCCAGTAAATGTCCCCCGAGCTGCATCTTTGACGTCTCATTCAGCCAGCCAATACCCTGCTTTGTACAGATGAGGGGTAACAGCCTCAAAAGAGTGCTGTCTACCATCTTTAGGCTATAAAGTGAATTGAAGTAATGCATATGGTAGCATAACTCATTTTTCTTGAATGGCTACCTAAGGATGGACAGGAGTATCACAAATCAGATTTTCTGCACAAAGGAGAACCCACATGGTGGAGCCCAATATTATACAGGAATCTCTTGGGCCCACTAGAGGAAATGATTATGAGGGACCTTCCACCAACCCTATAAAACGTAGACATCCACAATTTTTTTTTTTTATCATTACCCACTTAAATCTCCTAAAGCAAAGTCTGTAACATGGTCCCCACCAATCATGTGCCAAATTTTGGTGTCTAGTAAAGGGATTCCCCCCCCCCATAACTATGCCCATATGGGTTTATTTGTGAGTTAACCTATATGAGGCAAGTTATTTACTCTGAAGTCACCTCCAAATTGGGTTGCCTCAAACTTGACCTTTGGAGTCCATAATTGTGTTACAAAGATCTCCAAATACCTGCAATCGCCTTGTAATAAGAATTATAAATGGTAAATGGTGCAGGCTCAGCAAGGGCCCACTTTAAAGGGCGTGGTCAATAATCAACCAACGGAAGAAGGAAACATCACCCAGGGTATATGCAATTAAGTCAAGTTTTTCTAATCAATGCTCCAGTGTTAAAAACCAGTGGAACATTTCAGACATGTAGGTACTTCATCAGGCCGAATAGAAGGATAAACCAGCATTTAGTCCTAGACAATGGGCCATAGAGTAAAGCGACTGGTTCCAAAGTGAATTGTCTTCTGTTGAAGGGCCAATTATTATATCAGGGCATGAGTCCACTGTGAATCTTCTGGTTGGTCAGTGCAACCCTGGTGAAGACACATAGATGATGGCCACCATTGTGTTCCCCCCCCCCCCTCTCCCCTCCCGCTCAAAATAGGACCATCTCAGACTCTCAGCCCCATAGCAGCTGCCACAGCTTTCTGCAATAAGTTTTAAAAAAAAAAAACATAAAATGAAAAAAAAACTTTTTTTCAGGAATTTCATATTGATGACCCATCCTTGGCATGGCTGATCATCATCAGATAATTAGGGCTCTGATTGCTTGAAGCCAGACCAATCTGCTGTTTGAACTGCCTGCTGTGTTGGAATTGCACAGCTTTATACACTGGATAGTGGCTGTAAATGGTACTGCAGCACTGCTCCCATTCAAAGGAATGGGAAAAATGCTGCAGTGCCATTCATGGCCACTACCCAGTGTATGGAGCTGTGCTTTTACGATGCCTGCTTACAAAATGGCTGATCAGTGAGGGTTCCTCATCAATCTGATACTCATGAACTATCTTAAGAGAGGATCACCAATATTACGGTCCCAGAGAACCCCTTTAAACACGCTATGTATAAAATGTGCCCACAAATGTCAAAATACCCCATACAGCTGTTATGAAAGCCATCTAATATATAAAGCTGAGTGTATGTGTGTGATTATGTATGTCCGCTAAAGGAATCTGAACCGTCGCATTTACAATCACGAAATTTGGCACACCGGTACATCAGGTGTTCGGGGGGTTTTAGACCAGGTCTCGGCTCTCTAGCACGTACCGTTCCTGAGATATTCCCAAAAAAATGCATTAGCCAATAGAAGCCTGGTCACATGACCCCTATCAGCCAATAGAAGCTCGCAGGCCCTTAGTCTCCACATACACACAGTTTTACACCAGGTTTCCATAACAACCCAGCTATTTTTCTTTACTCCTGTAGGTCACCAGGATAATCATTATTAAAGTAAAGTCATAGACTAATAGAATTTAGTACCTTATTTCTAGATGCGCCTTTGTTCCAGCAATAGATGTTTTTTTATTCTCTGAAAATCCAGTTTATTTGGTATGCAAATGAGCCAGTAAGGTGCCCAGAGGGGCATCACTCTTGCAGGAAGGAGCCCAGGCACACCTCCTGCCACAATGTGCCCACCCACCCCTCTTACATTCAAGCCATAATTCTGCCCCCCTTTTCTCTGCTCCCAGCATGAGGGCAGGCTTTGGCACTAGCAGGAGGCGTGCCTGGGCTCCTTCCTGCAAGAGTGACACCCTTCTGGGTACCTTACTGGCTAATTTGCATATCAAATAAACTGGATTTTCAGAAGATAAAAAACATTTATTGCTGAAAGAGAGGTCCATCTAGAAATAAGGTACTAAGTGCTATTAGGCTATGGCTGTCACAGTGGGGAGTGGGGGAAACCGTATAATGGGAACTGTTACTAGGCCAGACAACAATGAAGGGAGCAGGTCACAACCTACAGCCACCCTAACCCTGACCCTGATCTCCTGACCGCATGAGCGAACCCTGAAGGTGGGAGGGATCATGCACTGGAACCTGGATCCTGCTGACCCTGACGGTCCCTGGTATAGGGGTCAGGAATAGGAGACAACCGGTTCCTCAGGGACTCGGCTGGAACACCCAGGCAAGGAGCAAAGCTCCAACACCAAGCAAGGCTGCAGTACAACTGCACCCAGCCAGCAAGCCACAGGTTTATATCAAGCTTGCGGCCACAAACAGGAAACACCTTAACCCTTTAAGGACACAGGACGTACCGGTACGTCCTATTTCCCGAGTCCTTAAGGACACAGGACGTACCGGTACGTCCTAACTTTAAATAGGCATTCCGGCGCACCAGGGGTTAATCTGAACAGGATGCCGTCTGAAATGATTCAGCCGGCATCCGGTCACAACGCCGGGGGGGTCATACCTTTCCATACCGCGGTTGCGGGAGGCGGGCAGTGCGGCAGGCGGGATCGCGATCCCCCACCCGCCTCCCTTTGAAAATTAGTTGGCTTCTAGTGGGTTATACCAGGGTGCCAGCACATTGCTGACACCCTGGTATAAACGGCTGACATCTGTGCAGATGTCAGCCGTTTAACCCTTTCCATACCGCGGTCTGTACGGACCGCTGTATGGAAAAGGTTAACTGTCATCGGTCAGGGAGCTCCCTCCCTCTCCCATCGGGGGGCTGCTGTGCCTTTGCAGCCCCCCGATGGAGAGGGAGAGAGCTCCCCCGACAGCCCCCCACTAGCCCCGTCCTCACCCTTCCCCGTCTGCGAAGTTGTGGCAGACGGGGAAGGTTCCCATGGCAACAGGACGCCTGCTCAGGCGTCCTGCTGTCCATGGTGCTGAACAGATCTATGCTAAAAGCATAGATCTGTTCAGTGTAAGTAAAATACAGTACAGAACCCTATATAGGGTTCTGTACTGTATTTTACAGACATCAGACCCACTGGATCTTCAAGAACCAAGTGGGTCTGGGTCAAAAAAATTAAAAAAAAGTGAAAAAAGTTAAGATAAAAAAAAAAACATTTATCACTGAATAAAAATGTAAAAAATAAAATACACTACACATCTTACGTCACAAAAAGTGTAATAGCAAGCGATCAAAAAGTCATATGCACCCCAAAATAGTGCCAATCAAACCGTCATCTCATCCCGCAATGAGACCCTACTCAAGATAATCGCCCAAAAACTGAAAAAAAACTATGGCTCTTAGACTATGGAGACACTAAAACATTTTTTTGGTTTTAAAAATGAAGTTATTGTATAAAACTTACATAAATAAAAAAAATTGTATACGTATTAGGTATCGCCGCGTCCGTGACAACCTGCTCTTTAACATTACCACATGATCTAACCAGTCAGATGAATGTTGTAAATAACAAAAAAAAAAAAAAAGGTATTTCTTGTTACCTTGCCGCACAAAAAGTGTAATATAGAGCAACCAAAAATCATATGTACCCTAAACTAGTACCAACAATACTGCCACCCTATTCCGTACTTTCTAAAATGGGGTCACTTTTTGGGAGTTTCTACTCTAGGGGTGCATCAGGGGGGCTTCAAATGGGACATGGTGTCAAAAAAACAGTCCAGCAAAATCTGCCTTCCAAAAACCGTATGGCATTCCTTTCCTTCTGTGCCGTGTGCCCGTACAGCAGTTTACGACCACATATGGGGTGTTTCTGTAAACTACAGAATCAGAGCCATAAATAAAGAGTTTTGTTTGGCTGTTAACCCTTGCTTTGTAACTGGAAAAATAAATATTAAAATGGAAAATCTGCCAAAAAAGTGAAATTTTGAAATTGTATCTCTATTTTCCATTAAATCTTGTGCAACACCTAAAGGGTTAACAAAGTTTGTAAAATCTGTTTTGAATACCTTAAGGGGTGCAGTTTCTTAGATGGGGGTCACTTTTATGGAGTTTCTACTCTAGGGGTGCATCAGGGGGCTTCAAATGGGACATGGTGTCAAAAAAACAGTCCAGCAAAATCTGGCTTCCAAAAACCAAACGTCGCACCTTTCACTCTACGCCCCGCTGTGTGGCCGTACAGTAGTTTACAGCCACATATGGGGTGTTTCTGTAAACGGCAGAGTCAGGGCAATAAAGATACAGTCTTGTTTGGCTGTTAACCCTTGCTTTGTTAGTGGAAAAAATGGGTAAAAATTGAAAATTAGGCAAAAAAAAGACATTTTCTAATTCATCCCCATTTGCCAATAACTCTTGTGCAACACCTAAAGGGTTAACGAAGTTTGTAAAATCAGTTTTGAATACCTAGAGGGGTGTAGTTTATAGAATAGGGTCATTTTGGGGTGGTTTCTTTTATGTAAGCCTCCCAAAAAAATTAAATATCATTCCCAAAATAATTCAAACATGAAGTAGACATATGGGGAATGTTAAGTCATCACAATTTTTGGGGGTATTACTATGTATTACAGAAGTAGAGAAACTGAAACTTTTTGGTAAATTAGGTATTTTATTATGCAAAAAAATTAATTTTATTGACTTCATTTTACCAGTGTCATGAAGTACAATATGTGACGAAAAAACTATCTCAGAATGGCCTGGATAAGTCAAAGTGTTTTAAAGTTATCAGCACTTAAAGTGACACTGTTCAGATTTGCAAAAAATGGCCTGGTCCTTAGGCTCCATTCACACGTCCGCAACGTGTTTTGCGGATACACGGAGCCACGGATCCGCAAAACACGGAAAGCGGCAATGTGCATTCCGCATTTTGCGGACCGCACATTGCCGGCACTAATAGAATATGCCTGTTCTTGTCCGCAATTGCGGACAAGAATAGGACATGTTCTATTTTTTTACGGAAACACGGATGCGGAAGTGCGGATCCGCAAATGTGGATGCGGACAGCACATTCCGGCCCCATTTAAAATGAATGGGTCTGCACCCGTTCCGCAAAATTGCGGAACGGATGCGGATCCATTTTGCGGACGTGTGAATGGACCCTTAAGGTGAAATAAGGCTGTGTCCCTAAGGGGTTAAAGGGAGTCTGTCACCAGATTTTGACCTTATAGATCGCTTACATAGCGCTCTAGCATAGCATTCTATGATTCTAATGGTACCTTTGATGTTTTCTTGTGAAGTTCCCCCAAGGCAAAAACTGACTTTTATTCATATGTAAATTAGGGCTCGCAAGTGCCCAGGCTGTTCTGTTTCTTTTCGTCATATCCCTTCCCCAGCCTCTTCCTCTGCCTACCCCGCTCTTCCTTTGCGTCCTCCTTCTCAAGTTCTTTGCAGCGAGATCCCGCGCCTGTGCTCTCCATTGCTTGGCCGGGGCATGCAATGCCCACAATGGGCATCGCAGTGCACATGCCCCAGCAAAGCTATGGATAGCGCAGGCGCGGGATCTTGCTGCAGAGAAGGAGGACGCAAAGAAAGAGCAGGGCGGGCAGAGGAAGAGGCTGGGTCGGGAATATGACGAGAAGAGGCAGAACAGCCTGGGCACCAACGAGGTGAACGCCGCCCCTGGGCACTTGCGAGCCTTAATTTACATATGAATAAGTCTGTTTTTGCCTTGGGAAACTTCACAAGAAAACATGAAAGGTACCATTAGAATCATAGACTGCTATGCTAGAGCGCTATGTAAGCGGTCTATAAGGTCAAAATCTGGTGACAGACTCCCTTTAATCCCCACTAGCCAGAAGATTAACCCCTTGCTCACCAAACAGCAGGGAGGCACACCTTAAAGGGGAAGTGCACGTGCAAACCACAAACTACACGTTGCTCCTGGCAACCAGTCTGCACGGCAACCGCGTCACGGTTAAACACAAATATGACCGTGACACTCCCACCCCTCAAAGCCCCCCAACAGAAAAGGGGAAGCTAGTGAGGAACCCACAAACAACAGGGGGGAAGAGGGAAAAAATTTAGCAGATTCAGCGCCAGTGCAAGGAAGTCTCTCCAGAACTGCTGCCAGCCCCTGGAGCAACACACAGGAACCAGGGAGCCAGCCACCAAACAGCCAGGAGAAACCGCACTAATCACTGCGTCCACACTCAGACACGGTTCACACTAAGTTGCTGCCAGCATGCATCCCCCACCAGCATACACCAAAGCCAGTTAAACAAGGAATGCAGCCAGCCACCACAACACAAGCAACAGAACCACTGAGACATGGACAAGGGGAGACACAAACACAAGTGCCTATACACACCAATTGCAACACCTGTCACAGAGAACCGCACTGTTAACAGCATCTCACACCATATACCTTCCCTCCGGAGGAAAAGCATGTGCGCTAGAAAACGACAGGCGACACATGCTGGGCGCTCTTCCGAAGGCTAAACAGAGATGCCTTTATGGAACATACTGTCACGATGGGGAGTGGGGGAAACCCCCCACCGTATAATGGGAACTGTTACTAGGCTAGACAACAATGAAGGGAGCAGGCCACAACCTACAGCCGCCCTAATCCTGACCCTGTTCTCCTGACCGCATGAGCAAACCCTGAAGGTGGGAGGACTCATGCACTGGAACCTAGATCCTGCTGACCCCGACTGTCCCTGGCATAGGGGTCAGGAATAGGAGACAACCGGTTCCTCAAGGACTGGGCTGGAACACTGTCATGGAACCATGAACCAGACGTACAACAAGAGATAAGTGGAAATAAGAAGGCTTTATTGAAAATCAAGCTGTGAGGCAAAAGTCCAAATGGATGGCTAAACCGAAGCAGGGTCTTGCGAAGCCAGAGGTCAGGAACCAGAAGGGTAGTCAGACGAAGCCTGGATCAGGAACCAGCAGGGTAGTCAGACGAAGCCTGGATCAGGAACCAGCAGGGTAGTCAGACGAAGCCAGGATCAGGAACCAGAAGCAGCAGCAGTCTTAGAAGCATGTGAACACAGGAGGACCAAGCAAGGAACTGAAGCCACAGACCTCCTATATATATGAGCTAGGCATCCAGCTCCTCCCAGTGGGAAGGAGAAGCCGCAGGGTGGGAGGCTACAAGAAACCCAGAAACCAAGATGGCCGCCAGCACATGTCAAACGAAGGAGAACAGCAAGAAGGTAAGACCATGACAAACACCCAGGCAAGGAGCACAGCAAGGCTGTAGTACAACTGCCCTCAGCCAGCAAGCCACAGGTTTATATCAAGCTTACAGCCACACCCAGGAAACACCTTAATCCCCACTAGCCAGAAGATTAACCCCTTGCTCACCAAACAGCAGGGAGGCACACCTTAAAGGGGAAGTGCACGTGCAAACCACAAACGACACGATGCCCCTGGCAACCAGTCTGCACAGCAACCGCGTGACGGTCAAACACAAATATGACCGTGACAATGGCTTTACTTCAATAGCGATTATCCTGGTGACAGATTTCCTTTAAAGGGGCAGGGCGTTGTGAATGACACTGTTAAGGGCGCGGAGTGCTGTGAAGGTTACAGTTCAGGGGGCAGGTGGGGTGGCCATTCAGGCCACCCTAAAAAAAAAACAGACTTAAAAACCCCACCCCCAGGTCCCGCTAAGACACGCCCCCGACCAAGTTGAAGGTAAAAAAAAATGAAGGTAAAAATCTACTTCTGTCAGCTGCAGGGGTGGAGGGAGGGTGACTTTCTCCCTGCAGCTCACATTCGGACAGCACAGTGCCGCTGTCTAAGAGTGAGCTGTTCAAAAGGACAAAGGACTGGGAGTCTGAAAGCCAGACTGTCCGCCCTAAAACTGGACTTCTGAACACCCTGGGGCAGGCTGCTGTGGAGGTCACAATTAAGGGCATGGTCCACTATGGAGGTCAGTGTTAAGGGGCAGATTTCTGTAGAAGCCACTGTTAAGGGGATGGGGTGTTGTGGAAATCACTGTTAAGGAGAAGGGGTACTGTGGAGGCCACTAATAAAGGGGCGGCTGCTTTGGAGGTCACTGTTAAAGGGGCAGGCCGCTGTGGAGGTCACTAATGGATGGCTTTTATCTATTTCTCTTGCTTTTTGTACCAATTTGGCAAGATGGCGGCAGGTGTTTTTTCTATTTTTGATGCTTCCAGTACTGCTTTCCACCAGCTGGAGGATGTACCTTTCTGTATATATAATGCTTGCAGTATCATGCTTCACCAGCTGGCGGGTGGACTTTTGTCTATATGTGTTGCTTGTAGTACCGCTTTCCATCAGCAGTCACATGGACCTTTCTGGAGAGGTAATGATTGCAGTGCCATTTTTCTCCAGCTGGCAGATGGGTTTTCTCTATTTTTGGTGCTTGCAGTTCCAAATTCCACTGATGGACCATTCTGTAGATTTAATTCTAGCAGTACTGCTTTCCACCATACGGCAGATAGACCTTTCAGGTAGATTTTTCTTTATATTTGGTTCATTCAGCATGACTTTTAACCAGTTGGTGAATGGGCTTTCCTCTATTTTAGGGTCATGCAGCAACACATGGGGTTTTCTCTATTTTATATTTGGATCTTGCAGTACCACTTTTCACTAGTAAGTGGATGGACCTTTCTCTATATTTGGGACTTGCAGGACTACTGTTCACTAGCAGGTGGATGAGCTTTCCTCTATTTTTGGGGCATACAGTACCACTTTTCACCAGAAGATGGACGAGCTTTCCTCTATTGTTAAGCCTGGCACTACCACTTCTCACCAACAGACAGAAGAGCTTTCTTATTTTTTTGGAGCTTACAGTACCACTTTTCACCAGCAGGAGGATGAGCTTTTCTCTATTTTTATCTATTTATTTTTATTTTATTTATTTTACGCATTTATATAGAGCTGCTATATTCCGCTGCGCTTCATGGACATTAGCATCAAGCTGTCCCCAATGGTGCTCACAATCTTCCTATCAGTAGTGAAATCGAACTCGGCTTCGGTTCCGAGGTACTAGTCGTTCCAAGTTGGGTTTCAAGTTTTAGAGTGGTTTTCAACTTTAAAAATCAACTACCGAAGTTATTCAACAAATTCACGTTTGACTTTGTGAATAACTAACTTCAGCTCATCGGAGCCCATACATTCTTATACTGTACAGAGACAAATCTTTGTATAGTATTATTCCAAAGTGACTTCAGATGAAGCATTCTTAGCTCAACACTACCTATCAGTATGTCTTCAGAGTACCCAGAGGAAACCCACGCAAACACAGGGAGAAGATACAATCCATGCAGATGTTGCTCTTAGGTCGGATTCAAACCCAGGACTCCAACGCTGCAAAGCACCAGTGCTAACCACTGAGCCACAGTGCAGATGGACAGTGGTTTTAGTTCTTAGGCCGACACGTTTCGTCAGCTTGTGGATGAGCTTTTTTCTATTATTGGTGTTTTCAATACCATTCTTCACCACCAGAAGTCAAATATTAGAAAACAAGCATGGCTACATATTAATTTTTCAATGATAAAACCTAAACATTTTAAATCTTTAAATTGAAGACTAACTATGTACATTTTATGAGATATTGCAGCTGGTATTACATGTGGTGCTGTTTCTCATTGAAGAGATCCAGCAAGTATGGAGCCATACTCACAGGCAACGTCCCATAGGGAAAAGGCAAATTTGCTTTCTTCCAGAAGGGATAACATTTATCATAAAAGCAACCCATCTGTATAAAGCTGTTTTAGGGTTCTTGCCCCTCAGAAATATAGCGTTGGATACTAATTGGTTGACTCAGATGTCTTGGATGCAGCTTCGGGGAGAAGAGATACTGGTTCTCAATTAAGAGACCTAGATGTTTATTGAGACTCAGGCAATACTCCATGGGAAAAGGAGTATGCAAATTAGCTCTCCTACAGAAGGAATAAAACTATCTTAAAAGCAATTAATCAGTAGAAATCTGTTAATGGGTTCCAGCCCATTAGCAGTACAGAGTAGGAACCCAGTTGGCTGGCTCAAATGTCTTGGATGTAGCTCCGGGGAGCTACATCCAAGACCTAGGGGTGAAGAGACCTAGGGGTGTATTCAGTCAATGCCCAATGGGAAAGGGAGTTTGCAAATTAGCTCTCCTCCAGAAAGAACGAAACTATCTCATGTAAGCCAAACCAGACTTTCCCAAAAGGAAGAGACACCCATCAGTAGATACCCACCTGAAAGACTTCTGAAACTGGTTGACCCTTTTGGATAGGTGGTACACTGGACCCAGATGCTTGAGGAGACTTCCATTTGGATATGATGAACCAGTGGAATAATTTGGGTCTGCTGGTAGGAGAAGGGGCCCTAAATCAGATCTTGCATTGGAAACCAGGAGCCTCATGCTCCCAGTTCCCATTTGCGTTCTTCAACCTTGGGCTCAAGTTGAGTATTTTGGCCATTTACCCATGTGACCCCTAATAGACCATATTCTTTAGACATAGTATCACATAAGGAATCTCAGACTTTGCCTATTGATGGAAATTCCGGAAAGCGTTCCAAAACTTTCTATCTATGTATTTTGTTTGGATACAATAAGAATCAAGAACCCGTGGATAATACATTGACATGCTTGCTTTATTTCCTAGAGCAAATGAATTGGCAAAGCCTCAGTATAATCATCCGGTGCCAGCTGTAGACTAAATCAAAGATATGCTTGGAACCCCAGAAAATTACCAACCCAAGCACATGGCCAAATAATTGGATGTGATATTTATAAATACAATGCCTAATTATGCACACATTAATAATGCAATGTCCCATTGAAATACACTACCCAGCGACGGTCTAATTAAAGATTTTATGTTGTCGGTATTATAGCAACATTCATAGAGTACAATAAAAGCCTTTGAAAAGAACTGCACAATTATGCAGAAAGCAATGATCTCCGATCTGTCATACATGAAATACTGATAATGGAGAAGCCATATCATAAATGTATCTTATTATTTGGACGGCAAAGTCTTAAAGTGCACCTGTCGTTTTAAACCGAAAGCTAATTAAGCTTTTTATTTTATTATCAGATTATTTCTAACTGGGGGAAGGTAATGTGATTTTACGATAGGCATACTTTTAGGATCCATTAAGATCCTAAATGGGTTTGGAAAACTTTAACTATGGCCATTTACGGACGTGTACTGGAGACAAGGTGGGACTGGCCCACTAGAGTACCGTGGATACTCCGGTGGGCCCAGTCTCACAAGCCATAGTAGACCCCAAAGGACCCTTAGCGTCTTTTTCTTTGATTCAAAACTGATAAGACTTTATTGATGATATAGATGTTGGGCCCCAAGAATAATTTCCTCTGGTGGGACAAAGGAACCTCAATCCAACCCTGATGAAGTGGATTCTGTAACCCATAATCCACTGGTTAGACTGGAGTGTGAAGTTTAAGGGGTTTCCTGGTCTTGGTGAAAAATCCTGGCAATAATCCTGGACTAGATACCCCGAATCGTCTTTGGAGTAAAGTGCACTTTTCCATGAAGAGAAGGATTTCCTTAATACGTATCTAAAAGGATCTAATACGTCACCCCGCTAGCGCTCGGAAGTAACGTAGCCGCATACCTCACACAGGAACATCACGTGAGAAGTAGCGGTGATTAACACGAGGAATACCAATACCGCAGCCGGGACACCGGCATACAGAGCAGAAAGAAAGACCAAATTATCAGTTCCACCAAATAGAGCGCAGGTGGAGGTAAGCCCACACCTGTGGGGAAATATACAAGAAGTACAATATCCTTCTATGAAAAAGCCAACCTATCTAACAATCAGCATTACAAACAACAGCGTACTTGTGTGTAATACCATACAGCGATCGTACTGTCACGCTTTTCAGTAAGGACGTATTCCGCTGGCTATTACAGACAGTTGATTATCCGTTTGCAACAGTGAGGAGCCATTGTGGATATATACATTTTGCCTCACTGAAAGTGGATTATTTGGCTATTTGTCTGCAACAGCTGTTGCGGAGATAGTTACATTGTTTTAAAGAGAGCACTGATTACCCGGCCATTCTGGAGTCCGTGGATACGGGACATTTCGACACACAGAAACCCACGGGGTTTAATCAGTTGCTGTCTGTGGGACGATACATGGTTATTTTGAGAGGAATACCATTTTAGGGTGGTGGAAACCGACGGCACTTTTGTCAGTCCAAGACAAGATTTATACAGATTGAGCAGAGTGCCATCGGCTCCTACACCATTTATTATCCTAGGAGTTTTTATTTTTGATTGTGTTTATGATTGTATTTTAATGAGACTGTACATTGACAGGCTGAATTTTATTTCTATTTTTATTTTGTGTATTCCCAATAAATCATGGTCATATTCCATATATGAGTGCCTGTCCTTTATACTATATTACTTCACCTACGTAAGGAGGTTTGGACTTTGCTTATAGGAGGATGCCCTGGTTGTGGTCATTGATTGATGAAAACAATTAGGATGCAGCAGTAGTGTAGTCAGTAACGGAGACATGGGTCAGAGCCAGGAGAGTGGCCTGGACTTGACAGGCCAGAGGACTGGAGCCAAGGCCAAAGCCTGGACTAGAACAACTGGTACCAGACAAAATATTCCACAGAACAAGGCCGAGATCAAGATCAGGGTGTCTGAACCAGGATCGGAAGCCTTGTGAATGAAAGCCAAAGCATATCAGCCCCAATCTGCCGGCAGGGCATTTCAGGACCATCCCTTTTTAAACAGGCCATTATCTTTAGCCACTGTATCCCTTAAGAACCTCACATCATCATTCAACCATAGTGGGAGAGCCACAGTCTGATCTTACAGGAGGACTGCAGAAGATGTAGCAAAGGAGGAAGCAAAGTCCAGTTGTCTAGATACATGTGGCTGCTCTCCAGAACCAGGGGAACCAAAGGAAAAAAGAGTACAGCCAGGATTTTCCATAATGGGGACAAAGGTGAAGTTAATGCCCTAGTCTCTTTCTCTATGTACCCTGGCCAAGGACACGTAGCCAGGCTGCCCTGGTAGCCTCCCTCTAGCTATGCCCCCCTCCAGTGACTGATGTTTATGAAGAAGGATACAGGGGAAGTGTGTCACTAGGAGGGGAAGGAGGGTGGATTGCGCGGATGCACATGTAGTACATAGATGTTACCAATTGGGAGGAAAGGGGAGGCTACAGGCTACAGTACAGATAGGCTCTAGAGTTTTTTTTACATTGTAGAAGAATAGGAAGTTCTAGGTGCCCACAGTCCTACTGGCCTTAGTGACTATTTCTACATGAGACTGTGCAATTTTATTAACCAACATTATATTGCAGTTGCCAGAAAATCAATATATCAACTGCAAGAGAACCAGAAATTTCTGTGAAAGGGTACTTGTCAACATCAACATAACTTGCATAAACTAAGCTTTTGGCTATTTGGTTTAGCGTCTGAATGTTTACGTCTGGATGGAGCTAAATTCAGGGAGATCCTGAAGGAAAACCTGGTAGAGGCTGCAAAAGACTTGAGACTAGAGCAGAGGTTTACCTTCCAGCAGGACAACAACCCTCAACATCCAGCCAGAGTTACAATGGAATGGTTTAGATCAAAGCCTATTCATGTGTTAAAATGGCCCAGTCACAGTCCAGACCTAAATCCCATTGAGAATTTGTGGCAAGACTTGAAAATTGTTGTTCACAGACGCTCTCCGTCCTATCTGACTGAGCTTGAGCTATTTTGCAAAGAAGAATGGGCAAAAGTTTCAGCCTTTAGATGTGCAAAGCTGGTAGAGACATTACCCCCAAAAGACTTGCAGCTGTAATTGCAGCTAAAGATGGTCCTACAAATATAGATGAGCGAATTTATAGTAAATTCGATTCAGCAAATTTGCTGAATCTCGCTAAAAAATTAGCTTTGTGATGAATTACTTTGTCACGAAGCGCATTTTTTTGCAAGTAGCGGGTGCAATGACAGGGAGCTGTGATAGCGCCGCCCCTGTCATTGTACCCCTCAGATGCCGCGTTCATACATGATCGCGGCATCAATAGTGCAAAATTAACAATAAAAAAAATGAAATCAAACTTACCGCCTCCATTCGCTCGCGAAGGGCCGGCCGCCGCCATCTTGCTTGAAGTTCTTGGCCGAAATCCCGTGCGGCGCCGGATTACATCATCACCCCAGCCAGCGTGATGATGTAGTCTCGCGCTGCACGGGACTTCGGCCGAGATCTTCAAGCAAGATGGAGGCTGGCGGCCCGTCGCGAGCAAATGGAGGCGGTAAGTTAGAATTTTTTTGTTTTTTATACTATTTGAGGTTAAATCGATTCACTGACATGAAGCACGAGGAAATTCGGCTTCTAGGCAAATCGAATTTATCCTTCGTGGGATTCCTGTCACGGCTGAGGATGGGGAAAACCCTCAGCCGTGCGATGCCGGAAGATGGTCGCTGCTCAGACAGGACGACAGGAGTAGGGAGCAGGTCACCTCCTATCGCATCCCTAACCTGACCCTAACTCCTAGCTGCATGGGCCGACCTTTAAGGTAGGAGGACCCATGCTCAGGAACCTCGGAGCCCTAACTCCTCCTCCGACAGGTCCCTGGACTAGGAGTCAGGGTAAGACAACCTGTTCCTTCTGGATACGGAGGAACAGGAGTCTCACTGGCCAAGCTGCAAGGAATTGAGAACAAGAACAACCTATGGCAATGGCAGGCACTTGCCACAAACACAACACTCACCTGCCACAGACACAAAGCCTGGAAACCATGTGGAAGTACTGCTATCCACAAACACAAGGACTCAGCACACAACACACATCACACGGGGATCCAGGACCATAGGGGCAATAAACAAGCATAAAACCAAACACATCTACTAGACACCAAACGACATTATATTTGCTTTGACCAGAAGGATGGCCCCCACTGGCAGTTGGTAAGTAACCAGGAGGATGTCTCCAACCAGCATGACTGAAGCACCCTCTCTGGCTACTGCCTACAACTGAGGCTTTATAGGGCCAAGAGGCCACACCCAACAATCAGACACACCCTGTGACTCACACACACAGAAAGGGAGTTAACCCTTCCAAAACCACAGAAGGGAAAACACAACTTAAAGGGGAAGTGTCCAAACAACGAACACACTGTGGCTGTTGCCGCAGGCAACGACATGGGTGGCAACCGGGTCCTGGGAGTCAGCCCGAAGGCCGGGACACTGCCACCACATGTACACATAATGACCAAACGTTGCCACGGGCAGCCACAGTGAAGGGAAGATGTCAGTGCACACCACACATAACACAGAGTGCACACAGACATACCAAAAGTGCTTACAAACACGCACACAACTCCAAGGGAACCGCACACATAGCTGTTGTCCGCGGCAACCGCACTTGAGGCTAAACACATTATGCCTCCAGCTGCGGTTGACACTACAACCCAAACCGCGGGCAACTGTATGCGGCTCCCAAGGAGTCACGGCCAGAAACATGGTCGTGACAATTCCATTCTCTTATCTCTACCTACAAAGTATGGACTCCGGGGGGCTGAATACAAATGCATGCCACACTTTTCGGATGTTTATTTATTAAAATTTTTGAAAACGATGTATCATTTTCATTTCACTTCACATATACTTGCTACTTTGCATTGGTCTATCACATAAAATCCCAATGGAAAAGTTCAAGGGGTATGAATACTTTTTCAAGGCACTGTATGTGCTACATGTCCAGAGTATGAATGGTACATGTGTGGTATGGGTTTTGCATATGAATGGCACATGTTAAGTGCACGATTGCAGCATGTACAGTCTATCTCGGGTGTGAATGGTGTGTGATGGGTGCTGCCCACTCGAGAACTTCTTGCGCAGGGCTCCGATGCAGAAATAATGGAGCCTGACTGCAGAGCCTCACTCCACATCTCAGCTCAATTCATAGATAAAATCCTTGCAGATCCTTCCCCCTCAAGTATAAATTGGCAAAATATGTCTCCACACTGAAGAGGTAAACCGGAGGAAAATGTAAAAATAATAAAGTTTATGTAGCAATAAATGAAATGACATTTACAGCCACAATTCTGATACTTCCTAATGGAAGGAGAGAACACAAAC
Source organism: Bufo gargarizans (assembly GCF_014858855.1). NCBI lineage: Eukaryota > Metazoa > Chordata > Amphibia > Anura > Bufonidae > Bufo > Bufo gargarizans. Next base: position 39,662,642 of record NC_058082.1, on the reverse strand, counting down.
TATCTAATCCCTTCACTTTAAACTTCGCTGCCGTCTGATTAAACAGGACAATTTAACGGAGCTGCTGTAGTGTGGAGGCGCGGGGTATTCGTCTTCTCGAGTGGTTTAATGCTGCAGTACAACGCAGACGCGTGATAAATAACGCTGGAGTCAATGGATTGTAATAGAGCGCTGTATATTTAACATTACCCAGGACGTTTAAAATGGTAATAGCCGAAATAAGTTCTCCTCGCTGACAACAATGAATGAAATCGAATACATTTTCAGAAATTAAAGGCAGTTTTACTAAAGTATGATAAGACGGCCAGACTAAATCTCAAGAGCAGAGCATACATACTGTAGAGGCAGCCCGTGTGGGGGTGATAGGTGGACCTTGGAGGTGGGAGTCCAACTCAGTATTGCAAACTGCTTAGTTATCTAACTGTCTAGGTGCTGCGGTCACTATTGACTGCGGCACCTATAGGGTTAAACACCAGGATCAGACATATATCAGCATTATACTGGGAGCTCGGCTTCAGTAATGCTAAGCTCCACAGAGATCCAGTGCAGTGTATTAACACCCAAAACCAGGATTAATGGTGTGGGTGGCAAGGACTGAACAGACTCTACACAGGCTGCGCTGATACATTGCACTGGACAGTGGTGTACCTGTAATAGAGGCACACCAAATAACTGTTATAGGGCCCGGGGGCAGGTAGACTCGCACAGAACTTCTTCTCTTCCGCATGTGAAAAATTGCATTTTCACACAGCCGCCACTAGGGGGAGCTCTATTCAAATAAATTATTACAGCTTCTATGGTAGTTGCGTTAATTCCTAATCACTGAGCTCCCTCTAGTGGTGGCTGGAGGCAGCCAGCTAGCCTTGAAAAAGAAGAGAAGCAGTAGAGTTATCAGGGTATTTTTCTGGTGTAAATACATAGAGATATTTGGTGTTCAGAATGAGCGCCATATATTTGAGGCACCTGTTCCACTTTTTCCAGCATAAAGGTCGGATAAAGTGGGTGAGGCCTAAGGCAACTTTTTTACAGTTAGTATTTAATAAAAATTTGGCAGAAATCTGGGACATTGCGAATGTTCTGCATTGCCTGGGAATAATTGATGCACGTATACTTGGAAACTACAGGTGTAGATGCAGGGGACCCATGCTAAGTTTTTCTATGGGGCCCTATGAGATTTGTGTATGCCGCTGGCTCCGGACTGAAGTCTTATATGTAGAAATAAGCATGAGAGTCTTTGAAAAGCTTAGATTTGTTTGTATAGGTGTCTGTGAAGCTTGTACAGGGGTCATTGGGTAGACTAGATGGGCCAAATGGTTCTTATCTGCCGACACATTCTATGTTTCTATGTTTCTATTGTGACCTCTGGTAGGAGGTACCCCATATAAGCTCCGGTTGGGCACCATACTAGGCAAGGTGAGCTCTCAAACTCACCGATTGGGGAGAGTGCTAAGAGAGGCCTACTGCAGTGGCTGCGGCGGCAATAAAATGGCTGCATGGGGTGATGGTGGTCCACAGAAAGTAGTCTCCCTTACTGCAAGTCTGTGACAGAGGTGGACTATAGTGGCTGGGCAACCATTAAGAGGAAGGCTACTAAAAAGCCAAGATGGAAGGAGTGGGAGTCTCCCTTGCCACAGGTTTGCCACTGAAGATGACCTGAGGGTGAGATAGCAGCAAATTATGTGATTACCTGCAGATGAGATGGCTGCAGAGTATGAACGATGATCTAATGGTGAGCATGGTAAGAGGAATCGTCTCTCTCTCTGCCATAGTTAAGGGTGAGAGATGGGTCCCTAAGAGAGAAGGTAGCTGGGAAAAGGATTAGTGCTGCAGGGCCTGGCCTAGTCAATGCTACAGCCCTTTAGAACACTGGAGCAGTGGGAGGATCAATGCTCCGAGAAAGTATGACAAGCTGTAAGGAGAGAGGGCATTTTAGAACTAGAGGCCTAAACATCACTCCTGGATCAGTGAGATCCCTCTTGGGACAAGTGATGGAGTAGAGGACTGTACATTGTTATCAGGATTCTAAGGATTTACTTTAAATACATTGAGGTCAGGACCTTCAAGTCTAGTACTTTCATACTGAGTGAGCAACCACCAAGAGATGTGCCTTCAAGAGACTGTAATCACTATAAGACTGTACTCTAATCTTGGGAGACTTCTGAATGTTCTTATGTGGAGGAAACACATGTAGGAATGAGCGAACCCGGTGAAGTTCGGGTTCGCCGGGTTTGGCCGAACTTGACCCGAACTCGAACCCGAACCCGAACCCAGACCCCATTAAAGTCAATGGGGACCTGAATTTAATTTTTATTATTTTACATTATAACATGGCTATAACGGAAAATAATAGCATTCTTAAGACAGAATGCTAAATAAAATGGATATTGAGGGGTTAAAAATAATTTTAAATAAACTCACCTCATCCACTCACCGAAGCCTTGATTGCACACGTCTTCTTTCTTCAGGACCTGCAAAAGGAGCTGCGGTGACGTCACTGCAGGTCCTTTAGCAGGTCCTGAAGAAAGAAGATGTGCGCGTTCAAGGCTGCGCTATCAAGTGGATGAAGTGAATTTTTTTTATTATTATTAACCCCTCAATGTCCATTTTATTTAGCATTCTGTCTTAAGAATGTTATTATTTTCCGTTATAACCATGTTATAACGGAAAATAATAAAATCAGCCGAACACCGAACCCGAACTTCAGTGAAAAAATCCGGGTTCGGCCCGGGCACCCGAACTCGCAAGGTTCGGTATGAACCTAAACTTTGCAGTTTGGGTTCGCTCAACCCTAAACACATGCCTCTGGCCACCTTATTTCTCTGTTTTTCAAAACTTTGCAGTTGTCTTCTTTGAAGCCTGTCTTATGTGAATATATTTGGTTGCACAGTATATACAGGCTGCATATATAGGTTGCTTTTCCTCATGTAATATTGAGGGGTGTTGAAAATTTGTGCTTTGACCACTAGTGGGCTCTGTTGCACAAAAGTTATATGACACTACCTGTGAGAGTGCAGTTAGGCTGTGGCTGAAGCCACATGGAGTGCTAGGGAAGCCTACTGCTCTAGTAGTGAGTAAAGTAGACCTCGATTCAGCATCTGCCTTAAGTAGTGAACTGAGTGAGTAGGTTTGGTCCTAATTGGAATGAGAGCATATTTGAATATCATGCAGAGTCTAATGGAGCTGATATTGGCCTGCGTGATGATTGGAACTGGGGCCTATTCCACCTGGTGTGTAATACAGAGATGCGCAAAGAGATGGCCTGGCACACTAATCCAGACATCTGAATGAGTGCAGTGACACTGCTTTACCGGGTAAGACGAAGACCTAATGGGAGCAGATGGTTTGCTAATCAGACTGCAGAGCTAGATAAGCTAACTGTGGAAATTCATTACCACTGAAGCGATGAAAGCTGAGGGCATCAGCAGCCTGGATGGGAGTGTTCGGTGTGGCTGTTAGGATTATGTTAGCATTGGAGGGAACCATGAGACTCAGCTCCAAACCAATGGGAGGCTTATAATCGGCCCAGTTGAAACGATAACATGTGCCAGCTCTTGGGTCTTTAAGGAGAATCAGAAACATTGACTGGTTATGTGGTTTCAGTTACTATGATAGTCCAACTGTGTACATTCGGATTTGGCAAGAGTGAAGCTCTACAGATGTAGGTAGTGTAGCAGCCATTGAGGGGTGGGAGGAGATTGAGAAACAGTCAGGACTTCATGAAGCAAGACCACCATACAGAGGAGATGATTCTGAGGACCTAATCTTCATCTATACAGAACATGTGCATGAACACTTTAAATGGCGACATTGATTGGCTTTAAAGTCAGTTCTCTGGTGATATTGTTCTGTTTTGGGCCAGTCCAACTCTGTCTCCAACCCTCTTTAGCTAATGGTGCTCATGAGGGATGAAGTCAACCAAAGTTGATATAGGAAGCCTCTATGGTATATATATATATATATATATATATATATTTACATACCCTGTGTACATATACTGTCATCAAAACAAAGCAAAGTTAGCAGTAAACTTTTTTTCCCCTTAGAAGCTTTCCAAGGGATCGCAAAGTTTATTAGAAAAGAAAGTTGGAGTTAATAAGACATTTGAAACACAAAGTTCAGACCAATTACTGATGCTCTTAAAAATGCCAAAATAATTAATTCCCCAGAATCGAATGAATATGTCATGGTGTAGAAGAGAAGTGTTAACAAGCGTCATATTTAGAAGGTGATGCTCTTGCAAAGCTCTTATATCTTCCATGAAGATCTATGTCTACACGTTTGTTACACACTGTTTTAAAGGGCCTGTCTTTAAAAGATCCATTCGTAAATCCCTAATAAGGGAACTCCAAATTGAGTGATGCTTCCTTTCAGAATCCTCATCTATAAGTCAAAATAGAGCCATTACAAAAAGTATATTTTAGTTTGGAGGACTCAGGACATCCATGCATTACATGAAGAAGCCACTTATTTCAGTGAGATGTGTATATTTCTGCATTTCACCTGTGGTGGTGCTGAAAATAAATTGAACACTTTCTTAGATTAGATTATCCCACAGATTACTGGGAATTAAGTGACTCTTCTACTAAAAAGAGATTGTGCAGTGACCCAGTGGTCCACCGCTAAATGGTCAAAGACAATGTGACATATGTCACTGTGAGGCTGAATTATAGGGTTAATTTCCATCCCCCGGAGAAAGTTTACAGGAAGGGGTAAGCCCTAACCCCATGTCTTGTTTTTTTCCTGTTTAGTTAGATTAGCCAAGATCTTGTAGCTTAGCCAAGATCATTGCAGTGCAGCTTCCCCTAGCAGATGGCGTATTGCAGTAGCATTAGTGTATGTGATAACTACTGGAAAAATAAATGTTCCTAAAAATAACGGAGGCTTCACTTAACATGATGATTTCTAGCACCTATGACATACATCACGGAGAGTTACCTTCTCATACATTGTCTCTTTTTGCATTTTAATGACCCTGCTCATTAACTGGTTGCATATAGTTTCCGGGGCTCAGGTTGGAATAGGGGTTAGGGAGGCATTCATGTAAAAAAATAAAAATAAAAAAAGATATAACTATATTTAAATCAGATGCCATGGAACATGCTATTAGTTACAGGTTCATTACCGTGACTTAGATACATAATTAGAAATGGAGATGCAAGCAAAAGTTTCTCCAACTAGAGACCCCGATATGCACAGCGCACCTTGCGGAGATGTATTTATTAGGTTCGTGCATGCTAATTAGTAGAAGAAACATCTTTTATGTTTGGTGATTAGAAGAGACTGCAGCGCTCTGAAGTGATGTCTACCCCATTGTGTCAGGTGAATGGTCAGGAACAAATCTCATACTGTATATCAAGACAATTAAATGAAGCAAAACTTTACAAAATATCAGATACATTGTAAAGGTCAAGGGAACAGATGCAGAATGTATCGCTGAGTGATTGCTATTCGGAGACTCATAAAAGGGGTATTCCAGTTTTAATTTTTTTTACATTCATTTGTTTATATGTTAGGAAATCATAAAATTTTCTAATATGCATGTATTTAAAATTCTGTATATGTATCTTACTTATATCAGACGGGTGACCCCTATATGCAGTAGAATGGTATAGCTCATGTATCAGTTCTGTGTAATTATCCAGTGCCTGGATAATTAACTACTTTATTGTATGTATTTTTAACATGCCCCCCCCCCCCCCCCAGGGAAGATCGTGTCCCAGGTTTTTAGGAATGTTGAGTGGTGTGGTGCAGCCTTAATAGTTCCTGTGTGTGTCATGGTGCTCCTACCTGGATACTGTCACCCCCCCCCCCCTGCCCAAGGTTAGGCTCCGAAGCAATAAAGGGGGGGGGGGAGTTGTAGGAGTTGAGTACAGACTTGGTGAAAGTTCAACAGCTTTACTTGAATCAACTTGCATCCGTACAAGAAGTGATTTATCTCTTGGTTCCAGCAGGTTTTGGGATAACAGGCAGGAATATTCTACTTTCTCCTTCTCTGCTGTGCTAAACTCGCCTTTAGTCTGGTAGCTGGACTCTGCAGTGATTCTGGTACCTTTGGAGTGGGGTGCCTTTGGTTGTTGCTGTGACACTCTATCTGTAAATCTGAATGTAGTAATTGTGCTCTATGAGCTGCTTCTCTCTGGAGAGACTCAACACTAGCATCCACTAATACTCACTAAACACTTTCTGCAGCCCCTCCCTTAGTAGCAAGCAGGGCTAGACTTCTGCCCAAAACGGGGAGAATGGAATTGTAAGTTCCATTTTATCTAAAGATATCTATGACTCTGCAAGATACAAGAGGAAATAAAGAGACAATGCAGCAGCACTCTGCAAATCAGACAAAGTACAACAATGCTTACAAAAATTATGGTGCTAATACTACGCCCATTTATAAAAGCGAGATGCTTGGACAATGCATTTTGTACAAAACCATCTAAGCCCGTCTGCCGAACGTCAAGGCGATCTCTGTTAGACGGGTCCTAACACTAAATACTACCTGTTATGCGCCATAATGACCGCCATAAAATTCAGGGAGTGTTGGACCCACATGCATGTTGGATCCACTCTGCCTTTTTCAATTTTTTGTGCCAAAATGGCCTCCCGTCTAACAGAGATCGCCTTGACGTTTGGCAGACGGGCTTAGATGGTTTTGTACAAAATGCATTGTCCAAGCATCTCGCTTTTATAAATGGGCGTAGTATTAGCACCATAATTTTTGTAAGCATTGTTGTACTTTGTCTGATTTGCACTTGCTGCATTGTCTCTTTTTTTCCTCTAGGTCTTTGCCATGGCAGCGTGCACCTGTGCACTGGGAGGTGCTGACTAACCCCCTTTTTTTTGCAGATTTACAATGCTGGAGATGTGGCACTTCAAGGAGTCATGCACTCCTGATTAGCCTGTCTGCCCCATAGGCTGATTTTAATTATTTTCAGTATAAAGCTGTAGCCTGCTCTCACTACATTCATTGGAAGCTGTCTAGCACCAGGAAGGGTACAGAGTGGGCTCAGCATGCATGTTGGTACCTGCATCCCTTGTAATGGAGGCCATTTTGGCACAAAAAATGGAAAAAGGCAGAGTGGATCCAACATGCATGAGGGTCCAAAACTCTCTGAATTTTATGGCGGTCATTATCCACTTCAGCCCCGCTAGCTGAAACCCCCTTCATGACCAGAGCACTTTTTACACTTCGGCACTACACTACTTTCACCGTTTATCGCTCGGTCATGCAACTTACCACCCAAATGAATTTTACCTCCTTTTCTTCTCACTAATAGAGCTTTCATTGGGTGGTATTTTATTGCTGCTGACATTTTTACTTTTTTTGTTATTAATCGAAATGTAACGATTTTTTTGCAAAAAAAATGACATTTTTCACTTTCAGCTGTAAAATTTTGCAAAAAAAACGACATCCATATATAAATTTTTCGCTAAATTTATAGTTCTACATGTCTTTGATAAAAAAAAAATGTTTGGGCAAAAAAAAAAATGGTTTGGGTAAAAGTTATAGCGTTTACAAACTATGGTACAAAAATGTGAATTTCCGCTTTTTGAAGCAGCTCTGACTTTCTGAGCACCTGTCATGATTCCTGAGGTTCTACAATGCCCAGACAGTAGAAAAACCCCACAAATGACCCCATTTCGGAAAGTAGACACCCTAAGGTATTCGCTGATGGGCATAGTGAGTTCATAGAACTTTTTATTTTTTGTCACAAGTTAGCGGAAAATGATGATGATTTTTTATTTTTATTTTTTTCTTACAAAGTCTCATATTCCACTAACTTGCGACAAAAAATAAAAAATTCTAGGAACTCGCCATGCCCCTCACGGAATACCTTGGGGTGTCTTCTTTCCAAAATGGGGTCACTTGTGGCGTAGTTATACTGCCCTGGCAATTTAGGGGCCCAAATGTGTGAGAAGTACTTTGCAATCAAAATGTGTAAAAAATGGCCTGCGAAATCCGAAAGGTGCACTTTGGAATATGTGCCCCTTTGCCCACCTTGGCTGCAAAAAAGTGTGACACATCTGGTATCGCCGTACTCAGGAGAAGTTGGGGAATGTGTTTTGGGGTGTCATTTTACATATACCCATGCTGGGTGAGAGAAATATCTTGGCAAAAGACAACTTTTCCAATTTTTTTATACAAAGTTGGCATTTGACCAAGATATTTTTCTCACCCAGCATGGGTATATGTAAAATGACACCCCAAAACACATTCCCCAACTTCTCCTGAGTACGGCGATACCAGATGTGTCACACTTTTTTGCAGCCAAGGTGGGCAAAGGGGCACATATTCCAAAGTGCACCTTTCGGATTTCGCAGGCCATTTTTTACACATTTTGATTGCAAAGTACTTCTCACACATTTGGGCCCCTAAATTGCCAGGGCAGTATAACTACGCCACAAGTGACCCCATTTTGGAAAGAAGACACCCCAAGGTATTCCGTAAGGGGCATGGCGAGTTCCTAGAATTTTTTATTTTTTGTCGCAAGTTAGTGGAATATGAGACTTTGTAAGGAAAAAAGAAAAAAAAAGAAAAATCATCATTTTCCGCTAACTTGTGACAAAAAATAAAAAATTCTAGGAACTCGCCGTGCCCCTCACGGAATACCTTGGGGTGTCTTCTTTCCAAAATGGGGTCACTTGTGGCGTAGTTATACTGCCCTGGCAATTTAGGGGCCCAAATGTGTGAGAAGTAACTTTGCAATCAAAATGTGTAAAAAATGGCCTGCGAAATCCGAAAGGTGCACTTTGGAATAGTGTGCCCCTTTGCCCACCTAGGCTGCAAAAAAGTGTCACACATCTGGTATCGCCGTACTCAGGAGAAGTTGGGGAATGTGTTTTGGGGTGTCATTTCACATATAACCATGCTGGGTGAGAGAAATATCTTGGCAAAAGATAACTTTTCCCATTTTTTTATACAAAGTTGGCATTTGACCAAGATATTTTTCTCACCCAGCATGGGTATATGTAAAATGACACCCCAAAACACATTCCCCAGCTTCTCCTGAGTACGGCGATACCAGATGTGTGCACACTTTTTTGCAGCCTAGATGCGCAAAGGTGCCCAAATTCCTTTTAGGAGGGCATTTTTAGACATTTGGATCCCAGACTTCTTCTCACACTTTCGGGCCCCTAAAAAGCCAGGGCAGTATAAATACCCCACATGTGACCCCACTTTGGAAAGAAGACACCCCAAGGTATTCAATGAGGGGCCTGGCGAGTTCATAGAAATTTTTTTTTTTTTGCATAAGTTAGCGGAAATTGATTTTTTTTGTTTTTTTCTCACAAAGTCTCCCTTTCCGCTAACTTAGGACAAAAATTTCAATCTTTCATGGACTCAATATGCCCCTCACGGAATACCTTGGGGTGTCTTCTTTCCGAAATGGGGTCACATGTGGGGTATTTATACTGCCCTGGCTTTTTAGGGGCCCTAAAGCGTGAGAAGAAGTCTGGAATATAAATGTCTAAAAATGTTTACGCATTTGGATTCCGTGAGTGGTATGGTGAGTTCATAGGAGATTTTATTTTTTGACACAAGTTAGTGGAATGTGAGACTTTGTAAGGAAAAACAAAAACAAAAACAAACCAAAAATTTCCGCTAACTTGGGCCAAAAAAATGTCTGAATGGAGCCTTACAGGAAGGGGGGGGGGGGTGATCAATGACAGGGGGGTGATCAATGACAGGGGGGTGATCACCCATATAGACTCCCTGATCACCCCCCTGTCATTGATCACCCCCTGTAAGGCTCCATTCAGACGTCCGCATGATTTTTACGGATCCATGGATACCAAAACACATGCGGACGTCTGAATGGAGCCCTACAGGGGGGTGATCAATGACAGGGGGTGATCAGGGAGTGTATATGGGTGATCACCCCTCTGTCATTGATCACCCCCTGTAAGGCTCCATTCAGACGTCCGCATGATTTTTACGGATCCATGGATACCAAAACACATGCGGACGTCTGAATGGAGCCTTACAGGGGGGTGATCAATGACAGGGGGTGATCAGGGAGTGTATATGGGTGATCACCCCTGTGTCATTGATCACCCCCTGTAAGGCTCCATTCAGACGTCCGCATGATTTTTACGGATCCATGGATACATGGATCGGATCCGCAAAACACATGCAGATGTCTGAGTGGAGCCTTACAGGGGGGTGATCAATGACAGGGGGTGATCAGGGAGTGTATATGGGTGATCACCCCTCTGTCATTGATCACCCCCCTGTAAGGCTCCATTCAGACGTCTGCATGATTTTTACGGATCCATGGATACCAAAACACATGCGGACGTCTGAATGGAGCCCTACAGGGGGGTGATCAATGACAGGGGGGTGATCAGGGAGTGTATATGGGTGATCACCCGCCTGTCATTGATCACCCCCCTGTAAGGCTCCATTCAGACGTCCGCATGTGTTTTGCGGATCCGATCCATGTATCCGTAAAAATCATGCGGACGTCTGAATGGAGCCTTACAGGGGGGTGATCAATGACAGAGTGGTGATCAATGCAGGGGGTGATCAGGGAATCTATATGGGTGATCACCCGCCTGTCATTGATCACCCCCCTGTAAGGCTCCATTCAGACGTCCGTATGTGTTTTGCGGATCCGATCCGTGTATCAGTGGATCCGTAAAAATCATGCGGATGTCTGAATGGAGCCTTACAGGGGGGTGATCAATGACAGAGGGGTGATCAATGACAGGGAAGTGATCAGGAAGTCTATATGCGTGATCACCCCCTTGTCATTGATCACCCCCCTGTAAGGCTCCATTCAGACGTCCGTATGTGTTTTGCGGATCCGATCCATGTATCAGTGGATCCGTAAAAATCATGCGGATGTCTGAATGGAGCCTTACAGGGGGGTGATCAATGACAGAGGGGTGATCAATGACAGGGAAGTGATCAGGAAGTCTATATGCGTGATCACCCACTTGTCATTGATCACCCCCCTGTAAGGCTCCATTCAGACGTCCGTATGCGTTTTGCGGATCCGATCCATGTATCAGTGGATCCGTAAAAATCATGCGGATGTCTGAATGGAGCCTTACAGGGGGGTGATCAATGACAGAGGGGTGATCAATGACAGGGGGGTGATCAGGGAGTTTATATGGGGTGATCAGGGGTTCATAAAGGGTTAATAAGTGACGGGGGGAGTGTAGTGTAGTGTTTGGTGCGACTTTACTGACCTACCTGTGTCCTCTGGTGGTCGATCCTAACAAAAGGGACCACCAGAGGACCAGGTAGGAGGTATATTAGACGCTGTTATGAAAACAGCGTCTAATATACCTGTTAGGGGTTAAAAAATTCGGATCTCCAGCCTGCCAGCGAGCGATCGCCGCTGGCATGCTGGAGATCCACTCGCTTACCTTCCGTTCCTGTGAGCGCGCGCGCCTGTGTGCGCGCGTTCACAGGAAATCTCGGCTCTCGCGGGAGGACGCGTATATGCGTCCACCCAGAAGAGCAGGGCCGCCGGCAGGACGCAATCCTGCGTACGGCGGTCCTGTAGTGGTTAAGGCGCATAACAGGTAGTATTTAGTGTTAGGATCCGTCTAACAGAGATCGCCTTGACGTTTGGCAGACGGGCTTAGATGGTTTTGTACAAAATGCATTGTCCAAGCATCTCGCTTTTATAAATGGGCGTAGTATTAGCACCATAATTTTTGTAAGCATTGTTGTACTTTGTCTGATTTGCAGAGTGCTGCTGCATTGTCTCTTTTTTTCCTCTAGGTCTTTGCCATGGCAGCGTGCACCTGCGCACTGGGAGGTGCTGACTAACCCCCTTTTTTTTGCAGATCTGCAAGATACAAACCACCATCTGCTGGACAACCAGGCACATTACATTAAATACAACAAATAACAGTTACATAGCAATAATAGGAATGCACAGTGTAAGGGAACTGGAATAAGTACAAATATGACATTGTTAGCCTAATAGAGACAGTAGCAGGGCATAGGGATGGCAATACCTCTCTGGGGTATTACATATTCACATGGCTGCCTGTCTGTTGAGGGTGTATTAGACCGCCAGATTTTCTGGCAGACGATCGCTAACAAGTGTTCCCATGACCGCTCGTTAGCGATCATCTAGCAGTCTAATACTGCCTCCACTCACTGGAAGCCCCTGACACCAGGAGAGGTATGGAGTGGGTAGTGGACTCGGCATGCATGTTGGTACTTGCATCCCCTGTATTCAATGGAGGCCATTTTGGCGCCAAAAATGATAAAAATCAAAGGGGACCCAGCATGCATGTGGAAACTATACCCCCTGAATTTCATGGTCGCTGTCATGACACTTATCAGGTAGAAATTAGTGTTAGGTTTCAGTCTTACAGAGATCGCCTTGACGTGCGGCAGACGGGCTCAAATATTTTGTACAAAATATATTTGCCAAGCATCTCTACTTTATTAGCATAGCATAAGCATTATAATATGTTTTTGTACTTTATTTGGTTCGTAGAGAGCTGTTGCATTTTATGTTGTGTTGTTAGCCTGGATAATAGGAACAATCCTATTACACCTTGCTGCATTGAGTGGGGATCCAAATTGCCATTATACAGCTCTGTAATTCCAGCAAATTATTCTTGTTATTGGGGTGCAAGTGCTGTTTGATTCAGCCATTAACAGGGTTTATTATAAGGAAATATTTCTAAGTCTTATTTGCCCTTGTGCGGTGCAGTTATATGTTTTAAATAATTTTTTGGCTTGTATTAGTGGGAAAAAAAGGCTTATATTAGCAATTGTGTGGTGAAGTGTGAAAATTACAGTCCTTTTTGGCGTGTATTAGTAGAACAAAAAAAATATATTGCCATTCAGCGGTGCAGTTATATGTTCTAAAGCCCTATTTGTCATGTATTAGTGGCAAAAGAAAAATATATTTGCCTTTCAGCAGTGCAGTTATATGTTCTAAAGCCTTTTGTGTCATGTATAAGTGGAAAAAAATAAGGGCCTATTTGCTGTTTAGCGGTGCAGTTATATGTTCTAAAGCCCTTTTATGGAGTGTATAAGCAGAAAAAAGAAAAATATATTTGCCGTTCAGCTGTGCAGTTACAGACAGGTCCATAAATATTGGGACATGAACACAACTCTAAACATCAACACAACTCTAACATTTTTGGCTCTATAACACCACCACAATGGATTTGAAATGAAACAAACAAGATGTGCTTTAACTGCAGACTGTCCGCTTTAATTTGAGGGTATTTACATCCAAATCAGGTGAACGGTGTAGAAATTACAACAGTTTGCATATGTGTCTCCCACTTGTTAAGGAACCAAAAGTAATGGGATAATTGGTTTCTCAGCTGTTCCATGGTCAGGTGTGTGTTATTCCCTCATTATCCCAATTACAATGAGCAGATAAAAGGTCCAGAGTTCATTTCCAGTCTGCTATTGTCACAACCAGACAGCTGAGAAGCTCTGACAGAAGCCTTTCAGAACCTCCTCCTTGAGTTTCTTTGTTGTGATGTTCAGTTCCTCATCTCGTTAGCCTCTCTCAGCTGTCATGTGGTTGGACTGATTGCATCCCTTTAAATTCCGCCCCATAATGCATTACTGGGCGGCTTATACTACTTCCTGGAGTGTGTGTGCATGCTGATCTTGTTTTCCAGTCTGCTACAAAGTTAAGTGCTGAACATTTATCTGTTATTTTCTGTTTGCTGGATCCCAGGTGACCCTGACTCCCTCCGTGTCTGGTGTAGGGAGCCGGTGGTCGTGTCCCCTCACTATTGTAGGGTGTTCAGGGGTTATATAGTCGAGGTACGTGGATATGCAACCATCCACCTCTGGGATCTTTGCATAGGCTGAGCAGCCAGGGAAAGTCTCAGGTCTTGTGCAGGGGTCTCCCTTATGGTTCCTTAGCTTTGGATCCAGTGAGTCATATATGCATGTTGCTTTGTCTTGTTTCCTGTACACCGTCCGTGACATTATAAGCCGCCAAAACCGTCTCAAGCATGGATCCGGTTTCACTTTTGGCTGAACGCTTCCAGGGTCTTTCATTGGAGGTAGCTGATCTCCGTAAGACTTTTTCTCAGCTTCAAGTGACCGGTTCAGCTTGCGTTCATGGAGTTTGTTCTGAGCCTAAGATCTCGCTCCCGGATACGTTCTCCGGGGGTAGTGAGAATTTTGTGCGTTTTAGAGAGGCTTGCAAACTCCATTTTCGCCTTCTTCCCCATTCCTCTGGTGATGAGGAACGGAGGGTGGGGATCATTATATCGCTGCTCAGGGGTAACGCTCAGTCTTGGGCCTTTTCGCTGCCGGAGGGGGCACGGCCTCTCCGTTCAGTGGATGAATTCTTTTTAGCCCTGGGTCAGATATATGATGATCCGGATCGTATTGCTCTGGCTGAGTCTAGACTACGTCTATTATGCCAGGGTAAACAATCCGCAGAAATATACTGCTCAGAATTTCGGAGATGGGCAGCTGATACTGGTTGGAATGATGCTGCACTCCGAAGTCAATTTTGCCATGGTCTTTCAGAGGGATTGAAAGATGCATTTGCCTTTCATGAGAGGCCTATTTCTTTGGACTCTGCTATGTCTCAGGCCGTTCGTATTGACAGGCGTCTTAGAGAGAGAGGAGAGATGTCCCCTTCCTGTCATACTCAGTCCCAGGACAGTGCAGCGGTCTCATTCTGTGCGCAGGGGTCTCGGTCGCTGTCAGCCCCTGCTGAGCAGGAGCCCATGCAGCTGGGGTTGATTGCTTCTGACAATAGAAGATTCAGCTCGCATGGGAGGGTTTGTTTTTGTTGTGGAGGTATAAATCATTTGGCAAATGTTTGTCCTTCTAGGAGATTCAGGCAGTTTTCTGGGAGTAATAAAGAAACAAACAGGAAAAAATCTTTTAAAAATGTTCCGTCTGTTACTATTGGCAGGGTTGAGGCGGAGATTGAAGGTTTTCCGTTTGCTTGTAGTTCCCGTTTTGTCCTGCCGGCTAGGGTGGCGCTAGAGAGCAAGAACATTTTTTGTGAGATTTTTGTGGATAGTGGAGCAGCTGTCAATCTCATTGATAATCAATTTGCAATAACTCATGGTTTCCAGGTGCGCACTTTGGGAAAGGATATTCCTGTTTTTGCTATTGATTCCGCTCCACTTTCTCAGAAATCATTAAAGGGCATAGTTCACAATATCCGTTTAATTGTGAGTGATGCTCATGTTGAGGATGTGTCATGTTTCGTCCTTAGCGGTTTGCCTACTCCTCTAGTGTTGGGGCTACCCTGGCTCACTAAACATAACCCCACCATTGATTGGCAAGCGAGGCAAATAAATGGTTGGAGTGACTTTTGCAGAGAGAATTGCCTCACGACATCTGTTTCTGAGGTTGCTACTAAGACTGTACCATCTTTTCTCTCTGAATTTTCGGATGTCTTCTCTGAGAGTGGAGTTCAGGATTTGCCCCCGCACAGGGAGTACGATTGCCCTATTAATCTCATCCCAGGCGCCAAACTGCCTAAATCTCGTTTATACAATCTTTCCCAACCTGAGAGGATCGCTATGCGTGCTTATATCTCTGAGAGTCTGAGAAAAGGACACATACGACCCTCGAAGTCACCTGTTGCCGCTGGTTTTTTCTTTGTTAAGAAAAAAGATGGTTCTTTAAGACCTTGTCTGGATTTCAGGGAGCTGAACAGTATCACTATTCGTGACCCTTATCCGCTTCCTCTGATCCCGGACCTGTTTAACCAGGTTGTTGGGGCTAAAGTCTTTTCCAAATTAGATCTAAGAGGGGCATACAACCTGGTCAGGGTCAGAGAAGGAGACGAATGGAAGACGGCCTTCAATACCCCTGAGGGCCATTTTGAGAATTTGGTTATGCCTTTTGGTTTGATGAATGCCCCAGCCGTTTTTCAGCATTTCGTGAACAGCATTTTTTATCATTTGATGGGAAAATTTGTATTAGTGTATTTGGATGACATTTTGATTTTTTCTCCTGATTTCAAAACTCATAAGGAACATTTACGTCAGGTCTTGCTCATCCTGCGGGAGAATAAATTATATGCGAAACTGGAAAAATGTGTGTTTGCGGTTCCAGAAATTCAATTTCTGGGGTTTCTTCTCTCCGCTTCTGGTTTTCGCATGGACCCCGAGAAGGTCCGCGCTGTGCTTGAGTGGGAGCTTCCTGAGAATCAGAAGGCGCTGATGCGTTTTTTGGGCTTTGCCAATTATTACAGGAAGTTTATTTTGAATTATTCCTCTATTGTTAAACCACTCACTGATATGACCAGAAAGGGGGTAGATTTTTCTTCTTGGTCAGTAGAGGCGCGTAAGGCTTTTTCTAATATCAAGGAGAGTTTTGCTTCCGCTCCCATCTTGGTGCAACCTGATATTTCTTTACCCTTCATAGTTGAGGTTGATGCTTCTGAGGTGGGTGTGGGGGCGGTCTTGTCTCAGGGTTCCTCTCCTGCCAAATGGCGACCGTGTGCCTTTTTCTCGAAAAAACTCTCCTCCGCAGAGAGAAATTACGATGTGGGAGATAGGGAATTGTTGGCCATCAAGTTGGCTTTTGAGGAATGGCGCCATTGGCTAGAGGGAGCCAGACACCCTATTACCGTATTTACTGACCATAAAAATCTGGCCTACTTGGAGTCAGCCAAGCGTCTGAACCCGAGACAGGCCAGATGGTCTTTGTTCTTTTCTAGGTTTAATTTTGTTGTCACGTTCCGCCCTGGAGTTAAGAATGTGAAGGCAGATGCCCTGTCACGTTGTTTTCCGGGAGGCGGGAATTTTGAAGACCCGGGTCCCATTTTGGCTGAAGGTGTGGTGGTCTCTGCTCTTTTTTCTGAATTGGAGGCAGAGGTGCAGGCAGCCCAGTCAGAGGCTCCTGATCTTTGTCCTCCTGGGAGGTTGTTTGTGCCTCTCGCTTTAAGACACAAGATTTTTAAGGAACACCACGATACGGTCCTTGCTGGGCACCCGGGGGCAAGAGCCACACTGGATCTCATCGCTCGGAGATTCTGGTGGCCTGCGCTTCGTAAGTCGGTTGAGGGTTTTGTGGCAGCCTGCGAGACTTGCGCTCGTGCCAAAGTCCCTCATTCACGGCCATCAGGTCCTCTCCTTCCCTTACCCATTCCTTCCCGTCCTTGGACACATCTGTCCATGGACTTCATAACGGACCTGCCTCGTTCCTCAGGGAAGACTGTGATTCTGGTGGTGGTGGACCGTTTTAGCAAAATGGTGCATTTCATCCCTTTTCCTGGTTTGCCCAATGCTAAGACGCTGGCGCAGGCATTTATTGATCACATTGTCAAATTGCACGGTATTCCTTCAGACATAGTCTCTGATAGGGGCACGCAGTTTGTTTCCAGATTCTGGAAGGCTTTCTGTTCTCGCTTGGGGGTTCGGTTGTCATTCTCTTCTGCTTTCCACCCGCAGTCGAATGGCCAGACAGAGCGCGTCAATCAGAATCTGGAGACATATCTGCGCTGTTTTGTGGCGGAGAATCAAGAGGATTGGTGTTCTTTTTTGTCCCTTGCTGAGTTTGCTTTAAATAACCGTCGTCAGGAGTCCTCTGATAAGTCACCATTTTTTGGTGCATATGGGTTTCATCCGCAGTTTGGGACTTTCTCGGGAGAGGGGTCTTCTGGTTTACCTGATGAGGACAGATTCTCCTCGTCTTTGTCATCTATTTGGCAAAAGATTCAGGATAATCTAAAGAGCATGAGTGAGAGATATAAGCGTGTGGCAGATAAGAGACGTGTGCTTGGTCCGGACCTGAATGTTGGTGATCTGGTGTGGTTGTCTACCAAGAATATCAAATTGAAGGTTCCCTCCTGGAAGTTGGGTCCTAGGTTTATTGGGCCTTACAAAATCCTGTCTGTCATCAATCCTGTTGCCTACCGTCTTGATCTTCCTCAGACTTGGAAGATCCATAATGTTTTTCATAAGTCCTTATTGAAACCTTATGTTCAACCCATTGTACCCTCGCCTTTGCCTCCTCCTCCGATTATGGTTGATGGGAATCTTGAATTTCAGGTCTCTAGGATTGTGGATTCTCGGCTTGTCCGCGGTTCTCTCCAGTACCTTGTTCATTGGGAGGGTTATGGTCCTGAGGAGAGGATGTGGGTCCCAGTGACGGACATTAAGGCCTCTCGTCTCATCAGGGCTTTCCATAGGTCCCATCCTGAGAAGGTGGGCTCTGAGTGTCCGGAGTCCACTCGTAGAGGGAGGGGTACTGTCACAACCAGACAGCTGAGAAGCTCTGACAGAAGCCTTTCAGAACCTCCTCCTTGAGTTTCTTTGTTGTGATGTTCAGTTCCTCATCTCGTTAGCCTCTCTCAGCTGTCATGTGGTTGGACTGATTGCATCCCTTTAAATTCCGCCCCATAATGCATTACTGGGCGGCTTATACTACTTCCTGGAGTGTGTGTGCATGCTGATCTTGTTTTCCAGTCTGCTACAAAGTTAAGTGCTGAACATTTATCTGTTATTTTCTGTTTGCTGGATCCCAGGTGACCCTGACTCCCTCCGTGTCTGGTGTAGGGAGCCGGTGGTCGTGTCCCCTCACTATTGTAGGGTGTTCAGGGGTTATATAATCGAGGTACGTGGATATGCAACCATCCACCTCTGGGATCGTTGCATAGGCTGAGCAGCCAGGGAAAGTCTCAGGTCTTGTGCAGGGGTCTCCCTTATGGTTCCTTAGCTTTGGATCCAGTGAGTCATATGTGCATGTTGCTTTGTCTTGTTTCCTGTACACCGTCCGTGACAGCTATTTGCATTTGGAATCTGTTGCTGTCAACTCTCAAGATGAGATCCAAAGAGCTGTCACTATCAGTGAAGCAAGCCATCATTAGGCTGAAAAAACAAAACAAACCCATCAGAGAGATAGCAAAAACATTAGGCCTGGCCAAAACAGCTGTTTGAAACATTCCTATAAAAAAGGAACGCATCAGTGAGCTCAGCGACAGCAAAAGACCCAGAAGACCTCGGAAAACAACTGTGGTGGATGACCAAAGAATTATTTCCCTGGTGAAGAAAACACCCTTCACAACAGTTGGCCAGATCAAGGACACTCTCCAGGAGGGGTCAAAGTCAACAATCAAGAGAAGACTTCACCAGAGTAAATACAGAGGGTTCACTACAAGATGTAAACCATTGGTGAGCCTCAAAAACAGGAAGGCCAGATTAGAGTTTGCCAAACGACATCTAAAAAAGCCTGCACAGTTCTGGAACAACATCCTATGGACAGATGAGACCAAGATCAACTTGTACCAGAGTGATGGGAAGAGAAGAGTATGGAGAAGGAAAGGAACTGCTCATGATCCTAAGCATACCACCTCATCAATGAAGCATGGTGGTGGTAGTAGTGTCATGGCGTGGGCATGTTTTACTGCCAATGGAACTGGTTATCTTGTATTTATTGATGATGTGACTGCCGACAAAAGCAGCAAGATGAATTCTGAAGTGTTTTGGGCAATATTATCTGCTCATATTCAGCCAAATGCTTCAGAACTCATTGGACGGCGCTTCACAGTGCAGATGGAGAATGACCCAAAGCATACTGCAAAAGCAACCAAAGAGGTTTTTAAGGGTTAGAAGTGGAATGTTATGCAATGGCCAAGTCAATCACCTGACCTGAATCCGATTGAGCATGCATTTCACTTGCTGAAGACAAAACTGAAGGGAAAATCCCCCAAGAACAAGCAGGAACTGAAGACAGTTGCAGTAGAGGCCTGGCAGAGCATCACTAGGGATGAAACTAGCGTCTGGTGATGTCTATGTGTTCCAGACTTCAGGCTGTAATTGACTGCAAACCATTTGCAACCAAGTATTAAAAAGTGAAAGTTTGATTTTATGATTATTATTCTGTCCCATTACTTTTGGTCCCTTAACAAGTGGGAGGCACATATGCAAACTGTTATAATTCCTACACCATTCACCTGATTTGGATGTAAATACCCTCAAATTAAAGCTGACAGTCTGCAGGTAAAGCACATCTTGTTCGTTTAATTTCATATCTATTGTGGTGATGTATAGAGCCAAAAATGTTAGAATTGTGTCGATGTCCCAATATTTATGGACCTGACTGTATATTGTCTAAGGCTTCGATCACATCACCGTTCAGCATTTCCGTTCTCCTGCTCTGTTTAGGAGCAGGAGAACGGAAAGGACGGAGAAGGCACATAAGCGAGCCGAACGGAGCCTAAGGCCCCCATAGACTATAATGGGGTCCGTTATGTTTCTGCTCAGAAGATGATTTTGGAGCGGAGACAAAAGTTGTGCATGCAGGATTTTTTTCTCTGCTTCAAAATCATCTTCTAAGCAGAAACATAACGGACCCCATTATAGTCTATTAGGTCCTAAGGGCTCCATTTAGCTCAGTTATGTGCCTTCTCCTTCCTTTCCGCTCTCCTGCTCCTAAACGGAGCAGGAGAGCGGAAAGGCTGAACAGTGATGTAAATGAAGCCTAAAGCCTTTTGTGGAGTGTATAAGTGGAAAAAAATAAGAGCCTATTTGCTGTTCAACGGTGCAGTTATATGTTCTTAAGCCTTTTTTGTTGTGTATTAGTGGCAAAAGAAAAATATATTTGCCGTCCAGCAGTGCAGTTATATGTTCTAAAGCTCTTTTTTGTGTGTATTAGTGGCACACAAAAAAGTATTCGCTATTGTGTGGTGAAGTGAGAAAATTACAGACTTTTTGGGGTGTTTTAATTTGCTTTTTATTTATTTATTTGATCTAACAGTATGTCAGATAGAGAAGTCCAAGGACCTGCACAGGGGAGTGGCAAAATGCCTAAATGTTTCTGGCGCAGGCACAGGTTGCAGCAGAGTAAGGAGGCGTGGCAGCAGGAGTTGCAGCGTTAGGCCTCATCTTCTGGGGCAACCCTGTAGCTGGCCAGCTAAGACCTGTCCTAGGTTGCTAGTATAGCTTATATGTGTATACAGCTAAACCTGCTAATGACCTTAATACAATTCCTATGTTTATGTGTTAAAGACAAAAGCAGAGGTATTTACTGTGACATCATGTTTTGGATGTAATATAACTTATATTTTATGTTCACAGAAGCAGAAAAAAATAATATGCCTTTAAGATTAATTCTGACACAGCAGAAACAACAGAAAGCATAGTTTTAATCTGTTGTTGCTGGGCAGAAGTCTAGACCAATCACAGCCAGCTTCTCACACAGCAAGAGTTTTCACCAATCAAAGACAGCCTCACAGACAGACTGTCTGGGAATTCCTCTAGCAGGAGCTGCTAGAATCATTATTCACCAGAGACAGGAGCTGAAGAGACATTCACTCCACTGAGAGCTGTGTTTTAATGGGAATAAGAGGCCAAAATAGGTATTTAGAACAGTTATATAATGATCATATTGTTAGTATTGTGATTAGAACTGTATACTGAACCAGTTATATGTGTGTTTACTTACAGTTCCACCCAATTGTAAGCATCCAATTGCATATTGCATCCAATTGCAAACTACAAAGTTCACAATCCAAATTCAAATTCCATATTGCAGTCCAGATTGCATACAACCATACCAGATCATGCTCAACCAATCTGCAAATAGTTACTGCAAACCGCAAACCCAGATTAGCCAGTAGAACTGTTAAATCTCAGATATACCTCTCAGAGAGATCATACAGTGTTTAAATAACTTAGTATCAGTACAGCTACTCAAGAGAGAAATGTATCAACCGTTTTATGTTGAATGACAAGATTGAACAGTTGAACCACCATCTTATGCATACCGCCATTTTGTGATATCTTTTCAACACGTGTTTTGTAATGGACTATCTGCTGCGGAGGCAGCAGTGTTATATATGAAGAAAAGTTGAAGTAAATAAAGAAGTTATTTCAAGCATTTGGTGTGCTCTTTAAACCTACTGTTTCCATAGAACGCTAGAGGAATTACAGAGTACTCAGAGATACCAAAATTCTTCTAATGCCACAGCGCAAGATGCACTTCATAGTGCTGCGCCTGCCACAAACCCAGCAGTTCTTGAATGGTTGAATTGGTCATCCACTTCACCCCAAGTGACATCAGACACCCCAGCCAAGAGTCAGTGGGTTCGTCAGACACAACCCTTAGTTGGCATGGACCGGGAGCAGGCCCTGTGCCCTCACCTGTCCTCAACCTGCCTCTGTCATCTTCTGTTCCCACTATACAGCGAGGACAAGCTACTAGAGGACAGTAAGCAGCTAATGGCCAGCCAAGATGTGGAGGAGACATCCGCCGCTTCCTCCACTAGGCAGGAAAGTAGTGATGAGGACAGTGGCGTGGGAGCTGGTGTTTCGAGCAGTGAGGCTTCTGACTCAGAGTCCTTGAGGAGGACATTAGTGACGTGCAGACCATACTCGATGATTATGATGATGTAGCTGATCGCACTTGGGAGCCGGGTGAATTAAGGGGTTCATCATCATCGGGAGAAGAGAGTGGCAGCTTGCCCGTGAGGCAGCAGCGGAGCCAGCAAGTCGCTAGCGTGGCCGGAGTGGCAGCAGTGGGAGGTCGGGAGCCAAACGTGCCCGGGGTAGACCAACCACTTCGCAGAAGCCTGTCGGCCCAGAAAGTAGTGGTGCACGGGCTCACAGAAGCAACGGCGGTAGCAGTCAATCAGTGCATAGAGTTGGGGGTAAAATCACCTACTTGGCGGTGTGGTAGTTTTTGTTAAGCAGCAGGAGGAGATTAACATGGCCATATGTAGAATCTGTGGGCAGCAGGTGAAGCGTGGCCAGGGTGCCAATGTTGGCGCCACGGCCCTGCATCAACCTATGCAGCGTTACCATAATGTGGCCTGGGAGAACCGTGGCTCCGATGTCATTGTCCAGCCTGCCGCAGCAACCGCTGCATCACTCAGTGGCATGAACCCGGTTTCATGCAGTCAAGGCTCCACCACCTCAGCCGAAAGGAGCTTTATGTCCTTCCCATCATCTGCTGGTCCTGATGCTCCTGCTCCTCTTCCTCCTACTTCTTGTCAGTCATTCGGTCAGCAATCGATCACCGAAGCGATTACCAAGGGACAACAGTATGTGTGCACTCATCAAATGGCGTAGAAGCTGAATGTGCTCCTGTCCAAGTTGCTGGTGCTGCAGTCCCTCCCTTTCCAAGTGGTGGACTCTGCACCTTTCAGAGAACTCATGGCTTGTGCCGAGCCGAGGTTGAGAGTCCCAAGCCGTCATTTCTTTGCCAAAAAGGCAGTACCAGCTCTGCACACACATGTTGAACAGAAGGTGGGCCAATCCTTGAGCCTGTCAGTGTCCGCCAAAGTGCACAGCAGCGCCGACATGTAGAGCTTTAACTACCGTCAGGGACAATACATGTCCTTTACGGCCCACTGGGTAAATGTGTTTTTTGCACAGCGACACCAGCAACTTGGCCAGGTCACGCCGCTTCCACCTCCACCTTCTCACGCCGTTCGTCCTGTGGCAATGTCCGCCTCTGCCTCCTCATCCTCCACCGTATCCTCAGTGTCCACTGCAGGGACAATTCACAGTGCCCCTCCAGCATACCACGTGTGCAGGGCATGGCGGTGTCACGCTGTTCTGCACCTCGTTTGCCTGGGCGAACGGAGTCACACAGGGGAGGAACTGCTCCATGTCCATCATCAAGAAATCAAATCCTGGCTTTCTTCGTAACAACTCAAAATCAGAACCATGGTGAACGACAACGGGACGAACATGGTGTCGGCGCTGCGTCAAGGAAGGGCTGAGCCTATGCGCCTTGCATGGCCCACTGTGTTCAATCTGGTTGTCAAGCGGTTCCTGAAGTCTTCCACCCATCTGCAAGACATCCTAAAATGGTCCAGGAAACTTTGCATACACTTAAGCCACTCGTGAATACCGCAATGCACACCCTCCTTGAGCTTGTCAGATGCAGAACGGCATCCCCCAACATAGGCTGATATGGCACATGTTTCCACCCGGTTGGAATTCCACCCTCCATATGTTGGACCGACTATAAGTACAGAGAAAGGCCATAAATTATTTCTTGATGATCCAAGCGGACAAGGAGTACTCCTCTGTGTAACGTTGATATCAGCCATGTCAGCTCATAGTGACACCATGCCATTGTGCTCAGGCCCTTTGAGGAGGCCACGTTATTTGTCAAGTCACCAAGGACTTACGGGATGAACAAGCAGTCATTCCACTGCTTCATTTTTCGAAACAGAAGCTGGTAAATCTGGCTGGTCAGAAGACTGGAGACGTGGTGCCTAGATCTTATGGACACATGAGCTCTGTGGGGGCTGAACTGGAGGAGGAGGAGGACATTGGAGCCCAAGCAATGTGTAGCAAAATGGGTGGTTTTTACACACAGGTGACAGGAGAGGAGGAGCAGAAGCAGCCAGAGGAGCTACAGAGCGATGAGGAAGACGAGGCAGAGGACTAAGAAACACAGAGGTAGTATGCAGTGGAGATGGAGGCAGGGAGTCCCTCCGAGTCACTTGCACAAATGGCCCGATGCATGCTCACTTGCTTGTGTAGTGATAGCCGAATTGTCACCATTCAGTAAAGGGATGACCTCTGGCTCTCCACCTTGTTGGACTCTCACTACTGGTCCAAAATGGGGGCATTTTTTACACCCACTGAGAGGGAGGACAAACTGAACTACTATAGAGACATCCTATGTAGTGAGTTGGCTGATGCCTATCTGTGCCATCATCCATACTCTTGCATATCTGACCGGGGCGGCCCTCTGCGCTCCCGTTCCTCTGCCATGGCTGCTGTGGCAGGGTGGGGCAGTAGGAGCATTTCCAAACTTGAGCCTAGAGTTGCAGATGAGCAGCTTTCTTCACCCACCTAGTGAAGAAATTACTCACCAGCAGCAGCAGCTAGACCTGGAGCAGCACCTGAACCAGCAGGTGGTGACATATTTGGACAGTACCTTGACAGCCGTCATTGAAGAGCCGCTGGATTACTGGGCAGCCAAACTGGATTTGTGGCCGCAACTAGCAGAGTTTGCACTGTGGCATCAGAGCGGGTGTTTAGTGCAGCGGGGGCCATAGTTACCCCAAGAAGAACTCGCCAGTCCACCCAAAATGTGGAGAGACTGACCTTTGTGAAGATGAATCAGGCGTGGATCAGCCAGGATTTCCACCTACCAATGCCTGATGCATCAGACTAGATCATCCTTGGTGCCACACAAACACTTTTACAATAGAGACCGGTTACTTCTGGCTACCTGCCTCAGCTACTATTATGATGCTGCTACCAGCCTGAAGCCACACATCTGATGCCAAGTGCTCCATCTTTCACCCACCATCTTCAGCTGGTACCTGTATTGCCACCCACCTCCCCACTCTGTCATGGGTCACTCTGTTGTCTCCTGATGCTGCTGACACCTCCTCACTATGTCACCTTGTTACTCTGTGGTCTCCTGATGCTGCTTCCACCTCACCACTCTGTCACCTTGCCACTCTGTGGTCTCCTGATGCTGCTTTCACCTCCACAATATGTCACCTTGCCACTCTGTGGTCTCCTGATTTTGCTGTCCCCTCCGAACTATGTCACCTTGCCACTTTGTGGTATCCTGATGCTGCTGCCACCTCCTCACTCTGCCATCGGGTTACTAAGTTGTTTCCTGATGCTGCTGCCACCTCCACACTATGTCACCTTGCCCTTCTGTGGTCTCCTGATGCTGCTGTCACCTCCACACTATGTTACCTCGCCACTCTGTGGCCTCCTGATGCTGCCGCTATCTCCATTCTCTGTCATTGTGCCACTCTGTGGCCTCCTGATGCTGCCGCCACCTCCACACTCTGTCATTGTGCTGCTCTGTGGCCTCCTGATGCTGCCGCCACCTCCACACTGTCATTGTGCCACTCTGTGGTATCCTCCTGATGCTGCGGCTACCTTCAGATTCTGTCATTAGGCCACTATGTGGTGTCCTCATGCTGCTTTCACCTCACCACTATGTCATAGGGCCACTCTGTGGACTTCTCATGCTGTTCCCACCCAACCCCACTTCATGACTGGGCCACTATTTTGCCTTTCGGCCTGGCTGACATCATTATTTATTTGACCCTTCTGATCTGTCAGGAGGAAGGAAAAATTAGACGCACAATGGATCCTGTCTGTTTAGCAGCTGTAAGGCCTGTATGGTCCCGTCAGAATTGGCTTATGATTTGGTAGCCAAAAGCAGGAGTGGGTACAAAACACAGAAGACGTGCAAATATTCAATTCACGTGTCATCTCTGTTTTGGATTCACTCCTGTTTTTTTGGCATTTTCAATACTGATGGATTACTGACCAAATGCTGACCGAGTGAAGGCGGATGCTTAACAGAAAGGATCCGTTTTTTGTAGGTTATTGTTCTGACGGATCAAAATAATCAGTGATGTCAACACAAACTTTCTGCTGACACCCTCTCCACTCTGTCGGGGGGCGCTACTTGTATAAGCGTTTAATAGAACAGGTTCTGCAGACATCTATGTGGAATCAGCTGACAACGGTGTAGTAGGAGTGCGCTTCTTCTTGGCGCTAACATCGACCTGTAAGCCTAAGTTCATACTTGCGTTATTTGGTCAGTTTTGGCCCTGTGACTGGCCAAATAAGTGAAATGTGCAGTGATTCTAAGAGCGACTTCTGTTATCTGCATGTCATACTGACTTACAGTATTATTTCACTACCACAGCAAACACCCTATGCATGTTACTGCAAGGCACAGTGTTCTACACCACTATAAAGACTCTCTGCAGCCAGGAAATAGCCGTTTTTTTAACAGGATTCTCAGTGAATAAATTCGTATTGAACCAAAAAAATATATTAAAAAAATTGGCGATCCAGTTACTACCTACTATCCAAGTGCTTTTCTCAAGCACATATCATGTTTACCTACCCCATCGACTTCTGGGCAGGCAGATTGGAACAGTGATCAGAAGTGGACCAGTTTGCTCTTGCTGTACTGTCGTAACAAAGTTGTCCTCCACCAGTATACAAAACATCTGTTATGCCCTGCTCAGGTTATGTGCGGAGGTCTGCCAGGTTAGCAGCACGTGTGTAGCCTTTTGTTTTTGTTTTGGAGTGGAGCTGTATCCGCCTCCCTTCAGGTCCACTCGGTGGGGTCGTTGGTATGAGTTTAAATTACGCACACTCCCAGTGTCCTGTGTGGGTTGTAGCTTCTGTCTTGCTCAGAGGAAGGATTTGCTGTTCCTGCTCAGTAACAAGATAAGTTGGTTTTCTTTTTCTTGTGGTTTTCTGTCTAGGCTCTTAGAGAGAAGCCTGCCCCCTCCAGGTCCTGAGGGAGCAGGCTGCCTCTTTCCCCCTTTCACCATCTTAGGGATTTTAGGGAATCTTCAGCCGAGGCACGGGAACACGTTTATTCCCACCATTAGGGTCTGGACATGGGCATAGAAGTCTAGGGAGAGCTGGTAGGGATTTTTCAGGAGGTGACCTTTATCCCCAGCTTCTTGCCTAGACACTTGTTTGGTGGTCTTCTGTGTATCTTGTATCCTGTCTAGCGTGACAACATCACTTTTGTAAATATAAATCAGGTATGGATTATTTTCCAGCTGAGGTTGATGAATAGATCTGGGATTGTTGACAGTGGCTATTTATCTCTGACCCCATTGCACCACTTCCGCTGTCTGCCTACCATCATGTTCTGTACTGTATGGGTGCTGCTGCTGCAACAGCTGCTACTCCCCGCTACTAATCCACCTACTGCCACTACCATTTTGTGGGGAGGTTCATGGTAGTTTACTTGGATGACATTCTAATTTACTCTCCTGATCTGAAGACCCATC
The DNA here is from genome assembly GCF_014858855.1 of Bufo gargarizans. Lineage (NCBI taxonomy): Eukaryota > Metazoa > Chordata > Amphibia > Anura > Bufonidae > Bufo > Bufo gargarizans. The sequence goes on along the minus strand of NC_058082.1, from coordinate 39,634,968 downwards.
AGGATCACGTGAGACAGGTTTTGTCGATCCTTCGGGACAATAAATTATATGCCAAATTGGAGAAATGTGTGTTTTCTGTGCAGGAGCTTCCGTTTCTGGGATATCTGCTTTCTGACTCTGGTTTTCGAATGGACCCTGGAAAGGTCCGGGCGGTTCTGGAATGGGACCGACCGGAGAATCAGAAAGCTTTGATGTGGTTTTTGGGGTTTACTAATTATTATAGAAAATTTATCTTGAACTATTCTAACATTGTAAAACCTCTGACCGATATGACTAAGAAGGGCGTTGACGTCTCTGTCTGGTCAGAGGAGGCATTGCAGGCCATTTCGGCTATTAAGGAATGTTTTGCGTCTGCTCCCATTCTGGTGCAGCCCAATGTGTCTCAGCCCTTCAAGGTGGAGGTTGATGCATCAGAAGTGGGGGTTGGAGCAGTGCTGTCGCATGGTTTATCTCCTGGCAAATGGGTTCCGTGTGCTTTTTTTTTTCCAAGAAGCTCTCGGTCGACGAGAGGAATTATGATGTAGGAGATAGGGAATTGCTGGCCATCAAATTGGCCTTTGAGGAATGGCGTCACTGGTTGGAGGGGGCGTCTCATCCCGTTACGGTATACACTGATCATAAGAATTTTGCTTACCTGCAATCTGCCAAGCGTCTGAATCCTAGACAGGCTAGATGGTCACTGTTCTTTACTAGGTTCAATTTTGTGTTTACTTTTCGCACGGGGGTTAAAAACGTCAAGGCAGATGTGTTGTCTCGCAGTTTTCCTGGGGGATGTGATTAGAGGATCCTGCTTCGATTTTGGCTGATGGGGTGGTGGTCTCCGCTTTGTACCCCGAATTGGAGATGGAGGAGTTGGGAGCCCAGGAGGGGGCTCCTGATTCTTGTCCCCCAGGGAGGTTGTTTGTTCCTGATGGACTGCGATACAAGGTATTCAAGGAACATCACGATACTGTCCTTGCTGGACATCCTGGTGGTAAGTCCACCTTTGATCTTGTTTCCCGGAGGTTCTGGTGGCCCAGGTTATGTAAGAGTGTTGAGGATTACGTAGCAGCTTATGAAGCCTGTGCACGGTCAAAGGTTGCTCACATTCAACCTTCTGGTTCACTTCTTCCTTTGTCTATTCCGTCTCGTCCTTGGACGCACTTGTCTATGGACTTTGTTACGGATCTGCCGAGTTCCTCCGGGAAAACAGTAATTTTGGTGGTTGTTGACCGTTTTAGTAAAATGGCTCACTTTGTATCGTTAGCTTGTCTGCCCAATGCCAAGACTCTTGCTCAGATTTTTGTTGATAATATCGTGAAATTACATGGCATTCCCTCGGATGTGGTTTCTGATATGGGCACGCAGTTTGTCTACAGGTTTTGGAGGGCGTTCTGCTCTCTGCTTGGCATTCAACTTTCGTTCACTTTGGCTTTTCATCCACAGTCGAATGGGCAGACAGAGCGTACTAATCAAAACCTACGTGAGGTGCTTTGTGGCTGAGAATCAGGAGGACTGGTCCTCATTCTTATCCCTAGCAGAGTTTGCTTTGAATAACCGTAGGCAGGAGTCCACGGGTAGGTCGCCATTTTTTGGTGCATACGGTTTTCATCCTCAGTTTGTTACCTTTTCTGGGACTAGTTCCTCTGGGATGCCAGATGAGGAGAGATTTTCTTCTGCCTTGTCTTCTATTTGGCGGAGGATCCAAGTGAATTTGGAGAAGATGGGTGAGAGGTATAAGCGAATGGCTGACAAGAGACGTATGACTGGTCCGGACCTGTGTGTGGGTGATCTGGTGTGGTTGTCTACTAAAAATATTAAACTGAGAGTACCATCTTGGAAACTGGGTCCAAGAATTATTGGACCTTATGAAATATCTGCGGTGGTCAATCCAGTAGCGTTTCGTCTGGATCTTCCGCAGACTTGGAGGATCCATGATGTGTTCCAGAGGTCTTTACTGAAGAAATATGTGAAACCGGTGGAGCCATCGCCATTGCCTCCTCCCCCTGTTCTGGTTGATGGAAATTTATTTCTCAACTCATGAGTTCTTCGGGGTTCCCTTCAGTACCTGGTGCACTGGAGGGGATACGGCCCTGAGGAGAGGATGTGTGTTCCGGCTGTGGATGTTAGTGCCAGCCGACTGGTGAGGGCTTTTTACAGATCCCACCCGGATAAAGTTGGGCCGGGGTGTCCGGAGGTCACCTGTAGAGAGGGGGGGGGGGTGGTACTGTCATGCCCTGCTCAGGTTATGTGCGAAGGTCTGCCAGGTTAGCAGCACATGTGTAGCCTTTTGTTTTTCTTTTGGAGTGGAGCTGTATCCGCCTCCCTTCAGGTGCTTTGGGTGGGGTCGTTGGTATGAGTTTAAATTGCGCCCACTCCCAGTGTCCTGTGCGGGTTATAGCTTCTGTCTTCCTCAGAAGAAGGAAGGAAGGATTTGCTGTTCCTGCTCAGTAACAAGATAAGTTGGTTTTGTTTTTCTTGTGGTTTTCTGTCTAGGCTGTTAGAGAGACGCCTGCCCCCTCCAGGTCCTGAGGGAGCAGGCTGCCTCTTTCCCCTTAGGGATTTTAGGCAATCTTTAGCCGAGGCACTGGGACACGTTTATTCCCACCATTAGGGTCTGAACGTGGGCATAGAAGTCTAGGGAGAGCTGGTAGGGATTTGTCAGGAGGTGACCTTTATCCCCAGCTTCTTGCCTAGACACTGTTTGGTGGTCTTCTGTGTATCTTGTATCCTGTCCAGCGTGACAACATCACTTTTGTAAAAATGAATCAGGTATGGATTCTTGAGTATTTTCACACTTTTCCAGCTGAGGTTGATGAATAGATCTGGCATTGTTGACAGTGGCTATTTATCTCTGACCCCATTGTACCACTGCCGCTGTCTGCCTGCCATCGTGTTCTGTACTGTATGGGTGCTGCTGCTGAACAGCTGCTACTCCCCGCTACTAATCCACCTACTGCCACTACCATTACCCCTACACAGCCACCACAACTATTACTCTACTATCCAAACAAGCCACTGCATTTTTCTGATAACACCATGTATATTTAAAAATCCTCTGCCCCAATAAGGGCCAATTTTTGGAAGCTTTGGAATATGAAAAAGCAGAACATATGCAGTATGTTTTTATGCACTCTGTTTGTTAACATCGTCAACCATGCGCTTACCCATAGCTAAAGTATGTATGTGAATGACATTGTGACATTATTTACTATTGCAGTCATTGCATTCAAGAGCTTAAGGAGGGAAAAAAGGGAGAAAAAAAATCAGAAAAAAAAAAAAAAAGAGAAAGACAGGAGAGAAAATGAGTCCTAGTAGTTCTGCAAAATCTTTTACAATACAAACTGTGATATGATTATTAAGAAAGCTGGATGTGACTCTTGGCTCCATGGATAACAGCCTCTTCACTACACTAATATAAAGTCCCTGGATATAATTTCACTTGCATTCTCACTGCCAGCGTATCTCCCATGCTTCATCAACAGATGCAGCCTATACTAAATAGTTCTTTAATAATAATTTTAGATCATGATAATGTTCTAAATAACATTACAACTTAATAAATACACTCCAGGAAAATGAAAAAAGAACACATAGAAGGAGTTGGGATAAAAGCTTATTTTACAATATGGGGATGCTGGAGGGTATAACATGTAGTGATCAAAGTCCCAAGATTCTTATTTTACATAGAGAAGCTCCACAGACTTTTTTGTCTGGCATCACTGTTGTTTTTGTCTGACAGTGCTGTTTTTCATCATCTTTCTTTTCCAGGACTGTTGATTGAGTTATGCTGAAGTGTTCACTATGTCTGCTAGATGAAGGCGTGCACTATTTGCAAAGGGGTTGAGTAGTAGGACTTCGAGAAGCTAGATCAGGCATCCTCAAACTGCGGCCCTCCAGCTGTTGTAAAACTACAACTCCCACAATGCCCTGCTGTAGGCTGATATCTGTAGGCTGTTTGGGCATGCTGGGAGTTGTAGTTTTGCAACAGCTGGAGGGCCGCATTTTGAGGATGCCTGAGCTAGATGGTCCATCCATCAAATCTCAGAAAGAGTTGGACGATAAGTTCTGTAGTGCATCAGTGCTGTCGACAGTGGTCAGAGGAGGGTTCTCATATGTAGAGAAGGCTCTGGATGCTCAATATGCATGTCATGATCTCCGTATAAAAAAATTAGCTGCTGTATCTCAAAGGACTGCCAAGGCATCATAAATTAGTTCTGCAGTAGCCCTTGCAGTGAGCACCCAGACCATGAGAAACCATCTACTTTAATTAGGACTGCATTCATACACTTCACTAGCTCGTCTGCCCTTGACCTCTGTTCATCACCAAGAGCGCCTGCACTGGTGCAGTGAGAGAGCCTATTGGAGACATGCCTGGCAAACATTAGGCTTCAGTAATGAAAACAGCTTCTGCCTTGGTCCTAACGATGGCCACATCGCAGTTCACAGGAGGGCTGTCACACAGGTCCAACACCAGGTGTCATGATGTGGGGTGCTATTAGCTACCATGCTATTCCTGTCCTGGAATTCGTGGAGGGAACACTGACCAGTCGTTGCTGTGTCCAGGACATTGTGAGACCAGTCCTACTGCCTTTTATGACTTAATTAGGAGATGTGGTGTTCCAGTGATAACGCCTGACCACACAGGTTGTGATAAACACCATGCTCTTCAGGGTATCGAGCAGCTCTCCTCTCCAGTTTGATTGCCAAATCTCTCCCCCATCGAGAATGTCTGGGACTGGATAGGGCAATGGATCTCGCATGGACAGCAACCAACAACAACCTTGGCCGAACACAACAGATTGAAATGACCACAGGAGAATATCCAGCACCTGTATGACTGCTACCATGCCAGAGTGGTATCACAACAAGGGGAGATGTCACCCAGTATTAAGGTGGCCCTGCCTTATCAGATACCCTGCTGCAGAACCCAAAATAAAGGGGGCATCACCTTATGTGGTCATTGATCTAGCACCAGTTGCAGATTATACTTTGCCAATCTCAGCTGAATCGCATTAAGTTATCCAGGTGTATTTTTAATTTCCCAATAGTGTAAGACCCAGATAACACATGATTAGTTACATTACTATCATCTGCCATTAGGGGAACATGCCTTTGGTCTTTGCCTAGTGATCCATATGTCTTGGCACCAGCAGTCACTGTCAGTTGTATCAGCCTCCTCTTCCCACAATGACGGCAGAATGTGCTCTGTAGATATGTTCAAAGCGTACCAACACCTGTGGACAGACTGAACTCTGCTTTATCATAAAGGAACTAGTGATGAGCCGCAGGGATCATATTCGAATTCGTGATATTTCGCAAATATTTTGTAGAATATTCGTCATATATTCGCCAATTCGTATATTCCCTATATTCTACTTTTTTTTTACGTGAAAATCGCGTAATATGCGAATATTGCACGCTCAATACATGCGTGGGTCAAAAACTAATATATATATATATAGCACTGTAGAATATAGTGCTATATATTCATTTTTAGAATATTCGTAATTTTTTTCCATCTAAATTCATGATTCCTCCCTGCCTAAGTTGCTTGTGGGCCAATGACTCATTGGCCCACAAGCAAGAAGCAGGGAGAAATCATGTGTTCAGATGGAAAAAATGATGAATATTCGATATAACGAATATATAGCACTATATTCTAAATATTAGCGAATTCTCGAAAATTACATAGCTAGCTTGCTTCTCTGGGGTCAAACCTGGTCAGGGAAATACTGTATCAGCATGGAGTTTGTATGTTTTCAATTTTTGCCTTTTTGCTTTGACATCCTGTTGTCACGATTTCATACAGTGCACCAAATTATCCTCACAAAATGATTTCTCTTCTTGCAGATTTTATTCCACAGCTTCAGTCTCATTTCTTCTTTTGCATTGCAGTTTAATTTTATAATATTACAAGTTACAGCTCCATCAGATGGGCTCTAAATCTCGGGAATGTCATTTTTCTAATTGTCTTCATATTCGGGTCTTGGATATCTAGCGTCGGTATTGCACCCAATACTGAGGATAATTGACATGTTTGTTATACCATCTGGAAAAATAAAGTTTAATACGTAATAAAGCGATTGATGAACAGTAACAAATCACAAATCCACACAGGGAAAATATAATACAACAAAAGGCCAATACTTCCATCTGTCTTTCCTCTCACAATTTGCATTTGTGTTGAGCCAGTGAAGATATAAACTGAGGACAAACACATAGAATATGTAAAGGAGACAATTTTTACGTAAAATGTTCTCTTTACTCCTGGTCTAAGCACTTGTGGTCTGGTCACTGCCTCCACGAGATGATAACCTGGAAAACTCTGTGCTGCAAGAAGGTCTGTAACCTCTCATGTGTCTTTTTTTTCCTCTTCACATTATGGCCCTGCCCCTGTTTTATACAAGCCTGCCCACACTAAGAGCACCACTAGTGGACAGGTCACTGACTCTCACAATATCTACACACGCCTCTCCTGTTGCCATCATCATTCCATCTATCTGATTGGTCTCAAGGTTTCCAATTCCAGCAAAAGCAATTTAACATCTCATGAATGGACATCCTTCCCTCTCCACAAGTTCAAGAACATGTCTCTCTTGAAATACTCTTGTATTTTGTGGGACACTCTTACTAAATAAAGCTCTATCTCTGGTCTTACTTACTGTTATCAATATCCCTTCTCCTATTTGAGCCCTGCCCTGTCAGATTCAGCCCCTTTCTTACTAACATCATCACATGAGTGGACAGGTCACTGCCTCCGCACAAGATCAGCACACTCCTCTCCTATTGCTATTATCCTTCACTCAATCTGATTGATCTCAAGGATTTCCATTCCTACCTAATTCACAGCACTGCCCATGTCACAGGCAATCTCTTTAACATCTCATCAATGGTCACTGCCCCTCCACAAGTTCAAGGACATGAGTGGTCACTGCCTCTCTCCACAAGTTCAAGGACATGAGTGGTCACTGCCTCTCTCCACAGTTCAAGGACATGAGTGGTCACTGCCCCTCTCCACAGTTCAAGGACATGAGTGGTCACTGCCCCTCTCCACAGTTCAAGGACATGAGTGGTCACTGCCCCTCTCCACAGTTCAAGGACATGAGTGGTCACTGCCCCTCTCCACAGTTCAAGGACATGAGTGGTCACTGCCCCTCTCCACAGTTCAAGGACATGAGTGGTCACTGCCCCTCTCCACAGTTCAAGGACATGAGTGGTCACTGCCCCTCTCCACAGTTCAAGGACATGAGTGGTCACTGCCCCTCTCCACAGTTCAAGGACATGAGTGGTCACTGCCCCTCTCCACAGTTCAAGGACATGAGTGGTCACTGCCCCTCTCCACAGTTCAAGGACATGAGTGGTCACTGCCCCTCTCCACAGTTCAAGGACATGAGTGGTCACTGCCCCTCTCCACAGTTCAAGGACATGAGTGGTCACTGCCCCTCTCCACAGTTCAAGGACATGAGTGGTCACTGCCCCCTCCACAGTTCAAGGACATGAGTGGTCACTGCCCCTCTCCACAGTTCAAGGACATGAGTGGTCATTGCCTCTCTCCACAGTTCAAGGACATGAGTGGTCACTTCCTCTCTCTACAGTTCAAGGACATGAGTGGTCACTGCCCCTCTCCACAGTTCAAGGACATGAGTGGTCACTGCCCCTCTCCACAGTTCAAGGACATGAGTGGTCACTGCCCCTCTCCACAGTTCAAGGACATGAGTGGTCACTGCTAGAGTTGAGCGAACACCTGGATGTTCGGGTTCGAGAAGTTCGGCCGAACATCCCGGAAATGTTCGGGTTCGGGATCCGAACCCGATCCGAACTTCGTCCCGAACCCGAACCCCATTGAAGTCAATGGGGACCCGAACTTTTCGGCACTAAAAAGGCTGTAAAACAGCCCAGGAAAGAGCTAGAGGGCTGCAAAAGGCAGCAACATGTAGGTAAATCCCCTGCAAACAAATGTGGATAGGGAAATGAATTAAAATAAAAATTAAATAAATAAAAATTAACCAAAATCAATTGGAGAGAGGTTCCATAGCAGAGAATCTGGCTTCCCGTCACCCACCACTGGAACAGTCCATTCTCAGATATTTAGGCCCCGGCACCCAGGCAGAGGAGAGAGGTCCCGTAACAGAGAATCTGTCTTCATGTCAGCAGAGAATTAGTCTGCATGTCATAGCAGAGAATGAGGCTTCACGTCAGCCACCACTGCAACAGTCCATTGGCATATATTTAGGCCCAGCACCCAGGCAGAGGAGAGAGGTCCCGTAACAGACAATCTGGCTTCATGTCAGCAGAGAATCAGTCTGCATGTCATAGCAGAGAATCAGGCTTCACGTCACCCACCACTGCAACAGTCCATTGTCATAAATTTAGGCCCAGCACTAGTGTTGAGCGGCATGTCCCATATTCGAATTCGCGAAATTTTGTGAATATTCGAAAGAATATTCGTAAAATATTCGCGATTATTCAAATTCGTTATTATTTCGCATATGCGATAATTCGAATTTTCGCATCGCATAATACATATGCTATGCAAAATTCACATGTGCGCTAATGAAATCGCCTTACGAAGATTCGCAACTCAATTCAATCACTAATGTATGAATGCAATGCCCTTTGCCTCTGTAGATATTCGCATGTGCGCTAATAAAATCGCCTTACGAAGATTCGCACCTCAATCACTTTCTAGGGAATGTGAGACTTTTGGGAATCAATCGAGATACAGTGGGGGGTGATGACAGTAGTTGACAGAGTACAGATCAATGTAATCTGTAAGGTGGAAAGTAAAATAAAAAATACGAATATTCGTAAATCGAATTTTACGAAGTTCTACGTATTCGCGAATATGGTGCTATACTATATGAATGCACAGGCCTTTGCCTCTCTGTTCTGGGGACAAGTGTAGATATTTGCATTTGCGTTAATAAAATCGCCTTACGAAGATTCGCAGCTCAATTCAATCACTAATGTATGAATGCAAAGCCCTTTGCCTCTGTTCTGGGACAAGTGTAGATATTCGCATGTGCGCTAATAAAATCGCCTTACGAAGATTCGCAACTCAATTCACTAATGTATGAATGCAAAGCCCTTTGCCTCTGTTCTGGGACGTGCCGATATTCGCATGTGCGCTAATAAAATCGCCTTACGAAGATTCGCGCCTCAATCACTTTCTAGGCAATGTGAGTAAGATCTGAGCTGTTGGACCTTTGGGAAACAATCAATTATATGTGTACTGTAATTTTGTGGGGGGGGGGGGGGAACAAAAAACGAATATTCGGTTTTTACGAATATATAGCACTATATTCGAAATATTCGCGAAATCGCGAAGTTGCGATATTCGCGAAAAAAATTTGCTTTTCGAATATTCGCGCTCAACACTACCCAGCACCCAGGCAGAGGAGAGAGGTCCCGTAACAGACAATCTGGCTTCATGTCAGCAGAGAATCAGTCTGCATGTCATAGCAGAGAATGAGGCTTCACGTCAGCCACCACTGCAACAGTCCATTGGCATATATTTAGGCCCAGCACCCAGGCAGAGGAGGGAGGTCCCGTAACAGAGAATCTGTCTTCATGTCAGCAGAGAATTAGTCTGCATGTCATAGCAGAGAATGAGGCTTCACGTCAGCCACCACTGCAACAGTCCATTGGCATATATTAGGCCCAGCACACACAGGCAGAGGAGAGAGGTCCCGTAACAGAGGATCTGGCTTCATGTCAGCAGAGAATCAGTCTGCATGTCATAGCAGAGAATCAGGCTTCACGTCAGCCACCACTGCAACAGTCCATTGTCATAAATTTAGGCCCAGCACCCAGGCAGAGGAGAGAGGTCCCGTAACAGAGAATCTGGCTTCATGTCAGCAGAGAATCAGTCTTCATATCATAGCAGAGAATCAGGCTTCACGTCACCCACCACTGTAAGAGTCAATTTTCATAAATTTAGGCCCAGAAACCAGGCAGAGGAGAAAGGTCCCGTAACAGACAATCTGGCTTCATGTCAGCAGAGAATCAGTCTTCATATCATAGCAGAGAATCAGGCTTCACGTCACCCACCACTGTAAGAGTCAATTTTCATAAATTTAGGCCCAGAACCCAGGCAGAGGAGAAAGGTCCCGTAACAGACAATCTGGCTTCATGTCAGCAGAGAATCAGTCTTCATATCATAGCAGAGAATCAGGCTTCACGTCACCCACCACTGTAAGAGTCAATTTTCATAAATTTAGGCCCAGAACCCAGGCAGAGGAGAAAGGTCCCGTAACAGACAATCTGGCTTCATGTCAGCAGAGAATCAGTCTTCATATCATAGCAGAGAATCAGGCTTCACGTCACCCACCACTGCAACAGTCCATTGGCATATATTTAGGCCCTAGCACACAGGCAGAGGAGAGAGGTCCCGTAACAGACAATCTGGCTTCATGATCAGCAGAGAATCAGTCTGCATAGTCATAGCAGAGAATCAGGCTTCACGTCAGCCACCACTGCAACAGTCCATTGGCATATATTTAGGCCTAGCACACAGGCAGAGGAGAGAGGTCCCGTAACAGACAATCTGGCTTCATGTCAGCAGAGAATCAGTCTTCATATCATAGCAGAGAATCAGGCTTCACGTCACCCACCACTGCTAAGAGTCAATTTTCATAATTTAGGCCCAGAACCCAGGCAGAGGAGAAGGTCCCGTAACAGACAATCTGGCTTCATGTCAGCAGAGAATCAGTCTGCATGTCATAGCAGAGAATGAGGCTTCACGTCACCCACCACTGCAACAGTCCATTGGCATATAATTTAGGCCTAGCACACAGGCAGAGCAGAGAAGGTCCCGTAACAGACAATCTGGCTTCATGTACAGCAGAGAATCAGTCTGCATGTCATAGCAGAGAATCAGGCTTCACGTCAGCCACCACTGCAACAGTCCATTGGCAATATATTTAGGCCTAGCACACAGGCAGAGGAGAGAGGTCCCGTAACAGACAATCTGGCTTCATGTCAGCAGAGAATCAGTCTGCATGTCATAGCAGAGAATGCAGGCTTCACGTCAGCCACCACTGCAACAGTCCATTGTCATAAATTTAGGCCCAGCACCCAGGCAGAGGAGAGAGGTCCCGTAACAGACAATCTGGCTTCATGTCAGCAGAGAATTAGTCTGCATGTCATAGCAGAGAATCAGGCTTCACGTCAGCCACCACTGCAACAGTCCATTGGCATATATTTAGGCCTAGCACACAGGCAGAGGAGAGGTTCATTCAACTTTGGGTAGCATCGCAATATAATGGTAAAATGAAAATAAAAATAGGATTGAATGAGGAAGTGCCCTGGAGTCCAATAATATATGGTTATGGGGAGGTAGTTAATGTCTAATCTGGACAAGGGACGGACAGGTCCTGTGGGATCCATGCCTGGTTCATTTTTATGAACGTCAGCTTGTCCACATTGGCTGTAGACAGGCGGCTGCGTTTGTCTGTAATGACGCCCCCTGCCGTGCTGAATACACGTTCAGACAAAACGCTGGCTGCCGGGCAGGCCAGCACCTCCAAGGCATAAAAGGCTAGCTCTGGCCACGTGGACAATTTAGAGACCCAGAAGTTGAATGGGGCCGAACCATCAGTCAGTACGTGGAGGGGTGTGCACACGTACTGTTCCACCATGTTAGTGAAATGTTGCCTCCTGCTAACACGTTGCGTATCAGGTGGTGGTGCAGTTAGCTGTGGCGTGTTGACAAAAGTTTTCCACATCTCTGCCATGCTAACCCTGCCCTCAGAGGAGCTGGCCGTGACACAGCTGCCTTGGCGACCTCTTGCTCCTCCTCTGCCTTGGCCTTGGGCTTCCACTTGTTCCCCTGTGACATTTGGGAATGCTGTCAGTAGCGCGTCTACCAACGTGCGCTTGTACTCGCGCATCTTCCTATCACGCTCCAGTGCAGGAAGTAAGGTGGGCACATTGTCTTTGTAGCGTGGATCCAGCAGGGTGGCAACCCAGTAGTCCGCACAGGTTAAAATGTGGGCAACTCTGCTGTCGTTGCGCAGGCACTGCAGCATGTAGTCGCTCATGTGTGCCAGGCTGCCCAGGGGTAAGGACAAGCTGTCCTCTGTGGGAGGCGTATCGTCATCGTCCTGCCTTTCCCCCCAGCCACGCACCAGTGATGGACCCGAGCTGCGTTGGGTGCCACCCCGCTGTGACCATGCTTCATCCTCATCCTCCTCCACCTCCTCCTCATCCTCGTCCTCCTCGTCCTCCAGTAGTGGGCCCTGGCTGGCCACATTTGTACCTGGCCTCTGCTGTTGCAAAAAACCTCCCTCTGAGTCACTTCGAAGAGACTGGCCTGAAAGTGCTAAAAATGACCCCTCTTCCTCATCCTCCTCCTCCTCCTCCTGGGCCACCTCCTGTTCCATCATCGCCCTAAGTGTTTTCTCAAGGAGACATAGAAGTGGTATTGTAACGCTGATAACGGTGTCATCGCCACTGGCCATGTTGGTGGAGTACTCGAAACAGCGCAACAGGGCACACAGGTCTCGCATGGAGGCCCAGTCATTGGTGGTGAAGTGGTGCTGTTCTGTAGTGCGACTGACCCGTGCGTGCTGCAGCTGAAACTCCACTATGGCCTGCTGCTGCTCGCACAGTCTGTCCAGCATGTGCAAGGTGGAGTTCCACCTGGTGGGCACGTCGCATATGAGGCGGTGAGCGGGAAGGCCGAAGTTACGCTGTAGCGCAGACAGGCGAGCAGCGGCAGGATGTGAACGCCGGAAGCGCGAACAGACGGCCCGCACTTTATGCAGCAGCTCTGACATGTCGGGGTAGTTGTGAATGAACTTCTGCACCACCAAATTCAGCACATGCGCCAAGCAAGGGATGTGCGTCAAATTGGCTAGTCCCAGAGCTGCAACGAGATTTCGCCCATTATCACACACCACCAGGCCGGGCTTGAGGCTCACCGGCAGCAACCACTCGTCGGTCTGTTGTTCAATACCCCGCCACAACTCCTGTGCGGTGTGGGGCCTGTCCCCCAAACATATGAGTTTCAGAATGGCCTGCTGACGTTTACCCCAGGCTGTGCTGAAGTTGGTGGTGAAGGTGTGTGGCTGACTGGATGAGCAGGTGGAAGAAGAGGAGGAGGAAGCCGAGAAGGAGGAGGTGGCAACAGGAGGCAAAGAATGTTGCCCTGCGATCCTTGGCGGCGGCAGGACGTGCGCCAAACAGCTCTCCGCCTGGGGCCCAGCTGCCACTACATTTACCCAGTGTGCAGTTAGGGAGATATAGCGTCCCTGGCCGTGCTTACTGGTCCACGTATCTGTGGTTAGGTGGACCTTGCTACAGATGGCGTTGCGCAGTGCACACTTGATTTTATCGGATACTTGGTTGTGCAGGGAAGGCACGGCTCTCTTGGAGAAGTAGTGCCGGCTGGGAACAACATACTGTGGGACAGCAAGCGACATGAGCTGTTTGAAGCTGTCTGTGTCCACCAGCCTAAATGACAGCATTTCATAGGCCAGTAGTTTAGAAATGCTGGCATTCAGGGCCAGGGATCGAGGGTGGCTAGGTGGGAATTTACGCTTTCTATCAAATGTTTGTGAGATGGAGAGCTGAACGCTGGCGTGTGACATGGTTGAGACGCTTGGTGACGGAGGTGGTGGTGGTGGTGTTGGTGGTACATCCCCTGTTTGCTGGGCGGCAGGTGCCAACGTTCCTCCAGAGGCGGAGGAAGAGGCCGAGGCGGCAGCAGCAGAATAGGCCGAGGCGGCAGCAGCAGAAGAGGTAGCAGGGGGAGCCTGAGTGACTTCCTTGGTTTTAAGGTGTTTACTCCACTGCAGTTCATGCTTTGCATGCAGGTGCCTGGTCATGCAGGTTGTGCTCAGGTTCAGAACGTTAATGCCTCGCTTCAGGCTCTGATGGCACAGCGTGCAAACCACTCGGGTCTTGTCGTCAGCACATTGTTTGAAGAAGTGCCATGCCAGGGAACTCCTTGAAGCTGCCTTTGGGGTGCTCGGTCCCAGATGGCGGCGGTCAGTAGCAGGCGGAGTCTCTTGGCGGCGGGTGTTCTGCTTTTGCCCACTGCTCCCTCTTTTGCTACGCTGTTGGCTCGGTCTCACCACTGCCTCTTCCTCCGAACTGTGAAAGTCAGTGGCACGACCTTCATTCCATGTGGGGTCTAGGACCTCATCGTCCCCTGCATCGTCTTCCACCCAGTCTTGATCCCTGACCTCCTGTTCAGTCTGCACACTGCAGAAAGACGCAGCAGTTGGCACCTGTGTTTCGTCATCATCAGAGACATACTGAGGTGGTATTCCCATGTCCTCATCATCAGGAAACATAAGTGGTTGTGCGTCAGTGCATTCTATGTCTTTCACCGCTGGGGAAGGGCTAGGTGGATGCCCTTGGGAAACCCTGCCAGCGGAGTCTTCAAACAGCATAAGAGACTGCTGCATAACTTGAGGCTGAGACAGTTTCCCTGGTATGCATGGGGGTGATGTGACAGACTGATGGGGTTGGTTTTCAGGCGCCATCTGTGCGCTTTCTGCAGAAGACTGGGTGGGAGATAATGTGAACGTGCTGGATCCACTGTCGGCCACCCAATTGACTAATGCCTGTACCTGCTCAGGCCTTACCATCCTTAGAACGGCATTGGGCCCCACCATATATCGCTGTAAATTCTGGCGGCTACTGGGACCTGAGGTAGTTGGTACACTAGGACGTGTGGATGTGGCAGAACGGCCACGTCCTCTCCCAGCACCAGAGGGTCCACTAACACCACCACGACCATGTCCACGTCCGCGTCCCTTACTAGATGTTTTTCTCATTGTTATGGTTCACCACAACAACAAATATATTATTTGGCCCAATGTATTGTATTCAAATTCAGCGGGATATAAATTTGAGGCCTAGTATTTAGGCGCTGGGTGACCGGTATGGATTTAGTGACAGAATTAGACTTGGAAATGCACAGAAGCGTGTGTGTGAAGTTATTCTGAATGACCCAATGTGCACCTTGAATATTATATACCCTTTTTGGGATAGATTTCAAATAGCTCTGATATAGCAGGAACCACTAAATTATGAAATTGCTAAATTGGGAATTGTACTTCAACCCAGAACAAAAAATGTGCTTTGACGGGCACTAAATAACTTTCCCAGCTACAACAGGACAGCGGTAACGAGAGATTTAGAGGGATTTAAATTTGAGGCCTAGTATTTAGGCGCTGGGTCACCGGTATGGATTTAGTGACAGAATTAGACTTGGAAATGCACAGAAGCGTGTGTGTGAAGTTATTCTGAATGACCCTATGTGCACCTTCAATATTATATACCCTTTTAGGGATAGATTTCAAATAGCTCTGATATAGCAGAAACCACTAAATTATGAAATTGCTAAATTGGGAATTGTACTTCAACCCAGAACAAAAAATGTGCTTTGACGGACACTAAATATCTTGCCCAGCAACAACAGTACAGCGGTGGGTAACGAGAGATTTAGAGGGATTTAAATTTGAGGCCTAGTATTTAGGCGCTGGGTCACCGGTATGGATTTAGTGACAGAATTAGACTTGGAAATGCACAGAAGCGTGTGTGTGAAGTTATTCTGAATGACCCTATGTGCACCTTCAATATTATATACCCTTTTAGGGATAGATTTCAAATAGCTCTGATATAGCAGAAACCACTAAATTATGAAATTGCTAAATTGGGAATTGTACTTCAACCCAGAACAAAAAATGTGCTTTGACGGACACTAAATATCTTGCCCAGCAACAACAGTACAGCGGTGGGTAACGAGAGATTTAGAGGGATTTAAATTTGAGGCCTAGTATTTAGGCGCTGGGTCACCGGTATGGATTTAGTGACAGAATTAGACTTGGAAATGCACAGAAGCGTGTGTGTGAAGTTATTCTGAATGACCCTATGTGCACCTTCAATATTATATACCCTTTTAGGGATAGATTTCAAATAGCTCTGATATAGCAGAAACCACTAAATTATGAAATTGCTAAATTGGGAATTGTACTTCAACCCAGAACAAAAAATGTGCTTTGACGGACACTAAATATCTTGCCCAGCAACAACAGTACAGCGGTGGGTAACGAGAGATTTAGAGGGATTTAAATTTGAGGCCTAGTATTTAGGCGCTGGGTCACCGGTATGGATTTAGTGACAGAATTAGACTTGGAAATGCACAGAAGCGTGTGTGTGAAGTTATTCTGAATGACCCTATGTGCACCTTCAATATTATATACCCTTTTAGGGATAGATTTCAAATAGCTCTGATATAGCAGAAACCACTAAATTATGAAATTGCTAAATTGGGAATTGTACTTCAACCCAGAACAAAAAATGTGCTTTGACGGACACTAAATATCTTGCCCAGCAACAACAGTACAGCGGTGGGTAACGAGAGATTTAGAGGGATTTAAATTTGAGGCCTAGTATTTAGGCGCTGGGTCACCGGTATGGATTTAGTGACAGAATTAGACTTGGAAATGCACAGAAGCGTGTGTGTGAAGTTATTCTGAATGACCCTATGTGCACCTTCAATATTATATACCCTTTTAGGGATAGATTTCAAATAGCTCTGATATAGCAGAAACCACTAAATTATGAAATTGCTAAATTGGGAATTGTACTTCAACCCAGAACAAAAAATGTGCTTTGACGGACACTAAATATCTTGCCCAGCAACAACAGTACAGCGGTGGGTAACGAGAGATTTAGAGGGATTTAAATTTGAGGCCTAGTATTTAGGCGCTGGGTCACCGGTATGGATTTAGTGACAGAATTAGACTTGGAAATGCACAGAAGCGTGTGTGTGAAGTTATTCTGAATGACCCTATGTGCACCTTCAATATTATATACCCTTTTAGGGATAGATTTCAAATAGCTCTGATATAGCAGAAACCACTAAATTATGAAATTGCTAAATTGGGAATTGTACTTCAACCCAGAACAAAAAATGTGCTTTGACGGACACTAAATATCTTGCCCAGCAACAACAGTACAGCGGTGGGTAACGAGAGATTTAGAGGGATTTAAATTTGAGGCCTAGTATTTAGGCGCTGGGTCACCGGTATGGATTTAGTGACAGAATTAGACTTGGAAATGCACAGAAGCGTGTGTGTGAAGTTATTCTGAATGACCCAATGTGCACCTTCAATATTATATACCCTTTTAGGGATAGATTTCAAATAGCTCTGATATAGCAGAAACCACTAAATTATGAAATTGCTAAATTGGGAATTGTACTTCAACCCAGAACAAAAAATGTGCTTTGACGGACACTAAATATCTTGCCCAGCAACAACAGTACAGCGGTAACGAGAGATTTAGAGGGATTTAAATTTGAGGCCTAGTATTTAGGCGCTGGGTGACAGGTATGGGTTTAGTGACAGAATTAGACTTGGAAATACACAGTAGCGGGTGTGTGTGAAGTTATTCTGAATGACCCAATGTGCACCTTCAATATTATATACCCTTTTTGGGATAGATTTCAAATAGCTCTGATATAGCAGGAACCACTAAATTATGAAATTGCTAAATTGGGAATTGTATTTCAACCCAGAACAAGAAATGTGCTTGAACGGACACTAAATAACTCGCCCAGCTACAGCACTAGGGACAGATTTAGCTGGATATAAATTTGAGGCCTAGTATTTAGGCGCTGGGTGACCGGTATGGATTTAGTGACAGAATTAGACTGGGATATGGCCAAAAAATAAACAGACTATTGCTGGTTAAATGCACTTGGTGTGACAGCTTCACCCTGATGTAGGCTTTAGCCAAAAAACAACCACACCATTGAGGGTTAAATGCACTTGGTGACAGGCGCAGCTTGCCCCTGATTTTGTATATGGCCAAAAAATGAACAGACTATTGCTGGTTAAATGCACTTGGTGTGACAGCTTCACCCTGATGTAGGCTTTAGCCAAAAAACAACCACACCATTGAGGGTTAAATGCACTTGGTGACAGGCGCAGCTTGCCCCTGATTTTGTATATGGCCAAAAAATGAACAGACTATTGCTGGTTAAATGCACTTGGTGTGACAGCTTCACCCTGATGTAGGCTTTAGCCAAAAAACAACCACACCATTGAGGGTTAAATGCACTTGGTGACAGGCGCAGCTTGCCCCTGATTTTGTATATGGCCAAAAAATGAACAGACTATTGCTGGTTAAATGCACTTGGTGTGACAGCTTCACCCTGATGTAGGCTTTAGCCAAAAAACAACCACACCATTGAGGGTTAAATGCACTTGGTCGCAGCTTGTGCTGGCGCACCACAAGACACAAAATGGCCGCCGATCACCCCAGAAAAATGAGACTGACAAACGGTCTGTGCAGCCTAAAAACAGTGAGCAATTGAGGATCAGCAGCTCAATGATCCACAGCTGCAGATCGATCAGTTAATCAAGTCCTTTGGAGGAGTTAATCTGCCTAATCTCGCCCTACTGTCGCAGCCGCAACCTCTCCCTACGCTAATCAGAGCAGAGTGACGGGCGGCGCTATGTGACTCCAGCTTAAATAGAGGCTGGGTCACATGGTGCTCTGGCCAATCACAGCCATGCCAATAGTAGGCATGGCTGTGATGGCCTCTTGGGGCAAGTAGTATGACGCTTGTTGATTGGCTGCTTTGCAGCCTTTCAAAAAGCGCCAAGAAAGCGTCACAAAAGCGCCAAGAAAGCGACGAACACCGAACCCGAACCCGGACTTTTACGAAAATGTCCGGGTTCGGGTCCGTGTCACGGACACCCCAAAATTCGGTACGAACCCGAACTATACAGTTCGAGTTCGCTCATCCCTAGTCACTGCCTCTCTCCACAGTTCAAGGACATGAGTGGTCATTGCCTCTCTCCACAGTTCAAGGACATGAGTGGTTACTGCCTCTCTCTACAGTTCAAGGACATGAGTGGTCACTGCCCCTCTCCACAGTTCAACGACATGAGTGGTCACTGCCCCTCTCCACAGTTCAAGGACATGAGTGGTCACTGCCCCTCTCCACAGTTCAAGGACATGAGTGGTCACTGCCCCTCTCCACAGTTCAAGGACATGAGTGGTCACTGCCCCCTCCACAAGTTCAAGGACATGAGTAGTCACTGCCTCTCTCCACAAGTTCAAGGACATGAGTGGTCACTGCCTCCCTCCACACGTTCAGGGACAGGTCTCTCTTGAATTATTATCTGTTGCTGGAGGATTCTGCTCCTGCTCTGTCTTTGGCTTCTTACTGTTCTCAATATCCCTTCTCACTTTGAGTCACTGCCCTGTCAGATGCAGCCCCATTCTCACTAACATCATAACATGAGTGGACAGGTCATCACTTGTTTAAATGGGAACAGCATTGTAGTAGTAAGCTTCCGCCACTACAATATTCACTGGTGAGGAGGACTTCTGGTAATAAACCTACACGAACAGCTGATTGGCAGGGGTGTGGGGTGTCGATCATCACTGTTGATCAGCTAGTAATGGCCTATCCTGAGGATGTGCTATAACTTTAAAAAGTCTGGACGACCCCTTTAATACCTGGTACTCAATCTCTAGTGTAGAGTAATGAAGGTGTTAAAGTGGCAATCCAGCCAAAAACATTTAGCATCCATCTACTAGATGAAAAATGTTAGCTCAGCTTCCACCTGTGCAACCAGGTCAAGAAGGAGTTTTAAAGTTGGAATACCTCTAGTATCTATAGTGGTCTAGAGTGTTTAAAGGTTAATATCTAATACACTATAGGTTAAATATTTAATATCCCTGGTGGTCTAGAGTGATTATGGATTAATATCTAATGTCCCAGTTCATCTAGAAGATTAATATCTAATATCCCTTGTGGTCTAGAGTGGTTATAGGGTAAAGGGGTTTTCCAGGATTTAAATACTGATTACCTATCTTCGGGATAGGTCATCAATATGTGATCGTTGAAGCTCCAACTCGCAACACCCACATGATCAGCTGATGGAAAAAGTCTCTTTCTCAGTCTGTGACATCACATCGTTAGTCACAAAGCCTTAGTGCAGCTCAGTCCCATTAAAGTGAATGGGGTTGAGTTGCAATATTGAGCACAGCCACTATACATTGTACGGCACGTAGCTTGGTACACTATGAAGAGGTCGCAACACTTGGTCAAATGCTGTGTCATTTTCAAACAGTTGATTGCCAGGGGTGCCAAGAGATGACCCCCACCAGTCTAATATTGATTACCTATCCTGGGGTCTATCATATTTAAGACTTGAAGACTTAAGTCTTGAAGACCCTGGTAGTCTATTATGGTTATTGACTAATATCTAATATGCCAATCTGTAAAAAAATAAAATAAAATGGATAAGTGCATGACATGGATGCTCGGTCCATGTCTTTTTTTTCTACACATTGGCTTAATATTTAATACCCCTGGTCATCTAGGGTAGTTTAGCACTAACATCTGATATCCCTGATGGTCTAGGGTGGTTATAGGTTAATGGGGTTTTCCAGGACTAAAACATTGAAAATCTGGGATAACTAAGCACAGTCAGTAATACTTTGGTATAATATGAAGAAGTTACAGCACTCAGCTGAGCTCTGTGGCCAGGAGTTGGACCCCCATTGATCTGATATTAATAACCTCTCCTGATGATAGCTCATCAATATTTAAGTCTTGTAAAAAAAAAAAAAAAATTACTACCAAATATCCCTGTGGTCTAGAATGTTTATACTGTAGATTACTCTCTGGTTTCCACCATGGTCTAGGATGACTATATCTAATAGCCTTGGTGGTCTAGGATGGTTATAGAATGATATACAACATACCTGATGGTTTATTTTTGGTATAGTGGTTTATAATAAATGGTCACTAACTTTTCAGATAACTTTGCATAAATCCATTGAATCAGAAAAAAATGCCGTGCTCTCCGTTTTTCAGCTTTCTACGCACATTATCTCCAAATTTTTGATAAATCCATCTTTAGAGATGAAAATGGGCTGCCTTGCTTATTGAAGGATCAAATTGCATCATCTCATAGAAATCTATGAAGTGGGGAGGGACAGAAGCAGAGAGAGAGAGACACACACAGACACAGACATGCTTCAGCAGATAATAGTAAGTGGTTTACTGCCTTATAGCTATTGGTTTCACATTTATAGTGTTCAGTTATTCTCTATAATGTCATTCATGGTCTTCTGCTTCTCTGTATATAAAAAATAGTGATAGGGGAACCGAATGTCCACATCTAGTCTCCACCCACCAGTTCACAGATGTTTCTGACTGTAGAGGGAAAACAGCAAAAAAAATGCCTCATCCAAAAAGTCATCTAAAAGTATAGGTAACTGTATAGTTTTCTCCAGAACTGCTCAGAGGTAATCCAAGTACTAGGACCCCCCTTCCCCCTCTAACTCTCGGTTTGGCCATCAACTCTAAAGAACTCCATATGAAGTGGTTTCTTCTCCATAATGCGTAAACCAGCGTAAGTGTGAGATCATGAGAACTTGCTTTATGCCGATTATACCTCTTAGTTCTCGAGTCATTTCGAAGCTCATGAATAAACACTTTGCATGAAGAGCAGTCCCCTTTGACTTCCACCTTATTACCGGTACTGTGACTTGTAGACTGTTCCGCATGATAGGATTAGAATATTTCCTGTAGTTAAGCTGCCTGTGAATCAAGGTATAGACACTGGTTTTCACTAATGAGGACATAGAGTACTTATCCTTATAAATGATGCAGTCCTAAAAACCGTAGGTTAGAAAGGCAAAAAAAAAAAAAAAAAAAAAGAAAAGCTATGATAGGATTTTGAATTTCTCCAATAATCTGCTTGAAATTTGCAGATTCCCTCACGAGTGATTCATTTTGTTTCTTACACCGTAAACCATTAAGCCGAGAATTTTGCCGTTCTGTAAAAGTGACACTGAATGAATGTGGAATTCTCAGCAGAATATCTTTATGGCTTCATTTACATTTGGAAATGTCACTTGCAGTATGAAAATATATTCAAAGGAAAATTTGCATTGTGAAAATTTGCTGGATGTAATTAAAGGGGGTTCTGTTTCTGGTACATCTAACCATACGAGATTATGTGTATATATTACTAATGGGAAAAAAAAAAGGGTCAGCAAAAAGGCAAACTTCTCTGAATTCCAACCCCCACCTCCGGCTCCTGTAAGGGACGCAGTTTAGATAGAGCATAGAGTGCAACCACATACATGTTAAAGGGGTTTTCTGGGTCTTTTAAGGGGTTGTCCTACTGCATATTTATGGCATATTTAGTATATGCCATAAATGTCAGATAGTTTGGGGCACCACCTTTGGGACCCGCACCTATCTCTAAAATGGTGAGCTGAAGAGAATGGACAGCACACTGCCCATCCTCCCAATTCACTACTATGGGACTTCCAAAAAACCACCATGTAAGCACGCTGGCTATTTTCAGAAGTCCCATAGCAGTGAAGGTAGAGCAAGCCATGCAAGTGGGGCTTCTGCTCAATTCATCCCTAAAGAACTTCTGAGAGACCATCCTGTCCCCCCCGCCCCCTCATGATAGGACTGGACTGATCCTGCTTCCTGCCAGAAGGAGGAGTTCCAGTTCAGAGAGTGATGGTAGAGGAAGCACATGTTAGAACTCCTACTCTTCGGAAACAGATATTATTCTCCTGTGAGACCAACACTCCAGAGACATAAGCAAAATGAAGTCTACTGCTTCCAGAAAGCATCAGTGCAACAAGACAGCAGATTGATCAGCGAAATACAGCTTTAGAGACACTGCTGCAAGGTGAGGGACTACGGCTCAGACACCCATCACCCAAACCACCTCAGGGCCAGACTAACATCAAGCCTGTCTTATGGTGTACACCTATATCCACAAGTGTAGTGGTAATTAATAGCCATCCAATCAGCCACCATAACTCCTCATCTAGTGATAAAAACTGCACTTTGTACTTAATACTGCTGGATGTGACACAAGTTATATTTTGTAAGTGAAGGGAGACTTTTATACATTTACCTCTGCAGGAGTGATGTCTTGAGGAAATACACTGTGACACAACATCTCATCAGGGCCACTACCACTCTCATCCTCTGCGCTGGCTCCTCAGGGGCTTGCTGCATTTGTCTCTTTAGTAATCAAAGGTGCAACATTTTACATGTTAGGGGGCACATAAAAAGTCAAGAATGATCCCCCACACCTGAAGTGTAACTCTTACCAACAGTATTAAAACTAGTTCTACTTGAGAACTAACCAAAGGAAGGATGCAAGGGGGAATATATCCAATGACTTTACCACCATGCAAACCAAGCAAACGCTTGGGGCCCTAGAGATCAATCACCTGGTAATAATTTTTTGGCTGAAAAAAATGACTGAAGGAGTGGACGTATCGTCTGTGCAGCCATTTCAGCTGCACAGGGAAGGTGAAACTTTACCAGCTGTAGAGCAGTAGCAAGAGTACCCAGGCTGCAGTGCTACGTTGAGAGTGGGACTTAGGACAATGATGGGGGGGAGTGTAATGGGCAAAGAGCTGAGTTGTGTAAGCTGACCAAATCTGCCCCTGTATACATTAGATCTTCTACAAAAGTCACTACTAGGAACAGTGTTCAAGGGCATTTCAAAAGGGACGTCTTGCAGTAGGGCAGTGGAGGTGATATCTATGGTGGTCTAGGGTATTAATATTTCTGGAGTTGTAAGGTTGGTTCGTTGTTAATAACAAATACTCCTGGTGGTTTAGGATGGTGAAGGGGTTATTAGTATTATGTTTTACTATGCAATTATAACCTTTTATAGATTTGATTTTGATGCAAGACACCCCATTCCTACCTAATTCACAACAGCGCACACTTGCTTCCTCTTTAACCCCTTCTTGCCCAGACCCATACTAGTACATGACTGCAAATTGGTCATTTGCACTCAGCAGCATACTATTAGAGCTCTGTGAAGGTGCAGGCTCAGGAGCTGTGCCTGCGCCATCACTTGTGGGTGCCAGCTGTATTTTACAACCGGTACTCTGCTCTCACTGCTGGAATCGGAGCTGGCGTGGTCAATAGTGACCCCAGCTCCCTCTGGACCTTGAACAGCACCCCTCTGTTGCAATAGAAGGGTGCCAAGCAACTGTCATGGCAGATGGAGGCCTTTTGAACGCTCCAGGGCCTGCCATGTTACTGCTTGTATTATATTCTGCCTCTGGCAGGGTGTAATAGATTGCCTGTAAAAAATCTCTATACACTGTACTTTGGAGCAGTGTATAGTACTAGCGACCATTGATAGCAGGTTCAAGTCCCCTAAGCAGACTAAAAAAAAAAAGTAAAAAACTGGTGACCATTGTTTTATAACACCTTAGTGATCACTAGGGATGAGCGAATCGATTTCGGATGAAACATCCGAAGTCGATTCGCATAAAACTTTGTTCTAATACTGTATGGAGCAGGAGCTCCGTACAGTATTAGAATGTAATAGCTCCAATGAGCCGAAGTTATTGCTTCGCAAAGTCTCGGGACACTTCGCGCAATAACTTTGTAAATTAATTTTTACTGTAAAAAAAAAAACAATTCCCGAACTCGGGTTTAGTTCCAAGTGGTACTTTGGAACCAAACCCGAGTTTGGGAAATGTTTTTTACAGTACAAATTAATTTATGAAGTTATTGCATGAAGTCCCTCAAGACTTTGCAAAGCAATAACTTTGGCTTATCGGAGCCAATACATTCTAATACTGTACGGAGCTCCTGCTCCATACAGTATTAGAACAAAGTTTTATGCAAATTGACTTTGGATGTTTCAAATTGATTCGCTTATCCCCAGTGACCACCAATAAGTCTTTTTACTGCAGTCACCAAGGGACCTTGGGCTAGGGTGCTGCCTTTTTACAGTGCCAAAAACACTAAAGCTCCAGTTCAGAGTCTGTAACAAGCGGTATCTGATCACATGATAGCTGTGATACACTGTATCACGACGATCACTGAAAATGCTAGCAGTGGAGCTGCTGGCAGGAAACTTTATCTCTCCTCTAATGTAAGAGATAAGAGACAAAGCCTCCAGTGTCCCAAATGGATCCTCCAGTACTGGTCGGTTAAAGCATGGTCCTGTTGTGGAAAAATTATTGTTCGCCGTATGGTCGCCATCTATCCTATGGAGATGCGCAGATTCGTTCGCATTCGCGTTCACATCTGCGCAGAAACTTTCGCACGATGGTCCAGTCGTCCAGACTGATTTGTAGCTGATTTGTGCCCAGCCTGATATTACTGCAGGATACGAGTATCATGGCGCCGGCTGAGGGGGGAGGGATGGGGACCGTCGAGCGGGGGTTTCTTCATCCACGAGGATAAGCGCGGCAACGGAAAGGGCTCGAATATGTGTGTGAACGCGCAAACTTAAGTTCATTCACATCTTCGCCAGCCAATCACTTCTTAACCATAACCTGTCTCCTCATTGGTCATGATTGTAAGACCGCCTTCCAGCCAATCACTTCATACCAACCTGTCTCCTCATGGGTCATGATTGTAAGACCGCTTTCCAGCCAATCACTTCATACCATAACCTGTCTCCTCATTGGTCATGATTGTAAGACCGCCTCCCATCTTCTGGTATAAATAAACCACGCCTAGCCGCTGGGAGGGAGGCACATTATTGGAACCTACTTGAGAACGTCTCTGTAATGTTATTTTGGAGGAATTGCGCACACATCGACCTACACTACACAAGGGATTTCCCGATTGTACTTCTGGCGGTCGTTTTCAGTTGTGAGAACGAGACAAAGGAGCACACGGCGACATCAGTCCCAATCCCCCCCAGCAGCATTCCCTGTAAAACAAAATGGTGAACACATGTCCGGTAGATGACCGTCCTCAGGCTTTGCATGTAACACAGTAACAATCAGGGACCATTACCACTGGTCCCTGATTATGTAATCTCTATGATAAATACACTACTCACAAAAAGTTAGGGATATTTGTCTTGTAGGTGAAATTTCATGATGAACCTAAAATGCCCACTAACCTTTACAGGTGAACTTAATGTGACCTTCTGTAAACTTTTGAATGCATATGTCCAATTGTTCAGTGTTTCAATACTTTTGCACAACTTGCTGTTCTCTAACAAGCAGCTTAACAGCAAAATTTCCTGGTTCAATTAAAATTGGTATTTAAACAGTCCTCCACATCACGCTGTTCACATTTTGACATCATGAGACCAAGACGACACCTAACAATTGATCAGCAGTAACTTGCCATTGTGAGGCTTCAAGTAGGATGTTCTCAGACAGAAGTGACCACAAAGCTTAGAGTCTCACAGACAGGGGCATTGCTAGGTTAAAACATTTGGGGCCTGGGCCCCTGATGTTTTGTCCTAGGCCCCGAATGTCTGTCTGCCTGCCAGCTAGATACATCTGTATTGGTCATCCTCAGGATGGCAATACAATTGAATCTAATGCACTGGAAGGGCTGAAGGACCTGTGATGACATCACAGGTCATGTGACCAGTAAAACAGGCAGTGGTTGAGAAGGACCTGCAATGATATCACCATCATGTGACCAGTGCAGGAGAGGATGGCAGTGAAGAGGAGAAGACCTGGGGGAAGAAGCTGTGGTGATGTCTGCTACATGAGGAGAGGTAAGTGAAGGGAGAGGCAGAGTAATGCTGTGAGTTATGGTTATTTAACTGGGACTGTATGTTAGGGCTGAAGGGAGGGATGTTATTTACATGGAACTGTGTGTTGGAGGTGGTTGGGGAGGGGGTCATGTTATTTACATGGGACTGTATATTGATGGCAGCTGTGGGAGGGAGTGATGTTATTTACATGGGACTTAATGTTGGAGAGGGCTGAGGCAGGGTGATGTTATTTACATGGGACTGTATGTTGAATGTGGCTGGGGAGGAGGTGATGTTATTTACATGGGACTGTATATTGAAGGGTGCTGGAGATATGGTGTGATGTTATTTACATAGGACTCTATGGCGGAGGGAGGGAAATAGTGTTATTTACATGGGACTATATATTGGAGGGGCTGATGGGAGGGGAGTGATGTTATTTATAAAGGACTGTATTTTGGAGGGGGCAGGGGAGATGGTGTGATGTTATTTAAATGGGACTGTATGGTGAAGGGAATATAACTACAGGGGCACTGCAGGGGGCATTATAAATACTGGGGGCACTTCAGGGTGAGCATTATAACAGTAGGGGTCAGTATAAATACTGTGGGCACTGTAGCGGTATTATAAATCCAGAGGACATTATAGGCTTTCTTATTACTATAGGGGGCTCTATAGGAGGGACTTATAGATCTGCACAATGGGGGGCCTTATTATTACTGAGGGGTCTGTAGAGATCACAGCGAGCACCAGGATAATACTGTGGGGACTCCAGGTTGGGGGATGATGATAGAAATGTGATTAACCTAAGATATCCGTGTGTCACACTCTGCAGAGACGAGGAGCGGCTGAAAGAAGTTGTACGGACCAAATGGAGAAGATAATGACAGAGAAGATCTGGGAGGCCCTGGATGTGACAGGTATGTGCTGCTGTATAGCAAGCACAGCAAAATGCGGTGTGTGGGGTTTGGGGGGGCAGTGACTTAGAGAACTCGGCCATATTCATTGGGGCTTGGGCCTCGGATCTTTTGAAACCCTAGCAATGCCCCTGGTCACAGAGTTTCATCAGCAGGTTGCAACAGAGATACAGAGATGCTGGAAGAGTCACAGAAAGGCAGAGAAGTGGACGTCCTTTGGCCACAGCCCACACTGATGACCGCTTCATTGTGAGCAATGCCCTGCGGAACCAGATGATCAGATCAATGGCACACAACTCCAGGCACATTTAAGGGAATTGAGAGGCACCCAAGTGTCAATTCAGACTATTCGAAACCATTTACATCAGCGTGGTCTGCATGCTAGACAACATGCAAGGCAGGGGCGTAGCTAGAAGTGACTGGGCCCCAAAGCAAATTTTTGTACGGCCTTCCCCATCAACCCCCGCCACACTTCGCAACTCCAACCTCCCATGCAAACCCCACAAGATCACAGACAAGGGACAGGCCTAGGGGGGGGCGCATACAGGGGCCAGGGGGTGCAGGAAAAGGCCAGGGGGTGCAGAGAAGGGCCAGGGGCACAAACAAGGGCCAGGTGGGGCACATACAAGGGCCAGGGAGGGCACATACAAGGGCAGGGGGGTGCAGACAGGGGCCCGGGGGCAAACAGGCCAGGACCAGGGGGTGCAGATAAGAGCCAGGGGCACAAACAAGGGCCAGGGGTGCAGATAAGGAAAAGGGGCGCAGACAAGGGCCAGGGGGGCACAGACTATGGCCAGGGGGGCACAGACTATGGCCAGGGGGGGCACAGGCTATGGCCAGGGGGGCACAGACTATGGCCAGGGGGGCACAGACTATGGCCAGGGGGGCACAGACTATGGCCAGGGGGGGCACAGACTATGGCCAGGGGGGCACAGACTATGGCCAGGGGGGCATAGACAAAGGACCAGGGGGGGCACAGACAAGGGCCAGGGAGATGCAGACTGTGGCCAGGGGGGTGCAGATAAGGGCCAAGGGTGCACAGACAGGGGCCAGGGGTGCATACAGGGGCCAGGGGGTGCAGATAAGGGCCAGAGGGGGCACAGACAAGAACCAGGGAGATACAGACAGGGGCCAGTGCAGGGGGGCACAGACAGGGGCCAGGAGGGTGCAGATAAGGGCCAAGGGGGCACAGACAGGGGCCAGGGGGTGCAGACAGGGGCCATGTGGGGCACAGGCCAGGGCCAGGGAGGTGCAGACACGGCCAGGGGAGGCACAAGCCAGGGGAGTGCAGATAAGGGCCAGGGGCTGCACTGAAAGGGCCATGGAGGGCACAGGCAGTGCGCACATACCTTAAAAGCCGAGGAGTGAGTGATGTGCACTCGCTGCCGTGCTGCTCCTCTTGCCTGCTGCGCTTCTTCTCTCTCCTGCCACACTCTCCAGTCAGGACAAGAACTTAGTAGGTGGGCTTAATTAGCATAGCGCGCTAATGGACGGCGCCGCGTGCTATGCTGGCAGAGACAGACAGTAAGGAAATTCAGTGGGGGGGATTGGCTGTTGTCGGTCAGGGACTGATGGTGATGTGACAGCACTGTAAGTGAAGGGCCCGGCCTGAGATGATCCTCATGTTGTCTGACACTTAGACACTGCTCCCGGGTGGCCGGGCCCCGAAGCAGCCGCTTCCCCTGCTTCCCTGGTAGTTACGCCACTGCTGCAAGGGTGCCTGACACCATCACTATGCACAGGCATCATTGTCTTGCATGGGCCAGGCAGTATCTACGCTGGATGAGGAACCAGTGGGCCTCAGTGCTGTTCACTGATGAAAGTCGATTCACGATGAGCCAAAATGATGGCCACCATTAATGTTGGAGGTGTCAAAGGGAGAGCGCTATGCGTCAGCCACTGTTGTCACCAGACAAGCCTTTGGTGGTGGTGATGTTACAGTGTGGGCAGGTGTGTCTAGTCAATACAGAACTGCCCTACACTGTGTGAATGGTCCACTGACAAGCCCATACTACTTGAGTAACATCATTAATCAGGTCATTGTGCCTCTGCACGAACAACACAGGCCTAATGTTATCTTCATGGAGAAAATTGCCCAGCTCATCGAGGTCACATCATTAGGGAATGGCTGTTAGAGACTGGGGGACCTCAAATGGAGTGGCCGGCACTTTGTCCAGACCTGAATCCCATTGAAAACCTATGAGATCAGCTGAGTCGCTGTGTAAAGGCTCGTAACTCTGAACCCCAGAACCTCAATGACCTGAGTTCCACTCTTCAAGAAGAGTGGGATGCCATGCCTCCGCAGACAATAATTCAACATGTGAACAGCAGGAGACGTCGTTGTCAAGCTGTAATTGATGCTCAAGGCCACATGACAAGTTATTGAAACAGTGACATTTTTGTGGCGGTACACCCAGCACTGGGGTCGGCTTTTGTTTCATCAAATTGTTTGAGAAGAAATCGCCATTGCTGCTTCTAATTAAATGCCCGACTTTCATGATATAATATCACTGGAGCCAGAACTTTTTAAGTTTTCCCTAAATTTCGCCCAAAAGCCAAATATCCCTAACTTTTTGTGAATAGTGTATATCAAGATCGCATTCAGTATACAGAATATATTAACACAGCCAAGACAACTGCACTGGGAGGAGAGAGATATCAAACTACTGTCCTCACCTGTTCTCTAAAATCACTACACACACTTTATAAAGGGATTATGCCATGATTGATGTAAAAAATGAAAATCAAAAACAACATGACAATCTCTTTCCAACAAAGCTAGAACCAGCCCTGTACCTCACATGGATCCAGAGATCTTCCCATTAATTGCCCTGCTTTATATCAAGCTGGAAGCTCACGGTGAGTATCTTTTCTTCCTCAGCTCAGGGGACATGTTCTTTATGCTGCTGTATCCTAAACAGAACCTGCATTCATCACTAAAGACAATATGGTTCCAGCCCATAGCAGTCCAGATTTCGAATCCACAACACCACTGCAAGCAAAGTGTCACGACCCTTGGTCATGGTCGTGACTCCTTGGGTGCCGCATGCTGTTGCCCGCGGTTTTCCGTTGTCAACCGCAGCTGGGAGCACTTTGTTGTTGCCTCAGGTGCGGTTGCCGCGGACAATAGGCATGCGTGTGGTTGCCCTTGACAACGTGTTTTTGTGTGCACTCCCTTTGTCTGTTTGTTGTGCACGAGGTGGTGTTTGTATGCACTTGGACTCCTCCCTTCACCTGCGGTTGTCCGCGGCAACGTCTGGTGATGTTTGCATGCTGTGGAAGTGTCTCGGCCCGTTGGCTGTTCTTGAGGACACGGTTTCCACGCATGCCGTTGCCGTCGGAGACAGGTGAGTGAGTTTGTGTGCTTTCCCCTTTATGTGTGTTTTCCCTTCTGTGGTGTAGGAAGGGTTAACTCCCTTCCCAGTGTGTCTGTGAGTCACTGGGTGTGTCTGACCGTGGGTGTGGCCACCTGGCCTATAAAGCCTCAGTCCCTGGCTTGGTTCAGTAGGTTGCTCTCAGCCATGCTGGCTGGAGCAGCCTCCTGTCTCCTCCATCTGCTTGGTGGGGACCATCCTTCTGTTCATACTGTCACGGCTGGCGGTGGGGGAAACCCCCAGCCGTGCGGTGCCAGGAGATGATAGGGTTACCCCTTGGCCGGGACCACAGAGTTAGGGAGCAGGTCACCTCCTATTGCGTCCCTAACGCTGACCCTGTCTCCTGTCAGTATGAGCCGACCTTGGTGGTAGGAGGGCTCAAACGCCGGAACCTAAAAGTCCCTACGAGCCCTCAAGTCGGCCCTGAACTAGGGGACAGAGTCAGACGCCCTACTCCTCCTAGGCACGGAGGAGCAGGAGTCTCAATGGCCAAGCAACACAGGGGGAACATCAACAGACATATGGGAATGACAGGTAAGTGAGACTAGTCCTGCACTTACCTGCCACAGACACACAAACCTGGAACCCATGAACAAGTGCTGATGTCCACAGCAACATAAAGGACACAGCACACACCAGACATAACACGGGAACTCAGGAAACCATATGCTGCACCAACAAAGAGACCACACCAACATCTTCAGAACACCAAACATGAATATAACTAACGAAGATTTATGAACAGAAGGATGGTCCCCACCAAGCAGATGGAGGAGACAGGAGGCTGCTCCAGCCAGCATGGCTGAGAGCAACCTACTGAACCAAGCCAGGGACTGAGGCTTTATAGGCCAGGTGGCCACACCCACGGTCAGACACACCCAGTGACTCACAGACACACTGGGAAGGGAGTTAACCCTTCCTACACCACAGAAGGGAAAACACACATAAAGGGGAAAGCACACAAACTCACTCACCTGTCTCCGACGGCAACGGCATGCGTGGAAACCGTGTCCTCAAGAACAGCCAACGGGCCGAGACACTTCCACAGCATGCAAACATCACCAGACGTTGCCGCGGACAACCGCAGGTGAAGGGAGGAGTCCAAGTGCATACAAACACCACCTCGTGCACAACAAACAGACAAAGGGAGTGCACACAAAAACACGTTGTCAAGGGCAACCACACGCATGCCTATTGTCCGCGGCAACCGCACCTGAGGCAACAACAAAGTGCTCCCAGCTGCGGTTGACAACGGAAAACCGCTGGCAACAGCATGCGGCACCCAAGGAGTCACGACCATGACCAAGGGTCGTGACACAAAGATGATGGTAGCTGGCTGTCAATGGCAGGACACGTAATGGGCACTATGACACCAAATTTCCTTCTTCTAAGTGCTTGGAAATGATCCGGCCAGAGTCAGAGGTGTAATGAAGAGGCTGTTCTTTGTCTGGATGGTGGACAATGAAGCTGCGGAAGCTGCTTGTGTTTGTCGGCAGAGCAAATTATCTTCTCTACTGGTGATCTGTCCGGGCTGTCCGAAAAGCCTGTTCACCATGTTTGTGTGCCCTCAAATAACTACTGCTCCCAACACCGCCTAACAGCTAGGTCAGAACATCCTAGATGGCAGGCAATTCATCAAAATGACCATCATGCTTCTCTCAATCCAATGATACACCCCCTCAAAAAGTCTGTCTACTGGGCAAAATGTCTTTGAGTGTATCGTAGAAGCATGTCTAGCAGTTAACGATCTATCATCAAGATGTACACTACCCAAAGTAGCCTCTGAGAGCCTTTTTTTATAGGGCATTGGGGTTTGGCAATACCCAGTGTCTAAACAGACCCTACCTGTAATCATTTACATATCTACCTGAGACCTAACTGCATGCTAAGTTCTGAGGAAATCTGACATTTCCATTTTTTATGTCATTGACTATATATACTTCCACCCCCCCCCCCCCCCAAAAAAAAAATTAAAATGTTCCATGTATTTCTATTCTAGAACTACAGTTCACCGGCAAAATAAAATGTGATCTCACACAGCTCCCTTAGCAGAAAAATAAAAAAAGTTATAGTGACACATTACAATTTTTTAAAATAAAGAATTTACATTTTTTAAACGTAACAAAACATAACACAAACAATATAAATCTGGTATCTTCCTAATTGTACTGACCCAAAGAATAAAGTTATCATGTCATTTTTACTGCACAGTAAACACTGTAAAAAAAAAGTTATGAAATAAATTACATGTAGCCCAAAATGTTGCTATTATCACATCTGGTCCTGCAAAAAAACAAGACCTCATCAGGAAAAAAGTATGGTTTTCTATAAGCAAATGTAAAAGCCTGCACTAACTATTTCTGCCATTAGGTGGTAATATAGCATGCTGTAGTACAGTTCCTCAACTCCAGTCCTCACGGCCCACCTGCCAGTCAGGATTTGAGAATATCCCACAGAATGATACCTGTGGTAAGTCCTAATGCATTGAGTCTATTTATATCACCTGCTCAATACTAAGGAAATCCCGAAAACATGACCGGTAGGTGGGCCCTGAGGACTGGGGTTGAGGAACCTTGCTGTACTACATATGCCAAAATGGAAGTTCTTTGCTGCCCGTGATGTTTCTCTGTACAGCTCACCTCACGGATAGTCTTTGTATTGCAACTAAAAGTTGTCAAGTATTAGAACTTGCTTCCAGCAACCCAAACAAGATGTTTTGGGAGCTCCTTTAAGCAGAGGTGTAGCTAGGCTTTCCTGCACCCGGGGCAAGGATTCAGCATCGTCTCAAGTCTCAAGAACTGGCTTGCTGTGAATGGAGAGCAAGATGCCCATGCACAGCTCTCTTCATTCAATGCTATGGGACTTCCGAAAATAGCTAATCGCTGTCTCAGTTAGTTTAGGAAGCCCCGAAATAGTAAATGAAGAGATGGCCAAAAGGACATTCATGTATACATCCGTCACTAGCTAGCACTGGTAATGATTGTGTGCTTGTAGGTCAAACATGAATAAATCAAATCAGAAACAGAAAACAAAGCTGTGAGTTAAAAGCCTAAAGCCAATGCATAAATAAGGAACAAGCCCAAGATCAAGGTGAGGACCAAGACCCGGAGTCAGAACACAGGAACAATAGCCAGGCAACAGCATACCTTGAACTACAATCAAAGGAGTCATGGCAACTTCACCTTTGAATAGGTCGCCAGACCTCACGTCATGAGAGGATACGAGTTGCTATGGCAAACTGACGCAGCCGTCTGATAGGTTCAGAGGGCTTCAGAATTAGCAAAGGAGGAGGCATGCGGTTGCAAGATGTTGTCGTGGAGTCAGATGAGGTGAGTAACACAAGAGACATTTGTGTTCCTAAACCATGTGGCAGAATCACAATTCCATATTATTATCTGTTTGAATTTTACTTCTTTACGTGTCCTTAAACTTATGTTTTACTGAACAAAAATGTTAGGAATTTTAGAATTCTGCCTGCCGTAATGTTGGTAAGTTTGTACAGATGGAATAGAGGCTACCAAAAGTCCATAAAGGGGTTGTCCGGGTTCAGAGCTGAACCCGGACATACCCATAATTTCACCAAGGCAGTCCCCCTGACTTGAGCTTCGGAGCAGTTCATGTGCTCTCCCTCGCGCAGGGAAAGGGTTCTTTTATTTACAATAACACTCTGCCAGGAGGAGGCTTCCGCCCAGGAGTGTGTTCGGTGATGTCACCGGCTCTGATGGGAGGGCTTTAGCACTGCCCTAGCCATTTTACAGGCTAGGACAGCACTAAAGCCCGCCCATTACTGACGGTGACGTCACCGGGCTCACTGCCCGGCAGAAGCTTCCGCCTGGCAGCCCTGAGGAGAGCCCGGTACGTCAACGGAGCTCCAAAAAATGCCTTTGCCCTGCACGATTCAGCGCAGGGCAAAGGAGAGCCTGAGATGCTCAAGTCAGGGAGTGTCATGGCGGTGTCTCGGTCCCTGGGTAGTTTGCCGTGACACGTCTGCCGTGCATGCAGTTGGCTGGGGCAACATGTTGTTTCTGCATGTGTGTGCACTGCTCCTGTTTCCTGGCCTCTCCCCAGTCTGGTGGTTATGGGGTGGTCTCATGGCTCTACTTATCCTGTTGCTGTGAGATAGAGGTCAGTTGTCATCCAGCCTCTGTTGGTGCTGGAGCTACGTTCTGGTGCTGGGTTTTCCATCTTCCCAGTCATTGAGGGCCACCTTGTGGGACAGCAATGTCTCACCTATGTTTCTATGTATTCTACCCTACCTTCCCTTGTATATGTTTGGTGTGGGTTATGTTTAGGGTATGTTATATGTCTAGTTGTTCCATGTCTGGACTGTCATTGGTGTGTTTTATCCTGCATGGATGCTAGACATTCCCCTGTATGTCTGTGCCTTTGGTGAGAGGGCTCCTGGGTTCCCCAGAGGGGGAACTACAAGTCAGTGAGCAGCTCTGTCTGGTGATGTCCTGTATCCGGTTCACATGGGGGTCCAGGCAGTTTCTGGTGTGTTGCTGTGGCAGGTAAGTGCTAGTTGTTCTGGGTTCTTACCTGCCGAACAAGTTGCTTTTCTCTGTCTTCCCCTTTCCCTGCAGCTAGGCCAGTAGGAGACTTCTGGTTCATCCGTGTTTTGGAGGAACCGGTCGTCTCTGGTCCTGACTGTAATTCAGGGATATTTAGGGTTAGTAGGGCCTGAGGTTCCTGTGCAGGATCCCTCCTACCATCTGGGTCCGCTCATACGGTTAGGAGTCAGGGCGAGGTTTAGGGATGCATTAGGAGGTTCCCTGCTCCCTTTCCCCGGTGTCCTGGCCTAGTCTCTATTCCCGCTTCCCATCGGTGTTCGGAGTAGAGTTCTCCTACGCCGCACCGTTACAGTATGTCAAACTAAGTGTCAGGCGGACGAGCACTCAGACACACAGATAAACCGACAACCAGGCTCTAGGCGAGAAGCAGGGGAAGGGTCACCTCCTAGCTAATCCCTGACTTCTCTCCCTGCACTGCTCAACCCACATTCAGACCTTGGTGGTAGGAATGATGTGTCCCGTGACTGGGCTAAAACACCCTAGATTCCCTGAGATGGTGAGAAGGGGAAATAGGAGCAGCCTGCTCGCACAGAACCTGGATGGGAAAGATGACACAAACACAACCTAGAGAGCAAACAACAAAAACTGAAACCACACTTATCTTCTCTGAGCTTGAACAGACAACCTTCCTTCCTTGCTTCCATGGCCAGACTGATTTCTATAACCCGCCCAGAGCACTGGAATTGAGAGCCATTTAAACTAATGACCCCACCCAGTGAACCTGATGGGAGGCGGATCCAGCACAACTCCAAAACAAACATTAAACACGTGCTGCTATTCTGGCCGACCTCCGCACATAGTCAGAGCAGGGCATGACACTAAGTGGCCCTCACACTGGACAGATGGAATATCCAGGACAGGAGCAAGGCTTCAGCACCAACCAAGGCTGGAAAACAACTGACCTCAAACTCACAGCAACAGGATAAGTAGAGCCATGAGACCACACCCAGATCCACACCTTAACCCCATAACCACCAGACTGGGGAGAGGCCAGGAAACACAAACAGTGCACACACATGCAGAAGCAACACGTTGCCCCAGACAGGGGCGCTGACTGGGTGAAAATGGGGATATGTCCGGGACAACCCCATTAATGAAGATTTCAAATATTAAAGAGGATGTGCAAGAATGAAGGCTTAGGGTACTTTCACACTTGCGTTTTTCTTTTCCGGCATAGAGTTCCATCCTAGGGGCTCTATACCGGAAAAGAACTGATCAGTTATCCCCATGCATTCTGAATGGAGAGCATTCTATTCAGGATGCATCAAGATTAGTGATGAGCGAGCATGCTCGGCCAAATACCTGTTCGGATCGAGCATCGCTATGCTCAGCCAAATACCTGTTCGGCTCGAGCATCGCTATGCTCAGCAGATCCGAGTGCTCAGCCGAATAATTCAGGTGCTAGAATACAATGGAAGTCAAGGGGAGACAACCAGGCACCCCCTGCTTGGAAAAAAAGAGGGTGTCTGGTTTATAAAAAAAAAGGTTAGAAGTTGATGGAAACCCCATCAAAATGGTTTGGCAACAGCATTAAGAGGATAGGTAGATGCGTCTTATACTCCTATTAAGTACAACATACAATAGACAACCACACAGAGGCTATATGTCAAAAGCCAGGTATGTGCCCAAATCTATCCATAAGACATAACAGCCAGCATACCTTAGCATGGCAGCCTTGTGCACTATGAGATATTCCAAACCAGCTCTCATCTGACTGGGAACCAGTAACCTCAAAGTTACGTGGCATCGGTTGGATGGCTTGGGTGGACCTGCACACCTAGATTAAAATCATTAGGGCGACAAAAAGTTTTCCGATTGTCCTAACATAATATTCAATAACCTTTCATACAGTTTTGTCATTTGCATAAACAGGGGCATATTGGAAAGACATGCAAATGAGCAGAATCTGCCTTGTTTTTAGCTGTCATAAGACTATGAAAACCAATAGATGGCGCAATTGAGGTATGAACAGCGCCCTCTATTGGTTTTACAGTCCTAAGACAAGTCTAATATTCTTGTCAGAAGACTATGAAACCAATAGAGGGCGCTGTTCATAACTCAATAGCGCCCTCTATTGGTTTCATAGTCTTCTGACAAGAATATTAGACTGATTCTTATGACAAGCTTATTAGCCTTTTGCATGGAAAATTTGCGATTAGAATATTCACAATCTACACTAGGATAAAATCTGACACTGGGAAATCTGGGTAATAACTCGCGATCTACACTGAGTTATTACCCAGCTTTTCCAGTGTCAGATATTATCACTGACATACTATATAATTATTACATAATATTCGCTATATTGCTATATATTTTTTTTTTGAATATTACGAATATTCAAAAAAACGAATGCGCAGACCGAAAAAAAGGTGAAAAAAATAAATGCCGGATCCGTTTTGCCGGATGACACTGGAAAGACGGATCCGGCATTGCAATGCATTTTTCTGACTGATCAGGCATTTTTTCCTGATCAGTCTTACAAATGCCATCAGTTGGCATACGTTTTTCCGGATCACTCTGCCGCAAGTATGAACGTACCCTACACCTGCTTTCTGCCACTGGCTCCCTGCTCCTTCACCTCTAGGTTTGCAATGCTCCGCTCGGCTCCCTTGATGTCAAGATTCGGTTTGACATCGCCTCAGCCAATTATCGGTCACATAACACAAGGGATCCAGTCTCCGCCACAGCCAATCATCAGATGTTACTACAAGAAAATTTAGACTAGCACATTCATAATCGCAGATGCATATCCATAAAGCTAACGTGCAGGAAGCAAACAAAAAAGGTATAGCAGCACAACATTTCACATACAAACAACAAAAGAAACTTAGAAATAAGGATCATTCTAACTTAAAATGGTATTATCTCTTAGGATACTTTCACACTAGCGTTTTTGTTTTTCGGTATTGAGTTCCGTCACAGGAGCTCAATACCGGAAAAAAACTGATCAGTTTTATCCTAATGCATTCTGAATGGAGAGCATTCAGTTCAGGATGCATCAGTTCAGTCCCTCTTATGTTTTTGGACAGAGAAAATACCGCAGCATGCTGCAGTTTTCTCTCCAGCCAAAGATACTGAACACTTGCCAGAATGCCGGATCCGGCATTAATTTATATTGAAGTGTATTAATGCCTGATCCGGCATTACGTGTTCCGGCAAAACGGATCCGGCTTTCCGATCTGCACATGCGCAGACCTTTAAAAATGCAAAAAATAATAATACTGGATCCGTTTTTCCAGATGACACCGGAGAGACAGATCCGGTATTTCAATGCATTTGTCAGATGGATCCGCATCCAGATCCGTCTGACAAATGCTATCAGTTTGCGTCCGGAATCCTCTGCCACAAGTGTGAAAGTATCCTTATATATATACTAGCAGAAGGACTCAGCTTCGCTCGGGTATATTTAATCTTTTTCATTTAATGTTTGTGTGTGTCGTTAAAAGATATCAACACTACCCACTATAACAGTGACATCTACAGCACCCCACCCCCTTAACAGTGGCCTCCACAGCCCCACAACCATTAACACTGACCCCCCAACAGTGCCCCATCCCTTAAAATTGGACCTCCACACCAGCCCACCCCCTTAACTTTGACCTTTACAGCAGCCTTCCTCTTTGACAGTGACTTTCACAGCATACCACCCCCTTGACAGTGACCTCCACAGGGGCCCGCCCCCTTAACAGTGGCCTTTACTGGATCGGGGGGGCATGTCCTTTTGAACAGCTCACTCTAAGACCGCAGCACTGTGCTGTCTGAGTGTAAGCTGCAGGGAGAAAGTCACCCTCCCTGCCACCCCTGAAGCTGACAGAAGTTGATTTTTACCTCCATTTTTTCAATCCCCATCGGCTAAGGCAGTGTTTCCCAGCCAGTGTGCCTCCAGCTGTTACAAAACTACAACTCCCAGCATGCCCGCACAGCCAAATGCCGTCCAGGCATGCTGGGAGTTGTAGTTTTGCAACAGCTGGAGGGGAAACACTGGGCTAAGGGTTGGGGGCGTGGCCTAACCAAATCAGGGACGTGGCTTAGTGGGACCTGGGGGCGGGGTTTTACGTCTTTTAAGGGTGGACACATTGTGGCAGAGGGCGTGTCTGGGCTCCTTCCTGCAAGAGTGACGCCCCTCTGGGCACCTTACTGGCTCATTTGCATACCAAATAAACTGGATTTTTAGAGGATAAAAACATCTATTGCTGGAACAAAGGCACATCTGGAAATAAGGTACTAAGTGCTATTAGAAGAAAAAGAGAGTCCCAATATGTATGACAAAAGTATGCCACAGCGATTCCCAAATGTGAAGTGGGTACAAATCACAGTTCAGACCATGCGTTTTTGAGGGGCCATGCGTTCCCTATTCAGAAGGTTGCGGGTAATGGGAATTATTAGGATTTTTCCTCTACGAGTTAGGAAAGAGGGCGGGTATTAGGGGAGTGACTATGAGCGGATCTATGAATGAATGAACCTGGAACTAAAAGAAAGTGGAAAGTGAGAAAAAAACACCCAGGGTGTTATTGTAGGTGCTGATGGGACATGTCATTTAACTGGTTATAAGTGTTTTATGTATTTTATTGTATCTATTTTAGTATATGTGTATGGGGGCGGGGGGGAGGGTATAAAACATGTGGGAGTATGATTATGGTGACGCCCCTGACGAAGCGCGGAGCGAAACCCGGGACGGGCAGATTTGTAAAGACAGCCTTGACTGCTTGTTTTATCTCATGTTTGTGAGTATATTAACCACCTCAGCTCCCCTAGCTTAAACCCCCTTAATGACCAGGCCACTTTTTACACTTCTGCACTGCACTACTTTCACCGTTTATTGCTCGGTCATACAACTTACCACCCAAATGAATTTTACCTCCTTTTCTTCTCACTAATAGAGCTTTCATTTGGTGGTATTTCATTGCTGCTGACATTTTTACTTTTTTTGTTATTAATCGAAATTTACAGAAATTATGATTTTTATTTTATTTTTTATTTTTTTTCTTACAAAGTCTCATATTCCGCTAACTTGTGACAAAAAATAAAAACTTCCATGAACTCACTATGCCCATCACGAAATACCTTGGGGTGTCTTCTTTCCAAAATGGGGTCACTTGTGGGGTATTTATACTGCCCTGGCATTTTAGGGGCCCTAATGCGTGAGAAGTAGTTTGAAATCCAAATGTGTAAAAAATGCCCTGTGAAATCCTAAAGGTGCTCTTTAGAATTTGGGTCCCTTTGCCCACCTAGGCTGCCAAAAATTGTCACACATGTGGTAACGCCGTACTCAGAAGAAGTAGGGCAATGTGTTTTGGGGTGTATTTTTACATATACCCATGCTGGGTGAGAGAAATATCTCTCCAAAAGTCAACTTTTCCCATTTTTTTATACAAAGTTGACTTTTAGAGAGATATTTCTCTCACCCAGCATGGGTATATGTAAAAAGACACCCCAAAACACATTGCCCAGCTTCTCCTGAGTACGGCGATACCACATGTGTGACACTTTTTTGCAGCCTAGGTGGGCAAAGGGGCACAAATTCCTTTTAGGAGGGCATTTTTAGACATTTGGATTCCAGACTTCTTCTAACGCTTTAGGGCCCCTAAAATGCCAGGGCAGTATAAATACCCCACAAGTGA
This sequence comes from Bufo gargarizans, assembly GCF_014858855.1. Classification (NCBI taxonomy): domain Eukaryota; kingdom Metazoa; phylum Chordata; class Amphibia; order Anura; family Bufonidae; genus Bufo; species Bufo gargarizans. The sequence continues at coordinate 39,593,999 of NC_058082.1, read as the reverse complement.
CCCCATTTTGGAAAGAAGACACCCCAAGGTATTTCGTGATGGGCATAGTGAGTTCATGGAAGTTTTTATTTTTTGTCACAAGTTAGTGGAATATGAGACTTTGTAAGAAAAAAAAAGAAAAAAACATCATTTTCCGCTAACTTTTGACAAAAAATAAAAACTTCTATGAACTCACTATGCCCATCAGCGAATACCTTAGGGTGTCTTCTTTCTAAAATGGGGTCATTAGTGGGGTGTTTGTACTGCTCTGTCATTTGAGGGTCTCCGCAATCATTGCATGTCTGGACAGCATTAGGAGTTTCTGCTACTCTCCTTATATTGAGCATACAGGTAATGAGATTTTTTTTTTCCGTTCAGCCTCTGGGCTGAAAGAAAAAATGAATGGCACAGATTTCTTCATTTGCATCGATCAATGTGGATGAAAAATTCTCTGCCCAAAAAAAAAAAAGGAGGGGGAAGGCGTCTGCCAGGACATAGGAGCTCCGCCCAACATCCATACCCACTCAGCCCGTATGCCCTGGCAAACCCGATTTCTCCATTCACATCAATCGATGTGGATGAATAAATCAATGCCGGATTTTTTATTTATTTTTTAATATACAAAGTGTTTGCCAAAGCATATAAACACTGCCCCTCAGCTCATAAGCCTCGGCAAAGGTATCTTTTTTACTGCAGAGGAGAAATCTCGTCTTGCAGCGCCGCATACACCGACTTTTGTGTAATCTGACAGCAGCGCAATGCTTCTGTCAGAATGCACATCAGTGCTGCAGCTGGTTCATCGGTTGGTCCACCTAGAAGGTAAAAAAAACAAAACAAAAAAGAAAAAACCAGGCCGCAACGCAATAAATTTATTAACATGAACTTTATAATAACATTTGAACAGAACATTAACTTTTATCAACTTTTTTGAACTTTTGGAACAGAACATTAACTTTTTTGCTTACCAGTGATTTTTTTTTGGTTTTGTTTTTTTTACCTTTTTATAGGACAAACCTTTCCTTCCCCATGGGACAATGTGCGAAGCGCAAATCGCCCAGAGATGTGGCGAAGTACATTATGCACTTTGTCCCAGGTGAAAGGAGAGGTTTGCAGCAGCTGTGTGTGAAAGGGCCCTAAGAGCCCTGTGTGCCTGTCCTGTGAGATGCAATCCCTATGCTAATAGTGTACCTGTGTGTGGTACTTCCGAAAACACTCCCCTAAGCATAGGGCAGGGTGGTCAGGGCAGTCAGGACAGAAATAGCGGGTGTCACGCCTTATTCCACTCCTGCTACAGACACAACATCTTTTTCGGGGTGGCGCTTGGGTTGAGGTACCAGAAACGACATTGGGGAAATGTCGCTCGTGTAGACGGCTCACTACACTGATGGATGGGGCCACGGAACCTCCTGGATACAGGAGGTTCTCGATGATCTCTTCCTGAATTTGAGGAAGGATCCTGTTCTCCCAGCCTTACTGTAGAGAACAAAACTATTATACAGAGCCAATTGAATTAAATATACAGACACCTTCTTATACCAGCGTCTGGTGCGGCGGGACACTAAATAAGGAGCCAACATCTGGTCATTGAAGTCCACCCCTCCCATGAGCAAATTATAGTCGTGGACCGAGAGGGGCTTTTCAATGACACTGGTTGCTCGTTCAATTTGTATTACCGTGTCTGCGTGAATGGAGGAGAGCATGTAAACGTCACGCTTGTCTCTCCATTTCACCGCAAGCAGTTCTTCGTTACACAAGGCAGCCCCCTTCCCCCTTGCAAGACGGGTGGTAACGAGCTGTTGGGGGAAGCCCCGGCGACTAGGTCGCGCGGTGCCACAGCAGCCAATCTGTTCTAAAAACAAATGCCTGAAGAGGGGACCACTTGTTTAAAAATTGTCCACATAAAGATGGCACTCCTTGCCAAATAAGGGTGACACCAAGTCCTGTCTTCCCACTGCTCCCCAGGTAGTCAGGGCAACCGACCGGCTCCAGGGTCTGATCTTTACCCTCATAGACACGAAATTTGTGCGTATAGCCTGTGGCCCTTTCACAGAGCTTATACAATTTGACCCTATACCGGGCGCGCTTGCTTGGGATGTATTGTTTGAAGCCAAGGCGGTAAAATGTATAAGGGACGGGTCTATGCAGATGTTTTGCTCAGGGGTATACAAATCTGCAAATTTGGTGTTAAGGTGGACTATGAGGGGCCGAATTTTGTGGAGCCGGTCAAAAGCTGGGTGGCCTCTGGGACGAGAGGTGCTGTTGTCACTAAAGTGCAGGAAACGCAGGATGGTCTCAAATCGTGTCCTGGACATGGCAGCAGAGAACATGGGCATGTGATGAATTGGGTTCGTGGACCAATATGACCGCAATTCATGCTTTTTTGTTAGGCCCATGTTGAGGAGAAGGCCCAGAAAAGTTTTAAATTCGGAAACTTGGACAGGTTTCCACCGGAAAGACTGGGCATAAAAGCTTCCCGGGTTGGCGGCTATAAATTGAGTGGCATACCGATTTGTTTCTGCCACGACTAAGTCCAAGAGCTCCACAGTCAAGAACAGCTGAAAAAACCCCAATGCCGATCCGATCTGAGATGTCTCAACCCGAACTCCAGACTGGGCGGTGAAAGGGGGAACTACTGGTGCGGCTGAAGTTGGGGGCTGCCAATCAGGGTTTGCCAGCACCTCAAGGAATCTAGGGGCTCTCTGTCTTCAACTGCCCTTCTGGTGCTTGCCACTTCACCATTTTGTACGGCAGTGCTGGTACTAGGTCCAGGATGGGCTGCGCTGCTGGTGTATGCCTAACCACGTAATCGGACAGCGCCAGCCCCACACTGCTGCCCTTGAAGCGGATCCTGCGCAACCTGTGGTCTAGCAACACGAGGCCGGGTACGCCTGGTGGTATCAGGGACCTCAACCTCATCGTCCGAACTTTGGGTCAGACTGCCACTGCCTTCTACAGGTTCGTATTCTGACCCGCTGGATTCGTCAGCTGAGGGTTCCCATTCCTCATTCGACTGGGTCAGAAGCCTGTAGGCCTCTTCAGAAAAATACCCCTTATTTGCCATTTGTTCAACTAAATTTAGGGGGTATTCCCTGAGACTACCCAAGAAAAAAAGCAAGCCTGTCTTACAAATGGGAGGCTAGCGAAGTACCGGAAGCCGCTGCGATTGATAAAAAATATCAAAACTGATTTTTTTATCGCCGCAGTGCTTGTAAAGTGATTGTGCAGTGATCAAAAAAATAATAATTTTTTGTCACTGCGGCGGGGCGGACGTGGGTGAACGCACGTGTGGGTGACCGATCAGGCCTGATCGGGCAAACACTGCATTTTGGGTGGAGGGCGAGCTAAGGTGACACTAATACTATTATAGATCTGACTGTGATCAGTTCTGATCACTTACAGATACTATAAAAGTACCAATGCTGATTAGCGATACTCGAATCAGCGAATCAGTGACTGCGGTGCGGTGGGCTGGGCGCTAACCGACGCTAACTACCTAACAAAGGGGCCTAAACTATCCTAAAACCTAACCGTCAATACTAGTGATTGACAGGGGTGATCAAGGGGTGATCAAGGGGTTAATTGGGGTGATGGGGGGTGATCTGGGGCTAAGTGTAGTGTTTGGTGTGTACTTACAGTGATGTGTGCTCCTCTTCTGGGACCAACCGACGAAAAGAACCAGCAGAGGAGCACACAAGCCATTTAACACCTTATATTTATAAATATAAGGTGTTATATGGCTTCTGATATGATTTTTTGAAAATCACCAGCCTGCCAGCGATGATCATTGGCTGGCAGGCTGGTGACGAAATACTACTTTACATTTTGCGCATGCGCGGGCCAGCTGAGTGTGTAATCTCACGCCTTGCAAGATGATGCACGGATGCGTCGCCGAGGAATGAATCGACCGCCTCCAGACCGGGATCCTGCGTTAGGCGGTCCGGAGGCGGTTAAAAACTTTTATACAGCGATCTTGCTAGCGGTGCTTCACTTTTGGAGTGATCCTATGTTTCAGTGGTGGTGAAGACGTTTGAATATAAGAAGAACTGTGGAGCTATATGATGTGCCTATATGTCAAGCTGCGCTTGTGAGTACAACCACACAAGAAATTTCTGGTGACCTGCAGTGCTTCACTATATGTATACTTTTTGATATCCCACAGGAGCCTTTAGTCTGTTGGCAGTGGGACCTGATTTACTTGCTTGTGTCTTAATTCTTGGATGCTCCGAGATTCAAGAGGTGCAACCTTCTGGATAGGGAACGCACGGCCCCTCAAAAACGCATACAAAGTGCTTTTAGGCCACGGCTTTGCTTCAATAGCGATTATCCTGGTGACAGATTTCCTTTAAAGCTCTCCTACAGCAGTTAAGAAAAATGGCTGGGTTGTTATGGAAGCCTGGAGTAAAACTGTGTATGTGAAGGCTGGGGGACCTGCGAGCTTCTATTGGCTGAAAGGGGCATTTGACCAAGCTTCTATTGGCTAATGCATTTTTTGGGAATATCTCAGGAACGGTACGTCCTAGAGAGCTGAGACTTTCCCGGACACCTGATGTACCTGTGTGCCAAATTTTGTGACTGTAAATGCGACGGTGTGGATTCATTTAGCGGACATACTGTCATGCCCTGCTCTGACTATGTGCGGAGGTCGGCCAGAATAGCAGCACGTGTTTAGTATTTTGTTTTGGAGCCGTGCTGGATCCGCCTCCCATCAGGTGCACTGGGTGGAGTCATTCGTTTAAATAGCACTCCATCCCAGTGCTCTGAGCGGGTGATAGAAATCATTCTGGCCTTGGAAGCAAGGAAGGAAGATTGTCTGTTCCAGCTCTGCAGAGATAAGTGTGGTTTCAGTTTTTGTTGTTGTTTGCTTTCTTTGTTGTGTTGGTGTCATCTCTCCCATCCAGGTTCTGTGCGAGCAGGCTGCTCCTATTCCCCTTTTCACCATCTCAGCGAATCTAGGGTGTTTTAGCCCAGGCACGAGGACACTTCATTCCTAATATCTAGGTCTGAATGTGGGCTGAACAGAGCAGGGAGAGAAGTCAGGGATTTGCTAGGAGGTGACCCTTTCCCCTGCTTCTCGCCTAGAGCCTGGTTTGCGGGTTTATCTGTATGTCTGTTATCCTGTCCGGCGTGACACATACACACACACACACACACATACACTCAGCTTTATATATTAGATAAATGAGTTTCTGCCTGTCTGGACATCTGTCTGTCTGTTCTTTTTGCGTGACCAAACGACTAGACCAATCTTCACCAAATTTGGCACACAGGTACATCAGGTGTCCGGGAAGGTTTTAGACCTAAGAGAGACGTACCGTTCCTGAGAGATTCACAAAAATGACCTGCAATAGCCTTTAGAAGCCTGCAAGTCTTTCTCTTCATATCCCTACTGTCATACACATGGTCACATGTCCCTTATCAGCCAATAGAAGCTCGCAGGCCCTTAGTCTCCACATACACACAGTTTTACTCCAGGCTTCCATAACAACCCATATTCACAGCTAAGACAGTAACCTGCCAGGTCAAGCCCTCAGACAAGGGAGGAAATATAGCTGTCCTTAACCTCCAACAATATAGGGACATGTGTTTGTCCCTCTTGTCAGATAGCAGGAGCTATGAGTTGCTCAAAATAGATCCTACAAATAAGTTCTCCCTTGAACTATCCCAGATACCACAGGAAGCCCTTGAGAGTAAATTGATAGACCGGAAGGAATCTGAATATCTTGTACCGTCCTTCCCTAAAGTAGCTTTTTATACACTTCCAAAGATCCACAAGTGATTAAATCCCCTCAAGGGACGTCCAATAGTGTCGGGAATAGATAGTCTGACCCAACGTGCTGGTACATATATTGATCAGATACTTCATCCTTTTGTTGAGGCCTTACCCTCATATCTACAAGATACCACCGTCCTTCTTAAACGGCTTGAGAGTATTACTATTGAACCAGATATGTGGTTGGCTTCAATTGATGTGGAGGCTTTATATACATCAATTCCCCACAATAAAGGCCTGGCAGCAGTCAAATATTTTTTTGACTCCAGATCCAATTATTTTTGTGATCATAACCATTTTGTGATTCAGCTACTGAACTTTGTACTCACCCACTACTACTTTGTATTTGATAATCGGTTGTACCACCAGCTCAGGGGCACCGTGATTGGTAGCCCATGTGCACCAACTTATGTGAATTTGCTCCTGGGCTGGTGGGAAGACACCATAGTGTTCTCGGACTCTTAACTCACTGGACAAGATACATCACCTTATGGTCTAGATTCATTGAAAATATATTATTGTTGTGGTCTGGGACGGAAACCGATTTCAAACTCTTTATGGGTGAATTGAATTCTAATCACATAGGCCTATATTTTACATTCGAATTACAACGAGACTCCATAACATTTTAGGATACACGGATTGCAAGGGGTAAAAACAATTCCATAAAGACTACCTTGTATAGGAAGAAAAAATCCACTAATAGCCTTTTAAGATGGGATAGTTTTCACCCCAGAGCCCTTAAAAAAAAGTATACCAAAGGGGCAGTTTCTGTGAGTCAGTAGAAACTGCTCTGATGAAAAGGATTTTACGCAGGAGGCATCTAACCTTTTTGGCCACTTCAAACAAAGAGGATATCCCAATTCATGTCTCTTTGAAGCATGGAATGGGGCTAATTCCATAGATCGATCCTCTTTACTTCAATCTAAAAAGAAGTGTGATGCACAAGCAGTAATTAGAACCATTGGAACTTATGATACTGAATCTCAGCAGATTCGTGAGATCCTACGACGGTATTGGTCACTAATCAAATCAGATCCAGATCTGGAAAAATTCCTCCCTGATGATCCGGCAATTACATTCAGACAAGGACGTAGTGTAGGGGATACACTTGTACATAGCCACTTTGAGACCCCTGAGAAAAACACCTGGTTGGTTAATAGAAAGATGGGCACCTTCAAATATGGCAAATTAAAAGCGTGCTTGTTTGTTACTGTGTGGGATATTTTTACCAAAAGCACAGAAAACAGAGTATATAAAGCGAGCACCTTTGCAAATTGCAATACTGTTGGAGTTGTATATCTTGCACAATGTGTATGTGGACTGAAATATGTGGGGAAGACATGTAGAATGTTCAAGAAAAGAATTCTTGAACATATTGGCGATATAGGCAATAAACAGGATAAACCACTGGCAAGACATGCATGGCAATACCATGCTGGTGACATCAAATCAGTACGTTTTTCTATAATATAAAACAATTAAACGCTCTATTAGAGACAGTGACTTGGATAAAATTTTAAAACATAAAGAATTAAGAAGGATTTACACTCTTAATAACTGTTACACCCTTGGGATTTAATGAATGTAATGATTTTGCATGTTTTTTATAATCTACCAGCGTTTAATTTTCTTGAGGGCCTTATCTTGCATTTTTTCATTATACATTAATTATTTTTGGTCATTACTTTATTTTTGTTTTATTTTTTTGTATGTTTCGTTTGACAGATTGGGAGTTTCTAACCACCTCCCATGGAAGAATAATAAAAATTGGCCCTCATTATATAATGAATAACGATTATTGTTTATTTATTTATTTTTATTATATTTTTTTCTACCACCAATGTTGCATCTTATAGGGATGTTCCTCTCTTTGTAGGACCATTCCGGCCTGGGCAATGTCTATTTATTCCCCTTTTCCCCTCCGCCTGTTGTTTATTAATCTATTCATTTGAATGGGCCTATTGGCATATCAGATGGCCATCCCTCCCCCTTTTTCCCTTACTATGTGGGCAAGATCCCTCAGCCGGCGCAGTTTTCGCGTTATCGGGGCTCTGGCCCACGTGACTAATAATGTAAAGATGTCCCCTGATGAGCCCTGTGATTGAATGGGTGAAACGCGTTGGAACGGGGTAATGACTATTTAAAAAACGATCTAAAAACTATCTGATATCTGTGCAGGGCACCACTTGGTGATGTCTGTGTTGTATCCTATTCAAGGAGTTGATATGCTATTTTTGGCGGATGTTATATTTTTGGAGGCTAAATACTTGATTTTTTCGTTTATTATTTTTGGTATTTATGGTAGTCAATTTGACAACTTATATTAGCTGGTTTTCTATCCCTCTATCAGGGCCATCCGAGGGGTATATAGGAGGTTCCTGAGACTTAGGGACAGTGTCCCAGAAAGTAACCAGTCTATACCTACACAAAACTACTCCCCTAATCTTCATCATTTATTATTTTTACAATATTTTTGTTATTATAATTATTTTTCTTTATGTATATAGGGGTTATTTTAATTTAATTAGAATAAAGGCTATGTTTTAATGGTGGCAATCTGTGAATACTTCCATAACAACCCAGCCAATTTTTTTTCACTGCTGTAGGTAAGCTTTAGGCCTCATGCACACGACCGTTGTTTTATTCCATGTCCATTGTGCCGTTTTTCGTGATTTTCTGTAGACCCATTGACTTTCAATGGGTCCGTTGAAAACTCGGCTAATGCACCGTTTGTCATCCGCGTCCGTAATCCGTGGTTCAAATCCGTCAAAAAAATATAACCTGTCCTATTATTTTCGCGGAAAACGGTTCGCGGACCCATTCAAGTCAATGGGACCGCTAAAAAACACAGAGGCACACAAAATTGTCACTGTTTTTTTCCTATTATTTGCATGGCAAACCTGTCTTAGATTTTTTTTTTACTTTCCTTCATGTCTGGTGATCCTCCAAAAATAAAGGAAGACACACGGAAACAAAAACGGAAACGGATCACGGAACAACAAAACCCCATTTTGCGGAACAGAACGCAGCGGATGTGTGCATGAGGCCTTAGGCTAGGGCTACACAACGACAATAAGTCGCATGACACATAGGACACATCTACACTGCTACATGCATCCATCTTGGATGGATTTTTTGCGACTGTCATGTCACAGTCGCAGCATGTCGCAGCGCAACACCATAGCCTATTATTATAAAATTTGTTGCGCGACATTGGTACGAAAAAATGTTGCGCGAAGCATGTCGTCATGTAGCCCTAGCCTTAAAGGGGCAGGGCACTGTGGAGGTTACTGTTAAGGGGGCAGATGCCACTATTAAAGGGGCAGCTGCTGTTGAGGTCACTGTTGATGTTACTGTTAAGGGGCAGGCCGCTGTGGAGGTCACTGTTAAAGGGGCGGGTACTGTGACGTGACTGTTAAGGGAGCGGGGTACTGTGGAGGTCAATGTTAAGGGAACAGGGTACTGTGGCAGTCACTGTTAAAGGAACGGGTGCTGTGGAGGTCTCTGATAAGGGGGCAGGGAACAGGGAAGGTCACAGATAAGGGGATGGTCCCCTATTGAGGTCAGTGTTAAAGGGAACCTGTCACCTGCAAAACGCATATTTAACCGACCACAGTACCTTACAGTATCCCCCAGTGTGTTGCTAATCATGTTTTTCTTTCCTCTTTGTGTTTCTTCATACTTGTTAAAAACGCAGTTTTAATGTCAGTTGGCGCTGTCTCCGAGTCAGCGGCCTCCTTGCTTTAAGTAAAGCTAAGCCCGCCCAGGGGCGTAGCTATAGGGGGTGCAGAGGTAGCAGTCGCTACCGGGCCCAGGAGCCTGAGGGGGCCCAAAGACCCTTGTGCTGCATATGAAGACACCAGTATTATAGAAAATGCATGTTGTTCAACTTAGACCTCTGACTGGAGGGAAGGGTTTAGGTCAAGTATTTGGCATGGGGTGGAGGTGCCGTTTCAATTTCTGCCTCAGGCAGTACGAAGGCAATGTGGCCACAAAACACTGAGGGAAGGAGGGCCCAAGCTGAACTCTTACACAAGGGCCCATGAGCCTTTAGCTACGCCCCTGAGCCCGCCCCTTACCCCTCCTCTCTACAATTAGATGGACATGCTGCGGTAATGCCGAGATCGCGCTCTTCTAGCGCATGCGCGATACGCTGCCTGTTACAGCGCGATCCTCACACACCCGCCTGCATTTTGTTGACGGATGCGCCAGACGGTTCGATCGCAATTCCGGCCGTCACACTGTAACAGGCAGCATACTGACTTGGAGACAGCGCCAACCGACATTAAAACAGCGGTTTTAACAAGTATGAAGAAAAACAAAGAGGAAAGAAAAACATGATTAGCAACACACTGGGGGATACTGTAAGGTACTGTGGTCGGTTTAATATGCGTTTTGCAGGTGACAGGTTCCCTTTAAGGAGCGGGGTGCTGTATAGGTCACTGTTAAGGGGGCGGACCCCTGAGGAGGTCAAGGGAGTGGGGTGCTGTGAAACTCACTGCTAAAGGGTCCGTCTGCTGTGAAGGTCAAAGTTAAGGGGATGAGCTGCTGACTGTTATGGGGGATGCTGTCAATATCTTTTAACGACACACACAAACATTAAATGAAATAGATGAAATATACCTGTGTGGGGCCGGGTCCTTCTGCTAGTACCTACTATAAATGAAAACTATAGAAGCACGTTTTTGATTGTTTGCTTCTATTTATTTCATTTATAGTAGGTATAATACCATTTTAAGTTAGAAATATCCTTATTTCTCAGTTTCTTTTATTGTTTGTATGTGAAATGTTGTGCTGCCATCCCTTTTTTGTTTGCTTCCTACACGTTAGCTTTATGGATATGCATCTGCGATTATGATTATACATTTTCTTGTAGTATACAGTATGTTGAGGGTAGCTGCCTCTTTTAGATTGAGCACTCCCTGCCCATCTGCCTGGGGATTCTGAGCAGAGTATATATGTAGCTGCTTCCTACACTCCCCTGAATATTGTAGGCTAAGTCAAGCCCAGGTGAGGCAGTTCTGTTACTGTTAGGGACCCATCTGCCGAAGCCACCTTGACGCCTGGTAGATGGGCCCAACACACATTTGATCAAAATGTGCGCAAAGAGATTCAGTTTTTTTTCATTTATAGTAGGTATAATATCATTTTAAGTTAGAATGATCCTTATTTCTCAGTTTCTTTTATTGTTTGTATGTGAAATATTGTGCAATCATCAGATGTTGACTTTGACGGAGTCCAGTGGAGCATCAAAGGCTGGGAGAAGAAGGAGAGAGGAGCCTTTGTCAGGAAGCAGGTAAATAAGTTTCACTTTACAGGTCTGGCCAAGTTGCAGGGCTTGCTAAGTCCCCCCTCTCCTTCTTTGGGCCAGATTCAGGTTGTGGCAAAATTATAGGTTGCCATGACTGACACGAAACCAAAAGTTATTGTAGAGCACAAGGCTTAGATAAACTATGACTAGATACTTCATAGTGACTATTGGTTATGTGGGTTATTTGGTGATGATGAAGAAGAATATTTTCCTGCTGTTGTCTTTACATGTAGGTTCCAAAAAAGTCAATACAATGTCAGATGGGCTTTTACCCAAAAAGTCAACATCAACAATTTATTTACCTGAAAATATTTTTTTTTTTAAGAGAATGGTGTCACGGGTATTGGTCTTGATGTCTTTTGGTGTTTCTGCTTGATATTGTCCCACACCTGAATACCCAAAGTCAGAGTTTAATATCTTGTGTCTCATTTTTTATCCCACCCAACCCAAAAGAAGAAGAAAAAAAAAAAAAAAAAATATATATATATATATATATATATATATGCCTGTCACAGGTAATGGGGAAGGGAAACACCAGATAACACACAGAAGGAAATAGACCAGAGTCTAGGCCTCAAAGCTAAGGGAGAGGGATGGTGACCTCCTAGGAATCCCTAGACCTCTCCCTGACTCCTGCCAGTATAAGTAGATCCTGAAGGTGGAAATACTCATACACCGAAGCCTAGGCCCTGAGGACCCTGGAAGTCCCTAGGAATAGTGGCAGAGAATGAGACTACTGGTTCCTTCCCAGATGAAGGAACCAGCATCTCCCTGAGGCCTAGGTAACAACACACACAAGAGAGCAACATAATGCATGACAAAATGCACTTAGCTTTAAGCAGAATAGAGGAGCAGGAGATCCAAAGGAACAACACACCAGCTCAACCAACTCCAGGAGGAAATATAAACTACATGGTAAGCAGTGTGAGTCAGAACTAAATAGGGCCTCAGTAAAGACTCCAAGCTGCACCTGACAAGAGGTGTGGTCATTACCAAACACAACACTGAAAGGAAAAAACAGAGAGACTGTCAGATACCCTCACGTGCCGCCAGTCTCTCCGATCTTCTCACCTCTGTCATAGGAGGGACCGTAACACATAGTCAGTCTTCTTCCTGGAAGGTAACGTAAAAAAATGGTGGTTCCTCTACCTAAAAATTTAACACCAACAGTGAGTCGTCTACCTGAAAAGACAACATCAAAAATGGTGGATTTTCAATTCAAAAAGTCAGCATCAATAATTGTGGCGAAACCAACCTCGCCACTGGGTTTTGGAGAGGACTGTTTAAAAGCCTCTTGCCTCAGGATTATGGCCCATAGTAACTGTAAAGGAGAAGACAGACCGGCCGCACAGCTTAAATCTGTCTGTAGAATTGTATTTTATGTTATTATGCGTTCGGTTAAATTGTATGTTATGTGAGGGCACCCAGATAGCTAATATCATTGTATTTGTGTATTCTGAGTGCCATTCACCTAATGATATGCACTCAGACTTGAGCTATCTGGGGATATGTTAAATGTCTGTGTTTGCTGTGGGGGTGTGCCATTGTGTGTTTGGGTGGTGATTCCTGTCCTGTTGTCTCCACATGTGTATTGGTGATCTCCCCTTTGTCCTGAGAGATAATTGGATTGTGTTCGGTCGTCTCCGGGACAGAGGGGAGGAAACCATGATGCATTGTGGGGATATGTTGTATCTGTCCTGTATCTGCAAAAACTGTAATAAAAACCAGGCTGGGTGTGCCAGCACTTCAGATCACTGCTTGACCCTCAACACGGAGCCTTGTCTCGTTATTGGGGGATTCCCTGTATGCTGTTGGAGACTGATTGCCAGGAGTGTAAGCTGACGGATACGCTTTTCCTGTTCGTCTGACTGACAGCTACTTGTGAGGTTCCAGTTTGGAGTGCTATTTTGTATCCAGTTCGGGAGGTTGGTGTTCTGCAGTAGCTGTGCCTGTCTCTCGGAAAGGGGCATATCGCCTAAACGGACTTTAACCCCTTGTCTGCTGAAACGGTGCCGTTACATTGGTGGCAAGCAGCGGGATCGTTCCTACAGCCAGAAGGACAGCTACAGGAGACACCATTTCTGTGGATTCTACAATTTAAGGGCAACGCATGTCTCAGTACAGTGACCCTAAAAGCACCAGGATGGAACCAGCAGTGGAGTACAGATACTCTGTGGAGGAATTTGACCGTATGATGTGGTTGCGGCTGAACTTCTTCGGACCCAATCCAGGTGAGAAATACGTGAAGTTCGTGAGGAATCTAGTGTCTACGACCCTACTATACCGGGCAGAAGGTGACGGTCAGCTGCCACGTTGGGTGGACCTCCATCGGAAGTTACGGTTGCGGGACAGTGGGAGCCCAGTCTCCATTCCCCAGCGGCAGTGTGAAGTGCAGGGAGGGGAGAGCAGCGGCCTCCCTCCCCAGCGGCAGGCTGAGTTACAGGGGGCAGAGGTAGTTGTTCCTGCCCCCCAGCAGCAGAGTGATATGCCGGGAAGGCAGTGTGAAATGCAGGGAGAGGAGAGCAGCGGCCTCCCTCCCCAGCGGCAGGCTGAGTTACAGGGGGCAGAGGTAGTTGTTCCTGCCCCCCAGCAGCAGAGTGATATGCCGGGAAGGCAGTGTGAAGTGCAGGGAGGGGAGAGCAGCGGCCTCCCTCCCCAGCGGCAGGCTGAGTTACAGGGGGCAGAGGTAGTTGTTCCTGCCCCCCAGCAGCAGAGTGATGTGCCGGGAAGGCAGTGTGAAATGCAGGGAGAGGAGAGCAACGGCCTCCCTCCCCAGCGGCAGGCTGAGTTACAGGGGGCAGAGGTAGTTGTTCCTGCCCCCCAGCAGCAGCATGATTTTTTGGGAATTGGGAGCCGAGTCTCCATTCCCCAGCGGCAGGCGGAGTTACAGGGGGCAGAGACAGTCGGTCCTGTCCCCCAGCGGCAGAGTGTCCTACAGGGAATAGAGAGCCCAGTCTCCTTTCCCCAGCAGCAGGACACTGTATTGGGAGCGGAGGCGGTCGGTCACTCTCCCCAGCGGCTGGAAGTATGTATGGGAGAGGAGCTCGCTACCCCCTCTCCCCAGCGGCAGCTTAACGCACCAGGGGGAGACAGTAAGCCCCACAACAGTGCAGATGGGACCGTGGTCTCTGCACTTACAGCACAGGGGGTAGAGACAGTCGGTCTCCCCCTCCAACAACCAGGCTCCAACCAGGCTTCTTCCGTGGTAGCGCTGGCACCAGGGCTGAGTACCGCTGATCCCTGCCCACAAAGCAACCTCCACTCCAAACCAGGGAGCAACACAGAGACCGGGAGTACCAGCTTCCAACATAACTTTGGTGGATTCACTGGACAGAGTCATGCTACGAAATTCAGCAGGTCCAGTATTTTGTTGTGGGTGGCCTGCCAGACTAACTCAGGTACCGACCGGCGTGAGGTCAGGTATCTGGTTAGTCTTCCCTGGGGGGGGGAGATGTGTGGCGAAACCAACCTCGCCACTGGGTTTTGGAGAGGACTGTTTAAAAGCCTCTTGCCTCAGGATTATGGCCCATAGTAACTGTAAAGGAGAAGACAGACCGGCCGCACAGCTTAAATCTGTCTGTAGAATTGTATTTTATGTTATTATGCGTTCGGTTAAATTGTATGTTATGTGAGGGCACCCAGATAGCTAATATCATTGTATTTGTGTATTCTGAGTGCCATTCACCTAATGATATGCACTCAGACTTGAGCTATCTGGGGATATGTTAAATGTCTGTGTTTGCTGTGGGGGTGTGCCATTGTGTGTTTGGGTGGTGATTCCTGTCCTGTTGTCTCCACATGTGTATTGGTGATCTCCCCTTTGTCCTGAGAGATAATTGGATTGTGTTCGGTCGTCTCCGGGACAGAGGGGAGGAAACCATGATGCATTGTGGGGATATGTTGTATCTGTCCTGTATCTGCAAAAACTGTAATAAAAACCAGGCTGGGTGTGCCAGCACTTCAGATCACTGCTGACCCTCAACACGGAGCCTTGTCTCGTTATTGGGGGATTCCCTGTATGCTGTTGGAGACTGATTGCCAGGAGTGTAAGCTGACGGATACGCTTTTCCTGTTCGTCTGACTGACAGCTACTTGTGAGGTTCCAGTTTGGAGTGCTATTTTGTATCCAGTTCGGGAGGTTGGTGTTCTGCAGTAGCTGTGCCTGTCTCTCGGAAAGGGGCATATCGCCTAAACGGACTTTAACCCCTTGTCTGCTGAAACGGTGCCGTTACAATAATGATGTGTCTTCTTTTAAAAAGTCAGCATAGACAATGGCGGGCCTTCTACCTAAAAAGGTAACATCAACAATGGTGTGTCTTCTGCCTGAAAAGACACATTAAAAATGATGGATTTTCTTCTCGAAAAGTCAACATGTACAATGGTGGGTCTTAAGTCGGCATCAACAATGGGTGGGTTTTTCTACTAGAAAAGCTAACATAACAAATGGTGGGTCTTCTACCCAAAAAGTTAACATGAACAACGGTGGTTCTTCCAATGTTCTGTTTTACAAAAACAAAATATTATTTTACCTTTATTTATATGCAATTTTCAAATGTCATTTTACCAGTTCAGTCAATTGCTGCTTTCTCAATGGTTTGTAAAAAAAAAAAAAAAAAAATGGAATACACATTCCATTGTCTTCATGGTTATTCGGTTGCACTTCAGAAAGAGTAAAGGTGAAACTACTGTGTATTAAAAAACCCTTGTGAATGTTTTCATATGGTGATTGTAAATTAGTCACACTTCCTGTCCCTTTGTTGTCTTCTCCTTTCTTCTTATGCTGTTTTATTAATGCCTTCTTTGTAGGTATTATATGGATGACATTCTGTGACTTTCCATATCTCATTGATGCATCATTCAAAAGGCCAAATTTCATCTGTTGAACATTGTCACCTTTATTGAAGCAATTGTCCTATCTGCAAACAAAAGCTGGCTATTGGAGAGAAACAGATTAGAAAGTTGAAAGTTGAAACTGAGCACCTTGTGAGCTCTTTGAAATGGAGTGACAATAAAATATTTTCTGATGAAGTGGTAAAAGCTGAATTTCACACCTCAAAAATGACTTTGTTTTTGCCTCCATTTTTATTTGTGTACACTAAGGCTTCATTCTGATGGGCATCTTACACCCACATCTAATAATACCTGTTCTAGATCTAATACAGGAACCAATCCCAAACTCCTGGTATAGTCCTACTCAGACAAGCATTAAGCCTTATGTGAAATCTATGGCATGAGAACTATGGTTAAAGCAAGGAGGTCTAAGATCTATGGTGATTTAAGTTTAGTTTAGTAAAGTCATGGAGAGCCATTTTTGTCACTTGTGGAATATGACCTGATAAACGTGAGTGCAATATGCCAATCTGAATTATACTAAAGCATTTAACCCAATCGAAAAATATCAGATCTTGACTGCAACTCATTTCCACAAATTTGACTGTGGCAGTGTGTTTTAAGGATATTTTTAAGTATTGCTTGGTTCTATCCCCTTTAATTCTGCCTCCTTTTATATTACCTTCTCTATTCTGTGTAATGATATTCCTTGTATTATGGTTAGTTAGGAATAAGACATACACAACCTCAATTGTGCTGATATGGTCACATTCCTGAGTGGTTACCTCAGAGATATGCGTGTTGCACACTGGACATCCTTGAGAAGAGGAGCTGAAGGGCATAAACCTTGTACATACAGACAGTTAATTGGCACTCCATTAAGGTATGTCATACAGGTAGGATGAATTTATTAAAACACTATTTCTTTATTGTAACACTCCGGGGTATCGGGCTTGTGCTACGATATGTTGAACAGAGTCCCACCCCATATTGTTTGGGTAGGTCAGTGATGATTATTTACTTTTACTGCTCTGTATGCGATTTTTCTGTTGTACCTTATAATTAATCACACTTAGTAAATATATTTATTCAATTAGCCTGCTTAAGCTTACTTATTCTTAAATGGTCGAATTCACAATAAAACAGGCAGATAATTAGCAAGTGGATTGTCACTTGTTTATTATTAGTGTTGTGCGATTCGAAGTTAAACAAATTGATCTTGATCCGAATTTCAGGAAAAATTCGATTGGCCACAAATCGGAATCTCCTGGCACTTTGTGGAAAAAATAAATTGTTCCTGAAATGGCGGTGAAAAAGAAACCCATCTTGATTGAAGAAAACATGCCAAATCTTGCGTGCCCTGACATGTGATGTCACCCATCATGCTGTTCGAGCGCAGTGACGTCATCAGTGATGACATCACCACATCCGCCCCAATGTGCTGACATCATCAAGTCAGGGCGCGCAGGATTTGGCCTCTCCGCGAGAAAATGGATGAGGCGAGTTCGAATTTTTTTAACCCCTAATTAGCCCCTGAAATGCATGAATGTGACTGACGGATTCCGCGATCAGCGCTGACAGCGGCATCTGAGGGGTTCAATGACAGGAGCGGTGCGATCGCTGTTACCCATCATTGCGCCTGCTACATACAATGAAATGTGATTCGTGACGAAGAAATGTTTAATGAATCAAAATTCTTTATGAAATTCGTCGAACCAGCCAAATTGAGTTTTTAATAACGTCGCTCATCTGTATTTATTATATCTACAACATGCTCAGATACAGAACAAGGATCTCCATAGATAAAGGCAAGTTTAACTTGTTATCGTGTCACTGAGCTGTCAACAAACTTTGCATTAATCAATAGTACAGAGTGTGTACATGATGAATGACGCTATTCCTGGCCATTCTATGACTTATATCTGACATGTTTTAGCAGTTTTATGGATATCTTAAAATTTGGTTTGCAGTCCTCTCAGACATGGTGAGTAAAAACTAGCTACCATCCACTGCACACAGAAAGTAGATGAGAATCTCCTTCTTAACTGTCTCACAGTTACTCAAAAGCATCCCCAGGATAATGGAGAACATAACAGAGAAGCATTGACCTATATTTTTGTGAATGAAGCACTTCTGCTGAGCTATAAGTTTCCTATGTAGCTGTCCAGTCTGTGCGTCTCTTCTCAACTTCTGCTAACTCCTCCCCTCTCAATAGACTTACATTGACGTATAATATGATTTTCCTGCAGAGCTGGTCCATCCTGGATGGGGAAAGGCATTTTTCAAAGTGAAAAACAAGTAGCAGAGGGAAGGGGAGCTGGTATATAGCTAATAACAGGAGAACTAGACATTTCTTATTGATAAAATACATTGTAAAGTTTCTTGTGGTCATTTGTATTGCATTTCTATTGATTTATGCAATTGTTCTGTCCTCCTTATGTGTGAAGGTACATAGCTTGACAAACAGCTAAACCTTTCCCAGCAATGAATTGACAATGGAGTAACGTCCGACTTCGTCTTTGCTGCAAGGATATATATCAGGTAAAACTGAGGAACAGAAAAATAATGCACTTACTAAGGTAGTCTAACATATGACAATACACATACTACAATATGCATACAGATGCAAACCATGTAAAACTTACCAGCGGTGCTACCGTAAGCTTAAATATAGAGGATGGATCAGGACACTACCAGACCGTGTGGATACCTCTGTAATGGTAGCTGTGAATGACTGTTATGTGCAGGGTTGATGATGTCACTAGAGTTTATAGGCTACAAGTAATGGAAGCTGAAGTGGGTCAGACTTCTAGTGTGAAGAGCTGCAGTGTATGTAAACAGCCACTACACAATGAACAGAGAATTATACATTATAAAGCATATTAACTGTGAATAAATTAACAATAACAACTGCTGAAGGCATAGAAACATAGAATGTGTCTGCAGATAAGAACCATTTGGCCCATCTAGTCTGCCCAATATATGACAGCAATATTCCATGAATAGTTGTTGACCATGTAAATTATCACTGCCTACAAAACCAGAATCCCCTCTTGTGCAGCTGTAAAAATGTACCTTCTGTGTAGCCTGCATATTTTTGGGTCTTTTGATTTCCTCCCTGGATTCTATAAATGCACATTTTCTCTCTGAACATCTGCTGAGTGGCCAGCCTTTGACTTAAAATTTGTGTTCTGTGCTTTGAGCCAGTCAGATGTCTTCCATTGCAGCTCTTCCTCCCCTCCCACAGCATGAGCCTAATACATATACTGAGGACGACATAGTGCAGCTGCATCTCCTCTCCCTGTTTTACTTCAGACAGATTTTCTTAAGCACTAAGGGGTAATACAGGCTTCTTGAATGTGAGGAAGATGCCAATTTCTCCTACCAGTAACCAATATTAATTTAGTTAATATGATTTCTATTACGCCTGCTACATACTCACTGGCATGACTTAAAGGGGTTCTCTCATTACAAACAATTATGCCGTATCTACAGGATCACAATCGCAAGAATTGGGGCTCCATTTTCCCCTGCGGTGGTCATGCATGCTCAATGCCGCTCTATTCAACTCTATGCCGTCAGAGATAGCGGAATCCAAGTGTCTGGCTACTGTATCTCCAGGGATCCCATAGAGTTAAATGGAACCTCTGCATGCATATGTGATTGCCACTCTTCCTGTGATCAACAGGGGCCCTAGTGGCCTGAAACCCACTAATCAGAGACGTATCCCCTACCCACTGGATAGGACATATATGTTCATAATGGGACAACCCCTTTCCCGGTAAATTAATGAACCATCAGTACATGTAGTCATCTCATGACCTCCTATGCATACCAGTGGTCTTCAATTTGTCTAGTTCTTGCAAAACTACAAATTCTAGCATGTCCCGACCACCTCAGCCTGTTCAGGACCACATCCATAAGGCATGCCAACCTGATTCAACATTTGGCATAAGGGCAACATGTACATACTGCATCATTTGTCCAACTAAACCTTATCCACGGTAAAACCCTTTTTTCCCCCACAGTAATTTTGGAATACTTCAAATCATTTCATAAATTCGCCTTTTTTTAAATGTATACAATGGAAAACTAAAGAAAAAAAATCGAAATCATCTGGGTAAGTGTAGAACAGGGAATAAATGATGCAAGACGTTAATCATAAAACAACTGGTTACGCCAAGCTTTACAAAGGGAAATAACTTGTTAAGCGATAGGTACATTGACCATAAAGGATTCGTTTGCACAGCTGGATTGTGGCGCTAAGTGTTCAGAATCAATTCATTAAAATGGCTCCAAGTGGAAGCTTTTTCTCTTCAAAGTTAAGCCGCGCTCCCAAGAAACACTTAAACTTTGGCCGTATGAATAAACAACTGCATTAAGGGACATTCGTGTTTATAGAAAACATTTCCCCGCTATAAATCTTCTGCTCCCGCCCGTGTTGCTGCGCAGGGCCTGCTGTTTTTATGATTTCGTTCCTGCATTTTATCAGAAAACAACAAGCTATTAATGTGAATTGAAATATAAAGCAGGGAAAAAAAGATGGAAAAAAAAAACAAGCACCCAAAAAAGTTTTATTACAGTTTAACGGGTTGTCCTATGAATTTTAAACTCTTTTTTACTCACTTAACTGGAGGATATTCTTCCCTTTCTGTGGGTGGTTAGCATCTCACTTGACATCTCTCAAGATACATTGTAATTATCTCTTGTTAACTCCTTCATCCCCTGCATAGAAAATAATTTCTCACATATAGCCCAGACTTTCCTATGGGATGTAGTGCCCCTACAATTTCCTTCTCCACTGTCTAGAAAGAGAATATAGTAGTAAGAGTGAATGGATCAAATGTGTCTGGACCACTTCATCTTCTCCTCTACTCCATTACTGAGAAAAAGGAAGCAGGGAAGCTATTAAGTATGTTAGTCCACCACTGCATGCAGGAGAAGGTGGACCAGAAAAATAAACAGCAAAGGATGCTAGCAAAGAGGAAAATGTAATGTACACTAAACAAAAAAACAAACAAAAAAAACACTATTTTTATTGAATGTACAGTACAGACCAAAAGTTTGGACACACCTTCTCATTCAAAGAGTTTTCTTTTTTTTCATGACTATGAAAATTGTAGATTCACACTGAAGGCATCAAAACTATTAATTAACACATGTGGAATTATATACATAACAAAAAAGTGTGAAACAACTGGAAATATGTCATATTCTAGGTTCTTCAAAGTAGCCACCTTTTGCTTTGATTACTGCTTTGCCCACTCTTGGCATTCTCTTGATGAGCTTTAAGAGGTAGTCACCTGAAATGGTTTTCACTTCACAGGTGTGCCCTGTCAGATTTAATAAGTGGGATTTCTTGCCTTATAAATGGGGTTGGGACCATCAGTTGCGTTGTGGAGAAGTCAGGTGGATGCACAGCTGATAGTCCTACTGAATAGACTGTTAGAATTTGTATTATGGCAAGAAAAAAGCAGCTAAGTAAAGAAAAACGAGTGGCTATCATTACTTTAAGAAATGAAGGTCAGTCAGTCCGAAAAATTGGGAAAACTTTGAAAGTGTCCCAAAGTGCAGTCACAAAAACCATCAAGCACTACAAAGAAACTGGCTCACATGCGGACCGCCCCAGGAAAGGAAGACCAAGAGTCACCTCTGCTGCGGAGGATAAGTTCATCCGAGTCACCAGCCTCAGAAATCGCAGGTTAACAGCAGCTCAGATTAGAGACCAGGTCAATGCCACACAGAGTTCTAGCAGCAGACACATCTCTAGAACAACTGTTAAGAGGAGACTGTGTGAATCAGGCCTTCATGGTAGAATATCTGCTAGGAAACCACTGCGAAGGACAGGCAACAAGCAGAAGAGACTTGTTTGGGCTAAAGAACACAAGGAATGGACATTAGACCAGTGGAAATCTGTGCTTTGGTCTGATGAGTCCAAATTTGAGATCTTTCGTTCCAACCACCGTGTCTTTGTGCGAAGCAGAAAAGGTGAACGGATGGACTCTACATGCCTACACCGTGAAGCATGGAGGAGAAGGTGTGATGGTGTGGGGGTGCTTTGCTGGTGACACTGTTGGGAATTTATTCAAAATTGAAGGCATATTGAACCGGCATGGCTACCACAGCATCCTGCAGCGGCATGCTATTCCATCCGGTTTGCGTTTAGTTGGACCATCATTGGGATCTCTGGGAACTCCTTCAAGACTTTTGGAAGACCATTTCAGGTGACTACCTCTTGAAGCTCATCAAGAGAATGCCAAGAGTGGGCAAAGCAGTAATCAAAGCAAAAGGTGGCTACTTTGAAGAACCTAGAATATGACATATTTTCAGTTGTTTCACACTTTTTTGTTATGTATATAATTCCACATGTGTTAATTCATAGTTTTGATGCCTTCAGTGTGAATCTACAATTTTCATAGACATAAAAATAAAGAAAACTCTTTGAATGAGAAGGTGTGTCCAAACTTTTGGTCTGTACTGTATATTACAATAATACATTTTAAAATGTTCTATATATTTCATAGTCACGCTTTTCGTGAGACAACCCCTTTAAGTAGCTATATGGACTACAAAGGCAGCAGTTGCACATAGGTTCTGGTGCCTGAGGGAGTCTCAAAAACCCTTCTGCCATGTGAGAAGACATAGCATTGTAAATGGTACATGGAAGGTGGGAGACCTCTTACAGATCTTGAATTGGAGTTCTATAGATTTAAAGTATGCCTCTGATAGGTGAGCAAACAACATCAATGCATAAAAACAACATTAGGGGTGATTGAACTATCCACATTGGATGTATTTTGGGACTTTAATGGTTTTAGGAGGACCCAACACATTACACAAATAGCACAATGTTTTCCTTCGGAACTGTGTAATTCTTCATTTGTCCTGTAGGGATGCTGTAGGGAAACACTGTGGGCCAGATTTATCATTAGCTCAAGTCAGAATAATGGAGTGAAAAAGTCGCAAATTTTTGCGCAATCACTAAAACTGCACAAAAATTTGCGACTTTTTTCTGCTCTGCACTATGCTCGCCAGTTTTCTGAAAGTGGGCGTGTTTTCTTATGTAAATTAATCTCTAGACAGATTTACTATTGAGACTATTTAAAAAGTCGCAAAAAAGTCGCAAAAAATTGCGCAATTTCACTCCAGTGAGGACCATGCTTATCTTATGAGACTTTTAATAGAACATGCGACTTTTTCGTAAAGACGTGCGACTTTTTCATAAAGATGTGCGACTTTTGTAAAGCTGCTTACTGACGGATAAACTGCTACCGTCAAACCACATTTATTACAGTCTTAAAGGGCCGTTCATAAAACTGACTTTAGCCATATGTGAAAGTGGAGTGAGCTGTCAGAGTCATGATAAATCTGGCCCTGTGTGTCATTCCCTCCACAGCTAATCTTTATGTTATATTACAACATGCCTCCAATAAAAATCAGAAAAAAACATTTGGGCATATAAGTATGTTTTACACTATTACATATTTTCCATATTTTCCCTATACCAAGAGTTTCCATGCCCCCACCAGTTCCAGAGTAGTACATGATCATGTCATAACTGTCTCAATTAGGGGTTTGCTGAGTCCATTTTGACTTGGTAGTGTGCCAAAAGACAGCTATCCCAACCAGCACATGATTTCTAATGATTGTAATGACTAAAGAAGTGGTGACACTGCTGCTTCTCCATTGTGTTATGTACCGTAGGTCATGGGGGGGGGGGGGTGTTCATTGCTAGTGCAAAGTTGTAGCAGAGACAGCTCACATTCAAATCAGCAAAAGGAGAGAAAAGACACGGAGAGGTGTTGCTTTCAACAGTGCTTGACTTTGGTGAAATACAACTTGGGTAACAACTAGTGATGAGCAGCAGGGGTAATATTCGAATTCGCGATATTTCGCGAATATTTCGTTGAATATTCGTCAAATATTAGCAAATTCAAATATTCGTTATATTCTACGATTTTTTTTACAAAAAAAATTGGCAAGGTGATGATCGTGTAATATGCGAATTTTCATAATGCAAATTTTTATTGCAAATTTTTCTACTTTTAGACAAAGAATATTATAGCACTATATTAGCTAAATTGCTCTATATTCTTTTTTTTCGAATATTCGCTATATTGCTATAACTTAGTTTTTTCGAATATTAGTAATATTCTAAAACAAGAATATATAGCAATATAGCGAATATTCGAAAAAAACTAATATAGAGCAAAATTCGCAAACAACACTACTCCTAAAGTCAAGTATATTGCAGCCTTCTTATTGGCCCACAAGCTGGAAGCAGGGAGGGATCATGTGTACTAAAAAAATGAAAAATCGAATAGAAAAAAAATAATAATAATGAAAAAAAATAATCAAATATTCGAAATTACGAATATATATCACTATATTCTAAATATTCGCGAATTTTCGAAGTACCTATATTCGCGATAAAAATTTGAAATTCGAATATTCGTGATCAACACTAGTAACAACTCTCACATAAACAGACGCAGTCTCTTTAATGTTACCAACCAGAAACAACTGTAGCAATCAGCAGTCATTGAAATTGGTACAACCAAATGATTTTGCCATGTGCCAAACACTCTTCCTTCAGCAGACCGGTCATGACTCACAACACACGGTTTACACACTCGGTTCCTGTGTCACACGTGAACTGTCATGGCGGGAACAGGACTGACATATAAGCTGTCCTTAGACTCCACCTGTAAGGGTCATATACTTACATTCAGATGTGTCCACGATGTCAGAGTAGCACTCCTCCCTTCTCTTACCAACCAATATGATACACAAGATCTCCCTCCGCAGTGGAGAATGACTAACTCCCCAGGACTCCAGCACCACAGGTACACACATACAAACAATCAAAAATACATATTAATATTTACACATATATGAAACTATAAATAGAGGAAGTCCTGCAGACTACTATACCCCCCCAGTTTGGTCTGACAGTGTGGTGAATTTGCTGGGTCGTCCACTCTTGGGAAGATTGTCAACTGTCTTTAATGTCTTCCACTTGTGAATAGGGATGAGCGAACTCGAACTGTATAGTTCGGGTTCGTACCGAATTTTGGGGTGTCCGTGACACGGACCCGAACCCGGACATTTTCGTAAAAGTCCGGGTTCGGGTTCGGTGTTCGTCGCTTTCTTCGCGCTTTTGTGACGCTTTCTTGGCGCTTTTTGAAAGGCTGCAAAGCAGCCAATCAACAAGCGTCATACTACTTGCCCCAAGAGGCCATCACAGCCATGCCTACTATTGGCATGGCTGTGATTGGCCAGAGCACCATGTGACCCAGCCTCTATTTAAGCTGGAGTCACATAGCGCCGCCCGTCACTCTGCTCTGATTAGCGTAGGGAGAGGTTGCGGCTGCGACAGTAGGGCGAGATTAGGCAGATTAACTCCTCCAAAGGACTTGATTAACTGATCGATCTGCAGCTGTGGATCATTGAGCTGCTGATCCTCAATTGCTCACTGTTTTTAGGCTGCCCAGACCGTTTGTCAGTCACATTTTTCTGGGGTGATCGGCGGCCATTTTGTGTCTTGTGGTGCGCCAGCACAAGCTGCGACCAAGTGCATTTAACCCTCAATGGTGTGGTTGTTTTTTGGCTAAAGCCTACATCAGGGTGAAGCTGTCACACCAAGTGCATTTAACCAGCAATAGTCTGTTCATTTTTTGGCCATATACAAAATCAGGGGCAAGCTGCGCCTGTCACCAAGTGCATTTAACCCTCAATGGTGTGGTTGTTTTTTGGCTAAAGCCTACATCAGGGTGAAGCTGTCACACCAAGTGCATTTAACCAGCAATAGTCTGTTCATTTTTTGGCCATATACAAAATCAGGGGCAAGCTGCGCCTGTCACCAAGTGCATTTAACCCTCAATGGTGTGGTTGTTTTCTGGCTAAAGCCTACATCAGGGTGAAGCTGTCACACCAAGTGCATTTAACCAGCAATAGTCTGTTTATTTTTTGGCCATATACTACATCAGGGGCAAGCTGCGCCCGTCACCAAGTGCATTTAACCCTCAGTAGTGTGGTTGGTCAAGCTGTGACACCAAGTGCATTTAACCAGCAATAGTCTGTTCATTTTTTGGCCATATACTAAATCAGGGGCAAGCTGCGCCCGTCACCAAGTGCATTTAACCAGCAATAGTGTGGTTATTTTTTGGCCATATCCCAGTCTAATTCTGTCACTAAATCCATACCGGTCACCCAGCGCCTAAATACTAGGCCTCAAATTTATATCCCGCTAAATCTCTCGTTACCGCTGTCCTGTTGTAGCTGGGAAAGTTATTTAGTGTCCGTCAAAGCACATTTTTTGTTCTGGGTTGAAGTACAATTCCCAATTTAGCAATTTCATAATTTAGTGGTTTCTGCTATATCAGAGCTATTTGAAATCTATCCCTAAAAGGGTAGATCATATTGAAGGTGCACATAGGGTCATTCAGAATAACTTCACACACACCCGCTACTGTGTATTTCCAAGTCTAATTCTGTCACTAAACCCATACCTGTCACCCAGCGCCTAAATACTAGGCCTCAAATTTATATCCCGCTAAATCTCTCGTTACCGCTGTCCTGTTGTAGCTGGGAAAGTTATTTAGTGTCCGTCAAAGCACATTTTTTGTTCTGGGTTGAAGTACAATTCCCAATTTAGCAATTTCATAATTTAGTGGTTTCTGCTATATCAGAGCTATTTGAAATCTATCCCTAAAAGGGTATATAATATTCAAGGTGCACATTGGGTCATTCAGAATAACTTCACACACACCCGCTACTGTGTATTTCAAGTCTAATTCTGTCACTAAACCCATACCTGTCACCCAGCGCCTAAATACTAGGCCTCAAATTTATATCCTGCTAAATCTCTCGTTACCGCTGTCCTGTTGTAGCTGGGAAAGTTATTTAGTGTCCGTCAAAGCACATTTTTTGTTCTGGGTTGAAATACAATTCCCAATTTAGCAATTTCATAATTTAGTGGTTTCTGCTATATCAGAGCTATTTGAAATCTATCCCTAAAAGGGTATATAATATTGAAGGTGCACATAGGGTCATTCAGAATAACTTCACACACACCCGCTACTGTGTATTTCCAAGTCTAATTCTGTCACTAAACCCATACCTGTCACCCAGCGCCTAAATACTAGGCCTCAAATTTATATCCCGCTAAATCTCTCGTTACCGCTGTCCTGTTGTAGCTGGGAAAGTTATTTAGTGTCCGTCAAAGCACATTTTTTGTTCTGGGTTGAAGTACAATTCCCAATTTAGCAATTTCATAATTTAGTGGTTTCTGCTATATCAGAGCTATTTGAAATCTATCCCTAAAAGGGTATATAATATTCAAGGTGCACATTGGGTCATTCAGAATAACTTCACACACACCCGCTACTGTGTATTTCCAAGTCTAATTCTGTCACTAAACCCATACCTGTCACCCAGCGCCTAAATACTAGGCCTCAAATTTATATCCTGCTAAATCTCTCGTTACCGCTGTACTGTTGTTGCTGGGAAAGATATTTAGTGTCCGTCAAAGCACATTTTTTGTTCTGGGTTGAAGTACAATTCCCAATTTAGCAATTTCATAATTTAGTGGTTTCTGCTATATCAGAGCTATTTGAAATCTATCCCTAAAAGGGTATATAATATTCAAGGTGCACATTGGGTCATTCAGAATAACTTCACACACACCCGCTACTGTGTATTTTCCAAGTCTAATTCTGTCACTAAACCCATACCTGTCACCCAGCGCCTAAATACTAGGCCTCAAATTTATATCCTGCTAAATCTCTCGTTACCGCTGTCCTGTTGTAGCTGGGAAAGTTATTTAGTGTCCGTCAAAGCACATTTTTTGTTCTGGGTTGAAATACAATTCCCAATTTAGCAATTTCATAATTTAGTGGTTTCTGCTATATCAGAGCTATTTGAAATCTATCCCTAAAAGGGTATATCATATTGAAGGTGCACATAGGGTCATTCAGAATAACTTCACACACACGCTTCTGTGCATTTCCAAGTCTAATTCTGTCACTAAATCCATACCGGTCACCCAGCGCCTAAATACTAGGCCTCAAATTTATATCCCGCTGAATTTGAATACAATACATTGGGCCAAATAATATATTTGTTGTTGTGGTGAACCATAACAATGAGAAAAACATCTAGTAAGGGACGCGGACGTGGACATGGTCGTGGTGGTGTTAGTGGACCCTCTGGTGCTGGGAGAGGACGTGGCCGTTCTGCCACATCCACACGTCCTAGTGTACCAACTACCTCAGGTCCCAGTAGCCGCCAGAATTTACAGCGATATATGGTGGGGCCCAATGCCGTTCTAAGGATGGTAAGGCCTGAGCAGGTACAGGCATTAGTCAATTGGGTGGCCGACAGTGGATCCAGCACGTTCACATTATCTCCCACCCAGTCTTCTGCAGAAAGCGCACAGATGGCGCCTGAAAACCAACCCCATCAGTCTGTCACATCACCCCCATGCATACCAGGGAAACTGTCTCAGCCTCAAGTTATGCAGCAGTCTCTTATGCTGTTTGAAGACTCCGCTGGCAGGGTTTCCCAAGGGCATCCACCTAGCCCTTCCCCAGCGGTGAAAGACATAGAATGCACTGACGCACAACCACTTATGTTTCCTGATGATGAGGACATGGGAATACCACCTCAGCATGTCTCTGATGATGACGAAACACAGGTGCCAACTGCTGCGTCTTTCTGCAGTGTGCAGACTGAACAGGAGGTCAGGGATCAAGACTGGGTGGAAGACGATGCAGGGGACGATGAGGTCCTAGACCCCACATGGAATGAAGGTCGTGCCACTGACTTTCACAGTTCGGAGGAAGAGGCAGTGGTGAGACCGAGCCAACAGCGTAGCAAAAGAGGGAGCAGTGGGCAAAAGCAGAACACCCGCCGCCAAGAGACTCCGCCTGCTACTGACCGCCGCCATCTGGGACCGAGCACCCCAAAGGCAGCTTCAAGGAGTTCCCTGGCATGGCACTTCTTCAAACAATGTGCTGACGACAAGACCCGAGTGGTTTGCACGCTGTGCCATCAGAGCCTGAAGCGAGGCATTAACGTTCTGAACCTGAGCACAACCTGCATGACCAGGCACCTGCATGCAAAGCATGAACTGCAGTGGAGTAAACACCTTAAAACCAAGGAAGTCACTCAGGCTCCCCCTGCTACCTCTTCTGCTGCTGCCGCCTCGGCCTATTCTGCTGCTGCCGCCTCGGCCTCTTCCTCCGCCTCTGGAGGAACGTTGGCACCTGCCGCCCAGCAAACAGGGGATGTACCACCAACACCACCACCACCACCTCCGTCACCAAGCGTCTCAACCATGTCACACGCCAGCGTTCAGCTCTCCATCTCACAAACATTTGATAGAAAGCGTAAATTCCCACCTAGCCACCCTCGATCCCTGGCCCTGAATGCCAGCATTTCTAAACTACTGGCCTATGAAATGCTGTCATTTAGGCTGGTGGACACAGACAGCTTCAAACAGCTCATGTCGCTTGCTGTCCCACAGTATGTTGTTCCCAGCCGGCACTACTTCTCCAAGAGAGCCGTGCCTTCCCTGCACAACCAAGTATCCGATAAAATCAAGTGTGCACTGCGCAACGCCATCTGTGGCAAGGTCCACCTAACCACAGATACGTGGACCAGTAAGCACGGCCAGGGACGCTATATCTCCCTAACTGCACACTGGGTAAATGTAGTGGCAGCTGGGCCCCAGGCGGAGAGCTGTTTGGCGCACGTCCTTCCGCCGCCAAG
Organism: Bufo gargarizans; assembly: GCF_014858855.1. Classification (NCBI taxonomy): domain Eukaryota; kingdom Metazoa; phylum Chordata; class Amphibia; order Anura; family Bufonidae; genus Bufo; species Bufo gargarizans. Next base: position 39,564,333 of record NC_058082.1, on the reverse strand, counting down.
GATCGCAGGGCAACATTCTTTGCCTCCTGTTGCCACCTCCTCCTTCTCGGCTTCCTCCTCCTCTTCTTCCACCTGCTCATCCAGTCAGCCACACACCTTCACCACCAACTTCAGCACAGCCCGGGGTAAACGTCAGCAGGCCATTCTGAAACTCATATGTTTGGGGGACAGGCCCCACACCGCACAGGAGTTGTGGCGGGGTATAGAACAACAGACCGACGAGTGGTTGCTGCCGGTGAGCCTCAAGCCCGGCCTGGTGGTGTGTGATAATGGGCGAAATCTCGTTGCAGCTCTGGGACTAGCCAATTTGACGCACATCCCTTGCTTGGCGCATGTGCTGAATTTGGTGGTGCAGAAGTTCATTCACAACTACCCCGACATGTCAGAGCTGCTGCATAAAGTGCGGGCCGTCTGTTCGCGCTTCCGGCGTTCACATCCTGCTGCTGCTCGCCTGTCTGCGCTACAGCGTAACTTCGGCCTTCCCGCTCACCGCCTCATATGCGACGTGCCCACCAGGTGGAACTCCACCTTGCACATGCTGGACAGACTGTGCGAGCAGCAGCAGGCCATAGTGGAGTTTCAGCTGCAGCACGCACGGGTCAGTCGCACTACAGAACAGCACCACTTCACCACCAATGACTGGGCCTCCATGCGAGACCTGTGTGCCCTGTTGCGCTGTTTCGAGTACTCCACCAACATGGCCAGTGGCGATGACACCGTTATCAGCGTTACAATACCACTTCTATGTCTCCTTGAGAAAACACTTAGGGCGATGATGGAAGAGGAGGTGGGCCAGGAGGAGGAGGAGGAGGAGGAGGAAGAGGGGTCATTTTTAGCACTTTCAGGCCAGTCTCTTCGAAGTGACTCAGAGGGAGGTTTTTGGCAACAGCAGAGGCCAGGTACAAATGTGGCCAGCCAGGGCCCACTACTGGAGGACGAGGAGGACGAGGATGAGGAGGAGGTGGAGGAGGATGAGGATGAAGCATGGTCACAGCGGGGTGGCACCCAACGCAGCTCGGGTCCATCACTGGTGCGTGGCTGGGGGGAAAGGCAGGACGATGACGATACGCCTCCCACAGAGGACAGCTTGTCCTTACCCCTGGGCAGCCTGGCACACATGAGCGACTACATGCTGCAGTGCCTGCGCAACGACAGCAGAGTTGCCCACATTTTAACCTGTGCGGACTACTGGGTTGCCACCCTGCTGGATCCACGCTACAAAGACAATGTGCCCACCTTACTTCCTGCACTGGAGCGTGATAGGAAGATGCGCGAGTACAAGCGCACGTTGGTAGACGCGCTACTGAGAGCATTCCCAAATGTCACAGGGGAACAAGTGGAAGCCCAAGGCCAAGGCAGAGGAGGAGCAAGAGGTCGCCAAGGCAGCTGTGTCACGGCCAGCTCCTCTGAGGGCAGGGTTAGCATGGCAGAGATGTGGAAAACTTTTGTCAACACGCCACAGCTAACTGCACCACCACCTGATACGCAACGTGTTAGCAGGAGGCAACATTTCACTAACATGGTGGAACAGTACGTGTGCACACCCCTCCACGTACTGACTGATGGTTCGGCCCCATTCAACTTCTGGGTCTCTAAATTGTCCACGTGGCCAGAGCTAGCCTTTTATGCCTTGGAGGTGCTGGCCTGCCCGGCAGCCAGCGTTTTGTCTGAACGTGTATTCAGCACGGCAGGGGGCGTCATTACAGACAAACGCAGCCGCCTGTCTACAGCCAATGTGGACAAGCTGACGTTCATAAAAATGAACCAGGCATGGATCCCACAGGACCTGTCCGTCCCTTGTCCAGATTAGACATTAACTACCTCCCCATAACCATATATTATTGGACTCCAGGGCACTTCCTCATTCAATCCTATTTTTATTTTCATTTTACCATTATATTGCAAGGCTACCCAAAGTTGAATGAACCTCTCCTCTGCCTGTGTGCTAGGCCTAAATATATGCCAATGGATTGTTGCAGTGGTGGCTGACGTGAAGCCTCATTCTCTGCTATGACATGCAGACTGATTCTCTGGTGACATGAAGCCAGATTGTCTGTTACGGGACCTCTCTCCTCTGCCTGGGTGCTGGGCCTGAATTTATGACAATGGACTGTTGCAGTGGTGGGTGACGTGAAGCCTGATTCTCTGCTATGACATGCAGACTGATTCTCTGGTGACATGAAGCCAGATCCTCTGTTACGGGACCTCTCTCCTCTGCCTGGGTGCTGGGCCTAAATTTATGAAAATGGAATGTTGCAGTGGTGGGTGACGTGAAGCCTCATTCTCTGCTATGACATGCAGACTGATTCTCTGCTGACATGAAGCCAGATCGTCTGTTACGGGACCTCTCTCCTCTGCCTGGGTGCTGGGCCTAAATTTATGAAAATGGACTCTTACAGTGGTGGGTGACGTGAAGCCTGATTCTCTGCTATGACATGAAGACTGATTCTCTGCTGACATGAAGCCAGATCCTCTGTTACGGGACCTCTGTCCTCTGCCTGGGTGCTGGGCCTAAATATCTGACAATGGACTGTTGCATTGGTGGCTGACGTGAAGCCTGATTCTCTGCTATGATATGAAGACTGATTCTCTGCTGACATGAAGCCAGATTGTCTGTTACGGGACCTCTCTCCTCTGCCTGTGTGCTAGGCCTAAATATATGCCAATGGATTGTTGCAGTGGTGGCTGACGTGAAGCCTGATTCTCTGCTATGACATGCAGACTGATTCTCTGGTGACATGAAGCCAGATCCTCTGTTACGGGACCTCTCTCCTCTGCCTGGGTGCTGGGCCTAAATATATGAAAATGGACTGTTGCAGTGGTGGGTGACGTGAAGCCTGATTCTCTGCTATGACATGCAGACTGATTCTCTGGTGACATGAAGCCAGATCCTCTGTTACGGGACCTCTCTCCTCTGCCTGGGTGCTGGGCCTAAATTTATGAAAATGGACTGTTGCAGTGGTGGGTGACGTGAAGCCTCATTCTCTGCTATGACATGCAGACTGATTCTCTGCTGACATGAAGCCAGATTGTCTGTTACGGGACCTCTCTCCTCTGCCTGTGTGCTAGGCCTAAATATATGCCAATGGATTGTTGCAGTGGTGGCTGACGTGAAGCCTGATTCTCTGCTATGACATGCAGACTGATTCTCTGGTGACATGAAGCCAGATCCTCTGTTACGGGACCTCTCTCCTCTGCCTGGGTGCTGGGCCTAAATTTATGAAAATGGACTGTTGCAGTGGTGGGTGACGTGAAGCCTGATTCTCTGCTATGACATGCAGACTGATTCTCTGGTGACATGAAGCCAGATCCTCTGTTACGGGACCTCTCTCCTCTGCCTGGGTGCTGGGCCTAAATTTATGAAAATGGACTGTTGCAGTGGTGGGTGACGTGAAGCCTCATTCTCTGCTATGACATGCAGACTGATTCTCTGCTGACATGAAGCCAGATTGTCTGTTACGGGACCTCTCTCCTCTGCCTGTGTGCTAGGCCTAAATATATGCCAATGGATTGTTGCAGTGGTGGCTGACGTGAAGCCTGATTCTCTGCTATGACATGCAGACTGATTCTCTGGTGACATGAAGCCAGATCCTCTGTTACGGGACCTCTCTCCTCTGCCTGGGTGCTGGGCCTAAATTTATGAAAATGGACTGTTGCAGTGGTGGGTGACGTGAAGCCTGATTCTCTGCTATGACATGCAGACTGATTCTCTGGTGACATGAAGCCAGATCCTCTGTTACGGGACCTCTCTCCTCTGCCTGGGTGCTGGGCCTAAATTTATGAAAATGGACTGTTGCAGTGGTGGGTGACGTGAAGCCTCATTCTCTGCTATGACATGCAGACTGATTCTCTGCTGACATGAAGCCAGATTGTCTGTTACGGGACCTCTCTTCTCTGCCTGGGTGCTGGGCCTAAATTTATGACAGTGGACTGTTGCAGTGGTGGCTGACGTGAAGCCTGATTCTCTGCTATGACATGCAGACTGATTCTCTGCTGACATGAAGCCAGATCCTCTGTTACGGGACCTCTCTCCTCTGCCTGGGTGCTGGGCCTAAATTTATGACAATGGACTGTTGCAGTGGTGGGTGACGTGAAGCCTCATTCTCTGCTATGACATGCAGACTGATTCTCTGCTGACATGAAGCCAGATTGTCTGTTACGGGACCTCTCTCCTCTGCCTGTGTGCTAGGCCTAAATATATGCCAATGGATTGTTGCAGTGGTGGCTGACGTGAAGCCTGATTCTCTGCTATGACATGCAGACTGATTCTCTGGTGACATGAAGCCAGATCCTCTGTTACGGGACCTCTCTCCTCTGCCTGGGTGCTGGGCCTAAATTTATGAAAATGGACTGTTGCAGTGGTGGGTGACGTGAAGCCTGATTCTCTGCTATGACATGCAGACTGATTCTCTGGTGACATGAAGCCAGATCCTCTGTTACGGGACCTCTCTCCTCTGCCTGGGTGCTGGGCCTAAATTTATGAAAATGGACTGTTGCAGTGGTGGGTGACGTGAAGCCTCATTCTCTGCTATGACATGCAGACTGATTCTCTGCTGACATGAAGCCAGATTGTCTGTTACGGGACCTCTCTCCTCTGCCTGTGTGCTAGGCCTAAATATATGCCAATGGATTGTTGCAGTGGTGGCTGACGTGAAGCCTGATTCTCTGCTATGACATGCAGACTGATTCTCTGGTGACATGAAGCCAGATCCTCTGTTACGGGACCTCTCTCCTCTGCCTGGGTGCTGGGCCTAAATTTATGAAAATGGACTGTTGCAGTGGTGGGTGACGTGAAGCCTGATTCTCTGCTATGACATGCAGACTGATTCTCTGGTGACATGAAGCTAGATCCTCTGTTACGGGACCTCTCTCCTCTGCCTGGGTGCTGGGCCTAAATTTATGAAAATGGACTGTTGCAGTGGTGGGTGACGTGAAGCCTCATTCTCTGCTATGACATGCAGACTGATTCTCTGCTGACATGAAGCCAGATTGTCTGTTACGGGACCTCTCTTCTCTGCCTGGGTGCTGGGCCTAAATTTATGACAGTGGACTGTTGCAGTGGTGGCTGACGTGAAGCCTGATTCTCTGCTATGACATGCAGACTGATTCTCTGCTGACATGAAGCCAGATCCTCTGTTACGGGACCTCTCTCCTCTGCCTGGGTGCTGGGCCTAAATTTATGACAATGGACTGTTGCAGTGGTGGCTGACGTGAAGCCTGATTCTCTGCTATGATATGAAGACTGATTCTCTGCTGACATGAAGCCAGATCCTCTGCCTGGGTGCTGGGCCTAAATATCTGACAATGGACTGTTGCATTGGTGGCTGACGTGAAGCCTGATTCTCTGCTATGACATGCAGACTAATTCTCTGCTGACATGAAGCCAGATTGTCTGTTACGGGACCTCTTTCCTCTGCCTGGGTGCCGGGGCCTAAATATCTGAGAATGGACTGTTCCAGTGGTGGGTGACGGGAAGCCAGATTCTCTGCTATGGAACCTCTCTCCAATTGATTTTGGTTAATTTTTATTTATTTAATTTTTATTTTAATTCATTTCCCTATCCACATTTGTTTGCAGGGGATTTACCTACATGTTGCTGCCTTTTGCAGCCCTCTAGCCCTTTCCTGGGCTGTTTTACAGCCGTTTTAGTGCCGAAAAGTTCGGGTCCCCATTGACTTCAATGGGGTTCGGGTTCGGGACGAAGTTCGGATCGGGTTCGGATCCCGAACCCGAACATTTCCGGGATGTTCGGCCGAACTTCTCGAACCCGAACATCCAGGTGTTCGCTCAACTCTACTTGTGAATAATCTTTCTTAGTGGGGAATGATAAGCTTTAAAATGTTTGGAAATGGACTATAATAACCCTTCCCAGATTGAGTTGCAGCAACAAATACTTCTCTGAGATCATTGCTGATGTCTTTCCTCTTCTGCATTGTTTTAACACCAGCCCCAGACCAGCAAACTGCCAAAACATCTGCGTTTATAGAGGTGGTCACACTTGCTGATGGTAAGTTAATTAAGGACATTTGATTGGCATCAACTAGGGGCTACTTACCGCCTATGAAAGAAGTAAGGGTGTACTTATTTTTTCACACACAGCTTCTTCATTTTTGCCTAGTTTTTATTAAATAAATAGTGACACTGTATAATTTTTTATGTGCTCTTGTTCATTTGAGGTTGTAGTTACTTAAATTTAAGACCTTCTTAGGACAATATGTTTTCTAATATGTTCTATTCTGATATGTAAAACCATAGATTTCAAAGAAGGTGTGCTTTGTATTTCCCCCTTACTGTACTTAAGACAATTCATTTTCGTTAGAAGGGTCACTCAATATTCTCATCAATGAGTATTCTTCTGTTGGATCTCCAGCGATCAGCCGTAATTTATGGGGAAGTCTTCCAGCAAATGTTAAATGTTCCTTCAGCACCACCACAGACAATATGAAATGTTCCACAGGACCCAACTAAATCAATGGCTTGCTTGAGCCGGGGACTCCAGAACGACAGATGCTTTCTGCTATGGCTCAAAGATGTGGGTGATCAATAAAAGTGTCTTATTAATTCAGAATTTTCCTAATACGGTATTGAAAAAAGGTAAACCGAACAAGTCATTTTTGAGTTTGGTGAAGGTTTTTTGTTTTTGGTTAATGGTTCACTTTAATGCAGAACATTGATGACCTATCCTCAGGATAGGTCATTAATATCTGATCGATGGGGCCCAAGTCTCTGTACCGCCACCAATCAGTTTACCGGAGTGCCGTATGCTCATCCTAGGCAAGTGACGTCAAGTGCACTGGTCACATGGCCTATGTGTAGCTCAGTCCCATTCAAGTGAATGGGCTTGGGCTACAATACTAGGCACAGCCACTATACAATGAACAGCGTTGTAATCAGTAAGCCTTGAAGAGGCGCCCATGGCCTCATGTCGGACCCCCATGATCAGATATTAGTTACCTATCCTGAGGATAGGTCCTCAATATTGTACTCCCAGAAAACTCCTTTAAAATATTATTCTGGTTAAACAAGTTCTTAATATTTTCCACTTGTCGTCCCTTCCGTGATGAGTAATTATTGCATTTCTCTTTTTTATGTCTTTCCTAATCAATGTAATTTCCTTGGAGGTTACTCAAGAGTAATAGACTGCACATGGACGCACTTACTGCATGTAAATATCTCACCTTCACAATAATGACCTGTGTCGTTCTTTTTCCGTTTACTTTCTCCGTCTGCCAAAACATATTTGCTGTGAAGATTTGCATTTAATCTGTGAATAATTGGGGTCGTGTCGCTGTATTTAGTGTGATCAAAGTCAATGCAACACAACTGACGGGAAATAGAATTGGCTAGTAAAAAAAAGGATCAGCCAGCACATGGTCTGATATATTAAACTGAGTATATTCCTATGAACTTTGCCTTAGGCGGTTCCACACAAAAATATGAGAGTGAATTTTGTGTGCCTATACTGTCATTCAGTAGATACACAGAAATGGAAACCTGCAACCATATTAGGTTCATGTGAACCTGGCCTTAAAGGAGTTTAATGGTTTTATTATGAAATCTTACCAGAGTCCTCCAAACACTGCATATTTGTGCCTCATATATTTGTTTTTCATGTCAGCGCTTTCCTTCCCCTGTTCTCAGGATCACTGCATCCTGGAAGAATGTTTACATGTAGAACTTCCTGTTTTCATCAGCTTTCTGTTGGCTTTTCTAACCAATCCCAGAATGCTTTACTCTGTAATGTTTCTCAGGGCTTGGTCCGCCTGTCAAACTGCTCTCCCTGCAGTAGTCACCCCCTCTACACCTCTTCTTTCCATGTGAGCTAAGCAGAGCAACCCCTAAGAAAAATTACAGAACAAAGTATGCTGGGATTAGTTAGTAAACCTAGCAGGAAGCTGATGAAAACAGGAAGTTCAGCATGTAAACATCCTGCCAGGATGTAGTGATGCCGAGAACAGGGGAAGGAAAGTCCTGACGCGAAAAACAGGTACATGGAGCAAAAATATACAGTGTTTGGGGGTACTCAGGGCAGATAAAAAAATCATTCTGAAATTTGAAAAGCCCTTTAAGCCAACTGCAAACTGCTAAAAATTTGAACCCATTTTTTACGATTGGGTGCCACTGCATTTCTTCTGAATTGAACATAGAAAACGATAGGTTTCTGGGGTTTGATAGAACAGCAAAAGGTTCTGGCATTTTGGTCACAATCTGGAGCCTACAACACCAGACGTTTTGATTGAACCTGGTTTGTGCTGTCACTTGTGTCAGATGTTGTGTCCTACAACCTTGTGTGACTTGATTGTCACGTGTCAATTTATTCCCATTTGTTCTGACCTGGATCTCATTTGACCACTGTCTTGATTTAACTCTTCCCTTGACTTTGGTCTGTCTGACATCCCATTCGCCTGCCATTCTGGTAGTTTCTTCCTGGTTTGACTCTACTCTGCCTCAGATACTGCCAAATATGGCTTTGACATTTTTCTACTTTTGGCCTTTGGCTCCATTTGGTTATGTTCTTCACCTGTCAGCAACAATTCTGCAGATAAGACCTGGGGTCCCTTAGATTCTGTAAACCCGAATGGACAGAACAAAGACCTATTTTCCAGTATGTTGACCTGGGTTCATAGCTGTGCAGTATTTTTTATTGCTCTACCATTTGATTTCATTGAAACATTAGAAATATTGGGGCAAATTTACCTTACTAACCTCAAAAAGATCTGTTCTCAACAAACACACCTTAGACCATACAGCATCTTCATAGTTAAAACAGCTATTTGCAGCCATGGTCAGTCATTTTGAGGGATACCCTGAGCTTTCATTTGTCACCTGGTCAGCCAAGTTGTACAAAAATATCAATTTCCATCTTCTCTATGTCTGTGTGTTACTCTCATAGCCACATCGATCATCTGCACCAGCACAGGAAGAAGAACATTTACAGTATATTTGACGTGTCCACGCGACAGCCCATGTGCATTCTGGGGGCTCAAAAATGAATTGCAAATTTTCAGGGTTTGCATTCATTTTTTCAATGTATGGCACTACCTACTAGAAAATCTTGGCAAGGCATGCCACTTTTTGCAATGTTAGTTTGGAAAATACAGAGATCTACGAGAAAAAACCTGGAAATTTGTGTCAAATATACAAATCTAAGCACATATTGGTATGTCATTTTCACATCACTATGGTGATTAGATTGCGGACAAACCCCATGGGCCAATTGACTATTTTCTTGTTGTACCTTGTGCCAGTCTGTCTTCATAATGTGGCTTTTAGATGCCATTCTCTGCAGTCTCATCGTCTGTTAGTGGCGGGAACATGTGGGGATAATTATTGTTCAGCTCCAGTAATGTGAATGTTTCCTGCTTAGCAGTCCATTTAAAACAATTCAATAGTCTATAAAAAGGCAGTCAACCCAAGGGACCCGGCTAATAAAAGATGCAAAAGAATAAACATAAAATCCAAAATTAACAAGAATAAAACCGTAATATGAGTGATGGCATCATCCAAGCGTAATTAATTCAGATGGAACAAAAAAATATATGAAAATTGTATTCTCAAAGTCAAGAACACATCTACAGTATTAGTTATGGTACTTGGATTTACGGTATAAACAGTTTGAGTTATTTAATGGATACAAAGTAACTTTTAGATTCTATACACCACTATCTGGTGTATTTTGGCTGAACTCGCTATATTGGTTGGTTACTCACCATGTGGCACTTCATTATATTGAAGTGTCATTATATTTTTAGTGCCCCCAAAGGCATCATACACATGGTTCTGTGCAAGCTGCAAGTTGTATGGAGCCATAATATGGCACCAGTAGAAGTCCATGAAGCCTTCCATTCCTCCGAATGCCTCCAGTTTCATATAGAGGCTAACCAGTCCATGTTCCATCAGATACCATATGATAGAGATAGTCTAAGAGCATTGCTTTTGTTGTGGACATCTGCGTAACGTGATGCTGTATTACGGTATATAGGACTAGAGACGAGTGAATCAATTCCTAAGAATCAAAATTCAACCAGAATTTTTTCAAAAAGAGAGAGAGCGATGAATCAGACCTGAAAAATATTTTAATAAATTTGGTGCTCTCTGTATAGGACACTTCTGGCAACATTATATATGTCGGGGCAGGGGCACAGCAAGGGGCAGGGGCAGACGGGGCACGTGCCCTGGGCGCAAAGCTGGGCAGTTTTACTGCCAGGCAGTTCATTTGTATAGTAAAGCAGGGAGCACTCCACTCCCTGCTTCGCAGTTCCGCTGGTCTCCGGCGCGCCCCCCCCCCCTCAGGCCCCACATTGCGTTGCTGGCTGTGTGGGAGGAGCCCTGAAATCCCCGTAATCAGCCTCCGCCACAGCCAGCAGAGCGATGTGTGTGTGGGAGCGCATCATCGGGGAAGCAGGTAAGCATTTGGGAATACTTTAATGGAGCTGGAAAGGGCACTGGGAGCCAAAGGGAGGACATAACTACTGCAAGGGGGCACAAAAGTTAGCATAACTACTGTGAGGGGGCACATATCTGGGCATATCTACTGTGAGGGGGCACATATCTGGGCATAACTACTGTGAGGGGGCACAAAGGTGGGCATAACTACTGTGAGGAGCACAAAGGTGGGCATAACTAGTGTGACAAGCACAAAGGTGGGCATAACTACTGTGAGGAGCACAAAGGTGGGCATAACTAGTGTGACAAGCACAAAGGTGAGCATAACTACAGTGAGGGGCCACAAGGAGGACATAACTACTTTGAAGGGGAACAAAGGTGGGCATAACTACTGTGACTAGCACAAAGGTTGGAATAGCTACTGTGATGGGGCAAACGGGGGCATTTATGCTGTAAAGGAGGCACAATGTGGACATAAGTACTGTGGGGGACACAAGGTGGCCATTAGTACTGTGTGGAAGCACTAAGTGGAAATGTCCTAGATTACCCTGTTATAGATTGGGGTGGCTCGGTCTTACAGGGCAGCACAGCGCCCCCTCATAGATATTTACCAGGAACAGTCACCATCTCTTCCTTATGTGATTATTCTTTTTTCTCTATCACCACAGGGACCTTGTTCCAGATCCAGCGGACATCACGCAAACATGCCAGCATGTACCCTATGATAGATTTTATTAGGTGGGACTGGGTGAGTATAGTTATGCATTGGGCAGCGTCAAATGAGTGGCTTAGTGTAAAAAAAAACTACCCCCTCTTTATGTAAATTTGAGTGGCAAGGGTGCAAAAGGCAAAAATGCGCCAAATTGAATCTCTTCCACCATGTAGAGTTTAGAATTCGTTATAATTATGTCCAGGGCCGTCTTTACCAAGGGGCAAAAGGGGCAGCTGCCCTGGGTCCAGTTGCTCCTGGGGGGCCCAAGGCAGCTGCCTCTTGAGCCCTGCTAGCTACTGCCCCGGGTGTCAGGCTGTCGGCTACACAGGCATCATGATCGTACTGTGTTAATGATCTTAATTCTAGGACCTTAATGAGTTTTGCTCTAGGACCTTAATGACATCATTACCATGTGACCAGTAACCTAGCAATTACTGGTCACATGGCTATGAGGTCATCACAGGTCCTACTGAGTGTTGCAAAAGTTAAAGGGGTTGTCCAGGTTCAGAGCTGAACCTGGACAGCCCTCCATTTTCACCCCGGCAGCCCCCCTGACATGAGCATCGGAGCAGTTCATGCTCCGATGCTCTCCTTTGCCCTGCGCTAAATCGCGCAGGGCAAAGGCATTTTTCAGAGTTCCGGTGACGTACCGGGGCTCTCTATGGGGCTGACAGGAACCCCGGTGACGTCACCGGCACTGATGGGCGGGATTTGGCTCTGCCCTAGCCAGTAAAACGGCTAGGGCAGAGCTAAAGCCCGCCCCTCAGAGCCGGTGACGTCACCGAACACACTGCTGGGCGGAAGTTACCGCCCGGCAGTGTGTTATTAAAAACAAAAGAGCCTGTGCCCTGCGCGATCTAGCGCAGGGCACTGGAGCGCATCGGAGCATGAGATGCTCCGATGCTAGGCTCAGGGGGGCTGCCGGGGTGAAAATAAGGGTATGTCCGGGTTCAGCTCTGAACCCGGACAACCCCTTTAACTGTGGAGCTTTTTTGTGTAAAGATTACATCAGAAAAAGGTGACAGGGGCTGTTATGTTAATATACTGTAAACTACTGTATAGTGGGGTGCTGTATACTGTGTGGTGGGCTGTATACTGTGTGGTGGGCTGTATATTGTGTGGTGGGCTGTATATTGTGTGGTGGTCTGTATACTGTGGGGGGGGTGGCCTGTATACTGTGTGAGGGCCTGTATACTGTGTGGTGGGCTGTATACTGTGTGGTGGGCTGTATACTGTGGGGGGCCTGTATAGTGTGGGGGGGCCTGTATAGTGAGGGGGAGTGCTATACTGCTGTACTGTATAGTGTGGGGGGCTGTATCGTGTATAGTTTGGGGTGCTGTATACAGTGAGGTGTTGTATACCGTGAGGTGTTGTATACTGTGGGCTGCTATACTGCTCTACTATATACTGTGGGGTACTGTATAGTGTGGGGTGCTATACTGCATACTGTGTGGTGCTGTATACTACAGGGTGCTATACTGCATACTGTGGGGTGCTGTATACTATAGGGTGCTATACTGCATACTGTGGGGTGCTGGGGTGCACTGTAACACTAGGGTGAGCCGAGCCCCGGTCTCCTTCCTGCAGAGCGGTGCCCACTTCCAGCCCAGAACACTGATCCTGAGCCGCTGGAGTCTTCAGAACTGGAAGTATTTACAGTCATTCACTGGACTCTACCAGATATGTGGATTTTTTGTGTGTGTGTTGTGGTGGAGGGCGTGATTGCCTGCTAAGGTGTGGGAAGGTGGGATCCAGGGGGCCCAAGTAAATTTTTGCCCAGGGTCTAATCAATATTAAAGACGGCCCTGATTATGTCAGCAACAAAGTAACATGTCAGTAAGAAAGTAACAAATGTACGTATCATGTCAGAAAACGAGAACTGAATCTAAAAAAAAAAAAAGGCATATTTTGCCCTTGGGCAAAGAAATGATATCAGCGCTACCCACTGAGACATTTTGATAAGGACTATAAACTGATTACTTTTCTTATCGGCTCCTGATTTCTGTTTATAAGCTCACAATCTGCACATTTTTGATGATTTTACCTGATGGTTTATCACATATCTTTTAATTCCCGACGTACAATAAGAGAGATGACCTGGATGTTTAGGGGGAGGGGGGATCAGGAGCCCATCATCAGGGCATTTAAAGGCAAATCTTCCTAATAAATAAATAAAAAATAGAAATGATAATTTTTATTTATTTTTTTATTAATTTAACCTTGCTGCCATTTGTAACTTTTTACACCTCTGCTAATATAAGATAAACTTTATTAATCCCTTAGAGGGAATTTGCGGTGTTGCATTAACAGCTTATCATACGTACATTATCTTACAAAATACTACATAATACTACAGTACAATACAGTTGGAAATCGTACCCCTCCACAGGCATGGGATTCAGACAGTTCCCTCTAGTTCTCCAGATTCAGTTGTTAAAATTACAGGGCAGCTGGAGATATTCACTTCCATTGCACTGTACCTGTCACTGAAGCTGATCTTCTGGTTTTGCACTAAGGGCGGGTTTACATCACCGTTAAGGATTCCGTTTTTGTTTTCCGTTATAACATGGCCATAACGTAAAATAATGGAATCCATAAGACGGAAGTCAAAACGGAAGCCTTTAAGAGGCATTCCGTTTTGCTTTCTGTCATAATAGAAGTTTATGGGAATCGTAACGGATCCGTCTGGTTCCTGTTATGCAAGAAGGAACACAAAGTCCTGTCGATGCAAGAAGGAACACAAAGTCCTGTCGACAGGACTTTTTTTTCCGCCTGCATAACGGAAACCAGACGGATCTGTTATGATTCCCATAAACTTCTATTTTGACAGAAAGCAAATTGGAATGCCTCTTAAAGGCTTCCTGTCACGGATGGTGTAACAGAAAACAAGAAGTTACAAATAAGGATCCGACTGGCTTGATCCGAAACTAAGGAACAAAAGGGGTGACCCCTATTTAAGCCCTGAAACTCTCCCTGTCTTCTCAGCCCATGCAAAGATCTCTATGATAGAAAATGGTATGCCCTCGTGCCTCGACTGTATGACACCTGAACACCTGGACACGACCACCGGCTCCCTACACTTAATACGGAGGGAGTCAGGGTCACCTAGGATCAAGCAAACAGGAAAACACAAATAAATGAACAGACTTATCTGTAGAAGCATCAGTTGTAGCATCCAGCATGTACACACTCCAAGAAGTTGTATAAACCGCAAAGTGATGCAGTATGGGAGGAGATTTAAAGGGATGCAATCAGTGCAACTAGATGACAGCTGAGAGAGGGAAACGAGATGACAAAGCGAAAGCAAAACAAAAGAACCTCAAGCAGGAGGTTCTGAAGAACGTCTGTCAGAGCTTCTCAGATGTCTGGCGGTGACAAAAACGGAATCTATAACGGTGATGTGAACCCGCCCAAATTTGTGTAGTGGGTGGGACTGATTATTAGTGATCCATTTGAACTGTGTTAGTGCTTGTTCCTCCAGCACAAACTTGAATTCTGGCAACTGGGAGCCTACCACAACCTTGCCCGTTTTCTTGATCAATTTCAACTCCAACCCCTTTTCCGAACACTAATCGGCAAAGTTATGTACCAGTTGTCTGTATTCTTCCTCCTCTCCATTTTTGATACGTCCCACCATTACTGAGTCATCTGAGGATTTTTGGAGGTGGCATCGATCAGAGTCTGCAGTATAGAGCGAGAAAAGTATTGGAGATAGAACTGTTCCCTGGGGAACCCCGATTCTGCATGCCTGCTTTTCCGAAGTGTGCTGGCCTAATCAAACTAACTGTGGTTTACTGACCAGGTAGTTTAGGATCCAGTTTGTTGTAGAATCATGAATACTCAGTTTCCTCAGTTCTCACCTAGCCGCCCAGAATGGATAGTGTTAAAGGCACTGGAGAAGTCAAAGAATAGCAGTCTCACGTCATTCCCTCTGTCTTCTAAGTAGGACTACATCCTGAGTAGCAGGTAGAAGACTGCGTCCTCAACTAGGGATGAGCGAAGCCATGGAAGTTCGGGTTTGCCGGGTTTGGGACCCGAACTTGACCCCGAACCCCATTGAAGTCAATGGGGAATCAAACTTCACTTTATTATTATTATATTGGTTATTACATGGTTATATCGGAAAATAATAGCATTTTTAAGACAGAATTCAAAAGAATATGGCCATTTAGGGGTAAACAAAACAAAAAACAACTCACCTCATCCACTTGATCGAGCTGCAGCAGCTTCTTCTACCTTCATTCAAGAGGACCTGCGATGTTCACAATGACGTCATTGTGCTCTCCCACGAGGTGAACACGGTGACATCATTGCACACATCGCAGGTTCTTTGGCAGGTCCTGTTCAGTGAAGATAGAAGAGACTGCTACAGCATGATTAAGTGGCTGAGGTGAGTTTTTTGTTTGTTTTTTCAACTGTAAATGACCATATTGTTTTGCATTCTGACTTAAGAATCCTAGTATTTTCCGTTATAACCACGGAAAATAATAAAATCACCCGAACACCGAACCCGAATTTCATTGAAAAAGTTTGCTGTTTGGGTTCGCTCATCCCTATCCTCAACCTCTTTATGTTGTTTGCATGTGAACTGCAGATCATATAAGTGGGGGTCTATCATTTTTATTTGCTGACCTAGTACTAACCTATCAAAGGCTTTCATCACGTGTGAGGTTAGCGCCACTGGTCTGTAATTGCTCAGGCTTGTCAGGCACATTTACCATTGGAATGGGCACCACACAGGAGGTTTCCCATAGCACCGGCCCTTTCTGTATTAACAATTCAGAAAGTGTCAGTGCCATGTAAAACCTCCTGTGTGGTGCCCATTCCAAGGACCACTATAAGCTGTACAATGCACAGAGGAGATGAAAGGATTGTAATGCAACTTAACCAGAAAAACAAACAGGGGTTGAATACATTCACAAGGCACTGGAACTTATCATTACTTGCATCATTTTCATTTGCAGATAGTTAATGTCTTAAGAAAGAAAAGTGGAAAGAAAAAAATAAAAAAAAATAACAAATTTGCTCCAGTTGGATGATGTGCACAAGACATTGCATAGTTGGGCTGCGCTAACCTTTTAATATCTTGGATGCAATTCTACCTGGACCTGTAGATTTGCTTACTGCAATCTTCTGCAGCTCCTTTATTAATGCACTGAGGGTAACACTTAGACCATCCAGATCTATGGTTTTATCCACCCTGTGGTCATGGGATGCGCTATCTTTACGTAAGTTAGCATTATGAAATATGTTGAAGAAGCTGTTAAATTCATATTGCTTTCTCTAAGTCACTTCGGCCCTTAACCTACATGATGTTGAGACCAGTGATTTCCCTTATTTCAATCCAGACTCTTCTAAAATATCCTTATTTCACATCTTTTCCTCTAATTTGTTTCTTGCTTTGCCTCAGCTGTGCCTTTAGCTCTCTTTGTGCCTCTTTAGGACCTTTGCCTCTCCCCCCCGAAACCTTGAAGGCCTGTTTTTATTTATTTATGCACTTATATAGCGCTACTATATTCTGCAGCGCTTTACAGACATTAACATCCAACTGTCCCCAATGGGGCTCACAATCAGGATATCTTTGGAGTGTGGGAGGAAACCTTAAAACCTGGAGGAAACCCACACAAACACGGGGAGAACATACAAACTCCATGCAGATGTTGTCCTTGGTCGGATTCGAACCTAGGGCCCCAACGCTGCAAGGAGACAGTGCTAACTACTAGGCTACCGTTCTTTTTATTCAATAGTGTTTTCAGCTACTTAGTGATTCACAGCTTGTTGTTGGGCAAAAATTTTACTTTCCTAACTGGCACTATACTATCAGTGCAGAAGTTAATGTAGTCTGTCACAATCTTCTCTGATCCATTAATATTTCCCGCCCCCTTGTTTGCACAGAATTGTCCAGTGCGTGGTCTCAAAGCAGTTCCTCGATGGCAAATTGGCATCATCCTAGCGACTACCCACCAATACCCACGCTTTTGCTAATAAGACCTCGGATCTTCGCAACAACATACGAACTTACATACGAAAAACTACACCAAATTCTATACAAATTTTTTTATGAAATAAAGGACACAAAGAAAAAGGTACAAGTGGAATAGCAAACAACCACGTGCTAGATCATGTGAGACGCCAACCCGGCAGGAAAGAGCGCGCAACACACAACGTGGACAAGTAAACCACCAGGAGGATTACAACAGCTACTGCTCCATCAATACAGGTACAACTTGGACCGCAGGGTGAGTACAAATATTTGCTGTGTGGGACGCCACCAGCATTTAACATCACAAAGTGAACACTGTACAAAATACCCTTTGACGGCAGACAACATCACCTGTATTTATGAACATGTACCGTACCTAAAAACATCATTTAAACGATACTGGATTAATCCCAAAATCCTTCTTGATATATACAGCATTTATGACATTATTATCTTGGATAAACATTGCTGTATTCCTCAGATATCTTGGACGATCTTGGACTATTTCTAATAATTTTTTTTTTATTTTTTAAAATTATTTTTTATATATATATTTTTTTCATTTTTTTATATATATATTTTTTCATTTTTTCATTTTTTATACCATAAGACCTCTACTGACTCATATTATCGACCACTACTATCGATTATTTTCCATCACTATATCCTGTGTGTTTTTTATCGAATATTTGAGACTCATCGAATATATTTACTTATCGCTATCGATTATATATCCTTTATTTTTTTTTTATTTATTATTATTTATTTTATTTTTTATTGACCATTATATATATATACCCTTTCTCACTGAACATTTTTTATCACATCGATTATTAATATATTTCGATCAGTTATCGAATACCCACCCCAACAGATTTAATTATCGATTAGACATTCGCAATTCCAACACACTTATACCTCACTACCCCTTCACTCTTCCCTACACTATCCGGGTGATAACCCCAACACAGTCCCACTAACCAATATAAATCAACAAGAAAACAACCAATCAATAGACTTTGTATAATAAAAATACTAATAAAAAACTCCTTATAATAACCAGATATAGAGTGCCTGTCAATTTCTTTACTTCGATTCTCTATACCTACCAGTGGTCAGGTGAACCACTCCAGACAAGAGCACCACTCCAGGGAGTAATCTGAGAGAGCCGCTATTATTCTTACATAAACAGTTCCTCGATGGCCGCATTTGTTCATTGTCTCACATGTTTGTTTTCAACTGGATGCTGGAGAACAGCCAGTCACTAGGTCGGTTTCAGGTAGATCAGGTTGTGATCAGATCGGCCCAGCAGGAGCATTCTGATCTGGGTACAGACATTTTTAACATTGACAAACAGTAGATCGAGGACTTTGTTCTCACGTGTCACACTGTTCACGTATTGATTACATTTCTGTAAAGAAAACCTACTGGAAGCATAGTTGAAGTCTCCAGAGACTAGCCCATGTAGGTGTTGCATTTGCATCCTTGCGATAGTGTCCCTTATCAGCTTGCATGCTACAGCCGCATCCGCAGTTGGTGGTATGTATACTAGGATTATGATAACTATGTGGAATTCTCTCGGTAAGTAGTAAGGACCAATATAAGCCATACCCTACACAGAGAGGATGGAAGAATCTGTCCATAAGACACTATAAGCCGTACACTCCACAGAGGAGATGGAAGGATCTGTCCATAGGACACTGTAAGCCTACACTCCACAGAGGAGATGGAAGGATCTGTCCATCGGACACTATAAGCCGTACACTCCACAGAGGAGATGGAAGGATCTGTCCATAGGACCACTATAAGCCGTACCCTCCACAGAGGAGATGGAAGGATCTGTCCATAGGACACAATAAGCCGTACCCTCCACAGAGGAGATGGAAGGACCTGTCCATAGGACACTGTAAGTCGTACACTCCACAGATGAGATGGAGGGATCTGTCCATACGACACTATAAGCCATATACTCCACAGAGGAGATGGAAGGATACGTCCATAGGACACTATAAGCTGTACACTACACAGAGGAGATGGAAGGATCTGTCCATAGGACACTATAAGCCATACACTCCAGAGAGGAGATGGAAGTATCTGTCCATAAGACACTATAAGCCGTACACTCCACTGAGGAGATGGAAGGATCTGTCCATAGGACACTATAAGCCGTACACTCCACAGAGGAGATGGAAGGATCTGTCCATAGGACACTATAAGCCGTACACTCCACAGAGGAGATGGAAGGATCTGTCCATAGGACCACTATAAGCCGTACCCTCCACAGAGGAGATGGAAAGATCTGTTCATAGGACACTATAAGCCGTACACTCCACAGAGGAGATGGAAGGATCTGTCCATCGGACACTATAAGCCGTATACTGGACAGAGGAGATGGAAGGATCTGTCCATAGGACACTATAGGCCGTACACTCTACAGAGGAGATGGAAGAATATGTCCATAGGACACTATAAGCCGTACCCTCCACAGAGGAGATGGAAGGACCTGTCCATAGGACACTATAAGCCGTACACTCCACAGAGGAGATGGAAGGACCTGTCCATAGGACACTATAAGCCGTACACTCCAGAGAGGAGATGGAAGGATCTGTCGATAGGAGACTATAAGTCGTACACTCCAGAGAGGAGATGGAAGGATCTGTCCATAGGACCACTATAAGCCGTACACTCCACATAGGAGATGGAAAGATCTGTCAATAGGACACAATAAGCCGTACCCTCCACAGAGGAGATGGAAGGACCTGTCCATAGGACACTATAAGCCGCACACTCCACAGACGAGATGGAAGGATCTGTCCATCGGACACAATAAGCCGTACCCTCCACAGAGGAGATGGAAGGACCTGTCCATAGGACACTATAAGCCGTACACTCCACAGAGGAGATGGAAGGACCTGTCCATAGGACACTATAAGCCGTACACTCCAGAGAGGAGATGGAAGGATCTGTCGATAGGAGACTATAAGTCGTACACTCCAGAGAGGAGATGGAAGGATCTGTCCATAGGACCACTATAAGCCGTACACTCCACATAGGAGATGGAAAGATCTGTCCATAGGACACAATAAGCCATACACTCCACAGAGGAAATGGAAGGATCTGTACATAGGACACTATAAGCCGTACACTCCATAGAGGAGATGGAAGTATCTGTCCATAGGACACTATAAGCCGTACACTCCACAGAGGAGATGGAAGGATCTGTCCATAGGACACTATAAGCCGTACACTCCACAGAGGAGATGGAAGAATATGTCCATAGGACACTATAAGCCGTACACTCCACAGGGGACATGGAAGGATCTGTCCATAGGACACTATAAGCCGCACACTCCACAGAGGAGATGGAAGGATCTGTCCATATGACACTCTAAGCCATACACTTCACAGAGGAGATGGAAGGACCTGTCCATAGGACACTATAAAACGTACACTCCACAGAGGAGATGGAAGGATCTGTCCATAGGACACAATAAGCCGTACCCTCCACAGAGGAGATGGAAGGACCTGTCCATAGGACACTATAAGCAGTACACTCCACAGAGGAGATGGAAGGATATGTCCATAGGACACTATAAGCCGTACCCTCCACAGAGGAGATGGAAAGGTCTGTCCATAGGACACTATAAGCCGTACACTCCACAGAGGAGATGGAAGGATCTGTCCATCGGACACTATAAGCCGTATACTGGACAGAGGAGATGGAAGGATCTGTCCATAGGACACTATAAGCCGTACACTCCACAGAGGAGATGGAAGAATATGTCCATAGGACACTATAAGCCGTACACTCCACAGGGGACATGGAAGGATCTGTCCATAGGACACAATAAGCCGCACACTCCACAGAGGAGATGGAAGGATCTGTCCATATGACACTCTAAGCCATACACTTCACAGAGGAGATGGAAGGACCTGTCCATAGGACACTATAAACCGTACACTCAACAGAGGAGATGGAAGGACCTGTCCATAGGACACTATAAGCAGTACACTCCACAGAGGAGATGGAAGGATCTGTACATAGGACACTATAAACCGTACACTCCACAGATGAGATAGAAGGATCTGTCCATAGGACACTATAAGCAGTACACTCCACAGAGGAGATGGAAGGATCTGTCCATAGGACACTATAAGCCGTACCCTCCACAGAGGAGATGGAAAGACCTGTCCATAGGATACTATAAGCCGTACACTACACAGGGGAGATGGAAAGAATTTTAATGCAACTAAACATGAAAAACAAACAGGGGTTGAATACTTTCACAAGGCACTAACTTACTTGCATCATTTTCATTTGCAGATAGTTAAAGTCTTAAGAAAGAAAACCGGAAAGATTTTTTTTTTTTATGAATTACACATTTACAAAATTAAAAAGTTATAACCAGCTTTGAAAGTATCACAGTAATCATCCTGTTTAATGTAGCCATTTAAATTTTTTTAACTAAACTTTTCATGTCTAAACTCTACTTCAAATGAAAGTAAACCTTAAAATTCACCCAAAATAGATCCTGAAATTGACAGCACTCCACCATCCGGCTGTGAGATCACCGCGTGGTGCCGTCTGCAACTCCTACACACTCTGCAAAACACTTGATACAAAATTAGCAAATGAACAATTTTCCAAACTGGGGTACAGGGGGTAAATATGAGTAAATGTATCGTAAAAATCTATCAGGAGCTTATGCCATAAGCACACAAAGTATAACACATATTATTCAATGGACTGTGGACTTTCCATTTACATCAACGCAAAATAAAAGTTTGACCCTTGAAGGTAACTTTGGCTGATTCCAAATGACTACTTTACACCTTAGGCTACTTTCACACTGGCGTTTTGACTTTCCGTTTGTGAAATCCGTTCAGGGCTCTCACATGCGGTCCAAAATGGATCAGCTTTGCCCATATTGCATTCTGAATGGAAAAGGATCCGCTCAAAATGCATCAGTTTGCCTCCATTCAGTCACCATTCCGCTCTGGAGGCGGACACCAAAACGCTGCCTGCAGCGTTTTGCTGTCCACCTGACGAAGTGGAGCCAAACGGATCTTGGCACACAATGTAAGTCAATGGGGACGGATCAGTTTTCTCTGATACAATCTGGCACAATAGAAAATGGATCAGTCACCCATTGACTTTCAATGGTGTTCAAGACGGATCCGTCATGGCTATAGAAGACATAATACAACTGGATCCGTTCATGACAGATGCAGGCGGTTGTATTATTGTAACGGAAGCATTTTTGCAGATCCATGACGGATCCGTGAAAAAAAATCGCTAGTGTGAAAGTAGCCTTAGTATCTCCCTGTATGTTTAGTCTTATATCATGGACTCCAAAAAGGTTATGGTCTACCAAATGAACCTATAGTGTATATCTATTATATGTTAACACAAGACGCCATGAACATGGCCAAGCCACATGTACGGACCCTTTGTGGTGGCACTTGAAGGACCTACAGATTTACTCTCCTAGGTATCTTGTACACTTCCATATGGTTCCTCCATCAGGCAACTTTCTCTTATAAAAATCCATGGGACTGAAAAAGAAGTGCTGTACTCGGCTAAGTCCCATAGAGATGAGTAGCTGTGTACATGCTCTACTACAGCTCTATTCATGCAGGGAAGCAAACTCCTTGCTTTCATGATCCATGGAGACTCCAGCAGTCAGACCTCCAGTGATCATATGCTGGAATACCCCTTAAACGGCAAAAACGCAGCACTTCCAAAATTAACATATGAACTTAGTGACAAGGGAGATCCCAATCGATCCTGAGAATAGAGGTTTCTGGTCCACCATTACTGCCAGAGAGTTGGTCACAATTTGGCGGACACTCTCCATCGAAGTCTATGAGAGATGTGTTACATCAGTAGCCCACAACCTCCACTGCTTCACTCATCTGTCCTGTGCTTCTGTATCTTGGTGGCGCGGACATGTCTCCTGGTGTCCCCATCCCAGCCAACCCAGCTACCAGGGGCTGCTCTATCCATCAATGCAAGCTGCAACCTGCTTGCCATCTAGGCCTCTCTTCCTGTGCCCGTAGAGTAGGCATGCTCGCTCCCTATTGCTTTTGAAGGGCCAGCACATGCACAGACTAAATTGTTCCAGCCTATGGCTGGATAACTTGGAGTATCTATGGCAGCTTCCCCTGTGGGAGGATGCCTAAGCAATATGTTTTCTAGTGTTTTACTATCCTTCAAAAGATGCTGTATTCTATTGTCTGCCTGTGCCCTGACTGTTTACCTCCCTGTTCGTACTCTGTCTGCCCTCACCTTGGCCTGTCCCAGATTGCAGTTTTTCCTGACCCCTCAGTACTCTCCACCAGTTTCTTGTCACGTCTGTTGTTTGGCTGTCAATCATACAGAGAGTACTCCAAGTGGTAGCAGCCTCTCCTGCAGCAAAGTCCAGATCCCTATACAGGGGTTTAAACAGTAATTATCAGGATAATGACCTTAGACAAATCTGTTGGTTGACACAATAATTGCACATCAACTGCTGTAACAGTATGACAGACAACTCATCTGTTTCCAAAGTTCCCATAATGAAGGATTCCCAGTGATATAGTGGGGCAAATTACTTGATTTTAACCCTTTCATGACCAAGGGTCATTGATGCCCCAGTGTCCAGGTCAAAATTTACAAATCTGACATGCGTCACTTTATGTGGTAATAGCTTTGGAACACTTTTACTTATCCACACCATTCTGAGATTGTTTTCTCGTGACACATTGTACTTCATGATAGTCATATATTTGAGTCAATATATTTCACCTTTATTTATGAAAAAATCCCAAATTTACCAAAAATTTAGAAAAATTCTCAATTTTCAAAATTTCAATTTCTCTGCTTCTAAAACAGAAAGTCATACCTAATAAAATATTTATTACTTAACATTCCCCATATGTCTACTTTATGTTGGCATCTTTTTGGAAATGTCATTTTATTTTTTTAGGACGTTAGAAGGCTTAGAAGTTTAGAAGCAATTCTTACAATTTTTAAGAAAATTTCCAAAACCCACTTTTTAAGGACCAGTTTAGGTCTGAAGTCACTTTGTGGGGCTTACATAGTGTAAACCCCCATAAATGACCCCATTGTATAAACTACACCCCTCAAGTTACTCAAAACTGATTTTACAAACTTTGTTAACCCTATAGGCGTTCCACAAGAATTAAAGGAAAATGGAGATGAAATTTCTAAATTTCACTTTTTTGGCAGATTTTCCATTTTATAATTTTTTTTTTTCTTTAACACATTGAGGGTTAACAGCCAAACAAAACTCAAAATTTATTACCCTGATTCCGCGGTTTACAGAAACACCCCACATATGGTCGTAAACTGCTGTACGGGCACACGGCAGGGCGCAGAAGGAAAGGAATGCTATACGGTTTTTGGAAGGCAGATTGTGCTGGATTGGTTTTCTGAACGCCATATGTTTTTTATTTTTCTGCCGATCGTCTTGTGCAGGGGCTCGTTTTTTGCAGAAAGTGTTGAGGTTTTTATTGGTACCATTTTTGGGTACATAGGATTTTTTGATCATTTATTAGTACACTTTATGGGGCAAGGTGACCCAAAAATTGGCTGTTTTGGAACAGTTTTTATTTATTTATTTTTACAGCGTTCATCTAAGGAGTTAGGTCATGTGATAGTTTTATAGAGAAGATCGTTACGGACGTGGCAATGCCTAATATGTATACTTTTTCTTATTTATTTAAGTTTTACACAATAATAGCATTTCTGAAACCCAAAAAATTATGTTTTAGTGTCTCTATAGTCTGAGAGCCATAGCTTTTTTTATTTTTTAGGCGATTGTCTTAAATAGGGTATCATTTTTTGCGGGACGAGGTAGCGGTTTGATTGGTTTTTGATTATTATTTTGGTTTTTGATTATATTATTTTGGGGGTCATACGCCTTTTTGATCGCTTGCTGTTGAACTTTTTGTGATGTAAGGTGACAAAAATGGCTTTTTTATACACAGTTTTTTTTTTATGGTGTTTATCGGACGGGGTCTATCCTGTGATATCTTTATAGAGACGGTCGTTACGGACGCGGTGATACCTAATATGTGTAGTTATTTTATTTTTTATAGGAAAAGGCAATTAATTTTTTTAATTTTACATTTAATTTATTTATTTTTACTTTTTTTTTTTTTTAATTTTTTTTTTTTTATCAAGTCCCTCTTGGATCTTGAAGATCCAGTGGGGCTGATGGCTGTACTAAGTGTAATGCAATCAGAGGCCCTATAGGTGGTAACAGCGGACGCTTTTGCAAAGCGTCCGGTTGCCATGGCAACCATCGGGCTGCCATCGCAGCGCAGCAGCCCCGATGGTGGAGAGAGGGAGGCTTGGATTAAAGAGCTGCCAGAACGTTTATATACATGGTAGCTGCACGGGGTATGTGCAGCTATCACGTATATATACAGATTGCGGTCGGGAAGGGGTTAAAGTACCATTCTATTTTTCTTTTAGTCACCACCAAAGGGAGCTCAGGAATTTACTGCATACAGAATTTAATATATAAACAGTATTCAATAAGCCCCTCAGCTCCCCCTAGAGGTGGCTGCAGGTTGACAGAATTTTATCAGTTAACTCAGTCTTAACTTCATATTTTTTCCCCCGCAGGGACCTGTGCACCCCCATTCTTACTATTATTCAACCCCCCATCAATAAGACAATTTGGTAACTGCAGGATGACATATTCAGCTGCTGCTTCATCATATTTGGCAACGTAAAATATATTAAGAATTCAGCAAACTTTCTGACAGCAATTATGTTTAGAAAAGTTCTTCCTCTACAGGGATGTATATCCACCACATGAATAATTAGACCACTCGGAGGCGGCATCATTATTCTATAATCTACAGAGAGAAGAGTAGAATTGCTGTAAGTATTATTTCTATGGTTTTTCTTGTTAAATGTCACGAACATGATCTGAATCGCTACAAAGAAAGGAGTGAAATGTTCTCCGGTTATTTTCCCTTTCTTTTGTTTTTCTTTAAAGCAATGAAAATCTATCAAAGAGTGTTAAGTATAAAAATAGATTCTAGAATTAGTGCCACGGTCTTTATTACTAGCCAGTGGGGTCAACTGCAAAACGAATGGGTCTGCCATTGAGTTTGTATAGAAGCAGAACATGCACAGGAGACCAGTTTGCAAGAAAATGCAAGTGCTTCACATTTGGGATGACTTTTGGTGTTGGCGTGCAGTGTAATTTTCTTTCTGCATGCATAGTGTTCTGCATTTGTGCGCATTTTTCCACTTTTGTCTCATTTGTCCATAGCACATTTTTTTCCAGAAGCATTGCAGATCCAGAAGGGCCTTAACCCTGGGTTCACACCTGAGCGTTCCTCAAACGCGCGTTTTACGCGCGTTTTTATGCGCGTTTTTTGTAATAGTAAACGCGCGTTTGACGCGCGTTTGTGTCATTGACTGCAGTGTCCTATGGCCACAAACGCGCGTCAAAACGCCCCAAAGAAGCTCAAGTACTTGTTTGAGCGTCGGGCGTTTTACAGCGCGTTCGTACGCGCTGTAAAACGCCCAGGTGTGAACCCTTCCCATAGGGAAGCATTGGTTTTCATGTCTTAAGCGTTTTACAGCGCGTTTGAACGCGCTGTAAAACGCTCAGGTGTGAACCCAGGGTAATTAGAGATGAGTGAGCTGATTCTAAGCAAATTGAATTTGACCCAAATTATCCAAAAATTTAGGTCAAATCAGTATGTGAATTTTTGGCAAATCACTTCAAGTGGATTTCTGAGAATGCCATTTCTCAGATGAGAAGACAGGAAACATGAACAAAGAGGATCACAAGGCAGTGTATAGGTATATGCAAGGCTGGCTCCAGGTTCATGTGGGCCCTTGGGCGATAAATCCCAGTGGGCCTCCATGAGGCATTTTTTTACATTTACATGTCCCCCTGTGGCTCCCACACGGTATAATGACCCACAGTGGCCCCTATACAGTATAATGACTACTAGTGGCCCCTATACAGTATAATGACTACTAGTGGCCCTTCACACAGTATTATGAACCCCCAATTTCCCCCCCCCCCACTGTATAATGACCACCTGTGGCCCTGCATTCAGAATAATAACCCCACAGTGACCCTCCATTCAGAATAATGACCCCCAGTCGCCCCCACACTGGGGGTTATACTGTATGGAGGGGGCACGAGGGGTTATTATATTTAATGGGGGCTCTGGTGGTCATTATGCTAAATAGAGGGTCAATGGGGATCATTATACTAAATTGGGGGCACTGGGAGTCATTATACTGTGTAAGGGGCCCCCACAGTGTGATGAATGACCCCCCAGTGGCCCCCTCACATACCTATCATTGCAGGGGAGCTGGCGGTCCTGTCCATCACTAACCGCAGCTCCCTGCGCTCCTTCTCTCCGGCGGCCGCTGCAGCAGTGAGCCAGGCCTGGAGGAGAGAAGGAGATGTGCAGTGATGTAGCTAGAACTGACTGGGCCCCACAGCAAATTTTAGTACGCCCCCCTCTCCCCCAATGTGTGTTCACATCACGTTTTTCCTATCGGTTTGATGTATACAAATGTGCAGCACTCCACGTTTTTGTATCCTGCAGAGTCAAGTAAAAAATGCATTACGTTAAAGTATATGTTTTTTCTACCATAGAACTGTATGGTGACCGGACGCCACTGTACGGCATCAGTCTGAGGCATCTGGTAACGCATACATTTTTGGTATACATTAAATGGATGGCACAAATGGGATGTGAACCCAGCCCTAGTGTCAGAATAAGCACCAGTACACAGCGGAGCAGCGTGGCGGAGAGGGGAGGCCGCCATGTACAGACAGAGTGCTAACTGGTCCTGGTGGTCGGGGGTGAGGACTGTGTTTCCCAAGGATCATTTTCTACTGGGAAATACAGGGCACAGTATAATACACTAGAATCTATATAATATAATGATATTAGCCCTACCCCGAATAATAATACAATTAGGGGGTCATTTATTATATAGAAATACGTCTATATTAGAAACATAGAAACATAGAAACATAGAATGTGTCGGCAGATAAGAACCATTTGGCCCATCTAGTCTGCCCAATATATCTGAATCCTATGAATAGCCCCGGCCCTATCTTATATGAAGGATGGCCTTATGCCTATCCCATGCATGCTTAAACTCCTTCACTGTATTTGCAGCTACCACTTCTGCAGGAAGGCTATTCCATGCATCCACTACCCTCTCAGTAAAGTAATACTTCCTTATATTACTTTTAAACCTTTGCCCCTCTAATTTAAAACTGTGTCCTCTTGTGGTAGTTTTTCTTCTTTTAAATATGCTCTCCTCCTTTACCGAGTTGATTAGGCGTATTCCTGACACAGATGTGGCGCAAAGGTCCTTAGCACCACAATCTGCATCTTTTCCTGCTCATGCCAGGTCTAAAAAAAGTGATGTGGGCATGGAAGGGGATACAGTTATGGCCAGCAGTTATTGGATACCACCGCCATATAGTGATAACACCGCCATACAATGATGAAACCACCATACAGTGACCGGATAAAAGGGTATAAGAGGGCATAGTACAGGGAATGACTATGGGCACTGCACAGGGTGTGGTAAGAGGGCACAATGCAGGGTATAAAGGGGCACAGTACGGGGTGGGGGGCACAGTCACATGACCCTGTGACGTTAGAAGGTCCTTATGGTGAATGCGGTTCAGATGCCACCATAATGAGAGGCAGAGGAGTGAGACAGGGGCCCTGGATGGACAGGAGGGGTGGACACACCAAGTAGGGGGAAGGGGCTCTGAGGGGGATTCATACAAGAAGTAGGGGCAGGAGGTCTGTGCAGGGCAGCAACAGGAGATAGGAGGGTGAAACAGGAGCTCTGGATACATGAGGGAGGAAAGGAGACAGCAGGGGCCCCATGAGGATGAGATAGGACAGGATATGGGGGGGGGGGGCAACTGCTTAATGAAACAGTAACACAACTAAATAGAATGAAGCAGCAGATCGAAGAGTCCCCCCCCCTTCTGTCCCACAGACAAGAGACAGTCACAGTGCAGACTCACTCACAGACTGTCTTCACACTTCTCTGCTCCAGCCCTGCGGTCTCTCTCCTCAGGCAGCATGTGTCCTGTGTAGAGGGGGCGTGTCCTGTGTAGAGGGGCGTGTCCTGTGTAGAGGGGGCGTGTTCTGAGTCTCTGCAGCTCAGAGGGCCCCACCAAAGGGGTACTGCGTAAGTGAAATGACAGCAGTGAGAGCTCCCATCTGTATTGATGGAAGTGCTCATAGCAGCTCAGTGGGCCCCCCCAGGAGCATTGGGCCCCGGCACTTGCCCGGGGATGCCGGGTTATGACGCCGGCCCTGGGTATATGTACTGGCAGCAAAAACCAAACCGCCAAAAAGCAAACACTTTTTTAACATAAAAAATCCTACAGTAAAGTTTGTTTTTATGAAGGCTGTTTGTTACCAGCAGTCGTGTGTTTACCCATAGCCATATATGTCACTGTCACTTTGAGATTACTAATGCTGTCTCAGCATAAAAGAGCTTGAAATGAGTTACATACAGTCCTAGGAGACCCCAGATTGTCATCCACAGCACTTGTGATTTGGGTCAAATTTATTCATACCCGCATCGAATCTCCCGACTAATTTAGCCAAATCAAGTCAAATTGACTTTCTAAAGATTCACTCATCATTAGTCATATTAATTTTTGGACTGCAGTAACCTATTTCTTGGTGTCCCTCCATGAATGCCACTATTGTTCAGTATATTCCTTATAATGGACACATGAACAGAGGTTTCTGCAGTTTCTAGAGTCTTCTGTAGGTGTTCTGTAGGATCTTTCTCACCTCTTTCACGATTAACGTTGTGATCTTACAGAGTGTTAAGGCAGTAGGTGTGGAACCACTGTGTCAACTAACAGATTTGGCTTTGGGCTACTCCTGATGGCATTATCCTGTCAGTCCCCTGATAGTCAACCTTTAACCTCTATATGCACGCGCTTCTCTCTCTGCATTCTAGGTAACGGTAGGAGACTCAGCACCAAGAACCACAACATATCACGTTATTGACCCTTTAAAGATGAGATACGGTTAAAAGGGGGGACATATGGATAAGTAATTATTAAAGGGGTTCTGTCATCTGATATGTCGCAATAAAACTGTCTCATCTGGCACATGCGCTCTAGACATTTGAACATCATGGTTTTGGTCCCATCTTCGTAGGTGCCTGCATTCTTGAGAAAACTGATGTTTCATAATATGCAATTGAGCTCCTTGGAGAATCGAGGTAGGTGTATTGTGCCTCATTGCTTTAGAGGATCCACTCGCTCCCCTTAAAGCTGCGTCCCCACCCCTGACAAAGAGGACCAGGCAGTGAAGAAGTACTCAGATCTGACCCTCAAGTCTAGAGCTCGTTCAATGCCCCTCTATCCCATCCTTTCTGTGTTGAATGAGTTCCCAAGTGACTTCAGGGCCAGGCATAAGTATCTGCCTGGCCTTGTCAGTCAGTGGTGGTGACGTTGTATAAAGGGCAGTGAGCGGAGTCTCTGTGGACATCCAGATGCAATGGTACCACCTTCATTGCTTCTAGGGACTCATTAGCATATTATAAAACATACATTTTCTCAAGAATGTGGCACGTAGGAAGATGAGACCAAGACCATGATGTTCAACTGTCAAGAGCACATGTCTCAGGTGAGATGGTTTTATTGCAATGTATCTGATAACAGAACCCCTTTAAAGAGGTCCTCTGCTGGTGGCAATGGTTCATGAGAATTGCTTGCCAACACTGACCAGCCCGAGAAGAATTTGAGCATGGCTGGTACATTCGTTTTTTGCCCAGTGTCACTGAACATGTACTCTATGACCAGTTTGAATAACTATTACAGCCAGTATGGAGTAAAATGTGTATGGCTAGGTTGGTGTAGCCATCATTCACCAAACGATCATTCATCCATCAACTTACTTGTATCTAAATCTAGGGGATGTCCTATTAAAAATATTTTACATTTTTCAAACCAGCACCTGGTTTGGAATACATTTGTAATTCAATGTAATTCAACATTTAGCATAGCCACTGAGCTACTTAATAAAATGTATCTGTATGGCACCACCAGCTGGTTGTTCTTTTCCTTATTTATCCGTCCACCTCACTGAGGTGGTCGCATTTGCTCAGTTTAAATCTTCAATTGTTACCAGCTATATCTTCTGTAAGAACCTGTGGCAGTAGGGAAAGAACTATAGCAGAAACGACACACCCCCTGAGCTGCAGGAGAAAGGATGCACCCCCTGAGCTGCAAGCTTGAAATAAATCTGGCAGAGCAATTAGAGCAATGAATAGGGAGATCTCTGGACCCATGTGAGTTACAGGGCTGGTTCAGTCATGGCATAACCTCTGCTGGTGGCAATGGTTGAAGACATTTGCCTGACAACATTTACCAGCCCAAGAAGAATTTGGGCATGGGTGGTACGGTATTCCATAGCTCCACCTTCTGGAGAGAGTTATTACTACTTTCTACATTATCTACTAAGAAAAAACATAAGCAACCTATTGTGATACCCATCGTATAGACAAAGTTTATGCCATCTGGTTTTATTACATGTGGATTTTTTATTTATTAATATAATATGAAAATAAACCATGAAATAACCCCTTTCCCTCTCAAAAAGGGTCCCAATAAAAGTAAGTGAATCACACCCTTGATGCCACTGAGCTCTAAACCTACTGCATAGACATATATGCAAATTAAATGCTTTCCTGTATTTACCACTAGAGGGAGCTCACTGCCCATTGTATTATTATTGAGCTTAATGCAAAAATTCTATGCAGTGAGCTCCCCCTAGTGGTGGGTGCAAGCAGACAGAATTTTCTAATTTTCAAGTCTTTTAAACAGGGTAGAAATGCCACCACTTTACTTTTCTTATAATGTCTGATGGAAAGATATTTTTTTTAACTTATGTCCAAGACTTTTTCATTTGTAGATAGCCCTATCTGCTTTAACCCCTTTGGGACACAGCCTTATTTCACCTTAAGGACCAGGCCATTTTTTGCAAATCTGACCAGTGTCACTTTAAGTTGTAATAACTTTAAAACACTTTGACTTATCCAGGCCATTCTGACATAGTTTTTTCGTCACATATTGTACTTCATGACACTGGTAAAATGAAAATAAAATATTTTTTATTTATAATTTTTTTTTTACCAAAGATGTGTAAAAAATAGCAAATTTCCAAGTTTCAATTTCTCTACTTCTATAATACATAATAATATCTCCAAAAATAGTTATTACTTTACATTCCCCATATGTCTACTTCATGTTTGGATCATTTTGGGAATGATATTTTATTTTTTGGGGATGTTACAAGGCTTAGAAGTTTAGAAGCAAATCTTGAAATTTATCAGAAATTTTCAAAAACCCAATTTTTAGGGACCAATTCAGGTCTGAAGTCACTTTGCGAGGCTTACATAATAAAAAAAAACACCCAAAAATGACCCCATTCTATAAACTACACCCCTCAAGGTATTAGAAACTGATTTTACAAACTTTGTTAACCCTTTAGGTGTTCCACAAGAAATAATGGAAAATAGAGAGACAATTTCAAAATGTCACTTTTTTGGCAGATTTTCCATTTGAATAATTTTTTTCCAGTTACAAAGCAAGGGTTAACAGCCAAACCAAACTCAATATTTATGGCCCTGATTCTGTAGTTTACAGAAACACCCGATATTTGGTCGTAAACCGCTGTACGGGCACACGGCAGGGCGTAGAAGGAAAGGAATGCCATACGGTTTTTGGAAGGCAGGTTTTGCTGGACTGGTTTTTTTGACACCATGTCCCATTTAAAGCCCCCCTGATGCACCCCTAGAGTAGAAACTTCATAAAAGTGACCCTATCTAAGAAACTACACCCCTCAAGGTATTAGAAACTGATTTTACAAACTTTGTTAACCCTTTAGGTGTTCCACAAGAAATAATGGAAAATAGAGAGACAATTTCAAAATGTCACTTTTTTGGCAGATTTTCCATTTGAATAATTTTTTTCCAGTTACAAAGCAAGGGTTAACAGCCAAACCAAACTCAATATTTATGGCCCTGATTCTGTAGTTTACAGAAATACCCGATATGTGGTCGTAAACCGCTGTACGGGCACACGGCAGGGCGTAGAAGGAAAGGAATGCCATACGGTTTTTGGAAGGCAGGTTTTGCTGGACTGTTTTTTTTCACACCATGTCCCATTTGAAGCCCCCCTGATGCACCCCTAGAGTAGAAACTCTAAATAAATGACCCCATTTTAGAAACTACAGGATAGCGTGGCAGTATTGTTGGTACTACGTAGTTTAGGGTACATATGATTTTTAGTTGCTCTATATTACACTTTTTGTGAGGCAAGGTAACAAGAAATAGCTGTTTTGGCACCGGTTTTATTTTTTGTTATTTACAAAATTCATCTGACAGGTTAGATCATGTGGTATTTTTTTAGACCAGGTTGTCACGGATGCGGCGATACCTAATATATATACTTTATTTTTATTTATGTAAGTTTTACACAATGATTTCTTTTTTTAAACAAAAAAAAATCATGTTTTAGTGTTTCCATATTCTGAGAGCCATAGTTTTTTGAGTTTTTGGGCGATTATCTTAGGTAGGGTCTCATTTTTTGCAGGATGAGATGACGGTTTGATTGGCACTATTTTGGGGTGCATATGACTTTTGATCGCTTGCTATTACACTTTTTGTGATGTAAGGTGACAAAAAATGGTTTATTTAGCACAGTTTTTATTTTTTATTTTTTACGGTGTTCATCTGAGGGGTTAGGTCATGTGATATTTTTTGAGGGATGAGGTGACGGTTAGATTGGTACTGTTTTGGTGGGCAAACACCTTTTTGTTTGCTTGCTGTTGTCCTTTTTGTGATGTAAGGTGACAATTTTTTTTTATTTAGCACAGTTTTTATTTTTTTATTTTTACGGTGTTCATCTGAGGGGTTAGGTCATGTGATATTTTTATAGAGCTGGTCGATACGGACGCGGCGATACCTAATATGCATACTTTTTTCCATATTTTTAACAAAAAAAATTGTACTTTATTTGGGGAAAATGACGTTTTTGTTTATTTTTACTTTAAACTTAAAATTTTTTGGGGGGGACTTTATCTTTTTATACTTTCTTTTTTCACTTTATTTTTTGTCCCACTTTGGGACTTGAACTTTTGGGGGTCTAATCCCTTTACAATGCATTCCAATACTTCTGTATTAGAATGCATTGTCTGTATGAGTAATACAGTGAGTATTAGGCCTCATGCACACGACAGTATTTTTTCACAGTCCGCAAAACGGGGCTCCGTTGGTCTGTGATCCACGGACATGAAAAAAATGTCGTTTTGGTGTCTGCCTGGCCGTGCGGAGCCAAACGTATTCGTCCTGAATTACAATGCATGCAAGTCAATGGGGACGGATCCGTTTGACGTTGACACAATATGGTGCAATTGCAAACGGATCCGTCCCTATTGACTTTCAATGTAAAGTCAGGAGTCCCTTTTATACCATCGGATCAGAGTTTTCTCCAATCCGATGTTAAATTTTAACTTGAAGTGTCCCCATCACCATGGGAACTCCTCTATGTTAGAATATACCATCGGATTTGAGTTACATCGTGAAAACTCATATCCGACAGTATATTCTAACACAGAGGCGTTCCCATGGCGATGGGGACGCTTCTAGTTAGAATATACTACGAACTGTGTACATGACTGCCCCCTGCTGCCTGGCAGCACCATCTCTTAATGGGGGCTGTGATCCGCACAATTAACCCCTCAGATGCCGCACCTTAAGGGGTAAATTGTGCGTATCATATCCCCCTGTAAGAGATCAGGGGCTGCCAGGCAGCAGGGGGCAGACCCCCCTCCCTCCCTAGTTTGAATATCATTGGTGGCCAGTGCGGCCCCCCCTCCCTCCCTCTATTGTATTATCATTGGTGGCCAGTGTGCGGCCCCCCCGGCCCTCCCTCCCTCCCTCCCTCTATTGTATTTATATCATTGGTGGCCAGTGTGCGGCCTCCCCTCTCCCCCCCTCCCGATCATTGGTGGCAGCGGAGAGTTCCGATCGGAGTCCCAGTTTAATCGCTGGGGCGCCGATCGGTAACCATGGCAACCAGGACGCTACTGCAGTCCTGGTTGCCATGGTTATTTAGCAATATTAGAAGCATCATACTTACCTGCTGGCTGCTGCGCTGTCTGTGACCGGCCGGGAGCTCCTCCTACTGGTAAGTGACAGGTCTGTGCGGCGCATTGCTTAATGATCTGTCACTTACCAGTAGGAGGAGCTCCCGGCAGGTCACAGTATATGTCCAGCCTCAAACTGTTTGAATATATTCTAATTTGCATACCTTTCTTGGAAAGATATTCAAATTCGTGATTTTTCCAAAAAGAACACAAAGCCTATCAGATGACTGTAGAAGTAAGATATGTTAATTTGTCTATATTTTTACCAAAAACACAGAGCAATGTTGACTTGACTAAAATAGAGTTGAGCTAAAAGATTCTACAGAATCAATTTGTCCAATCAGCAGGGCTCTTGGAATTCATTTGTCCAATCAGCAGGGCTTCTTCTGAATGACTCTATCAGTTCTGCTGATTCGACAAATTGAGTCTGTAGAATCTTTCTGCTCATCTCTACTCCTCATGCATACTAGGTGGTCTCCCTAATGAGAAAGAGCAATCGCAAGTCCCCCACAAAGTCCACTCAGCTAAGGCATTTTTTCTTTTGAGATTTTCAGTTTTCTTGTCCTTTTAGGAAATTTTACCCACTTGATTATGACTCTGCATGACACCAGTAAGAATAATTTCTGAAGGGGACAATGACCTTCCAGGCCTACAACTTCCACTTGTCATGGTTATTTGCTTGAGTTCACAGACCAGGTTTCCATTCAAGGGCCCCTACACCAGTTGCATAACCCCTAATAGTGCATATAAAATGTTCAGGCCCAATGATATAGATACTGGGCCTCATTTATCAAAACTGCCTAACAGTCAAACTGTCTTAGTTGCCCATAGCAACCAATCAGAGCTCAGCTTTCATTTTTTAAGAGCCCTTTAGGAAATGAAATCTGAGCTCTGATTGATTGCTATTGACACCTAATACAGTTTTGATAACGGAGGCCCACTTTATGTATAATAATCTCTTTAAGACTCAGGAGAAAATGGTGAAACTGTCTAAAAGAAAAACGGCCTGTGTTGCCCATAGCGACCAATCACAGCTGAACTTATATTTCTTATTCCACTGTTGAAAAATGAAAGCTGCGTTCTGATTGGTTGCTATGGACAACAAAGGCAGTTTTTTTCTTTCTTTTAGACAGTTTCATACATCTCTAAGCTAGAAAACAGTCAAATAACTTTATTCGTTTCCCACACTCGGCGACATCGACCAGTTTATTTATGCTGCCACTAAAATGTTGTTCCTATCAGTTTTTGGATGACGGTCCCCCCACCCCCCTGCCCGAAGGATTATTCCATTGACCGAGTCTGAGTGATTAGATAATTAAATAAGTTTACAATTCTGATAATAAAAAGGTCAATTAGCATCAAGCAATTTATTTAGAGAATAAAAGCATTGACATTTTATGTCAACATATTGGCAGCTGCCCTCTGTGAAAGCTTCGACCTGACTTGCCTCTTAAATACATGTACAATTACGGCTTTCAGAGTCTCCTTGGACGAGGTAGGATTTTTTTTAAGGAGGAGGGGTTCATGAACCTAAAGAATTTTTTAAGCATTATTTGGACGGAGCTGTGCACCAACTACCGATGCTGGAGCTACGAGGTTTACCACCTTTCCCAACAAAAAATACCAAAAAGTTTACACAGATAAAAAGAGGTTGCGGTTTTGGAGGCGTGAGTTAACATGGTTTGCTAACAACACTGGCTTGATCAAAATTCTTTTTTTAAATAAAACTAATATTTTTCCAGTTGTTTTTAATATAAAAGAAAACACAAAAATGATCTGGCCTCAGGTGTAAAAAAAAGAGCTCTTATGTAGAAGCAAGTTACCCCAAAGGCAGGAAAAATCCATCCCCACCACCTATTCCATTACTGACCCTGAATTGTGCTGCCCTATGCAGGAGCCCAGTTTCCCCCGGTTTGCCATACTGTTTGTTTTGTAAAACTAATTGAAAACGAAGATCGGTAGGGACAGGAGGACAGTGTAACATGGAGACTTTATTGATGACTGTCTGTTTGGTGTGAATAGGCTGACTCTGTGATCCATACGCTGGTAAATGTCTGGGTCGCGGTGTCAATTAAATGGACTAATTCGGCGAAGAGATGGATTGGACAACGAGTCATTGTCTTGTCACCACTTTTTTGGAAACAAATACCCCTCATGTGACTATCAGAGAGAAAGTATGATGTGAGGTAAGTAGGAGGGCGCAAGGGTCCGTCATTGACGGAAGGTACGTGTCGCCGAGATTCCTGGTCTCGGTGAGATAAGAACCGGTAATTTCGTGTGTCAGCAGTAGCTAGTGCCGGCTGACACTGTTGTTTTATTTAGTATGGCTGTAAAGCCAATCCAGGCCGATTATTATTGGGAGCAGCCAAAGAGCAGGGTGGGTGGCTGTTCCCCACCATCCAGGCCGTGTTTTGGGCTGGGCTATAAAAACCCAGCCAGCAGTCTCAGTTGTGTGGAATTTATCCTCCATCTGACAGTGGAGCTCTGTCAGGCTCTGTTTTGGAACCTAAATGTTTGGTACCGTGCTGGAGAGCCACACGCTGAGAATCAGGCGCCCTGAAGCGTGCTGTGGACGGCTGTGGACTGCCGTGGATAAATCAGCCGGCCAGGTGACATGTTTGTTCTGTGGACTTTGTGCTGTGTGAATTAACAACAGGACTCTGCAAAGTGTTTTTTTTTCCTTTTTTCCTTTTGTGTGAATAAACACTGAACTTTTGCTTTACTACCGTGTTCTTGCCTCTGTACTGCGTCCGCTTACCCTGCCTACCAGAGCAAATCCCTGCAATGCACAGAGGTCCATGTTAGGTGTAATGAAAATGGTGCTTCCAATATTTAAATTGTTCTTCTATGGTGGATAGTTTTGTGACAAGTTCATTTTGTGCCATTAAGTTTTTCGCAGTTATTAAAAAAATATACTTCTGATTTTACCCTCTTCAAAAAAATAAAAAGATACAATGTCCTGGAATAAACAGATATATATCTGTCAGAGAAAATCCTCCTTTTAATAACAGTGAACTCTGTGGTTCGCTGGTTTGAGTATCTGCCCCCATCCCGAAGGTCCTGGGTCTGAGACCTGGCTCTAAAATGAGCAACAAAATAAAAGATTAATATACAGGCATAACCCCAAGCACTATCAGAATGTGGACAGTAATTGTGGCTACCCCCCAACCCTTCTTTGCTACAGACTGACTCCATAGAGCAGAATAATAGAAACCTACCAGTGGTTCAATGGGCCAGTAAAAATAAAGCACTGGCATCCTGCCACAAATACTGGCAGGGCTGGTGGTTTACCAGTCAGGTGGCAACCTTGACGAACTGATATTCCTATAGACCTGGGACATGATCGGCCCTGGGGGGCGGCACGTTGCACAAGGGCCACGACTTCTATCTCCGATGCTCTTGGATGGTGTGATTCATGCTCCACCCCTCAGACCCTGTACATGGCATAACACAATGAATCAGTTTTCCTGGAAATATTCCTTTAAGAAACCTATAGAAGCACAATGCCTGAGATTGTGTGATTTCCTATTCCTTTGAGTGGAGCCACTTACCTGACTGTTTACCCGACAGCTCAAATGTTCTTTCATTATTTTATTGAACAAAAGTAGATTTTCATAAGGAACAAAAACCTTTTTGTTATAGGAAGAAAAAAAAAACATAATTACTTTCTGTCGTCCCCGCAGGTAATATGTCTCAGAAGAATTGGATTAAATGGAAGAACTTGTCAACAACTTCATTACTGAGCGACATGAAAGAAATGATAGAAGATGATATGAGAGATTGTATGTGATAGCACAAAGGTGTGCCAGGGATAGATAGACAGATAGATAGATAGATAGATAGATAGATAGATAGGAGATAGATAGATAGATAGATAGATAGATAGATAGATATGAGATAAATAGATAGATAGATAGATAGATAGGAGATAGATAGATAGATATTAGATAAATAGATAGATAGATAGATATGAGATAGATAATAAATAGATAGATAGATAGATAGATAATGAGATAAATAGATAGATAATAGCTAGATAAATAAATAATATATATATATGAGATAGATAGATAGATAGATAGATGTCCTTTGTCAAAAGCCTCATTGTGCTGCACTGAAATGTTGCTTTCTGGGGAATAAACGGGTCCAACACCCTTTCACCTTATCCTGAGTGCTGCCTCATTATTTGAAATTGGATCTACTAGTGGAATCTCACCTACCTCCCCAGTGGGATTGCACTTAACTACCTCACAGTGACAGTGCTGCTGTTTTCTTTTGATAGATGGATAGATATGAGATAGATAGATAGATAGATAGATAGATAGGAGACAGGTATGACCCAGCCAACTATAGAGGGATATGTGTCAGCAGCAACCTGGGAAAACTCCTCAGCAGTATCCTGAATAAGAGGATCCTCAGCTTCCTCACCCAGCACAACATCCTCAGCAGAAGCCAAGCAGGCTTCATACCAAACCACCGCACCACGGACCACATCTACACCCTGCAGAGCCTCATCAAGAGCCATGTCCACAATACAAAGCAGGGAAAGATCTATGCCTGCTTTGTGGACTTTAAGAAGGCCTTTGACTCAGTGTGGCATCCGGGCCTATTCCTGAAACTTCTTGAAAGCGGAATAGGAGGAAAAACATATGATGTCATCAGAAGCTCCTACACTGAGAACAGATGCAGCGTGAAGGTAAATGGGAGGAGAACGGCTTATTTCCAGCAGAACCGAGGAGTCAGACAGGGCTGCAGCCTCAGTCCAACCCTGTTTAACATCTACATCAATGAGCTGGCGGCGGCTCTGGAGTCCTCCACAGCACCTGGTCTCACCCTCCATGACACTGAGGTGAAATTTCTCCTTTATGCAGATGATCTTCTGCTACTATCGCCAACTGAGAAAGGTCTCCAAGATAACCTGAAAATCCTGGAGAAGTTCAGTAACACATGGGCACTGCCCATCAATCCAAAGAAAACCAACATCATGGTGTTCCAGAAAAGAAATCGAAAAGCAGCCGGGCGTCCTCCCTTCCTGCTAAACAACTGTCCAATTTCAGAAACAGACAGCTACACCTACCTGGGCCTAGAAATCAGCCAATCAGGGAATTTTAAGAAAGCCATGGAAATACTGAAAGACAAGGCGAGCAAAACCTTCTATGCCATCAGAAGGCGTCTGTATCACCTTAAAGCACCAGTGACCGTCTGGCTTAAAATCCTTGACACCATCATCGCCCCAATCCTCCTGTATGGCAGCGAAGTCTGGGGCCCAGACACATACCCAGACCGGGCAAAGTGGGACTCTGGGCCAACAGAACTATTCCACCTAGAACTCTGCAAACACTTTCTCCAGGTCCACAGGGGCACCTCAAACAGCGCCTGTCGAGCAGAACTGGGCAGAATCCCACTCTACTTTGCTGTCCAGAAGAGGGCGCTATCATTCAGAGCCCATCTACATAGCAGCAGTCCCAGCTCCTATCATCACAAAGCCTTGCTACACCAAGAAGCCCCAGAAAAACAAAGCACCCCGCAACAAGTCACCCAAACCCAGCCTGCCCAAGCCACCAACCAATATAGCCTGACAAAGGGCGGAATCCAGAGGACGATACACAAGTACAAAGAGGAGTATATTAGCGTTTGGAAAAACGACATAAGAACATCCCAGAAGCTGACAGTATACCAGAGCCTGCAGAGGGAGTACAAACTGGCCCCATATCTGGAGAAACTCCCCAATCCAAAAGACAGACAGATCCTGAGCCGGTACAGACTGAGCGCCCACAGCCTGCTCATTGAATCTGGGCGTCATCGACAGAGGTACATGCCCAGGGAGAGCAGACTGTGCCAGCAGTGCGACCAGGAGACCGTGGAGGATGAGGCTCATTTCCTGCTGCGGTGCCCCAAATACTCAGCAGTGAGAGAGACTCACTTCAGGAGACTGTCTGATCTCTGCCCAGACTTCACCTCCATGGAGGAGGAAGAGAGACTCTCCATACTGCTGGGGGAAGAGGAGAACACAACGGCCATAGCAGCACAATATATTACTGCCTGCCATAGACTGAGAGGAGCCTGATATACCATGGACTCCTATACCCCCACCCTGGACCTGTCCCCACCCCCAACCCTACCCAATTATTTCCCACTTGCTTTGGCAATGCTAAAATGTATTTAGTCCTGCCAATAAAGCTGATTTGATTTGATTTGATAGATAGGAGATAGGAGATAGATAGATAGATAGATAGATATGAGATAGATAGATAGATAGATAGATAGATAGATAGATATGAGATAGATAGATAGATAGATGGATAGATAAATAGGAGATAGATATAGATTTAACCTTTGACATCCTGTCTATTTGCTCTGCATTGCGGTATATAGATACTAGAAGGGAGCATTACTCTGCAGGTAGAGCCCGACACATCTTCTCCATTTATCCACGACGGGTGCAGACAGCGGACGGTTTCCTGCCATGTTCTTTGTGTTTTATCGGTGTAATATTATTTGGTTTTCTTTCATGCCGCTGTAATAAAGGACATTCTATTTCACCCACACTCATGCCCTCTGATGGAATGAGCGCAGTGTGCGACAGGACGTAATTATTATCCAGATAAATATTGTATATCTAAATATTAGCCGAGCAAATACTCACTTACAGTCCGTTTTATGTGACGGATAACCACCCAGGCTTGTTGGGGAGGGTTACATATGTCCAGCACAGGAAGAAGGAATTGCCTCCAGACGCTCTCCTTATATTGGCGCTAACCAGGAGAGCCCAGAGTGTTCAGATGAAGATTTCTATTCAATATTCTGTGCAGAATATTCCCATCATTTCTTTTAATTATGATAATTTTTTTCTAATGCAGAAAACATGGAAAATGATACACAACATCCTCCACGATATGATAGTAAATATGTGGATGTGCATGAAAATAATGCGCTAACACAATAGATGCAAACATAACACATGGACTAAGTCCTAACTCTAATAATAAAATCTGAGACTCTCAGCCAATATATTTTGATCAAAACCCATCTGTGCCCACCTACCCGCGGCAAGGTGGTCTCTGTCAGGCGGGTCCTACGCTAAACCTACCTATGCTGTTGGGAATCTACATTCAGGAGAGCAGACCCTGTGTATATAGTGTGCTGCTCCTAGCTACCTCCAGCAACCGATGAGAGGAGGAGCGGCACAGCTATATGCACCTGTCTTTGATAATATTATTATTTTGCTATATTGGTTATCACATCCACATAATTGCTATCTTGTGTAGGTTGTTTATTGTGGTACTTGCTGCGGGCATCCTCCACTGTATTCATTTTTGCTGGGGATCGCCATTAGCAACGGGCCACAAGTGCAGGATTTGCTCCCCTGTATCTACAGGTACAACTGCATGTGGGTTTGAGCATTTCCTGCCTGTGTAACACCACGCCATTTTTTTATTTTTATTTATTTTGTATATAGAGAGGTCTCAGTCAGGCATCTGTTTCAGACAAAGAGATGTCCGCACGTGAAAAAGGTGTAATTGAGCTTTCTTTCCGAAAGAAGGGAAAAAAAAATAAAGCTGAGTGCTTCACAACTACAGCATCTCTAATCAGTCATAGCTCAGCCTTTTCAACAGACTTATGTAGCAAAACTAGG
Source organism: Bufo gargarizans (assembly GCF_014858855.1). Taxonomy (NCBI): domain Eukaryota; kingdom Metazoa; phylum Chordata; class Amphibia; order Anura; family Bufonidae; genus Bufo; species Bufo gargarizans. Next base: position 39,521,412 of record NC_058082.1, on the reverse strand, counting down.
AAAATAGCTGAGTTGAGAATTTGCCAAAACTAAAACAAAGCAAATCCTGTTTAAAAAAGTTATATTCTTGTACGGATGCAGTAGGGTTAAGACTCATGCTTCATGACACGTGAGATGTGTTAACTAAACGTGGTAAGCAATTGCTTTTCAATGGCTTTAGTTTCAATATAACGCAATGAGATAATGAAATTTGTGTTAAGGGTTTGAGTGTTACCCTTGCTGCATCTGTACATAGGAGCAGTATTATAGTAGTTATATACTTGTACATAGGAGCAGTATTATAGTAGTTATATACTTGTACATAGGAGCAGTATTATAGTAGTTATATTCTTGTACATAGGAGCAGTATTATAGTAGTTATATTCTTGTACATAGGAGCAGTATTATAGTAGTTATATTCTTGTACATAGGGGCAGTATTATAGTAGTTATATTCTTGTACATAGGAGGCAGTATTATAGTAGTTATATTCTTGTACATAGGAGCAGTATTATAGTAGTTATATTCTTGTACATAGGAGGCAGTATTATAGTAGTTATATTCTTGTACATAGGAGCAGTATTATAGTAGTTATATTCTTGTACATAGGAGGCAGTATTATAGTAGTTATATTCATGTACATAGGAGCAGTATTATAGTAGTTATATACTTGTACATAGGAGCAGTATTATAGTAGTTATATACTTGTACATAGGAGCAGTATTATAGTAGTTATATACTTGTACATAGGAGCAGTATTATAGTAGTTATATTCTTGTACATAGGAGCAGTATTATAGTAGTTATATTCTTGTACATAGGAGCAGTATTATAGTAGTTATATTCTTGTACATAGGAGGCAGTATTATAGTAGTTATATTCATGTACATAGGAGCAGTATTATAGTAGTTATATTCTTGTACATAGGAGGCAGTATTATAGTAGTTATATTCTTGTACATAGGAGCAGTATTATAGTAGTTATATTCTTGTACATAGGAGCAGTATTATAGTAGTTATATTCTTGTACATAGGAGGCAGTATTATAGTAGTTATATTCATGTACATAGGAGCAGTATTATAGTAGTTATATTCTTGTACATAGGAGGCAGTATTATAGTAGTTATATTCTTGTACATAGGAGCAGTATTATAGTAGTTATATTCTTGTACATAGGAGAAGTATTTTAGTAGTTATATTCTTGTACATAGGAGCAGTATTATAGTAGTTATATTCTTGTATATAGGAGGCAGTATTATAGTATCTATATTCTTGTACATAGGAGCAGTATTATAGTAGTTATATTCTTGTACATAGGAGCAGTATTATAGTAGTTATATTCTTGTACATAGGAGGCAGTATTATAGTAGTTATATTCTTGTACATAGGAGCAGTATTATAGTAGTTATATTCTTGTACATAGGAGCAGTATTATAGTAGTTATATTCTTGTACATAGGAGGCAGTATTATAGTAGTTATATTCTTGTACATAGGAGGCAGTATTATAGTAGTTATATTCTTGTACATAGAAGGCAGTATTATAGTAGTTATATTCTTGTATATAGGAGCAGTATTATAGTAGTTATATTCTTGTACATAGGACCAGTATTATAGTAGTTATATTCTTGTACATAGGAGCAGTATTATAGTAGTTATATTCTTGTACATAGGAGCAGTATTATAGTAGTTATATTCTAGTAAATAGGAGGTAGAATTATAGCAGTTATATTCCTGTACATAGAAGCAGTATTATAGTAGTTATATGCGTTGCTATGCCAGGTCTCCTGGACACCGTCAAGGTGTCACCATGTGTTACTGCTCTCCGGAAGGGATGGTAAGGCATGGTGCACACTAATGGAAAATAAGTCCAGATTGTCAGGGTCTGCAGTAAACCAGTGTGTATCTTTACTGAACTCTAGTGCAAAACAATACAGATAAGGCACTGGGCTGGATTCTCCATCCTGGACAGAAGGGTTTGATGCTGAGGAAAGCACTGAGCTAGCTGTCCTTCCTTCTTTCAGAAGGCTGGTACCCTGGCTAACATAGAAACAGGGTCCAGGGTCTGAGGCAAAGTATCCCCCTGTCAGCGTCTTCTTCGGGTCACTCAAATAGCCTGGCAGAGTCTTTTCTTCTAAGCACTGATCCCTAACTGCAGAACACTAGGCGCTCTGATTGCTTTCCTTATGTACTGTTACTGGCTGAACTAGAACCTGCTGAGTGGGAGGGATGGAGTGGAGAAGCACAACCCAAACATATACAATGTTATAGTTTTCATCTCTCATAGACTTGTATTAGAACTTCAATGATACTCAATGGCAATGACACCGCAGTTTTTCCAGACAAAAACAAGACTTCAAACATAACAACATAGCTGAACCAGACATTCAAAAGGTCAGTCTGTCTGGTTTTGGTGGTAAACAAGTCTGGCATTTTCACTTCAATAAAAACTTTACTTTAAAGGGGTTGTCCGAGCTTTTACTATACCATAATTATATCCTAATGTTGAGCTTTTTGTTCAGCTGGTTGTAGGAGAACTACAGAAGATCTCCAATGGAGGTGGAAGGGACAACTGCACAAGAGGTGAGAGAGTAGCACTTAGGGAGATTAAACAGTGGAAGGATGTGGTGGTTAAACCAGCAGTCAAGGGTGGGAACATTGTGATATGGCCAATCAGGCTATACCAGAAGGAGGCATATAGACAGCTTAACAACGGTGATTGCTATAAAAAAAATTGACCTTTAACCCTCTCAGTAAATTTAAATGTCAATTTGAGAGTTTACTCTATTCAGGAGTGGAGTCAGGGGTCATATCTGTACAGCAATGTTCCCACCTTCTGTCTATCCACCCGGCTATTCCGACACTCTCCTATCTCCATAAGGTGCACAAGGACCTGTCGAACCCATCGGGAGACCGATCGTCTCAGGAATAAATGGAATGAACGACTCCATCTGCAAATATGTAGAACATTTCCTACACCCTTTGGTAGAAGAGCTACCTTCAGATTTAAAGGATACAATGGATGCACTGAAAAAGGTAGAGAGTATCCATTTGGAACCTGACATGATCATGTAGTCACTCTACAGCTCTATCAGACATGAGGATGGACTTAAGGCGGTGGAATTTTTTCTACATACAACTAATATGGGTAAGAAAAAATGTGCATTTGTGTTATCAGTGTTAGGAATATGTCCTCACCCATAACTTTTTTCTGTTTGGGGGGTCCTTCTTCCTACAGCTCTAGGGAACTGCAATAGGGGCGTCTTGTGCGCCCTCTTATGCAAATCTTTTACTGGTGCTGTGGGAGAGGGAGATCCTCTAGGCAGATCCCCTGCCAATGATGAGTAAGGTTGTTATATTGATGGCATCCTCATCATTTGGCAGGGGACAGAGGATGAGTTCAGACATCTCATACATGAAGTGAAAGGTTAAAGGAGGATCCCGGAGACAGAAAAGTCCTCTATCAGCTCTTCTTTATTAGTTCATAGACAGTACAGACAGAACCGTCAGGTACACGGCAAGTTGACGCGTTTCGGGTGAGTACCCTTAGTCATAACAATTAACTGAGCGTGACCCCTCAATATAAAGGGGTTGGAACCTACCATCCTCCAATAGGAACGGACTGGTTTCAAGCAACATGTTGCTACACACTCAGACACACCTTTTTTCGTTTTTTTCCCCCTAATCAATTGGTAATTGGTACCACACTGTGCGGACATTCCCCTGACATGTTAACCCTGGGTTGCCCCGTGTGTCCATTCCGCAGGAAAAACCGCACAGTGTGAACACCCAATTCATTCTTCAATTCCACACATATAAAAACAAAATTAATCACAAATACACTGGCCTTCTGCATTTCGGCACATAACAACTATTATGTCTTACACCAGCAATCTTGGTTGGACTGAATCCAATCTATTTGATATAGATGGCAAAAGTAAAAAAAAAATAAAAAATGGTACATAATAATAAATAATCAATAGGTAATCACTCCAGCTTCCTAAAAGCGGGCTGAGAATCCAACCACTTGCAAGTGATACAAACCTAGTACAAATATGCATTAGATGAAAGGGGCCGATTTATCAATACAATCTTGGATACATGCTGTAGATAATTCTCAAGTACAAACGGAGTATAATGAAATAGAGTAAATTTTGTTAAATACCGGAAAGAATCCAGAGAAAGGGGGAAAGAATAAATATCCACACGAGCGTGAAAACCGCCCCGTCTGGCCAGCGTTCTAGTGAGTGAATGAACAGAGATGCGCGCGAGTCTAGAGTGCATGATCAATACATGTAATGCATCATTGTTAGAATCCACGTAAAATGTCCCGTCGCATATAATACGCTGCACATCTGAAACATGTCAGCCTAGATGTCATTTAATAGACACAAGATTTTGTTAAAAAATGTGTATATAACAATGGACAATCAACCGTAATGACAACTTGCTACTAGGTATACCCCAAGTTTTTACTGATATATATATATAAGTTCCTTCTTAAGATTAAGACCCACTGGAACTCTGGTTCCCAACCTAAAGATCCAGTAGGCCTCACGAAGAAGGATTTTCTTTCTGTGGTCACCGCCCCTTTTCGGAGCTAATACACGCTCTATAGCATATGCCTGGAAAAATGATGTCTGGCGAGAGTGTTCTTGAATAAAATGTCTTGCTATGTTTGAGATGTTTAAAATATTCGGGTTATTAATGTAATTGAGATGTTCTAATACTCGACTTTTAAACCTGCGAGCTGTGCTTCCTACATACATCAAGTCACACCGGGTGCATCGGATGACATAAATAACACCCTCCGTGTTGCAATTGATGTACGTACGTATTGGATAACTGTATGAATGATCTGCATTATCAAATGATTTCCTGGGGAGCACATACTCGCAAGTCTTGCAGCGACTACTACCACATCTCGTGAATCCTTTGTAAATAAGCCAACTTGACTTGACATTGATTCCACTGCCGCTGGCAGTGTAGAGAGACGGGGACAGCGAACAGGACAGGGTAGGAGCCCTTCTAGAAACAATTCTGCAACCTGATTTAAGTGCTTGATATAATATTTCGTCATCGAATAGAATAGGTAAACATTTTTTTATAGCAGAACTAATTTTATTAAATTCGGTACTGTATGTCAAAGAAAGGGTAGGAATGCTGTCCTGACAACCGTCCGCTCGTGTCTCCACACTGCCAGCAGGAGTATTGGCCGTCCTTTGCTTTCGGTTTCCCAAACAGCATATCTTTTCTCTCTTTTTGCAATGCTATCTCTCTTCCTCTATTAATCATCCAACATGGATAGTCTCTGTCCCTCAATCTCTTTTCCACTTTATCCAGTTCCCCCTCTAATCCGTCCATTCCACTGCAATTTCTAACAGCACGGGTAAATTCACCCACAGGGATTGCTCTGACAGTATGCATGGGATGATGACTCTTGGCGTTCAGTATAGAATTTCCTGACACCTCCTTCCTATACGTGACAGTCTGCAACACCTCACCAGGGACCCCGCGGAGTGTCAAATCAAGGAAATTAATCCGAGACTCATGTGTAATACACGTGAACCTCAAATTATAATCATTATGGTTCAGATATGCCTGGAGGTCCGGTACGGCAGACACACCGGCGGCCCACACCATAAGTATGTCATCGATGTATCTGCCGTACCAGACCAAACCAGACATAAATGGGTTATCCAAATTGTAAATATATTTTTCCTCCCAATATGACATCGTCAAGTTTGCTAGGGATGGGGAGAATCTCGCTCCCATTGACACTCCGCGGGTCTGAAGATAGTGCACGCCGTCAAATACGAAGTAATTATGAGTTAAAAGATATGTTGTAATCTCACATACAAAATCGATATAGCCGGAACTCAGTCCGGTATATCGATGAAGATGGTATTCCATTGCCATCACAGCAACCCCATGTGGGATGGACAGATAGAGGGAAACTACATCCGCTGAAATCCAGGTGTAATTCTGTTCCCATTTAAAATCATACATAGCACGCAAGACATCACCCGTATCTTTAAGGAACCCTGGTATAGATTGGATTCAGTCCAACCAAGATTGCTGGTGTAAGACATAATAGTTGTTATGTGCCGAAATGCAGAAGGCCAGTGTATTTGTGATTAATTTTGTTTTTATATGTGTGGAATTGAAGAATGAATTGGGTGTTCACACTGTGCGGTTTTTCCTGCGGAATGGACACACGGGGCAACCCAGGGTTAACATGTCAGGGGAATGTCCGCACAGTGTGGTACCAATTACCAATTGATTAGGGGGAAAAAACGAAAAAAGGTGTGTCTGAGTGTGTAGCAACATGTTGCTTGAAACCAGTCCGTTCCTATTGGAGGATGGTAGGTTCCAACCCCTTTATATTGAGGGGTCACGCTCAGTTAATTGTTATGACTAAGGGTACTCACCCGAAACGCGTCAACTTGCCGTGTACCTGACGGTTCTGTCTGTACTGTCTATGAACTAATAAAGAAGAGCTGATAGAGGACTTTTCTGTCTCCGGGATCCTCCTTTAACCTTTCACTGCCTGCTACGGGAACACTCCCCAGGGCCCCAGGAGCCGGGACCATACACACAACCAGGAAGGTGAGCTGGAACAATTTTTCTTTCAATCTCATACATGAACTTAAAAATAATAAAAACAAAAACCTTACCTTTAAGGTGGGTCAAAGAGACATGGAGTTCCTGGACGTGGTCTTCAGGGTGGATTCACAGGGACGAATGGAGATTGACCTATATAGGAAGGAAACCTCAGTGAATGCCCTTTAAAATGCACAATCGGCGCACCCAGGTAACCTCATTAAGAGCATACCGGTTGGTCGGTTCCTGTGGGCTAGGAGGATTTGTTCAACAGATGAGTCCTTTGAATTACAGGCAGAAGATCTATGCCATAGGTTCCAACAGCGTGGTTATGGGGTGCACTGTATTGATTGGGCATACCAAAGAGCACAGTCCTCGAAAAGATCAGAACTCCTATACAAGAGGGAAAAGAAACCTAATATTAAATAAATACAGCTGATTACGGGATACAACAAAAAAATGGAAAGAGGTACAGATGGCCCTTAATAAATATTGGGGGATCCTGAGATTGGATCCCCAATTACATGCATTGGTGCCACAACATCCATGTATAACATACCGAAGGGCAAAGAACATCCGGGACCATTTGGTTCAGAGCTATTATGTCCAGAATGTTCCAGGTCTCTTTGTGTTGAGAAAGGGTGGCAGGTATGCATAAATATATATGCATGCCTACTGGGGCATGCATATATATATATATATATGTATTAGCGGTGCATAATGTTCCCCTCAGAGGGCGATGTGCGCAGATGTGCCCAGCACCTGCGCCCATCCGCCTCTGATATTCCCCAGGGGCTCATTCATGCCCCTGTGGGAATTATAATGTGCCCCCTGAATATATATATATGTGCCCCCTTGTGCCCCCTTATCATATATATATATATAAATATGCTGCCCCCTGAATATGTTGCCCCCTGAATATGCCATATATGCCCCCTGAATCCTATAATCCGTTCATATATGCTTATAGATGTGCCCCAAGCATCTATGGGCATATATGGCCGGAATCCCGCTGAATTACGCCTGCTGGGGGGGAGTGGAGGAGACCGACAGTTGGACAATTATGTCCAGCGTCGGCCTCTACAAAGGACAGAGGATCAATAAGATCCTCTGCCCTTTGTCACCATCTCCGGTCGCGCCGGAGATCGTACGCCTAACAGAGACATGGGAACAAAGAGTTCCCATGCCCCTGTGAGTGGCTGACCTCCGGCGCTGTAATTACAGTGCCGGAGGTAGGCGTCCGCTTCACAGGCGGGAGGATCAAAGGATCCCCCCCCCTGGAAGCGCGCTCCGAGATCCTCAGGCCGGCAGTGCGCATGCGCACGGCGGCAATAGGAGGACTGCGAGCTGGCGCCGCCAAGCTTAAATAGGCCGGCGGCGCTCCGCTCAGCAGTCAGGTAAGACCACCCAGCAGGAAGAGGCATCCCCTGGACCAACGAGCCCCCCTGGACAACGAGCATATCACCGCTAAGTATCACCCCCTTATACCCCTGATCCCTACCACTATCCCACCAACGTTTTACCCCTTTAAATCCCTGACCCCATACTGCTAACCCTAATACCACTATCCCACCAACGCTTTACCCCTTTAAAAAACCCTAATACCACTATCCCACCAACGTTTTACCCTTTAAATCCCTGACCCCATACTGCCCCTTGTTACCCTATTACCCCTGATTTCTACCACCCCTGATTAACCCTTATATTGTACCCTGATTTACCCTAGTCCCTGCCCTGATACCCTTGCTGTGTTTAACCCTTATTTTGTGGTATCCCTGATTAACCTTGTCGTGCCCACCCCTAGATACCTCACCCCTATTACCCCATAGGGATAGTATAGAGCCAGGCGGGAGGGTTGTTATACTTGTATGTGTGAACTGTATAGATAGTTTATGGGTGGAATTGGAAACGTGTAGTGTAGTTTAGGATTGTATATTTAGTGCTGTATTGTTAGGGTATTGCATGCGTAGTGCATTGTAGTAATAAATACTGTGTTACTTGTAACTATCTGTGTAACGTGTAGTTATTGGCGGTAGTTAGTTCAGTAAGGCGCATGCAGCTAGCGTAGCGATTAGTGTAAAGCATAGCAATAGTATTGTTATTATTATATAAAGGTATAAATAGGCGGAGTCATCAATAGACGGCTCCTCCTATTTAGGAATATTAATTATCGATATTTACATAGATATTGGTGATTCATATTCCCCCCTTTACATTGGCGAGCCAGGCCCACTGCTTAGATTTTGAAATCTGTGTTTGGTTTTGAGGCTAGAGGTCGGGTATCCTGTGAATTGTCAGGCAAGAGAGACGTGGTCAGCGGTCTGAGCGTCTAGGAGAGACGTGGTCAGCAGTCTGAGCGTCTAGGACCTGATAATTTGAGGATACCATTTGGAAGGCAGAACACACTGACACACTCGCCAGCACAGGAAATGCAGGGGAGGTTGCTGATAAGGCAAACTTCCACTGCCAATTGTTGTGTTGACAATGTTAGAAGAATATACACCCTAGAGGCTCGATTACAAGAAGAAACCCAGTGTACAGTCGAAAGGGGCAGAGAGATCTGCGTGTTAGAGTCCAGACTCTCGGATGAGGAGGGTCTCTACCCTGACATGGACAGAGAGCTGCTCCGGCTGTACACTGAGAATAATCAGTACAGGAACAATGCGGCATCTACGGATGCCCTAATTGTTCAAATGAGGGAGGACCTGGCTGCAAAGGTGCAAAGTACTGAGCATTTGCAGCACGCAATCTCCAATTGGTCTAGGCCCGGTACTAACAGCATGGTACCCACGAAACAGGTTTGCGTTTCGGGAACGGCACAGGGGGAGACAGCAGCAACAGTGCCAAGGTCTTCAGCGGATAACACATCCGCAGTGGTGGACCGGTCGCTACGATTCACCTCGACACCCGGGGAGACTAGTAGTAGCGGCCGTGCCCATGAACAGGACAACAGTTGGGAAGAGGAAAGCAGATGGCCAAATTCCGCTTCCAATCCTCCAACACGTCGGGAGAAACAGGAAGGGGTTTATCTTAACCATTCCAGTATGGAAAGGATAAACTTCCTGTTACGGATTTGCAAAGAGATCCCAAAATACGATCCCAATCCCAATACGATCCGTTCACTTCATGCAATATTTTTGAGGGTCACTGTAATAAATATTCAGTGGCTCCAGAATATCGTATGGAGTTGTTAAAATTATGGTTACCGACACACCTTAACCAAAGGTATAAGGTAACGGGGAGGACACAACCCACGAATGGCCAGTTTCATGATAAGGAGGAACGCCTCTCCATACTGGCCACGGGTCATTGGGATGTCACTCCAGAGGTCCTGTCAAAATTCAAACCTACTATCCATGATGAACCTTTGTCATTATGTAGTAGGTTTGAAGCGATGTACAGGAGGGTTACTAAGGATCAGGGTATTGGGATTCCACAAGGCATGGTGCGCATGTTTGTGGAAAAGTTCCCATACCTGGATACTGCAATCCGGCTGAGTGCAGCTAGGGAGCCATATCTCACGGATGCGGCTATGACTATTGAACAGTGTAGACAGGATATTCTGTACAATAAGAAGTCTGTTAAAGTGAGGGAACGTGCGCCTGTATACGTTAGATCACAAGATGAACGGATACAGCACACAAGTTCTGCATCAACCGTTCGCCCCACGGCCCCGCCATGGGAATAGCTAGGAAACATTCGGCATTTCCTGTGTTTACGATACGGGCACATTCAAAGGAATTGTCCACAAAATAACTGGACATACCCAGAAAAGACTGGCAATAACAATGGTTTTAGAATGAAACCTAATATTGCCAAGTCAGTGGGAGAACGTGTTGATAAAAATCTGAGACATTCACCAGGCCAATCACCAAAACGCGTGGCTGCCGTGAATGTCCCAGGGGGTGTGGAATCAAAAGATTCCACACCAAATACTCAGGGTGAAAGGGCACAAGTGGCAGTATGTACCTCACAGGTACCTACTGGGAATCTGGTGGACATCGACTGAAGGTTAGGGGTCCCTCAAGAATTGGCACCAGTATGTCCCATCATATTGGATTCTTCAGGGAGACCCCACATAAAAGCCAAAATAAAAGAACGGGAAACTAAAATCATGCTCAACACAGGTGCGGAAATTTCCATCACTAATGTCAAGCACGATTTGCACCCCAACAGCCCCAAATGTGTGGTGATCGGATTTGATCACCAACAAGGGGGGGTGACGGCCCACAGAATTGAAGATGTAATCGTCCAGATTACTGGGTGCACCACCCTCAGGATACCCATGTGGTATTACCCCGGTTCTGACAACATTATCGGAACCGATGTAATGACACAAAATGGGTGGATCCTGGATCTGGCAAATTGCATTGTGTGGAAAGGTCCTAGGCGAGCTAAAGTGTTTGTCATTTGACGGCATTGTCTGGGACCACCTTTGCAGACAGTAGAAGAGTCTACTGACATGCTCAAACACAAATGGCCGGAGGTCTCACATAATATAGACCTGGAGCTTATTGTGTATGAGCATCCCGAACTGTGGGCCCAGGGCAAAAACGATTGTGGCAGACTGATTGGTGTTCAGGTGGACATTCAGGGTCCTGACCCTCCACCTCAACGCCAATACCGATTTCCACCAGAGGCCACCCATTCAATTATGGACACCGTCCAGGAATTGAAGACAAGGGGTGTAGTTATTGAGGGCAACTCAAAATGCAATAATGCCCTCTGGCCAGTCAAGAAAAAGGACACTAGTGCATGGAGGCTCACTATAGACCTCCGGATACTCAATAAATACACCCCAACGTCAGCGCCAGTGGTGGCCCAGACTCCCGACATCATGGCCAGAATAAGCGGCAAAAGCCGCGTATTCTCGACCTTGGATGTGGCCAACGGGTTCTTCTCCATCGAACTCACTGAGTCATGCCGGTACAAATTTGCCTTTACGGTGGGGGACAAACAGTACATGTTTGCTGTACTGCCCCAGGGGTTTCATAGCAGCCCCACGTATTTCCATCAAGCATTGGCGGCCGTACTGAGTGTGTTCTCACGGCCAGAATGCCTTCTACAATACGTGGATGACCTGCTCTTGCACACAGAAACCATGGAGGAACATTTGGTTCTGTTGAGAGAGCTGCTGGGACTCCTGGCAAAGTCAGGACTCAAGCTGAGTCCCCATAAGGCAAATTTGGCCCAAGCAGAGGTAACCTTCCTTGGAGTCCAAATTTCATTTGGAACAAAAGGTATGATGACAGCCCGCGTGGAAGCCATGGTGAAGTTACCCAGACCCGGCGCTCTTCAGGATTTGAGAAAATTCCTGGGAGTGGCCAACTTCATGAGGGAATTCATAGAGGACTTCGCCGCCAAAGCAAAACCTCTCTATGAACTCCTTCGAGGGGAGGAACCCTCGATCAAAGGTTGGTCTGATGCGCAGGAAGACGCCTTTTCAACTTTGAAAAGGGATCTCTCCTCGGCACCTGTGTTGGCCACCCCACATCCAGATGGGGAAATGGCCATACAGGCACAAGCAGGGATGGAGTCTATCACAGCGGTCCTGCTTCAGAAAGTAGGGTATGAGACCAGACCGCTGGGATATTTCTCCAGGCTACTTTCACCCGTGGGTTCGATGAATGTGCCAAACAACTGGCAGCCATACATTATGCCGTCAAGACTACCGAGCATATTGTAGGCTTCCGACCCCTCACCTTGCAGACTCCGCATTCTCCTTTAGCCCTCTTGCTCCGTGATACTCTCCCTGGAGTCTCCCAACAGAGATTCGGGAGATGGATCATGGATCTCAGTGGCCGGAATCTGCAGGTGGACCACAAGGCCAAGTATGGTCTGTCTCAGTTACTAAACCTAACTGGAACCAAACATGACTGTGGTCAACCAGAACAGGACGACTCTCCACAGATGTTCAGAACCGACAGACGTCCAGATGACAGAGTCATCTTTGTTGATGGATCTCGATTCTATCTGGAGGGGGAATATGTCACGGAGTTTGCTGTGCTGGATGAGACCACTGGTACTCAGAGTCTTGTCAGGTTACCGGGTCACATGTCGGCACAGCGGGCAGAGCTAGAGGCGGTTAAAGAAGCTCTGCTTCTTTAACCGCCTCCAGGGAAACGAACTATACAGGTCCTTCTAAAAAAATTTGCATATTGTGATAAAGTTCATTATTTTCTGTAATGTACTGATAAACATTAGACTTTCATATATTTTAGATTCATTACACACCAACTGAAGTAGTTCAAGCCTTTTATTGTTTTAATATTGATGATTTTGGCATACAGCTCATGAAAACCCAAATTTCCTATCTCAAAAAATTAGCATATTTCATCCGACCAATAAAAGAAAAGTGTTTTTAATACAAAAAAAGTCAACCTTCAAATAATGATGTTCAGTTATGCACTCAATACTTGGTCGGGAATCCTTTTGCAGAAATGACTGCTTCAATGCGGCGTGGCATGGAGGCAATCAGCCTGTGGCACTGCTGAGGTGTTATGGAGGCCCAGGATGCTTCGATAGCGGCCTTAAGCTCATCCAGAGTGTTGGGTCTTGCGTCTCTCAACTTTCTCTTCCCAATATCCCACAGATTCTCTATGGGGTTCAGGTTAGGAGAGTTGGCAGGCCAATTGAGCACAGTAATACCATGGTCAGTAAACCATTTGCCAGTGGTTTTGGCACTGTGAGCAGGTGCCAGGTCGTGCTGAAAAATAAAATCTTCATCTCTATAAAGCTTTTCAGCAGATGGAAGTATGAAGTGCTCCAAAATCTCCTGATAGCTAGCTGCATTGACCCTGCCCTTGATAAAACACAGTGGACCAACACCAGCAGCTGACATGGCATCCCAGACCATCACTGACTGTGGGTACTTGACACTGGACTTCAGGCATTTTGGCATTTCCCTCTCCCCAGTCTTCCTCCAGACTCTGGCACCTTGATTTCCGAATGACATGCAAAATTTGCTTTCATCCGAAAAAAGTACTTTGGACCACTGAGCAACAGTCCAGTGCTGCTTCTCTGTAGCCCAGGTCAGGCGCTTCTGCCGCTGTTTCTGGTTCAAAAGTGGCTTGACCTGGGCAATGCGGCACCTGTAGCCCATTTCCTGCACACGCCTGTACACGGTGGCTCTGGATGTTTCTACTCCAGACTCAGTCCACTGCTTCCGCAGGTCCCCCAAGGTCTGGAATCGGTCCTTCTCCACAATCTTCCTCAGGGTCCGGTCACCTCTTCTCGTTGTGCAGCGTTTTCTGCCACACTTTTTCCTTCCCACAGACTTCCCACTGAGGTGCCTTGATACAGCACTCTGGGAACAGCCTATTCGTTCAGAAATTTCTTTCTGTGTCTTACCCTCTTGCTTGAGGGTGTCAATGATGGCCTTCTGGACAGCAGTCAGGTCGGCAGTCTTACCCATGATTGCGGTTTTGAGTAATGAACCAGGCTGGGAGTTTTTAAAAGCCTCAGGAATCTTTTGCAGGTGTTTAGAGTTAATTAGTTGATTCAGATGATTAGGTTAATAGCTCGTTTAGAGAACCTTTTCATGATATGCTAATTTTTTTAGATAGGAATTTGGGGTTTTCATGAGCTGTATGCCAAAATCATCAATATTAAAACAATAAAAGGCTTGAACTACTTCAGTTGGTGTGTAATGAATCTAAAATATATGAAAGTCTAATGTTTATCAGTACATTACAGAAAATAATGAACTTTATCACAATATGCAAATTTTTTGAGAAGGACCTGTATATAGCGTTCATCGCATCAAAAAGGCGATGAACCTTTGATAATGGGCAACAATAAGGCAGACGAACTGGCTAAACTAGCGGCAGTGTCTGGTACCCTCCGAGAACCAGGCATGGGGCCACTACCAACTCACCGGATTGCAGCACGTACCCAACTGAGTGATGGCCCGGTGTCATTTGAAGAGGAACAAATCAAGGATCCTTTTCTAATGACACATATCAAATCACCACGACATCCATGGTCGGTACAATAGGGGGTCTTGTGTTACGATACCGGTACTCAGCAACTCCTCTTCCGGTGGGCCCACAGACTCTGCAAGCAGAGCTGACGCGATTGAACCACCAACTATTTGGACACCTCGGCCGGAAAAAACTCTTGCCTCTCCTGAGGGACAAATTGTACTGGCCAGGGATGTCCAGTTCAGTAGAGGAGGTTACTCAACAGTGCCTGGTATGTGCTCAAGTAAACCCAAGGGCTTCTGCCCTGAAACCGGTGTTACAGCGAGTTCCACCTGCTGAGGGTCCATGGTCCGCAATACAAATTGATTTTATTGGACCATTACTGACCGGAAGCCGTAACTACCGTTACGCACTGGTAATAGTGGATGTCTTCTCAAAATGGGTAGAAGCCATCCCCGCGGTCAATGATACGGCTACTACCACCGCCCGCGTTCTCTGGGAACAAGTTCTGTCACGATGGGGCATCCCCAAAGTGATAGAATCAGACAGAGAGACCCATTTCACGGGTAAGGTAATGAAAGCGCTTTGTGGTCTCTTAGACATAAAGCAAAGGTTTCATGTGCCTTACCACCCTCAGTCTGCGGGCATCGTGGAGCGGATGAACCGGACCATCAAAACCCGGCTTTCCAAAGCGCTGCTGGAGAAGGGTTCCTCTTGGGTAACCTATCTTCCAGCCGTGCTCATGGGTATTCGAGCTACTGAAGCCTCCAGTACCGGTATCTCCCCGTACGAACTGATGACAGGACGCAAGATGCCCCTATGTCTACCCAACGAACCCCAAGTGTCGGAGCCCATGAAGGACGCCATCGCCAGAGACATGTTTCTTCAACAGGTTCAACAGAACCTGAAGGAGCTACTGCCTCACGCAGCAATACGGTTACACAAACCGTATCTACAGGGGGAAATGCCAATGCCCGCTGTAGGAGGAATGGTGATGGTAAAAGTCTTCCGTCGGGCTGGCCCATGGGACGCAAACTGGGAAGGACATACAAGGTCCTTGAAGTAATGGGAGACACCATGCTGAGGGTACAAAGGCCAATCACCAACAAAAAGAAATCCCATAGACGGCAGGAACTCTTGTGGATTCACATCGACCAAGCCAAAGCTACCCGGGCTTCCCCAACTCAATAATGCATACCGTCCTCAGTTGGGTGAAGGGGGGTAATAGGGCTTGGTGAGTCGATGGCGAATCCACTCCACTTATCACACTCAATCTAATTACAGAACACAAGAGGGAGACACGCCAGGGGACCACTTGGCCAGGGAAGAGCTAGGCGCCCTCTGAACGGGATACGGCTCCAGCTTGTGACACTGGTGGTAAGCATGTTGACGGCAGGATCGGCCTCTTCAAGGGAAGGCCTGGGGACTAACATTGATATGGTTAACATATCACTCAATGAACCCGGCCTTTTAATGGTGGAATGTTTGGATGGCAAAATCCGGAAACCATACGAGAACTTTACCTTTACATCAGGTCAGTGGTATCTATATGGTTTCCAGAGAGAAGGTTTTGCCAACGGTGTAATTCAGCATTATACCCCGGTGGAGAATGTGTCTGCCATTCAACATGACTTACACGCCCTCTGTCTCAAAGAATTTGGACATTTTCGGGACTCGGACCCTACACCTATCAAATCCTTAAGATGGGTGTCTAGGGACCCACACTTGCACCCATATCAGCAAGTGGGAGCCAACACTACCACAGTGTTGTGCACCAAAGAGAGTATCCTGAGTCCTGAAGATGTCACTGGGGCAGCATACAGCGGTTGGCACATCCTGAAGGCTACCTTCTTGGGGAAGGATAGCCAGGACAGGTTAAGGGTTAGGACATATTTTGATAGACCCATTCCAGTAAAAGGCACTCTGAAGGCTTATTGCATGTTGAGGGATTCCCAGATGATTATCACCAGGGAATCCAGTTATGTCCAGGGACACGTGTCCACTGATCATTTACGAACCAGTATAATGATGTTAAAGTTAAACTGCAGTAACTCTGGTCAGGCCATCTGGAATGACCAGAGTGGTCCGGTAAAACTGGAAGGTTTATATCGAGCCACAGTTTTAAAAGTACGGACTGATGCCAAGGACCCTAGGTATGTTCAGTTAAAGGGATCTCCATCCATACGGTCTTTCATGATTACTATCATGAGAGACAACTGTGTTCCTGAGGTGACAGGATACTATTTTGCCACCTATGCCCACTGGGAACAAGAAACCCAGATGGTGATGTTGGACACCAATCCTTGGAGATGGGACTTGGTGTGCAACGGGGTAGATACCCCCACGGTGGATGTATGGATGGATGATACTCCTATGACTGAAGAATACCGAGGTAGGTATGTGTCTTCCGATTGGAAAGACCCCAGGGGCAGAGACATTAACTTTGACATCAATATAGATGGTTCGTTCAAGTGGCCTTTTTGTGAGGCAGTAGACGAAGGATGCTGGACCTTTACTCAGTGGGCCTATCTGTCTCAAACCAAACCTGTAGGGAAGCTAGTGCTGCAGGCTGGAGAAAACGATCAGTGGTACCCGTTCAAAGGAAGGGGACAGATCTGTGCAACAATAGTGAGGGTCCCCTACGATACAGAAGGTCTCCAACCGGTAAAACCACATTCGAACTCTTGCACCGCCCCTATCCATCAATTGGCAGATCCTGTAGCTCCTCAACTGTCATCCCCCTGGAAGATCATCACGGATGCCAAATTCATTCTGTTTACCTGGAGAATTTCCGTAGATGACTTCCGAGTGGACCATTGGGATCACAGGTGTGAGGAGTTTGTTAGGAACCAAATTGACATGGTAAGAGGTTGGGTAGAGGCGGGACAAGAGGTAAGAAAAGACTACTCCCGACGTAGGAAGAACAGGGGGAGGAGAGATCTGGTGGCTATGGGACTTGGCGGAGGTGCTTTGGGAGTAGGCGCACTGAACACTATGGATATGGAAGTCCTGAGAAGTAAGCTTGGAGAGGTTGCGCGACATGCCGGGGAAGGATTCAAGACCCAGCTTGATGTAAACCATTTCTTGGAGGGTTTACAGCATTCGCACATTGATGCCACTACCTCTCTATCTTCTGCTATACGTGAGAAGTTTAGGAGGTTAGTTGTGGGTCTCTTGGAGGAGCAGGATCGGGCTCAGCTTGCTCTGGCGTGTACGCAGGTCCAAAGCGAACTCTCGGACAACCTTAAACATACTGTCTCAGCGTTACACAACGGCCACTTCCCATTCAACCTCGGCCAGCGAATAAATCTCTCCTTTTGCCATCAACCATACCAACTGGTGGGTGGTTCAATGGCATGGATGTCAAAATTTAACCTGTACTGCTTCGTCCTTGGCACCTGTGTCCAGTCACCTCAGACAGGGATACAGTGTCATCAATCTAGGTACAATGATGAACAACCGAACGATACTTCATCCCCAGCTCCCCTCGAGCGTTCTAACGTATGAAGAAGGCCATCCCTCTTTGTTTGACACAGAGGGATGTTGGCTGAGAGAGGATGCCATCCTATGTCAGGGTGATCGGGATCGGGTGCTTGGACACCAGTGTTGGAACACCGAGGGGACCTGCGAGATGAAGGTCAACTCAGTACCTCAACTCAGTACTCTTTAAAATACTTGGGACAGGGATATTGGTGTTGGTACCAAGGGAGCAATGGGTCGTATACAATTTATGGATTTAATTGTACCGAACGAGGAATACTCCTCCCCGGAACGTACTGTACCCTTAGCCCCGTTCTAGGTCTGGACGTCGCAGAGCAGCAAGGAAGAACCCCAATTACCCCGGAGAGAAGACTCGACATTCGCCCCGATGTTCCCGTGAGACTTCAGAAGATTCCCCTTGGCTTCGGCACAGAACTTAAACGGCTCCTTTTGGACTTTAGCCAAGAGGAAGAAATCTCACAACATCTTCGGGAGGCAGAGAAACAGGCCACCATCCAACTTACCCATGACCGGACGAAAATTATTGCGGTTGCCTCAGCATTAGACAAAGACTCAAAGGTCTCATGGTGGGAGAACCTTTTTGGATACAGTCCTAAGGCGACCTCGTTCTTCAATTTACTGATACACCCGGTGATAGTGTTTCTGGTTCTGGTCGGACTCATGTACATAGGACTGTGGTCGATGTACCAGAGGGTCAAGAGACTAACTGACCAACTAAACCAGACAGCACTTCACGAACACAATCGCCGGAGGCTCAGGACTTAATTCACCAAGTCCTGAAGCCAAGAAGGGTCCTAAGAATAGGACTATTTGTGTGGGGAGAGATTCAGGGTGGAAAATCTAAAAGTTATCCTGAGACCCCATGTGATGAATACTGGACTGGTACATATGAGGTTTTGGGAGGTACACCCAATCCTCTCCTGAGACCTCATAGTGTTTTAAATAAATGTATTTTTGGTTTAGGGGGGGGTGGGAGAGAAAGGGGAACTGTATAAAGTGTTTTGTGTGAATAAGGATAAGATTAGGACACAATAGGGACAGGCCCCCTCTGGTTGCCATTTGCCACCTTGACCCCTGAACGGTAAGGTTCATAAGGGAAAACCTGGATGTGTAGTGTAACGGAGGTATTCCCATAGTTATAATTTAGGTACCGTGACATCACCTCTATTGAAGAAAAAAATAAAAATATCCGACCTGCCTTGTAAAGACCGATTCAGCTGTCCATGGGAGAACCGCACCCATCCTTCGATCAAGATGGAACAAGACATGCTTAAGGAGAGTTGGCACAGAAGGGAGACTTAGACTGTAAGGGTGGACCCACTCCAGATTCCTTGGGCGTGGACGACACCTGAAGATCGTCAGCAATGCCGAGAGACGGCAAGGGTGTGGTCATTCTAAACTTATCAGGAGTGACTGACACCGGAAGAGTGAGAGAAAGACCAGTCAAAGACTGCGAGGGTCAAGCCACCCCGGAAGTACAGACAGTAGGAGGGGCTGACACCGTAACAATCAAGGCAGAAGAGAGTTCCTGGGAAAAGAAGACGACGGTGTATCCTGTGGATGGAGGAGTCGGTTACGGTGAAGGGCAGGTCGGAGGAAGACGTTGGGTTAGATGATGTCTAGGTACCTAAGAGTACGGGTGCACTCCGGTTTTCCTGGACCATTACCGAGGATGGGGTTGAGGGGGGCAAAGATGCCTCCACCCTTCCCCCCAAGATATTGTCGTATTTCCGACAACAGGGGGATTGTTGAGGAAGGGTGGCAGGTATGCATAAATATATATGCATGCCTACTGGGGCATGCATATATATATATGTATTAGCAGTGCATAATGTTCCCCTCAGAGGGCGATGTGCGCAGATGTGCCCAGCACCTGCGCCCATCCGCCTCTGATATTCCCCAGGGGCTCATTCATGCCCCTGTGGGAATTATAATGTGCCCCCTGAATATATATATATGTGCCCCCTTGTGCCCCCTTATCATATATATATAAATATGCTGCCCCCTGAATATGTTGCCCCCTGAATATGCCATATATGCCCCCTGAATCCTATAATCCGTTCATATATGCTTATAGATGTGCCCCAAGCATCTATGGGCATATATGGCCGGAATCCCGCTGAATTACGCCTGCTGGGGGGGAGTGGAGAAGACCGACAGTTGGACAATTATGTCCAGCGTCGGCCTCTACAAAGGACAGAGGATCAATAAGATCCTCTGCCCTTTGTCACCATCTCCGGCCGCACCGGAGATGGTACGCCTAACAGAGACATGGGAACAAAGAGTTCCCATGCCCCTGTGAGTGGCTGACCTCCGGCGCTGTAATTACAGCGCCGGAGGTAGGCGTCCGCTTCACAGGCGGGAGGATCAAAGGATCCCCCCCCCCCCCCCGGAAGCGCGCTCCGAGATCCTCGGGCCGGCGCGGTGACGTCACATCACCGCGCCGGCCCACGTGTTCAGGCCGGCAGTGCGCATGCGCACGGCGGCAATAGGAGGACTGCGAGCGGGCGCCGCCAAGCTTGAATAGGCCGGCGGCGCTCCGCTCAGCAGTCAGGTAAGACCACCCAGCAGGAAGAGGCATCCCCTGGACCAACGAGCCCCCCTGGACAACGAGCATATCACCGCTAAGTATCACCCCCTTATACCCCTGATCCCTACCACTATCCCACCAATGTTTTACCCCTTTAAATCCCTGACCCCATACTGCTAACCCTAATACCACTATCCCACCAACGTTTTACCCCTTTAAATAACCCTAATACCACTATCCCACCAACGTTTTACCCTTTAAATCCCTGACCCCATACTGCCCCTTGTTACCCTATTACCCCTGATTCCTACCACCCCTGATTAACCCTTATATTGTACCCTGATTTACCCTAGTCCCTGCCCTGATACCCTTGCTGTGTTTAACCCTTATTTTGTGGTATCCCTGATTAACCCTGTCGTGCCCACCCCTAGATACCTCACCCCTATTACCCCATAGGGATAGTATAGAGCCAGGCGGGAGGGCTGTTATACTTGTATGTGTGAATTGTATAGATAGTTTATGGGTGGAATTGGGAACGTGTAGTGTAGTTTAGGATTGTATATTTAGTGCTGTATTGTTAGGGTATTGCGTGCGTAGTGCATTGTAGTAATAAATACTGTGTTACTTGTAACTATCTGTGTAACGTGTAGTTATTGGCGTTAGTTAGTTCAGTAAGGCGCATGCAGCTAGCGTAGCGATTAGTGTAAAGCATAGCGATAGTATTGTTATTATTATATAAAGGTATAAATAGGCGGAGTCATCAATAGACGGCTCCTCCTATTTAGGAATATTAATTATCAATATTTACACTTTGGTACTAAGGGTATTCCCTGGGGGAATAGGGGGTGTGGTAAATGTGTGGCCTGTGTTAATATGGACAGAGCCACGAATTTCTTACGATCACTTATTCTTTCACATGTACCACAATCGGTGAAGTTTACTGGGCAATTTGCCCATGTGGACTAATTTATGTTGGTCTAACTTCAAGAGAATTTAGGAGGAGGATTAGAGAGCATATTTTGTCGATTGAAGCGGCCAAGGATGAGAATGAAGTGACACAGTTGAAGACTGTGCCACGACATTTCAAAGAGAAACATAATTGTGAAGGATCCCTCCTATGCTTTAGGGGAATTGATCGGGTCATCATTTCCCCTAGAGGAGTGGATTGGAAAAAGATATTGGGGCAAAAGGAGACAAAGTGGATTTATACTCTGAACACAGTTGCTCCCTCTGGACTCAATGAAGGGAATAACCTTGCCCCTTTTCTTTAAAAATAAAAACTCCTATATCATTCTCCTGGTGCGTATACATGATTGTTTTGGGGTGGATACAGACAGCTCTGTGCTCCGTGGTGGCTTTCTGGCCCGGGGACCTCTGTACCTGCATAGAAACTTTTTAACAGTTTATTATGATTTTATGTAATAATAATATGTTGATTTTAACTGTTGTTTCAATTTTGTGTATGTTCTCTCCTAACAGTCATCTGTCGTATCATTTATATTTCAGAAATTTGCACTGTCCATTTCTGAGGATGTTCCTGTGAGGCTAAGTCTCTGTTTCTGGAATGAAAAGAAAAAATACCGGGAGGGATTGACATACCATACATTTGGTCATGATGAGCCGGATTATAAAGTGTAACCCCGTTTGTTATGTGAAGGGTTTATCATTATATGGTTATGGATCATGAGCCGGACCATAAAAAAAAAAAAAAAATGTTCCTTTGGCGTCAAATGTTTTTTATGCCCTTTATGGGATTGTTGACAATAAGCGTCAATATAATAATATTTTTTTCACTGTAGCCCTTGCAGTGCATGTCACTATTGCACTTTCACTATGCACTTTTTTGTTCATGTTCACTTTTATTTATGCCTGTGGTGTTTTTCAGCACCTTCTGTTTTGTTTGGTTTTACTGTTCTGAATCATGTATTCATTTAATCATGTTTGATTGCATATGCACACTGCACTTCTGTATGACAATATGTTATAAAATATGACATTTTAATTGGATATGCACTTTATGATGGTTATGATTAGGGATGAGCGAACCCGAACTGTATAGTTCGGGTTCGTACCGAATTTTGGGGTGTCCGTGACACGGACCCGAACCCGGACATTTTCGTAAAAGTCCGGGTTCGGGTTCGGTGTTCGTCGCTTTCTTGGCGCTTTTGTGACGCTTTCTTGGCGCTTTTTGAAAGGCTGCAAAGCAGCCAATCAACAAGCGTCATACTACTTGCCCCAAGAGGCCGTCACAGCCATGCCTACTATTGGCATGGCTGTGATTGGCCAGAGCACCATGTGACCCAGCCTCTATTTAAGCTGGAGTCACATAGCGCCGCCCGTCACTCTGCTCTGATTAGCGTAGGGAGAGGTTGCGGCTGCGACAGTAGGGCGAGATTAGGCAGATTAACTCCTCCAAAGGACTTGATTAATCGATCGATCTGCAGCTGTGCATCATTGAGCTGCTGAAATTCAATTGCTCACTGTTTTTAGGCTGCCCAGACCGTTTGTCAGTCACTTTTTTCTGGGGTGATTGGCGGCCATTTTGTGTCTTGTGGTGCGCCAGCACAAGCTGCGACCAAGTGCATTTAACCCTCAATGGTGTGGTTGTTTTTAGGCTAAAGCCTACATCAGGGTGAAGCTGTCACACCAAGTGCATTTAACCAGCAATAGTCTGTTTATTTTTTGGCCATATACTAAATCAGGGGCAAGCTGCGCCTGTCACCAAGTGCATTTAACCCTCAGTAGTGTGGTGCGTCAAGCTGTCACACCAAGTGCATTTAACCAGCAATAGTGTGGTTATTTTTTGGCCATATCCCAGTCTAATTCTGTCAGTAAATCCATACCGGTCACCCAGCGCCTAAATACTAGGCCTCAAATTTATATTCCGCTAAATCTGTCGTTACTGCTGTACTGTTGTGGATGGGCAAGTTATTTAGTGTCCGTCAAAGCACATTTTTTGTTCTGGGTTGAAAAACAATTCCCAATTTAGCAATTTCCTTATTTAGTGGTTTCTGCTGTATCAGAGCTATTTGAAATCTATCCCTAAAAGGGTATATAATATTCAAGGTGCACATAGAGTCATTCAGAATAACTTCACACACACGCTACTGTGCATTTCCAAGTCTAATTCTGTCAGTAAATCCATTCCGGTCACCCAGCGCCTAAATACTAGGCCTCAAATTTATATCCCGCTGAATTTGAATACAATACATTGGGCCAAATAATATTTTTGTTGTTGTGGTGAACCATAACAATGAGGAAAACATCTAGTAAGGGACGCGGACGTGGACATGGTCGTGGTGGTGTTAGTGGACCCTCTGGTGCTGGGAGAGGACGTGGCCGTTCTGCCACATCCACACGTCCTAGTGTACCAACTACCTCAGGTCCCAGTAGCCGCCAGAATTTACAGCGATATATGGTGGGGCCCAATGCCGTTCTAAGGATGGTAAGGCCTGAGCAGGTACAGGCATTAGTCAATTGGGTGGCCGACAGTGGATCCAGCACGTTCACATTATCTCACACCCAGTCTTCTGCAGAAAGCGCACAGATGGCGCCTGAAAACCAACCCCATCAGTCTGTCACATCACCCCCATGCATACCAGGGAAACTGTCTGAGCCTCAAGTTATGCAGCAGTCTCTTATGCTGTTTGAAGACTCCGCTGGCAGGGTTTCCCAAGGGCATCCACCTAGCCCTTCCCCAGCGGTGAAAGACATAGAATGCACTGACGCACAATCACTTATGTTTCCTGATGATGAGGACATGGGAATACCACCTCAGCATGTCTCTGATGATGACGAAACACAGGTGCCAACTGCTGCGTCTTTCTGCAGTGTGCAGACTGAACAGGAGGTCAGGGATCAAGACTGGGTGGAAGACGATGCAGGGGACGATGAGGTCCTAGACCCCACATGGAATGAAGGTCGTGCCACTGACTTTCACAGTTCGGAGGAAGAGGCAGTGGTGAGACCGAGCCAACAGCGTAGCAAAAGAGGGAGCAGTGGGCAAAAGCAGAACACCCGCCGCCAAGAGACTCCGCCTGCTACTGACCGCCGCCATCTGGGACCGAGCACCCCAAAGGCAGCTTCAAGGAGTTCCCTGGCATGGCACTTCTTCAAACAATGTGCTGACGACAAGACCCGAGTGGTTTGCACGCTGTGCCATCAGAGCCTGAAGCGAGGCATTAACGTTCTGAACCTGAGCACAACCTGCATGACCAGGCACCTGCATGCAAAGCATGAACTGCAGTGGAGTAAACACCTTAAAAACAAGGAAGTCACTCAGGCTCCCCCTGCTACCTCTTCTGCTGCTGCCGCCTCGGCCTCTTCTGCTGCTGCCGCCTTGGCCTCTTCCTCTGCCTCTGGAGGAACGTTGGCACCTGCCGCCCAGCAAACAGGGGATGTACCACCAACACCACCACCACCTCCGTCACCAAGCATCTCAACCATGTCACACGGCAGCGTTCATCTCTCCATCTCACAAACATTTGAGAGAAAGCGTAAATTCCCACCTAGCCACCCTCGATCCCTGGCCCTGAATGCCAGCATTTCTAAACTACTGGCCTATGAAATGCTGTCATTTAGGCTGGTGGACACAGACAGCTTCAAACAGCTCATGTTGCTTGCTGTCCCACAGTATGTTGTTCCCAGCCGGCACTACTTCTCCAAGAGAGCCGTGCCTTCCTTGCACAACCAAGTATCCGATAAAATCAAGTGTGCACTGCGCAACGCCATCTGTAGCAAGGTCCACCTAACCACAGATACGTGGACCAGTAAGCATGACCAGGGACGCTATATCTCCCTAACTGCACACTGGGTAAATGTAGTGGCAGCTGGGCCCCAGGCGGAGAGCTGTTTGGCGCACGTCCTTCCGCCGCCAAGGATCGCAGGGCAACATTCTTTGCCTCCTGTTGCCACCTCCTCCTACTCGACTTCCTCCTCCTCTTCTTCCACCTGCTCATCTAGTCAGCCACACACCTTCACCACCAACTTCAGCACAGCCCGGGGTAAACGTCAGCAGGCCATTCTGAAACTCATATGTTTGGGGGACAGGCCCCACACCGCACAGGAGTTGTGGCAGGGTATAGAACAACAGACCGACGAGTGGTTGCTGCCGGTGAGCCTCAAGCCCGGCCTGGTGGTGTGTGATAATGGGCGAAATCTCGTTGCAGCTCTGGGACTAGCCAGTTTGACGCACATCCCTTGCTTGGCGCATGTGCTGAATTTGGTGGTGCAGAAGTTCATTCACAACTACCCCGACATGTCAGAGCTGCTGCATAAAGTGCGGGCCGTCTGTTCGCGCTTCCGGCGTTCACATCCTGCTGCTGCTCCCCCGTGTCTGCGCTACAGCGTAACTTCGGCCTTCCCGCTCACCGCCTCATATGCGACGTGCCCACCAGGTGGAACTCCACCTTGCACATGCTGGACAGACTGTGCGAGCAGCAGCAGGCCATAGTGGAGTTTCAGCTGCAGCACGCACGGGTCAGTCGCACTACAGAACAGCACCACTTCACCACCAATGACTGGGCCTCCATGCGAGACCTGTGTGCCCTGTTGCGCTGTTTTGAGTACTCCACCAACATGGCCAGTGGCGATGACGCCGTTATCAGCGTTACAATACCACTTCTATGTCTCCTTGAGAAAACACTTAGGGCGATGATGGAAGAGGAGGTGGCCCAGGAGGAGGAGGAGGAGGAGGAAGAGGGGTCATTTTTAGCACTTTCAGGCCAGTCTCTTCGAAGTGACTCAGAGGGAGGTTTTTGGCAACAGCAGAGGCCAGGTACAAATGTGGCCAGCCAGGGCCCACTACTGGAGGACGAGGAGGACGAGGATGAGGAGGAGGTGGAGGAGGATGAGGATGAAGCATGGTCACAGCGGGGTGGCACCCAACGCAGCTCGGGTCCATCACTGGTGCGTGGCTGGGGGGAAAGGCAGGACGATGACGATACGCCTCCCACAGAGGACAGCTTGTCCTTACCCCTGGGCAGCCTGGCACACATGAGCGACTACATGCTGCAGTGCCTGCGCAACGACAGCAGAGTTGCCCACATTTTAACCTGTGCGGACTACTGGGTTGCCACCCTGCTGGATCCACGCTACAAAGACAATGTGCCCACCTTACTTCCTGCACTGGAGCGTGATAGGAAGATGCGCGAGTACAAGCGCACGTTGGTAGACGCGCTACTGAGAGAATTCCCAAATGTCACAGGGGAACAAGTGGAAGCCCAAGGCCAAGGCAGAGGAGGAGCAAGAGGTCGCCAAGGCAGCTGTGTCACGGCCAGCTCCTCTGAGGGCAGGGTTAGCATGGCAGAGATGTGGAAAAGTTTTGTCAACACGCCACAGCTAACTGCACCACCACCTGATACGCAACGTGTTAGCAGGAGGCAACATTTCACTAACATGGTGGAACAGTACATGTGCACACCCCTCCACGTACTGACTGATGGTTCGGCCCCATTCAACTACTGGGTCTCTAAATTGTCCACGTGGCCAGAGCTAGCCTTTTATGCCTTGGAGGTGCTGGCCTGCCCGGCGGCCAGCGTTTTGTCTGAACGTGTATTCAGCACGGCAGGGGGCGTCATTACAGACAAACGCAGCCGCCTACTACAGCCAATGTGGACAAGCTGACGTTCATAAAAATGAACCAGGCATGGATACCACAGGACCTGTCCGTCCCTTGTCCAGATTAGACATTAATTACCTCCCCTTAACCATATATTATTGTACTCCAGGGCACTTCCTCATTCAATCCTATTTTTATTTTCATTTTACCATTATATTGCGAGGCTACCCAAATTTGAATGAACCTCTCCTCTGTCTGGGTGCCGGGGCCTAAATATATGCCAATGGACTGTTCCAATGTTGGGTGACGTGAAGCCTGATTCTCTGCTATGACATGCAGACTAATTCTCTGCTGACATGAAGCCAGATTCTCTGTTACGGGACCTCTCTCCTCTGCCTGGGTGCTGGGCCTAAATATATGCCAATGGACTGTTGCACTGGTGGCTTACGTGAAGCCTGATTGTCTGTTACGGGACCTCTCTCCTCTGCCTGGGTGCTGGGCCTAAATATCTGACAATGGACTGTTGCATTGGTGGCTGACGTGAAGCCTGATTCTCTGCTATGATATGAAGACTGATTCTCTGCTGACATGAAGCCAGATTGTCTGCTACAGGACCTCTCTCCTCTGCCTGGGTGCTGGGCCTAAATTTATGAAAATGGACTATTACAGTGGTGGGTGACGTGAAGCCTGATTCTCTGCTATGATATGAAGACTGATTCTCTGCTGACATGAAGCCAGATTGTCTGTTACGGGACCTCTCTCCTCTGCCTGGGTGCTGGGCCTAAATATATGCCAATGGACTGTTGCAGTGGTGGCTGACGTGAAGCCTGATTCTCTGCTATGACATGCAGACTGATTCTCTGCTGACATGAAGCCAGATTGTCTGTTACGGGACCTCTCTCCTCTGCCTGGGTGCTGGGCCTAAATTTATGACAATGGACTGTTGCAGTGGTGGCTGACGTGAAGCCTGATTCTCTGCTATGACATGCAGACTGATTCTCTGCAGACATGAAGACAGATTCTCTGTTACGGGACCTCTCTCCTCTGCCTGGGTGCCGGGGCCTAAATATCTGAGAATGGACTGTTCCAGTGGTGGGTGACGTGAAGCCAGATTCTCTGCTATGGGACCTCTCTCCAATTGATTTCGGTTAATTTTTATTTATTTAATTTTTATTTTAATTAATTTCCCTATCCACATTTGTTTGCAGGGGATTTACCTACATGTTGCTGCCTTTTGCAGCCCTCTAGCCCTTTCCTGGGCTGTTTTACAGCCTTTTTAGTACAGAAAAGTTCGGGTCCCCATTGACTTCAATGGGGTTCGGGTTCGGGACGAAGTTCGGATCGGGTTCGGATCCCGAACCCGAACATTTCCGGGAAGTTCGGCCGAACTTCTCGAACCCGAACATCCAGGTGTTCGCTGAACTCTAGTTATGATATTATGATCACTTTTAGACCTGTGAATATATTGATTAATAAGGATGTTCCTTTGTAAGTAGGTTTATATGAAGTTACTGGTCGTTGTTCCGGTTAGAGAGATTCTGGTTAATGGGATTACTTATGTACACTGCATGATATGGAATCTGATAGAATAGAGCTCGTGATCAATTTTTTTTCTATAGATTTATGTCCTCCCATACTTAATGTCAAGATTGTCTCAGTCTTCGTTTATTTTTTTGGGTAGAGGGCAATTTTGCCCTTAACTAATATGGCGCTAGCGGCATCTTTCGGCCGTCTACTTGGCGCCCTTAATTGAGGGGGGAAGATGCCTCATAGCACTATATGGCATGATGTGCTTTTTTCCTGTATATCTCCCCTTGTGTGTGTCACAGGGAGGAGGGGGCTCCTTGGAATACCTGTTTGGGTATGCGCCCCTGATGAGGACGCAGAGTTTATTTGAATGATAAGGGGCCATGTGACCTTAAGAGATCTTGCGAGACCTAAGGGTTATGATTTAATCGACGCAGGAGAGAGATTGTGCTCCAGCGGTGTATAATCGCATCAAGGACGAGATCTCGCGATCTCGATGGCCAGACTGGTGTTATCCGCTATTGGACAGAGAAAGATGTTCGATTTAAGACAGGTGTACAATATTGGAGGCCCTATCAGCTCACTCTGACCTCGTCAGTTGGGGGTATATACAGTGGATATAAAAAGTCTACACACCCCTGTTAAAATGTCAGGTTTCTGTGATGTAAAACAATTAGACAAAAATAAATCATTTCAGAACTTTTTCCACCTTTAATGTGACCTATAAACTGTACAACTCAATTGAAAAACAAACTAAAATCATTTAGGTAGAGGGAAGAAAAAATATAATAATATGGTTGCGTAAGTGAGCACACCCTTAAACTAATACTTTGTTGAAGCACCTTTTGATTTTATTACAGCACTCAGTCTTTTTGGGTATGAGTCTATCAGCATGGCACATTTTAACT
Organism: Bufo gargarizans; assembly: GCF_014858855.1. Lineage (NCBI taxonomy): Eukaryota > Metazoa > Chordata > Amphibia > Anura > Bufonidae > Bufo > Bufo gargarizans. Next base: position 39,491,888 of record NC_058082.1, on the reverse strand, counting down.
TGGCAAGATTTGCCCACTCTTCTTGACAAAAACACTCCAAATCTATTCAGATTGCGAAGGCATCTCCTTCAGATCACCCCACAGATTTTCAATCGGATTCAGGTCTGGGCTCTGGCTGGGCCATTCCAAAACTTTAATATTCTTCTGGTGAAGCCATTCCTTTGTTGATTTGGATGTATGCTTTGGGTCGTTGCCATGCTGAAAGATGAAGTTCCTCTTCATGTTCAGCTTTCTAGCAGAAGCCTAAAGGTTTTGTGCCAATATTGACTGGTATTTGGAACTGTTCATAATTCCCTCTAGCTTAACTAAGGCCCCAGTTCCAGCTGAAGAAAAACAGCCCCAAAGAATGATGCTGCCACCGCCATGCTTCACTGTGGGGATGGTGTTCTTTTGGTGATGTGCAGTGTTGTTTTTGCGCCAAACATATCTTTTGGAATTATGGCCAAAAAGTTCAACCTTGGTTTCATCAGACCATAACACCTTTCATTTTCCCACATGCTTTTGGGGGACTTCAGATGTGTTTTTGCAAAATGTAGCCTGGCTCGGATGTTTTTCTTCGTAAGAAAAGGCTTTCGTCTTGCCACTCTACCCCATAGCCCAGACATATGAAGAATACGGGAGATTGTTATCACATGTACCACATAGCCAGGACTTGCCAGATATTCCTGCAGCTCCTTTAATGTTGCTGTAGGCCTCTTGGTAGCTTCCCAGACCAGTTTTCTTCTCGTCTTTTCATCAATTTTGGAGGCACGTCCAGTTCTTGGTAATGTCACTGCTGTGCCATATTTTCTCCACTTGATGATGACGGTCTCCACTGTGTTCCATGGTATATCTAATGCCTTGGAAATTCTTTTGTCCCCTTCACCTGACTGATACCTTTTAACAATGAGATCCCTCTGATGCTTTGGAAGCTCTCTGTGGACCGTGGCTTCTGCTGTGGGATGCGACTAAGAAAATTTCAGGAAAGACCAACTAGAGCATCTGAACTTTATTTGGGGTTAATCAGAGGCACTTTACACGATGGCAGGTGTCTGCTGACTCCTATTTAACAGGATTTTGAATGTGATTGCCTAATTCTGAACACAGCTACATCCCCAGTTATAAGAGGGTGTGCACACTTACCATATTATTTTAGTTTTATTAGTTTTCTTCCCTCCACCTAAAAGATTTCAGTTTGTTTTTCAATTGAGTTGTACAGTTTATAGGTCACATTAAAGGTGGAAAAGTTCTGAAATGATTTATCTTTGTCTCATTTTTTTACAGCACAGAAACCTGACATTTTAACAGGGGTGTGTAGACTTTTTATGTCCACTGTATATGGCTGTATAATGCAGTAGAGGGATGCGCTCCCCGAAGAAGCGAGGCGAAACACGTGTCGGGTTGGCATCCCTTCTCCCCCTCTCCTCCTGGTCAGTATTTGTTTTCCTTATGCTTAATTTGCACCACTAATTATCCTGTTATTCAGGACATTAGTAATAATGCTACACATTGTAAGATCTTATGTGTATGCCCTGTTGGAGACTCTATCTAACAACCAATGAGAATTACACTGGTAGCATATGAGCAGGTCAATATGTTATAGCATAAGATTAGTGTATGAGATGTATGATGTATTTATTTTACACGTGTGTTACACAATAATTAGATTTAGACCCTGGTGCATACTCCATCTATTTCTGATGGAACAAAGCCAATGGTAGGAGATTTGTGGGGAGGGTGGATTTATACTTGTCGTAGTACTGTCCTGCACTGCAATCACTGTATGTGTTTGGTTATATTATGTATTGATCTTTCTCTTTTTAAAATAATAAAGAATGAATTTTTGGGGTACTATGATCTAGAGACACACATATTGAACTACTGGTACTTTGATATTGGTTGCTCAAACATAACAACATAGCTAAACCAGACAATCAAAAGGTCAGTCTGTCTGGTTTTGGTGATAAACAAGTCTGGCTTTTTCACTTCAATTAAAACTTTACTTTAAAGGGGTTGTCCGGGCTTTTTCTATTGATGACCTATCCTCAGCATAGGTCATCAATATCAGATCGGCAGGGGTCCGACACCTGGCACCCCCGCACCTTCACCGATCAGCTGTAAGAGGGGAAGGTGCGCAGTGTACACGTGCCATCTCTCTTTCTGTCTGCTGCTGTGGTCTATGGTCTTTGCCAATTTGTCTTGTACAATTTCTGACAGCACACAGCTGCACACTGTAGTTACGGATCTGGCAGGCTGCTCCTCTGTCGGAGAAGCCTGCTGGTACCAGTAACACCAGTGTGAAACAGGCCTAAAATAGAACTCTTTGGCTACAATAAGCAAAGGTATGCTTTGGAGAAAAAAGAGGCACAGAATTTCATGAACAGAACACCTTTCCAACCATTAATCATGGGGTGGATACACGTATGTTTTACGGGTAGAGGGAAAAATGGATTCAATTAAATTCCAACAAATTCTGGAAGCTAACATAATACCAACTGTAAAAAGCTAAAGTTGAAAAGAGGATGGCTTCTACATATGGATAATGAACCAGAACAGACCTCAAAATCCACAATAGACAACCTCAAAAGGTGCAAGCTAAAGGTTTTACTACCTCCGATCTCAAAATCATTGAAAATCTGTGAATAGACCTAAAAAAAGCTGTGCATATAAGACTACCCAGGAATCTTACAGAACTGCAAGACTTTTTCAAGGAAGATCCCTCAAACAAGAACTGAAAGGCTTTTGGCTGGCTACAAAAAACAATTACAAGCTGTTGTACTTACCAAAAAAGGGTCACAGCGCGGTGTGGGAGATGAACTCCACACCGAACACAGGAGGGAAGGGAAAAGGTACTAGGCCTGGAATCTAGAGAAAGGGGAAAAGGTCACCACATAGTGAATCCCTAACCCGAGCCCTGACTACTATGAACAGACCTCAATGGTAGGAATGTTCATACACTGGAACCTAGACCCCTGTCTGACCCTAAAGGGCCCTGGAAATAGTGTCAGGGGAAAATATGACCTGTTCCTTCCCAACTAAAAGGAACAGGAGACCCCCTCAGGCCTAATACAAAAAAAAAAAAGGGGAAACCAACAAAGCAGAAATAAGAAAAGGACACTTAACTCCAAAGTACGCAGACGAGCAGGAACTCAATGGAGAACCGAACACCAGCACTTTCACAACCAGAAAGGAGCTATCAACAGCATAGCATGATGGGTGAGACCAGACTAAATAGAGGAGTTGAAATGACCACTTAAGCTACACCTGAGACGAGAGATGTGGTCATAACCAGCAACAACACAGAAACAAGTGAAAACAAAGAGGCAGCACGTGCAGCCAGTCTCTTAGATCTTCTGACCCCTGTCACGGGAGAGACCCTGACAAGAGGGTGCTACTAGGCACTAACCATGCACGGTGCCCAAAGTTTTGCTTTCCTTTTTTGTTATTTTGAAAATGAAAAAGTTGGAAAAAAAATGCTTTGCTTAAAATATAAAGGGAATGTGTCATCTTTAACTTTATGTCTTTTGGAGATCATTTCATCTTCAACAGTAGTTTTGACCAGGGGTGCCCAAAATTTTAAACAACACTATATATTCTTGTACATAAGTAGCAGTATTACAGTCATTTTGTTTTTGTTACATTATATCCCCTTCACTTTGGTTAATAATTGTGTCCAGACTCTATTAAGATATAGACAGTTCAGTAGTTGTGCTAAAGGGGAATGTAAAAGAGAACCCTTCATCTCCTTTAAGGCTCATGCATATGACCGTATGTATTTTAGGTATCCGCAAAAATACCGATGACGTCCATGTGACATCCGTATTAAATACGTAGTTTTTTTTGCGGATCCATTGTAACAATGCTTATGCTTGTCCACAAAACGGACAAGAATAGGACATGTTCGGAATGGACATACGGATGCGGACAGCACACTTTGTACTATATGCACTTTTTGGGGACCCATTGAAATAAATGGGTCCGCATCCTATTCGCCCAAAAAAACTGAATGGAAAAAAAATACGTTTGTGTGCATGAGCCCTTATGCTGCTCTCACTTTCTTTTTCTCCCAAACTGCCCATTATCTGCACTTAGATGGAAAAAAGGAATTCATAAGCCGAACTCTTCTCCGTAGCGCACTGTCAGCATTAACCAGTACATTTTGGCAACAACTTTATATTACCAGAAAGACTGCTGAAAACAACATGCTTGCTACTATTTTATGCTTCCCTCTTCGGGAATCGACAGGTTCTCTTTAAGAACATTTGTAATGATACTGCCTTAAATATTACAAATAACCCATTTATGAGGCAGACTATGAACGTCCTTCTCCTCCGTATAACTCTCTGCTGAAGGCTCTGCCGTTCTTCATAATAGATCTTCTCTTCCATGTACAACTTTCTAAAATGTTTTTTGTACAGAAATAAGGTCTACCACAATGTACGCCCGACCCTATTTTACTGGTTCCTGAGCTTCTTCTTGATGTACTGTGAATTCTCTCATTATGTTGGCCCTCGGACCATGTTGTTTCTCTCCAGTAGAGAATGATATTGTTGTATCTACCTGTGTGAGTCTAGATTATTACCATTTGTTAAACCCCTTATCACGGCCAAGCAGACTACACACCGCTTACATGCAATGCACCTCCGACCGCATTGAATTTCCTGATAAAAGTTTGTCTCTTTTTCTAATATAGAGACTAAATCCCACTGAACACGACTGTGACAATGTTCTATACACTCAGGGAGGAACAAAAAATGCTTATGTTCTTAAATATCCAGAAATGAACTGTAATAATCCAAACTAAGGAAGTCACAGCCTAGACTACTTTCATATGAGGCAGAGACGCAGCTAATTTGTGCCCTAGTCCAATATCCAAAGACCCAAGTATAGGACAGCTGACTGAAAGGCAATGAACAACTTCGGGGGCAATTTAGCATTTTACTTATTTTGGGCTAAAAAAAAATCATTATTTCAGTTGGCACTCGACTAACTTTATTAAAAATTATAAATTAAATACATTGGTTTATTCCTATTACATAAAACAAAATAGATGTATCACTATACCAGCCCAAATGCATTCATTGCTAAATGGCATAATGATACATAAAACTATATAAGAACGTATAAAATACAAATTATGAAAATAATAAAAATAATGAAAAATAATAAAAGTAAAAATAAAAATTAGAAAGAATAGCACCAAAAAAAAGGGTTTAAAACACCGAAAAACTCATTAGAATAAATATTGATAAAAATCCTGTCGGGATAATCTCATGAGGGTTATGGATTTAGTCTCTGATTGACGTGTCAAATGTCAGGGCAATAGCGATCCAATTTGAATCAGTATATATGTAGTTGGACCGTTTGTTTAGTCCATCAAATATTTCTAGTGCCCCGAAATGATGGAAAACTGGACATATATATATGCACAGCACACAGTTAGTACTTCACATTAAGTTGGCAGCTGATACTGCGGTACTTTACCGGTCTTGAAGTTGTTGTGTGGCGTAGTGCAGTTCGTTAGCTGTGTTCCGAAGGACCTTCCGTCCGCCCGATGTTAGGGTCCATTCACACATCTGTGGTGTATTGCAGATCCACAATACACCCGACCGGCACCCCCCATAGAAATGCCTATTCTTTTCCGCAATTGCTATTCTAGTTCTATTTTTTTGCGGAGCCACGGCCCGGAAGTAAGGGGCCGAAGCCCTGAAGTTCGGGGCCGCGCTCCGGAAATGTGAATGCGGAGAGCACATAGTGTGCTCTCCGCTTACATTCCTGCCCCTTTGAGAATGGAAGGGTTCCGCGGAACGGATGCGGACGTGTGAATAGACCCTTAGCGTGTCATGTGTTACACCACGTGGTTCCGTGTTAGCCCGCGTGATCGGACTAGGTCACGTGACATGCACTGCCGTAGTCGGACGTCCGGACAACAACTTGAGAGGCTTGCTGCAAGAGTGAAATAAACTTTGAAACTTGCAGGCTTTCCGGAAGACGTATCGGCCAAATACGAAAGTTAGATTGTATGGATCACTTCTTGCTGTGATTACTGGTGTACAGTGGTAGGACCTCCTACAATTTACATAGGCAGAAGTTCTTAGCAGAAGTCTACCAATGTCTGGAAGGACTGCTAAACTGCTCCTTGAATACTAAGTATTAATTTATAAATTTTGAAAAGACAATGCTGAATGCAGAAATCACATCTACACACAGCAGCAACAAGCTATTGAAACAATAAAGCCCCTAGCTGGATCCAGTCAGGTCAACCTTCATGACAAATATAATGAGAGCATACAGGGAGTGCAGAATTATTAGGCAAATTAGTATTTTGATCACATCATCCTCTTTATGCATGTTGTCTTACTCCAAGCTGTATAGGCTCGAAAGCCTACTACCAATTAAGCATATTAGGTGATGTGCATCTCTGTAATGAGAAGGGGTGTGGTCTAATGACATCAACACCCTATATCAGGTGTGCATAATTATTAGGCAACTTCCTTTCCTTTGGCAAAATGGGTCAAAAGAAGGACTTGACAGGCTCAGAAAAGTAAAAAATAGTGAGATATCTTGCAGAGGGATGCAGCACTCTTAAAATTGCAAAGCTTCTGAAGCGTGATCATCGAACAATTAAGCGTTTAATTCAAAATAGTCAACAGGGTCGCAAGAAGCGTGTGGAAAAACCAAGGCGCAAAGTAACTGCCCATGAACTGAGAAAAGTCAAGCGTGCAGCTGCCAAGATGCCACTTGCCACCAGTTTGGCCATATTTCAGAGCTGCAACATCACTGGAGTGCCCAAAAGCACAAGGTGTGCAATACTCAGAGACATGGCCAAGGTAAGAAAGGCTGAAAGACGACCACCACTGAACAAGACACACAAGCTGAAACGTCAAGACTGGGCCAAGAAATATCTCAAGACTGATTTTTCTAAGGTTTTATGGACTGATGAAATGAGAGTGAGTCTTGATGGGCCAGATGGATGGGCCCGTGGCTGGATTGGTAAAGGGCAGAGAGCTCCAGTCCGACTCAGACGCCAGCAAGGTGGAGGTGGAGTACTGGTTTGGGCTGGTATCATCAAAGATGAGCTTGTGGGGCCTTTTCGGGTTGAGGATGGAGTCAAGCTCAACTTCCAGTCCTACTACCAGTTTCTGGAAGACACCTTCTTCAAGCAGTGGTACAGGAAGAAGTCTGCATCCTTCAAGAAAAACATGATTTTCATGCAGGACAATGCTCCATCACACGCGTCCAAGTACTCCACAGCGTGGCTGGCAAGAAAGGGTATAAAAGAAGAAAATCTAATGACATGGCCTCCTTGTTCACCTGATCTAAACCCCATTGAGAACCTGTGGTCCATCATCAAATGTGAGATTTACAAGGAGGGAAAACAGTACACCTCTCTGAACAGTGTCTGGGAGGCTGTGGTTGCTGCTGCACGCAATGTTGATGGTGAACAGATCAAAACACTGACAGAATCCATGGATGGCAGGCTTTTGAGTGTCCTTGCAAAGAAAGGTGGCTATATTGGTCACTGATTTGTTTTTGTTTTGTTTTTGAATGTCAGAAATGTATATTTGTGAATGTTGAGATGTTATATTGGTTCCACTGGTAAAAATAAAAAATTGAAATGGGTATATATTTGTTTTTTGTTAAGTTGCCTAATAATTATGCACAGTAATAGTCACCTGCACACACAGATATCCCCCTAAAATAGCTAAAACTAAAAATAAACTAAAAACTACTTCCAAAAATATTCAGCTTTGATATTAATTTTTGGGTTCATTGAGAACATAGTTGTTGTTCAATAATAAAATTGATCCTCAAAAATACAACTTGCCTAATAATTCTGCACTCCCTGTATGATCAAAGTGAACCGAAAGGATATATGCACCATCATCATAAGATACAGTACCAATCTCAGTAATTACAGATGTGTTCTTTCATTTATTGGCGTACCAAAGTTTTGAATTCAGCAAAGTTCTCAATCTGGCAACTTTGCAAAGTATGCCAAAAAATTTGATTCTTTCCGAATTAATTTGCATGAATCACTATAACTCAGGTATACCCAGGCCACTCTCTCTAATTGTTTTCAGCAACACTGTCCATAGTGCATCAGCGCCTGCCAACAGTGGTGTACCTACCATATAGGCAGACTACACAGCTGCTATGGGGCCCTTGAGGAAGGGGGGCCTGCAGTGAAGGAGAGGCCCTCCCCCTAATTGGTCCCATCTATCTTCCTAAAGCTAAAGGACCTTTGATGATGTCATCACAGGTCCTGTAAGGGAACTGTACAGTGCAAAATGTGGTTCCCAGGTTAGAACAGTGCATGTGTCAGGACCTGTGATAGGATCATCTTTAACATCACAGGTCCTGCAGAATCTAGCAAAGTACATCTGCTAGGACCTGTGATGACATCATCACAGGTCCTTCACCCCTAACAGCAAGTATAATGTATAACTGACCACATATATCTGTACACACTGCACCTATTATGCCTTCTATGTCTCACATCAATACACTGCTCTGTGTGTATATATATATATATATATATATATATATATGAACACTGCATATATCACATATATATTACATATTATAGATTCAATATGTACAGATATACTGATATGTGAGGAACGAGGTATAATAGATGCAGAGTGCACAGATATATAGTATATACAGCAGTGTACTGATATGTAATTTATACCTCATACCTCACGTCAATACACAGCTGTATATACTATATACCTGTACACACTGCATCTATTATACCCCGTACCTCACATATCAGTACACTGCTGTACACACTACATCTATTATACCTCATACGTCATATAACAGTACACTGCTGTATATACTATATACCTGTACACACTGCATCAATTATACCTCGTAATATACTTATAATTAGGGATGAGCGAACTCGAACTGTATAGTTCGGGTTCGTACCGAATTTTGGGGTGTCCGTGACACGGACCCGAACCCGGACATTTTCGTAAAAGTCCGGGTTCGGGTTCGGTGTTCGTCGCTTTCTTCGCGCTTTTGTGACGCTTTCTTGGCGCTTTTTGAAAGGCTGCAAAGCAGCCAATCAACAAGCGTCATACTACTTGCCCCAAGAGGCCATCACAGCCATGCCTACTATTGGCATGGCTGTGATTGGCCAGAGCACCATGTGACCCAGCCTCTATTTAAGCTGGAGTCACATAGCGCCGCCCGTCACTCTGCTCTGATTAGCGTAGGGAGAGGTTGCGGCTGCGACAGTAGGGCGAGATTAGGCAGATTAACTCCTCCAAAGGACTTGATTAACTGATCGATCTGCAGCTGTGGATCATTGAGCTGCTGATCCTCAATTGCTCACTGTTTTTAGGCTGCCCAGACCGTTTGTCAGTCACATTTTTCTGGGGTGATCGGCGGCCATTTTGTGTCTTGTGGTGCGCCAGCACAAGCTGCGACCAAGTGCATTTAACCCTCAATGGTGTGGTTGTTTTTTGGCTAAAGCCTACATCAGGGTGAAGCTGTCACACCAAGTGCATTTAACCAGCAATAGTCTGTTTATTTTTTGGCCATATACTACATCAGGGGCAAGCTGCGCCTGTCACCAAGTGCATTTAACCCTCAATGGTGCGTTTGTTTTTTGGCTAAAGCCTACATCAGGGTGAAGCTGTCACACCAAGTGCATTTAACCAGCAATAGTCTGTTTATTTTTTGGCCATATACTACATCAGGGGCAAGCTGCGCCCGTCACCAAGTGCATTTAACCCTCAGTAGTGTGGTTGGTCAAGCTATCACACCAAGTGCATTTAACCAGCAATAGTCTGTTCATTTTTTGGCCATATACTAAATCAGGGGCAAGCTGCGCCCGTCACCAAGTGCATTTAACCAGCAATAGTCTGTTCATTTTTTGGCCATATACTACATCAGGGGCAAGCTGCGCCCGTCACCAAGTGCATTTAACCCTCAGTAGTGTGGTTGGTCAAGCTGTGACACCAAGTGCATTTAACCAGCAATAGTCTGTTCATTTTTTGGCCATATACTACATCAGGGGCAAGCTGCGCCCATCACCAAGTGCATTTAACCAGCAATAGTGTGGTTATTTTTTGGCCATATCCCAGTCTAATTCTGTCACTAAATCCATACCAGTCACCCAGCGCCTAAATACTAGGCCTCAAATTTATATCCCGCTAAATCTCTCGTTACCGCTGTCCTGTTGTGGCTGGGAAAGTTATTTAGTGTCCGTCAAAGCACATTTTTTGTTCTGGGTTGAAATACAATTCCCAATTTAGCAATTTAAAAATTTAGTGGTTTCTGCTGTATCAGAGCTATTTGAAATCTATCCCTAAAAGGGTATATAATATTCAAGGTGCACATAGGGTCATTCAGAATAACTTCACACACCCGCTACTGTGCATTTCCAAGTCTAATTCTGTCACTAAACCCATACCTGTCACCCAGCGCCTAAATACTAGGCCTCAAATTCATATCCAGCTAAATCTGTCGTTAGTGCTGTAGCTGGGCGAGTTATTTAGTGTCCGTTCAAGCACATTTCTTGTTCTGGGTTGAAATACAATTCCCAATTTAGCAATTTCATAATTTAGTGGTTTCTGCTATATCAGAGCTATTTGAAATCTATCCCTAAAAGGGTAGATCATATTGAAGGTGCACATAGGGACATTCAGAATAACTTCACACACCCGCTACTGTGCATTTCCAAGTCTAATTCTGTCACTAAACCCATACCTGTCACCCAGCGCCTAAATACTAGGCCTCAAATTTATATCCAGCTAAATCTGTCCTTAGTGCTGTAGCTGGGCGAGTTATTTAGTGTCCGTTCAAGCACATTTCTTGTTCTGGGTTGAAATACAATTCCCAATTTAGCAATTTCATAATTTAGTGGTTTCTGCTATATCAGAGCTATTTGAAATCTATCCCTAAAAGGGTATATAATATTCAAGGTGCACATTGGGTCATTCAGAATAACTTCACACACACCCGCTACTGTGTATTTCCAAGTCTAATTCTGTCACTAAACCCATACCTGTCACCCAGCGCCTAAATACTAGGCCTCAAATTTATATCCTGCTAAATCTCTCGTTAACGCTGTACTGTTGTGGCTGGGAAAGTTATTTAGTGTCCGTCAAAGCACATTTTTTGTTCTGGGTTGAAATACAATTCCCAATTTAGCAATTTCATAATTTAGTGGTTTCTGCTATATCAGAGCTATTTGAAATCTATCCCTAAAAGGGTATATAATATTCAAGGTGCACATTGGGTCATTCAGAATAACTTCACACACACACGCTTCTGTGCATTTCCAAGTCTAATTCTGTCACTAAACCCATACCTGTCACCCAGCGCCTAAATACTAGGCCTCAAATTTATATCCCGCTGAATTTGAATACAATACATTGGGCCAAATAATATATTTGTTGTTGTGGTGAACCATAACAATGAGAAAAACATCTAGTAAGGGACGCGGACGTGGACATGGTCGTGGTGGTGTTAGTGGACCCTCTGGTGCTGGGAGAGGACGTGGCCGTTCTGCCACATCCACACGTCCTAGTGTACCAACTACCTCAGGTCCCAGTAGCCGCCAGAATTTACAGCGATATATGGTGGGGCCCAATGCCGTTCTAAGGCCTGAGCAGGTACAGGCATTAGTCAATTGGGTGGCCGACAGTGGATCCAGCACGTTCACATTATCTCCCACCCAGTCTTCTGCAGAAAGCGCACAGATGGCGCCTGAAAACCAACCCCATCAGTCTGTCACATCACCCCCATGCATACCAGGGAAACTGTCTCAGCCTCAAGTTATGCAGCAGTCTCTTATGCTGTTTGAAGACTCCGCTGGCAGGGTTTCCCAAGGGCATCCACCTAGCCCTTCCCCAGCGGTGAAAGACATAGAATGCACTGACGCACAACCACTTATGTTTCCTGATGATGAGGACATGGGAATACCACCTCAGCATGTCTCTGATGATGACGAAACACAGGTGCCAACTGCTGCGTCTTTCTGCAGTGTGCAGACTGAACAGGAGGTCAGGGATCAAGACTGGGTGGAAGACGATGCAGGGGACGATGAGGTCCTAGACCCCACATGGAATGAAGGTCGTGCCACTGACTTTCACAGTTCGGAGGAAGAGGCAGTGGTGAGACCGAGCCAACAGCGTAGCAAAAGAGGGAGCAGTGGGCAAAAGCAGAACACCCGCCGCCAAGAGACTCCGCCTGCTACTGACCGCCGCCATCTGGGACCGAGCACCCCAAAGGCAGCTTCAAGGAGTTCCCTGGCATGGCACTTCTTCAAACAATGTGCTGACGACAAGACCCGAGTGGTTTGCACGCTGTGCCATCAGAGCCTGAAGCGAGGCATTAACGTTCTGAACCTGAGCACAACCTGCATGACCAGGCACCTGCATGCAAAGCATGAACTGCAGTGGAGTAAACACCTTAAAACCAAGGAAGTCACTCAGGCTCCCCCTGCTACCTCTTCTGCTGCTGCCGCCTCGGCCTATTCTGCTGCTGCCGCCTCGGCCTCTTCCTCCGCCTCTGGAGGAACGTTGGCACCTGCCGCCCAGCAAACAGGGGATGTACCACCAACACCACCACCACCACCTCCGTCACCAAGCGTCTCAACCATGTCACACGCCAGCGTTCAGCTCTCCATCTCACAAACATTTGATAGAAAGCGTAAATTCCCACCTAGCCACCCTCGATCCCTGGCCCTGAATGCCAGCATTTCTAAACTACTGGCCTATGAAATGCTGTCATTTAGGCTGGTGGACACAGACAGCTTCAAACAGCTCATGTCGCTTGCTGTCCCACAGTATGTTGTTCCCAGCCGGCACTACTTCTCCAAGAGAGCCGTGCCTTCCCTGCACAACCAAGTATCCGATAAAATCAAGTGTGCACTGCGCAACGCCATCTGTAGCAAGGTCCACCTAACCACAGATACGTGGACCAGTAAGCACGGCCAGGGACGCTATATCTCCCTAACTGCACACTGGGTAAATGTAGTGGCAGCTGGGCCCCAGGCGGAGAGCTGTTTGGCGCACGTCCTTCCGCCGCCAAGGATCGCAGGGCAACATTCTTTGCCTCCTGTTGCCACCTCCTCCTTCTCGGCTTCCTCCTCCTCTTCTTCCACCTGCTCATCCAGTCAGCCACACACCTTCACCACCAACTTCAGCACAGCCCGGGGTAAACGTCAGCAGGCCATTCTGAAACTCATATGTTTGGGGGACAGGCCCCACACCGCACAGGAGTTGTGGCGGGGTATTGAACAACAGACCGACGAGTGGTTGCTGCCGGTGAGCCTCAAGCCCGGCCTGGTGGTGTGTGATAATGGGCGAAATCTCGTTGCAGCTCTGGGACTAGCCAATTTGACGCACATCCCTTGCTTGGCGCATGTGCTGAATTTGGTGGTGCAGAAGTTCATTCACAACTACCCCGACATGTCAGAGCTGCTGCATAAAGTGCGGGCCGTCTGTTCGCGCTTCCGGCGTTCACATCCTGCTGCTGCTCGCCTGTCTGCGCTACAGCGTAACTTCGGCCTTCCCGCTCACCGCCTCATATGCGACGTGCCCACCAGGTGGAACTCCACCTTGCACATGCTGGACAGACTGTGCGAGCAGCAGCAGGCCATAGTGGAGTTTCAGCTGCAGCACGCACGGGTCAGTCGCACTACAGAACAGCACCACTTCACCACCAATGACTGGGCCTCCATGCGAGACCTGTGTGCCCTGTTGCGAGTACTCCACCAACATGGCCAGTGGCGATGACGCCGTTATCAGCGTTACAATACCACTTCTATGTCTCCTTGAGAAAACACTTAGGGCGATGATGCAAGAGGAGATGGCCCAGGAGGAGGAGGAGGAGGAGGAGGAAGAGGGGTCATTTTTAGCACTTTCAGGCCAGTCTCTTCGAAGTGACTCAGAGGGAGGTTTTTGGCAACAGCAGAGGCCAGGTACAAATGTGGCCAGACAGGGCCCACTACTGGAGGACGAGGAGGACGAGGATGAGGAGGAGGTGGAGGAGGATGAGGATGAAGCATGGTCACAGCGGGGTGGCACCCAACGCAGCTCGGGTCCATCACTGGTGCGTGGCTGGGGGGAAAGGCAGGACGATGACGATACGCCTCCCACAGAGGACAGCTTGTCCTTACCCCTGGGCAGCCTGGCACACATGAGCGACTACATGCTGCAGTGCCTGCGCAACGACAGCAGAGTTGCCCACATTTTAACCTGTGCGGACTACTGGGTTGCCACCCTGCTGGATCCACGCTACAAAGACAATGTGCCCACCTTACTTCCTGCACTGGAGCGTGATAGGAAGATGCGCGAGTACAAGCGCACGTTGGTAGACGCGCTACTGAGAGCATTCCCAAATGTCACAGGGGAACAAGTGGAAGCCCAAGGCCAAGGCAGAGGAGGAGCAAGAGGTCGCCAAGGCAGCTGTGTCACGGCCAGCTCCTCTGAGGGCAGGGTTAGCATGGCAGAGATGTGGAAAACTTTTGTCAACACGCCACAGCTAACTGCACCACCACCTGATACGCAACGTGTTAGCAGGAGGCAACATTTCACTAACATGGTGGAACAGTACGTGTGCACACCCCTCCACGTACTGACTGATGGTTCGGCCCCATTCAACTTCTGGGTCTCTAAATTGTCCACGTGGCCAGAGCTAGCCTTTTATGCCTTGGAGGTGCTGGCCTGCCCGGCAGCCAGCGTTTTGTCTGAACGTGTATTCAGCACGGCAGGGGGCGTCATTACAGACAAACGCAGCCGCCTGTCTACAGCCAATGTGGACAAGCTGACGTTCATAAAAATGAACCAGGCATGGATCCCACAGGACCTGTCCGTCCCTTGTCCAGATTAGACATTAACTACCTCCCCATAACCATATATTATTGGACTCCAGGGCACTTCCTCATTCAATCCTATTTTTATTTTCATTTTACCATTATATTGCGAGGCTACCCAAAGTTGAATGAACCTCTCCTCTGCCTGTGTGCTAGGCCTAAATATATGCCAATGGACTGTTGCAGTGGTGGCTGACATGAAGCCTGATTCTCTGCTATGACATGCAGACTAATTCTCTGCTGACATGAAGCCAGATTGTCTGTTACGGGACCTCTCTCCTCTGCCTGTGTGCTAGGCCTAAATATATGCCAATGGACTGTTGCAGTGGTGGGTGACGTGAAGCCTCATTCTCTGCTATGACATGCAGACTGATTCTCTGCTGACATGAAGCCAGATTGTCTGTTACGGGACCTCTCTCCTCTGCCTGTGTGCTAGGCCTAAATATATGCCAATGGACTGTTGCAGTGGTGGCTGACGTGAAGCCTCATTCTCTGCTATGACATGCAGACTGATTCTCTGCTGACATGAAGCCAGATCGTCTGTTACGGGACCTCTCTGCTCTGCCTGTGTGCTAGGCCTAAATATATGCCAATGGACTGTTGCAGTGGTGGGTGACGTGAAGCCTCATTCTCTGCTATGACATGCAGACTGATTCTCTGCTGTCATGAAGCCAGATTGTCTGTTACGGGACCTCTCTGCTCTGCCTGTGTGCTAGGCCTAAATATATGCCAATGGACTGTTGCAGTGGTGGGTGACGTGAAGCCTCATTCTCTGCTATGACATGCAGACTGATTCTCTGCTGACATGAAGCCAGATTGTCTGTTACGGGACCTCTCTCCTCTGCCTGTGTGCTAGGCCTAAATATATGCCAATGGACTGTTGCAGTGGTGGCTGACATGAAGCCTGATTCTCTGCTATGACATGCAGACTAATTCTCTGCTGACATGAAGCCAGATTGTCTGTTACGGGACCTCTCTCCTCTGCCTGTGTGCTAGGCCTAAATATATGCCAATGGACTGTTGCAGTGGTGGCTGACGTGAAGCCTCATTCTCTGCTATGACATGCAGACTAATTCTCTGCTGACATGAAGCCAGATTGTCTGTTACGGGACCTCTCTCCTCTGCCTGGGTGCTGGGCCTAAATATCTGACAATGGACTGTTGCAGTGGTGGCTGACGTGAAGCCTCATTCTCTGCTATGACATGCAGACTGATTCTCTGCTGTCATGAAGCCAGATTGTCTGTTACGGGACCTCTCTGCTCTGCCTGTGTGCTAGGCCTAAATATATGCCAATGGACTGTTGCAGTGGTGGGTGACGTGAAGCCTCATTCTCTGCTATGACATGCAGACTGATTCTCTGCTGACATGAAGCCAGATTGTCTGTTACGGGACCTCTCTCCTCTGCCTGTGTGCTAGGCCTAAATATATGCCAATGGACTGTTGCAGTGGTGGCTGACGTGAAGCCTCATTCTCTGCTATGACATGCAGACTGATTCTCTGCTGACATGAAGCCAGATCGTCTGTTACGGGACCTCTCTCCTCTGCCTGGGTGCTAGGCCTAAATATATGCCAATGGACTGTTGCAGTGGTGGCTGACGTGAAGCCTGATTCTCTGCTATGACATGCAGACTGATTCTCTGCTGTCATGAAGCCAGATTGTCTGTTACGGGACCTCTCTGCTCTGCCTGTGTGCTAGGCCTAAATATATGCCAATGGACTGTTGCAGTGGTGGGTGACGTGAAGCCTCATTCTCTGCTATGACATGCAGACTGATTCTCTGCTGTCATGAAGCCAGATTGTCTGTTACGGGACCTCTCTGCTCTGCCTGTGTGCTAGGCCTAAATATATGCCAATGGACTGTTGCAGTGGTGGGTGACGTGAAGCCTCATTCTCTGCTATGACATGCAGACTAATTCTCTGCTGACATGAAGCCAGATTGTCTGTTACGGGACCTCTCTCCTCTGCCTGGGTGCTGGGCCTAAATTTATGACAATGGACTGTTGCAGTGGTGGCTGACGTGAAGCCTGATTCTCTGCTATGACATGCAAACTGATTCTCTGCTGACATGAAGCCAGATCCTCTGTTACGGGACCTCTCTCCTCTGCCTGGGTGCTGGGCCTAAATTTATGACAATGGACTGTTGCAGTGGTGGCTGACGTGAAGCCTGATTCTCTGCTATGACATGCAGACTGATTCTCTGCTGTCATGAAGCCAGATTGTCTGTTACGGGACCTCTCTGCTCTGCCTGTGTGCTAGGCCTAAATATATGCCAATGGACTGTTGCAGTGGTGGGTGACGTGAAGCCTCATTCTCTGCTATGACATGCAGACTGATTCTCTGCTGACATGAAGCCAGATTGTCTGTTACGGGACCTCTCTCCTCTGCCTGTGTGCTAGGCCTAAATATATGCCAATGGACTGTTGCAGTGGTGGCTGACGTGAAGCCTCATTCTCTGCTATGACATGCAGACTGATTCTCTGCTGACATGAAGCCAGATTGTCTGTTACGGGACCTCTCTCCTCTGCCTGTGTGCTAGGCCTAAATATATGCCAATGGACTGTTGCAGTGGTGGCTGACGTGAAGCCTCATTCTCTGCTATGACATGCAGACTAATTCTCTGCTGACATGAAGCCAGATTGTCTGTTACGGGACCTCTCTCCTCTGCCTGGGTGCTGGGCCTAAATTTATGACAATGGACTGTTGCAGTGGTGGCTGACGTGAAGCCTGATTCTCTGCTATGACATGCAGACTGATTCTCTGCTGACATGAAGCCAGATCCTCTGTTACGGGACCTCTCTCCTCTGCCTGGGTGCTGGGCCTAAATTTATGACAATGGACTGTTGCAGTGGTGGCTGACGTGAAGCCTGATTCTCTGCTATGACATGCAGACTGATTCTCTGCTGTCATGAAGCCAGATTGTCTGTTACGGGACCTCTCTGCTCTGCCTGTGTGCTAGGCCTAAATATATGCCAATGGACTGTTGCAGTGGTGGGTGACGTGAAGCCTCATTCTCTGCTATGACATGCAGACTGATTCTCTGCTGACATGAAGCCAGATTGTCTGTTACGGGACCTCTCTCCTCTGCCTGTGTGCTAGGCCTAAATATATGCCAATGGACTGTTGCAGTGGTGGCTGACGTGAAGCCTCATTCTCTGCTATGACATGCAGACTAATTCTCTGCTGACATGAAGCCAGATTGTCTGTTACGGGACCTCTCTCCTCTGCCTGGGTGCTGGGCCTAAATTTATGACAATGGACTGTTGCAGTGGTGGCTGACGTGAAGCCTGATTCTCTGCTATGACATGCAGACTGATTCTCTGCTGACATGAAGCCAGATCCTCTGTTACGGGACCTCTCTCCTCTGCCTGGGTGCTGGGCCTAAATTTATGACAATGGACTGTTGCAGTGGTGGCTGACGTGAAGCCTGATTCTCTGCTATGACATGCAGACTGATTCTCTGCTGTCATGAAGCCAGATTGTCTGTTACGGGACCTCTCTGCTCTGCCTGTGTGCTAGGCCTAAATATATGCCAATGGACTGTTGCAGTGGTGGCTGACGTGAAGCCTCATTCTCTGCTATGACATGCAGACTGATTCTCTGCTGACATGAAGCCAGATCCTCTGTTACGGGACCTCTCTGCTCTGCCTGGGTGCTGGGCCTAAATATATGCCAATGGACTGTTGCAGTGGTGGCTGACGTGAAGCCTCATTCTCTGCTATGACATGCAGACTAATTCTCTGCTGACATGAAGACAGATTCTCTGTTACGGGACCTCCCTCCTCTGCCTGGGTGCTGGGCCTAAATATATGCCAATGGACTGTTGCAGTGGTGGCTGACGTGAAGCCTCATTCTCTGCTATGACATGCAGACTAATTCTCTGCTGACATGAAGACAGATTCTCTGTTACGGGACCTCTCTCCTCTGCCTGGGTGCCGGGGCCTAAATATCTGAGAATGGACTGTTCCAGTGGTGGGTGACGGGAAGCCAGATTCTCTGCTATGGAACCTCTCTCCAATTGATTTTGGTTAATTTTTATTTATTTAATTTTTATTTTAATTCATTTCCCTATCCACATTTGTTTGCAGGGGATTTACCTACATGTTGCTGCCTTTTGCAGCCCTCTAGCTCTTTCCTGGGCTGTTTTACAGCCTTTTTAGTGCCGAAAAGTTCGGGTCCCCATTGACTTCAATGGGGTTCGGGTTCGGGACGAAGTTCGGATCGGGTTCGGATCCCGAACCCGAACATTTCCGGGATGTTCGGCCGAACTTCTCGAACCCGAACATCCAGGTGTTCGCTCAACTCTACTTATAATATACTTTCTAACATAGAAAGTATATTATAGTGGATTTGTATTATGCAGCAGTGGTGGTGACTGGTGAGCGGTTCTGCAGCGATACTGCAGCTACACAGAGTGACAAACGCAATTACAAAAAATAATTATAACTGGTATGACATACCTGCCGCCCCCTAAAAAAACTTGATTGAAACGGGTTGTTATATACCTTCTTCCACAAATACTGCGCTTTTGTCACAGGGTCATTTAAAAAATGACAGGCAGAGGAAGAGGCAGGCCATTCCGCAGGGGTGGTAGGGGTCGGGCAGGTGCACCAGGCCAGAGCCTAAGTGGGAAGTTGGAGAAGGTGCATGCGATTACGTCAAAGGATGCACCAGAGTTGGTTGAGTGGCTCACTCAGCCTTCCGCTTCTGCAGCCTCCTGTCATGCCCTGCTCTGACTATGTGCGGAGTCGTGCTGGATCCGCCTCCCATCGGGTGCACTGGGTGGGGTCATTAGTTTAAATGGCTCTCAATTCCAGTGCTCTGAGCGGGTTATAGAAATCAGTCTGGCCTTGGAAGCAAGGAAGGAAGGTTGTCTGTTCCAGCTCAGATGCTGGTTTATCTGTGTGTCTGAGTGCTCGTCCGCCGTGACATTATAACCCGCCAAACTTTGACTGTCATTGCTCAGCGGTTTTGTGATGGCGTCAATTGAAGCGTTAGTTGACCGCATGCAGGGGCTATCCCTAGAGGTTGCGGAGCTACGTGGTTCGGTCACACAGTGTCAGAATGCTCTGGCATCAGGTGCAGGTCAAATTTGTGTGGAGCCTAAAGTGGCTTTTCCGGATCGATTTTCAGGGGGTACGGATGACTTTATCCGTTTAAGAGAATCCTGCAAATTGTATTTTCGGCTGAGTCCATCGTCGTCAGGTGATGAGAGTCAGAGGATAGGAATAATCATTTCTCTGCTTAAAGGGGATGCGCAATCCTGGGCCTTTTCTCTGCCACCCGATTCTCGGGCCCTCCAGGCGGTGGAGGAATTTTTTAAGGCTCTGGGATTAATCTACGATGACCCAGATCGGGTCTCGATGGTGCAGTCGAGATTACGTAATTTATTTCAGGGTGAACATACTGCAGAGGCTTACTGTGTTGAGTTTAGGAGATGGGCTACTGAATTAGAGTGGAATGATCCCGCGTTATGTAGTCAGTTTTGTCAGGGGTTATCTGAGAGATTGAAGGATGCCCTTGCTTTTCATGAATACCCAGACTCTTTGGAGAATGCCATGTCTTTAGCAGTATGGTTAGATAGACGTATCAGAGAAAGGTGTAGGGCTCCCTCCGCGCAAGGGATCCCTTCTGTGAGCGGTTTCGTCTCTACTACCTCCCCGGGTGATGTTACAGGTAACTCTGGGGTAGCGGAGGAACCCATGCAGCTGGGTCAGGTTTCTTGCCATTCTGATAGTAGAGACTTTAGGAAATTGCACAAACTGTGTTACTATTGTGGAAAGAGGGGTCATTTTATTTTTGCTTGTCCTTATGTTAAACCGCAGGTGGAAGAGAAAAAGAAAGAAAAAAAAAAATTCCCTGTCACTTGGTAGCGTGAATGGTGTGGTGGAGCAGGCAGGTATGCAAGCTCCCTGCAGTTCCCGTTTTCTCCTTCCTGCTGTGGTGGTGCTAGAGTCAAGAATTTTTTGTTGTTGAAGTATTCCTTGATTGTGGTGCTGGGGTAAACCTAATTGACTCTCTTTTTCTTCAAAATCTAGGACTAAGTATTTGCACTTTAGAGAATGAGATTCGAGTTTTTGCAATTGATTCTTCCCCTCTTTCTCAAAGAAGTCTTACTCACATTGTTCATGGTATTTACTTAAGGGTGGGTGATTCACATGTTGAGATTATTTCTTGTTTTGTCATGAAGGATTTGCCAGCTCCTATAGTTTTGGGGTTGCCATGGTTGACTAAACATAACCCAATTATAGATTGGCAAGCGAGACAAATCATTGGTTGGAGTGAGTTTTGTTCGGATAATTGTCTTAGCACATCTATCTCTGGTGTGTCCACTACGGCTTTACCTCAGTATCTCTCAGATTTTGCGGATATCTTTTCGGAGGGTGGGGCTTAGGAATTACTCCCTCATCAAGACTATGATTGTCCAGTTATTCTCATCCCAGGGGCTAAATTGCCAAAATCTCGGCTTTACAACCTTTCTCAACCCAAAAGAGAGGTCATGCGAAAGTATATCGCCGAGAGTTTGGCAAAAGGTCATATTAGGCCATCTAAGTCTCCGGTGGCAGTAGGCTTGTTCTTTGTAAAAAAAAAAGGATGGATCGCTGAGACCGTGTTTGGATTTCCGGGAATTGAACCGTATTACGGTCCGGGATCCATATCCCCTGCCTTTGATTTCTGACCTTTTTGATCAGATTGTGGGAGCCAAGGTGTTCTCCAAGTTGAATTTGAGAGGGGCCTACAACCTGATCAGAATCAAGAAGGGGGATGAGTGGAAAACGACCTTCAATACGCACGAGGGTCATTTTGAGAATCTGGTTATGCCTTTTGGGTTGACCGACGCGCCAGCAGTATTTCAGCTATTCAGCAATGATATTTTTCATCATTTGGTGGGGAGGTTTGTGGTGGTTTATTTGGATGACATTTTAATTTACTCTCCTGATCTGAAGACCCATCAGGATCATGTGAGACAGGATTTGACGATCCTTCGGGAGAATAAATTATATGCTAAATTGGAGAAATGTTTATTTTCGGTGCAGGAGTTTCCGTTCTTGGGATATTTGCTTTCTGACTCTGGTTTTCGTAGGGACCACGAAAAGGTTCGGGCACTTCTGGAATGGGACCGACCATAGAATCAGAAAGCTTTGATGCGGTTCTTGGGGTTTACTAATTATTATAGGAAATGTATTTCAAACTATTCCACCATTGTAAGATCTCTCACTGATATGACTAAGAAGGGAGCTGACATCTCTGTCTGGTCGGATTTCGGCTATTAAGGAGCGTTTTGCGTCTGCTCCCATTCTGGTGCAGCCCGATGTGTCTCAGCCATTCATTGTGGAGGTTGATGCATCTGAACTGGGGGTTGGAGCGGTACTGTCGCAGGGTTCATCTCCTGGCAAATGGGTTCCGTGTGCTTTTTTCTCCAAGAAGCTCTCGTCGCCGAGAGGAATTATGATGTTGGAGATAGAGAGTTGCTGGCTATCAAGTTGGCCTTTGAGGAATGGCGTCACTGGTTGGAGGGGGCGTCTCACCCCGCAACAGTATATACAGACCATAAGAATTTGGCTTACTTGCAATCTGCCAAGCGTCTGAACCCTAGACAGGCCAGATGGTCACTGTTTTTTACCAGGTTCAATTTTGTGGTTACCTTTCGCCCAGGGGTTAAGAACGTCAAGGCAGATGCCTAGTCTCGCAGCTTTCCTGGGGAAGGTGATTCAGAGGATCCTGCTCTGATTTTGGCTGATGGGGTGGTGGTCTCCGCTCTGTACCCCGAATTGGAGATGGAGGTGTTGGGAGCCCAGGAGGGGGCTCCTGGTTCTTGTCCCCCAGGGAGGTTATTTGTTCCTGACGGCCTGCGATACAAGGTATTTAAGGAACATCACGATACTGTCCTTGCTGGACATCCTGGTGGTAAGTCCACCTGTGATCTGGTATCCTGGAGGTTCTGGTGGCCAGGGTTACGTAAGAGCATTGAGGATTACGTGGCAGCTTGTGAAACCTGTGCTCAGTCAAAGGTTGCTCATACTCGACCGGCTGGTTCACTTCTTCCATTGTCTATTCCGTCTCATCTCTGGACGCACTTGTCTATGGACTTTATTACGGATCTACCGAGTTCCTCCGGGAGAACAGTAATTTTGGTAGTAGTTGACCGTTTCAGTAAAATGGCTCACTTTATATCTTTAACTAGTCTGCCTAACGCCAAGACCCTTGCGCAGATTTTTGTGAATAATATTGTGAAATTGCATGGTATTCCTTCGGATGTGGTCTCCGATAGGGGCACGCAGTTTGTCTCCAGGTTTTGGAGGGCGTTCTGTTCTCGGCTGGGCATTCAACTTTCGTTCTCTTCGGCTTTTCATTCACAGTCGAATGGACAGACAGAGCGTACTAATCAAAACCTGGAGACCTACTTGAGGTGCTTTGTGGCTGAGAATCAGGAGGACTGGTCCTCATTCTTGTCTCTAGCAGAATTTGCTTTGAATAACCGTAGGCAGGAGTCCACGGGTAAGTCGCCGTTTTTTGGCGCATACCGCTTTCATCCTAAGTTTGGTACCTTTTCTGGGACTGGTTCCTCTGGGATGCCAGAGGAGGAGAGATTTTCTTCTGCCTTGTCTTCCATCTGGCGGAAGATCCAAGGGAATTTGGAGAAGATGGGTAAGAGGTATAAGCAAATGGCTGACAAGAGACGTGTGACTGGTCCGGACCTGTGGGTGAGTGATCTGGTATGGTTGTCCACTAAAAATATTAAGTTGAGAGTGCCATCTTGGAAACTGGGTCCAAGATTTATCGGTCCGTACAAAATATCTGCGGTGATCAACCCAGTAGCGTTTCGGCTGGATCTTCTGCAAACTTGGAGGATCCATGATGTGTTCCACAGGTCTTTACTGAAAAAATATGTGAAACCGGTGGAACCATCGCCATTGCCTCCTCCTGTTCTGGTCGATGGAAATTTGGAGTTCGAGATCTCCAGGGTTCTCGACTCTAGAGTTCTTCGGGGTTCCCTTCAGTATCTGGAACACTGAAGAGGATACGGCCCTGAGGAGAGGATGTGGGTTCCGGCATTGGATGTCAGTGCCAGCCGACTGGTGAGGGCTTTTCATAGATCCCATCCGGATAAAGTTGGTCCGGGGTGTCCGGGGGTCACTCGTAGATGGGGGGGGTACTGTCATGCCCTGCTCTGACTATGTGCGGAGGTCGGCCAGAATAGCAGCACGTGTTTAGTGTTTGTTTTGGAGTCTTGCTGGATCCGCCTCCCATCGTATGCACTGGGTGGGGTCATTAGTTTAAATGGCTCTCAATTCCAGTGCTCTGAGCGGGTTATAGAAATCAGTCTGGCCTTGGAAGCAAGGAAGGAAGGTTGTCTGTTCCAGCTCAGATAAGATAAGTGTGGTTTCAGTTTTTGTTGTTTGCTGTCTAAGTTGTGTTTGTGTCATCTCTCCCATCCAGGTTCTGTGTGAGCAGGCTGCTCCTATTTCCCCTTTTCACCATCTCAGGGAATCTAGGGTGTTTTAGCCTAGGCACGGGGACACATCATTCCTACCACCAAGGTCTGAATGTGGGCTGAGCAGTGCAGGGAGAGAGGTCAGGGATTAGCTAGGAGGTGACCCTTCCCCTGCTTCTCGCCTAGAGCCTGGTTGCTGGTTTATCTGTGTGTCTGAGTGCTCGTCCGCCGTGACACCTCCTCATCCTCTGTATCTGCACCCTCTTCACTCTCTGCTGTGTGCACCCCCAAAGACACCACCACCACCATATATCCTCCGCTCGAGTCAGAGGAATTATTTACCATCCATTCCAAGACATTGGCATTGGATCAGGAAGAGGAGGTAGCAACGGCCGCCACCCAGCGGTCTGACGACAGTGCCCAGATCAGCCCAAGGAGGGTGGTCCCCACTGTTGCTGCCTACTGCGAGATCTCTAATATTAGTGGTGGTGAAGGGGAAGATGATGACGTGTCGATGGACGTCACGTGGGTGTCCACAAGAGAGAAAGAGGAGTGGAGTTCAGAGGGAGAGACGGAGCAGCAGATAGGGAGGGGAAGGAGGAGAAACAGGCAGAGCTCGCAGTGCACAGGAGGCAAAAACCAGAATGCAAATGTATCTGGAGCAAGCCATCCACCATGCACGGTCACATCTGGCGCTCCCAGGACGCCGGCACATGAATATAAGAATATAACTACTATATTACTGCAAACTTGAAAAGAAAGTTCATTCCAGCCTCCGGATAAAACAATGGAATCCTTTATTGAGAAATAGTCAGAAAATCCAGGTATGCCAAACACATAGGGCCAGATTTATCATTACTCTGACAGCTCACTCCACTTTCACATATGGCTAAAGTCAGTTTTAGCCAAGTCAGATTTATGATCGGCCCTTTAAGACTGTAATAAATGTGGTTTGACGGTAGCAGTTTATCCGTCAGTAAGCAGCTTTACAAAAGTCGCACATCTTTACGAAAAAGTCGCACTTCTTTACGAAAAAGTCGCATGTTCTATTAAAAAGTCTCATAAGATAAGCATGGTCCTCACTGGAGTGAAATTGCGCAATTTTTTGCGACTTTTTTGCAACTTTTTAAATAGTCTCAATAGTAAATCTGTCTAGAGATTAATTTACATAAGAAAACACGCCCACTTTCAAAAAACTGGCGAGCATAGTGCAGAGCAGAAAAAAGTCGCAAATTTTTGCGCAGTTTTAGTGATTGCGCAAAAATTTGCGACTTTTTCTCTCAATTATTCTGACTTGAGCTAATGATAAATCTGGCCCATAGTGCACAGAAAAACGCACCTCCTGTAACGCGTTTCGGTTGTATATACCACCCTTAGTCGTAGCAAGTTGGTGTTTCGGATGCTGCTTATATCAGAGGTTGGGATGGAGCTGATTTCAATTAATTAAAAAATGTAATACATGTGTGACGACAGCTTGCAGTGAATGACCCCCACTAACCTCAGATACAGCAGACACAACCAGCAGTATACATAGGAAAAGCTTAACCCCTTAAGGACCCACGCCGTACATGTACAGCACTGGTGGACGTGACTTAAGAACTAGAGCCGTACATGTACATTGGGCTGATCAGGCGGTGCAGGTGCTGCTCCCGCCAGATCAGCGACAAGGGTCCGGCAGTCACTGATAGCCGAACCCCTGCTGTATGCGTCGGCATCGGTGAAAAAACCTGATGCAGGCGCATTAACCCTTTCACTGCCCGCGGCATGTGCGGTATCCTGCTGGGTCTAGGGTGACCATCGGCTACCCGCGCTGCTGTGACGGGGACCTGATGGTAGGAAGCCCCCTGGTTCTCACAGGCAGGAAGATGTAAGGCTTCATGCACACACCAGTGAAAAAAAATGTACGTTAAAAACGGACACACTGTTTTTCATGGCCATTTTGCATCAGTGTGTGCATCCATTTGCTGGCCGTGTGTCCGTTATTAATGTCTGTTTTGCATCCGTTTTGCATCAGTTTTTTATGTCTGTTAAGAACGAACATGAAAAATTGATTAATTTGATTGGCATTTATTTCTAGACCCACCCTTCTGAGAACACCCACAGAATGGTAGGCCCTCAACTAAAATAATGTCCCCCATAGTGTTGGATTTTTTGTTGTTGCTGCCACCAGTTTTAAAAATGCGCCCATGTAGGCCCCCCCAGCTAAAATAATTTCCCCCGTAGTGTAAGATTTTTTATTTTTTTTTACTGTCCCCAGCTTTAATAATGCCCCCTATTTTGTCCCCAGCTAAAATAATATCTTCCAAGGTGTAAATAATTTTTTTATAGTGCCCCCAGCTTTAACCTCTGATCACCGCCAGTGATTGGAACTGGGTGCCTGCTGAAATCAATCAGTAGGCATTCTGGGTCAATGCCAAAAGGGGTCCTGTGACCCCCACCTTCCGTATCCGCGATCGCTGCGGATTAACCCATTCTATGCCGCTACCGCGGCATAGAAGGGGTTTGTGTTTGAGGGAGCGCATCGAGTCCTCGCGCTGCTGTGGCGGGGACTCGATGTCTCAGAAGACAGCCCGATGCCGTGCAGAGGCTGCCCAATGCCTTCTACGGGAGCCGAGGAGATCCAGCCTCAGGCCCGGTCTCCTAGGCAACCTGTTAGTGTATTACTCTGCGTAATACACTAACAGGAAATGCATTACAATACAGATGTATTGTAATGCATTGAAGAGGGGATCAGACCCCCAAAAGTAAACGTCAGAAATAAAGTAAAGGGAAAAAAAGGAAAAAATATGTGTTTTTATTAAAATTAATAAAGTAATAAAATTAATAAAGTAAAAAAAGAAAAAAAAATGCCCCTTTCCCCTTATTTTATAATAAAAAACTGAAAAAGAAACAAACAAACACACATATTAGGTATCACCGCATCCATAATGACCAGCTCTATAAATATATCACATGATCCACCCTGTCCGATAAATGCCATAAAAAAATTAAATAAAAACGGTGTAAAAAACAGCAATTTTCGCCACCTTACATCACAAAAAGTGCAACACCAAGTGATCAAAAAGACGTATTCCCCCCAAAATAGTACCAATCTAACCATCACCTCATCTCGCAAAACAGGGGCCCCTACCTAAGACAATCGCCCAAAAAATAAAAATACTATGGCTCAGAATATGGAGACACTAAAACATCATTTTTTTTGTTTAAAAAATGCTGGTATTGTGTAAAACTCAAGTAAATAAAAAAAGGATACATATTAGGTATCGCTGCGTCCATAATAACCTGCTCTATAAAAATATCACATGAACTAACCCTTTAGGTGAATACCGTAATAAAAAGGTTTAAAAAAAGCTATTTTTTGTCACCTTACATCACAAAAAGTGTAATAGCAAGCGATCAAAAAGTCATACGCACCCCAAAATAGTGCCAATCAAACCGTCATCTCATCCCGCAAAAATCATACCCTACCCAAAATAATCGCCCAAAAACTGAAAAACCTATGGCTCTCAGACTATGGAGACACTAAAGCATGATTTTTCTGTTTCAAAAATGAAATCATTGTGTAAAACTTACATAAATAGAAAAAGTTGACATATTAGGTATCGCTGCATCCATAATAACCTGCTCTATAAAAAAAACACATGACCTAACCCTTCAGGTGAATACTGTTAAAAAATAAAAACGGTGTAAAAAAAAGCCATTTTTCGTCACCTTACATCACAAAAAGTATAATAGCAAGCGATCAAAAAGTCATACGCACCCCAAAATGGTGCCAATCAAACTGTCACCTCATCCCAAAAAAAATTAGCCCCTACACAAGACAGTTGCCCAAAAAATAAATAAAATTATGGCTTTCAGAATGTGGAGACACTAAAGAATAATTTTTTTTAAATACTTTGTTATGTAAAACTGAAACAAATAACTAAAAAAAGTAGTCATATTTGGTATGCTCGCGTCCATGACAACCTGCTCTATAAAATATTACATGATCTAACCTGTCAGATGAATGTTGTAAATAACAAAAAATAAAAACCGTGCCAAAACAGCTATTTCTTATTACCTTGCCTCACAAAAAGTGTAATATAGAGCAATCAAAAATCATATTTACCCTAAAATAGTACCAACAAAACTGCCACCTTATCCCGTAGTTTCCAAAATGGGGTCACTTTTTTGGGAGTTTCTTCTCTAGGGGCGCATCAGGGGGGCTTCAAATGGGACATGGTGTCAAAAAAACTGTCCAGCAAAATCTGCCTTCTAAAAACCGTATGGCATTCCTTTCCTTCTGCCCCCTCCCGTGTGCCCGTACAGCAGTTTACGACCACATATGGGGTGTTTCTGTAAACTACAGAATCAGGGCCATAAATTTTGAGTTTTGTTTGGCTGTTAACCCTTGCTTTGTAACTGGAAAAAATTGATTCAAATGGAAAATCTGCCCAAAAAGTGAAATTTTGAAATTTTGTCTCTATTTTCCATTAATTCTTGTGGAACACCTAAAAGGTTAACAAAGGTTGTAAAATCAGTTTTGAATACCTTGAGGGGTGTAATTTTAAAATGGGATCATTTTTGGGTGGTTTCTATTATGTAAGCCTCACAAAGTGACTTCAGACCCGAACTGGTCCTGAAAAAGTGGGTTTTAGAAATTTTCTGAAAAAATTTAAGATTTGCTTCTAAACTTCTAAGTCTTCTAACCTCCCAAAAAAAAGAAAATGTAATTTACAAAATGATCCAAACATGAAGTAGACATATGGGGAATGTAAAGTAATAACTAGTTTAGGAGGCATCACTATGTGTTTTGAAAGCAGAGAAATAGAAATTTTAAAAATTGCTAATTTTTCCAAAATTGGGTGTCACCTCACATCCAAAGACAGGACACCACTTTCCGTCGCAGTGTTTCCCCAGCAGAACACCTAATGCTGACCATAAGGTAAATTATATTGTTAATTTTCATATATTGCAAATTTTTGGGGTATAATGTCTTAAAGTTGATTTTCATGGTTTAAAGGTCAAGCCTGAAATATTTCCTAACCCCATGAAAAGAAAACTCCTTTTGTTTTAATACATTACTCTGCTGAGTGCAGAATTGTGCAGAACAAGGACTATGGAGGCTCTGAATTAGCATTGTTCACTGTGACTTACCGTAAACATCTTGTATGGTCACAATTTTACCCATATATCGGCCACTACAGACGTTGAAAGCACTGTGAGCAATTCTAGTCATAAGCACACGCCTATTGCTATCCAAGGCGAAGCCCATTCTATCATTGCATTTTCAAAAAAAATCCTTTGGCCTGTGAAAATTACAACAGAACAAATGAATGGGAAGTTTAAGGTCCCAAACAATTGCATACAATTGATATAGCTTGTATAGTATTTCCCAAAGTTTTGATGAGAGGCATGAAAAACCCGAACTAACCTGTCGGCGTTTACCTCAGACGCAGGAACCCACATTCTTTCCTCGGGACCGTAACCTCTCCAATGCACCAGATATTGAAGAGAGAGGCGGACCCGACAAGAATTAACAATTTTGGATATCTGAAATTCTAGATTACCATCCACGACAACAGGAGGGGGTGGCAGCTGTGATGGTTCTAGAGGTGGAACATATTTTTTGAGTAACGACTTAAGAAAAGCATTATGAATTTTAAAAGTCTGAGGTAACTCCAGGCGAAAAGCCACGGGGTTGATGATGGCTACAATTTTGTAAGGGCCAATAAACCTAGGACCCAGTTTCCAAGAGGGAACCTTCAATTTAATATTCCTAGTAGACAACCACACATAGTCATTCACTCCTAGGTCCGGACCTGGCGACCGTCTCTTATCAGCCATGCATTTGTATTTACCTCCCATATTTTTAAAGTTAGCTTGCACCTTCTGCCATACCGATGAAAGAGATGACGAAAAACGTTCCTCTTCGGGAACCCCAGAAGACCCCCCCTCTTTGAAAGTACAGTGGATTCCTGACAGCGATTATTTATGGCAAACTCGGCTAACGGTAAATATGATGACCACAACTCTTGGTTTTCAGACACAAAACATCTTAGATATGTCTCAAGGTTTTGGTTGGTACGCTCAGTCTGTCCATTCGACTGAGGATGGAAAGCTGAGGAAAAGGACAAGTGTACCCCCAAACGGGAACAAAAAGCTTTCCAAAATTTAGAAATAAACTGGGTACCCCGATCCGAAACAACATCGGAGGGGACCCCGTGAAGCTTCACGATTTCACTGACGAATACCTGAGCAAGAGTCTTAGCATTAGGTAGTGCGGGTAACGCAATGAAGTGTACCATTTTGCTAAACCTGTTCACTACTACTAAAATAACTGTTTTACCCGCAGACAAAGGTAAGTCAGTGATAAAATCCATTGACAGATGTGTCCACGGTCTATTGGGAATGACGAGTGGTAATAGAGACCCTGCAGGACGTGTATGTGAAACTTTTGCGCGCGCACAGGTAGAACAAGAAGACACAAAATCTAATACATCCTGACGCAACCTTGGCCACCAAAAACGACGAGACAATAGCTCCAAGGTTGCTTTACTACCCGGGTGCCCAGCAAGTGCCGAATTATGATGTTCCTTTAATAATTCGAAACGTAGGTTCAACGGTACAAACAATTTCTCTGAGGGGCAAGAGACCAGGGCGTCCCCCTGGGCCTCTAGCACCTTCCCCTCCAAAACAGAGTGTACCGCAGAGACAACCACTCCTCTTTGTAGAATGGGCACCGGATCACTCACAGTACCCCCTCCAGGGAAACAACGAGATAGTGCATCAGCCTTGGTGTTCTTTGCCCCAGGACGATAGGTAATCACAAAGTTAAACCTGGTAAAAAATAGCGACCACCTAGCCTGTCTAGGGGTGAGACGCTTAGCTGATTCGAGGTACAGGAGATTTTTGTGGTCCGTAATCACAGTGACGGGGTGGACTGCCCCCTCTAAGAAGTGACGCCACTCCTCAAACGCAAGTTTAATAGCTAATAGTTCCCTATTGCCAATATCGTAGTTCTTTTCTGCTGCAGATAGTTTTTTAGAAAAGAAAGCACAAGGACGCCATTTGCCAGGAGACGGACCCTGAGACAGCACAGCCCCCACTCCCACCTCTGACGCATCGACTTCAACAATAAAAGGCTGAGAGACATCAGGTTGGACTAGTACAGGTGCTGAGGTAAACCTCTCTTTTAGAGAGGAAAAAGCAACTTTAGCGGCGTCAGACCATTTAGAAAAATCAGTCCCCTTCCTAGTCATATCAGTAAGCGGTTTTACAATAAGTGAATAATCTTTAATGAATTTCCTATAGAAATTCGCGAAGCCCAAGAACCGTTGTAGTGCTTTGAGGTTCTCAGGAAGATCCCAATCTAAAATTGCCTGGACCTTCCTAGGATCCATACGGAAACCTGACGCAGATAAAAAATAACCCAGGAATTGTATCTCCTGAACGGCGAAGACACATTTTTCAATCTTAGCATATAATTCATTCGTCCGTAGGACCTGCAGTACTTGTCTGACATGCACCTCATGTGTTTTCAGATCAGACGAATAAATTTAAATATCATCTAGGTATATTACCACAAACCTGCCGAAATAAGGGCCAGAGATAATGTAATGACCGGCGTCACACACAGGGAGGAAAACAGGGAAAGCCCTGCCCAAGGGAGAGGGAAAGGTGGTGACCCCTAACTCACCTTGCGGCTGGCACCTGACTGCCCTGACGTCCCTAGACGGGTTCCTCACCCGTGCGGCGATCACGTGCCTAAACCCTGGCTTTCCCTGAAATGAGCCCTAGATAGTGAACGGGCCGGTGGGATCACTAGTCCGCACCACTGACACTAAGAGGGAAACACCAGGGAGGGGACAGACAAATACAAACAAACACAAACACCCAGGTGGGCGACCACAGCAGTCCACAAAGGTCCAACAGGGATCTGGAGGGTAGCGTTCTGAAACAACCATCCGAGAACACAGCAACACAGCTCCAGTGGGTCAGAATAGATGTCCAGGCAGGAAGCTCTATCTCTGGCAACCAGAGAAGTGTGAGAGAGGAATATAAGGAGGTTTGGGAGTGCTGGACAAGGAACAGCTGAGGAGAAGGAGCTACGGATCCCTGAGTGAGCCAAAAGGGTTTGCAAAGCAAACCCAGAAAGCTACCATAAGGAAAACAGCCCTATCTTAAATATAGCGTGCAGCCAACCGCTGCGACTTCCTGACCCCGGGTATAACGGAGTCAGGCGTGGTTCTCGATACCCTCGTGACAAGGGCCTCAAATAGCGGTGCTAATGTAGCCATCGTTGCGTCGCCGGAGGGCACAGGTAGGGGAACATTGAGGTCCTGACCAGCTGCTTGAGCAGGAAAAGAGAGACCCGCGGTGGGCGGCTCTTCAGGGATCGCCTCCTGTGCGACCGCATCCTGTTGGACTTCACGAGGAGCCTCGGGCGCCCTAGCACTGCTTAATGTTCTGTAAAGCAAAGGAAAAAAAATTGTAGCAATTAGAGAACCTCTGGATAGAGGCGAGCAAAGGAACTTGGGATGCTACATGGAAAGTTGCATATAAAAAAAAAGTACATAGGAACTGCAGGTGGTATAAGTACATAGTGGATGCTAGGAGTAGCAGTACCAAGGACTACTACACCCATCATCCACTATTTACTTATAACGTACAGCTCCTATGTATAAGTACATAGGAGCTGCTTATATTTTATTTTCCTATTGTAAAAAAAAAAACTAAAAACTTTATACTCCCTTCTCCCTCGCAGGCTGGAACGAAGAGACAAACTGGAAGCTGTGCCACCAGCTCCTCCTATATCCTTGCGCAGGCGCAGACTGAAAAATCCGGATCCGTAAATTTTAATGGACATTAATGCCGGATCCGTCATTCCGGCAAGTCTTCAGGCATTTTGGCTAGAGAAAAATCCGCAGCATGTGACTGAACTGAAGACATCCTGATGCATCCTGAACGGATCGCTCTCCATTCAGAATGCATGGGGATAAAACTGATCAGTTCTTTTCCGGTATTGAGCCCCGAGGACGGAACACTATGACAGAAAAAAATAACGCTAGTGTGAAAGTACCGTAAGGTGAAAAATGGCAGGTTCCTGAAGGGGTTAAAAAAACAAACTCACACGTGCACCAAAACAGGTCAAAATCAATAATGTAATATAAAATCTTGTTTCTGGTTTAGTCCATTAGGTTTACAAGTATCCAATTTGAATATCCCTCTAGCTTTGGCATTTAATACTCTGTGGTGTGCAGTCACCTTTTCAATACCTTGCACCTCCAAGTGTGAACTGTTACCTTCATGCAGATGGAGAATATGATAGGAAACAGCAGATATATGTTTTAATGTTTGTTTGTTCTTATTTTCTAAATTGGTACCATCTGATAAGTGTCGGCGGATTCTGATTTCCAGTGGCCCCACTGTGCAGCTCACACACTGTAGGCTGCAGGTTTTGCATGTAATAAGGTATTACATTATTAACATTACAGTTAATATATAGTTAGATTTTATGCTTGGTACCATTGGCTGAAGAAACAAAATCTTTGGATGTTTTAATTACACTACAGCAAGTGCATCGGGTGTGTCCTCACTAGTGATGAGTGGCACCAACCACTCATTGGTCTGTTGTTCCAGGCCCGTCCACAGCTCCTGCGCGGTGTGGGGTTTGTCCCCCAAACAGATAAGTTTTAAAACTGCCTGCTGTCGTTTCCCCCTGGCTGTGCTGAAGTTGGTGGTGAAGGTGTTACTCTGACCGGATGATGAGCTGGTAGAGGATGAGGAAGCGGAGTAGGAGGAGGAAGCAACAGGAGGCAAACTGAAGCGCCCTGCAATCCTCGGTGGTGGAAGGACATGCACCAAACTGCTATCCGCCTCAGGCCCAGCCGCCACTGCATTTACCCAGTGTGCTGTTATGGAGATATAACGGCCCTGACCGTGCTTACTGGTCCACGTATCCGTAGTGAGGTGCACCTTGTCACAGATGGCGTTGCGCAGTGCACACCTGATTTTGTCCCCTACTTGGTTGTGCAGGGAAGGGATGGCTCGCCTGGAAAAGTAGTGGCGGCTGGGCACGACGTACTGTGGGACAGCCACCGCCATAAGGCTTTTAAAACTCACCATCTCCACCAGACGGAATGACAGCATTTCAAAGGCCAGTAATTTAGAAATGCTGGCATTCAGGGCCAGGGATCGCGGGTGGGTAGGGGGGTACTTCCTCTTCCGCTCCAGTGTTTGGGAGATAGAAAGCTGAACGTTTCCATGGGACATTGTGGAGATGCTTGATGACCCAGATGGTGGTGTTGCTGGCAGATCCTCTGTTTGCGGGGTGCCAGGTGGCACTGTCACTCCAGAGGTGGATGAAGAGGCCGAGACTGCAGCAGAAGAGGAAGCAGGAGGAGCCAGAGACCTTTCTTGGTTTTTGAGGTGTCTACTGCACTGCAGCTCGTGCTTAGCACTTAGATGCCTGCTCATGCAGGTGGTGCTCAGGTTGAGAACATTTATGCCTCGCTTCAGGCTCTGATTGCACAGCGTGCAAACCACTCGTGTCTTGTCGTCAGCACATTGTCTGAAGAGCTGCCATGCCAGGGAACTTCTTGGAGCTGGCTTTGGTGTGCTCAGTCCCTTGCTGCGTTGGGCAGTAGCAGGCGTACTGTCTAGGGGACGGCCGCTACGCTTTTGCACCCTGCTCCCTCTTCTGTGCGACCACCACCTGTTCCTCCAAACTACACAAGTCACTCGCATGACCTTGATCCCATGTGGGGTCGAGGACCTCATCGTCCTCCACATCATCTTGCACCCAGTCTTCACCCCTGCCCTCCTTGTCGGTCTGCACACTGCAGAAAGCCACAGCAGTTGGCACCTGTGTTTCGTCATCATCCGAGACGTGCTGCGGTGGTCCTCCCATGTACTTATTTTGAACCATAAGTGGTTGGGCATAGGTGCACTCAATCTCTTCCACATCTGGATGGCCCCTGGGAAACCCTGCTAACAGTCATCAAAAAGCAGAAGAGACTGTTGCATGACTTGGGGCTCAGACTGCTTGGATGATTTGCAAGGGGGTGAGGTGAAAGACAGATGGACATCGGCTGCAGGTGCCAACTCTGATCTTTCAGCAAGAGACTGGGTGGGAGACAATGTGAAGGAACTGGAGGCACTGTCAGCCACCCAATCTACTATCGCCTGTACTTTTCCAGGCCTCACCATTCGTAGAGCCACATTAGGCCCGACCAAATACCGCTGCAGGTTCTGTCGCCTATTCGCACCTGAGGAAGGGGTTTCACTTGTGCTTGTAGCTGGCACAGATCGACCACGTCCGCTCCCTGCAACAGGAGCTCCACCAGCAGCACCACCACCTGGGCCACGTCCTTTATTTGACGCTCTCTTCATTCTCCGCAAATTTTGGATCTTGCCCATAATGGGTGTTTTTTTAATAACAGAATATAACAGCAGTATCTAACGATCACACTGAGAGATGCAGCATAGGCCGCAAATTTAGTATTTTGCCCAAAATGGGTGTTTTTTTAAACCCAGAATATTATCGCAGTATTTCAAACTTGTATTTCACACTGACAAATGCTGCATAGGCCCCAGATGTAGGGTATTGCAAAATATGGGTGTTTTTTTAAAACCTGAAAATTCTTGCAGTATTTCAAGCTTGTATTTCACACTAACAAATGCAGCAAAGGCCCCAGATGTAGGGTATTGCCAAAAATGGGTGTTTTTTTTAAACCCAGAATATAATTGCAGTATTTCAAGCTTGTAGTTGACTGTCACAAATGCACATATGCTGTGCTGGTGCACTGAACTTGCATAAAATGGCGCCCACTTAACTAACAGACGGATAAAAGTTATTTTTCTATGTCTCTGGGCTCAGGGCAGGGTAAAAAGATTGTGCACTGCACCCACAAAACAAAATCTAGGTAGATCGCTGAGTTAACAAGCACTTCTGATGAAAGATTCTGTCCTATTCTCTCCCTCAGAGCAGCAGCATCCTCTCTCTACATTAATCAGAGCAGAGTGACGTGGAGCGCTACGTGACTCCAGCTTATATAGAGGCTGGGTCACATGCTGCACTGGCCAATCACAGCCATGCCATTAGTAGGCATGGCTGTGATGGCTTCTAAGGGCACACAAGTCAAATGCTTGTTGATTGGCTGCTCTGCAGCCTTTCAAAAAGCGCCATTAACTCACCGAACCCAAACCTGAACTTTTACTGAAAGTTTGGGTTCGGGTCCGGGGTCCAAAAATCCTAAAGTTCGGTACGAACCCGAACTTTACAGTTCTGGCTCGCTCACCCCTACTAACTATCTAATGTAATGACACAGGAAAGCAGAGAGCACAGCAATGACACTGCTCTCTCTCTCTCAGAACTGTAAAATACTGCAGAAAATGGCTGCTGGGGAGGCTCTTATACAGTAAGGGGTAGGCAGCTTTCCTATTGGTTGCTAGGGATGTTGCTAAGCTCAGACAAAGACATTGCAGCCTTCTCATTGACCCACAAGCAAGAAGCAGGGAGGGGACCGGGGTGTTGGAATATTTATGCTGTCTCCGATTGACAGTCTATATTATTTATGTGAATAAATTAGAATCTGTAATGAGGGAGACTCTAATCTATTATCATAAATACCAAGCTAAAACAAGCTCCTAATCTGTGTTGAATTGAAGACAAAACCCAGTTACAGACAAAAAATATATGTCATTTATTAATACAATTTTTAGTACAAAATAATATGTATAATAAAATTGGTGACAATTGAAATTCATTCAATGATATGCAAAATAGTAAGAAAGTAAAATAATCGAGAGTATATATATATATATACACAATTATGCCTTATTATAATAATATCCATCAATTATATTTTAAATCAATTTGATACTTGATTTCTCTCAGCCGACAAATGTCTGATTAAACCCAAATCTGGTTTATCTTTTATCTATACAGATATATATATAATCAACCATACTGGTCTAGAACTGAATTCAATTCCTTGGAGATAATACCGTGCTTTCACCAGTATATTTTCAATCTCCCTGTATTGGATTAATTTTCAGGATGAAAACAGATACTATACACAAGGTATGGTTAATTGAATATATATAGATATATATTATAGTAATTAATTATAAAAGATAGGTAACGTTATACTATACCGAAATGTCAGCTACCAGAAATCAGTTTCAATGGTTCTAAGATGGCTGCCTCCAATGACTGAAAAGGTGATCAGGGCTGGATCTGATGGATTAAGATGTTTCTACAAGATAATCTGATGATGGTTTGCTTCCTGATCTGATCTGATGATGGTCTTCTCCCTTTTGATGGTCCTCTCCCTTTTGATGGTCTTCCCCCTTTTGATGGTTTTCTCCCTTTTGATGGTTTCCTCCCTTTTGATGGTTTCTTCTCTGTCAGCCCATACCATCTTTTTATCCTATCTTAGAAAAGGCTTGGTCAAGTTTTATCATTAACTAGTGACCTCCTTTTATAACTAATAGGACATTCGCTAGGGATAATACACCCTAAACCTTAATGTTACCCTAACACTAGATGACTCTAGTACTCCATATAAAAGTCGAGGCACTTATCTCTCTCTTCTGTATATTCTCTTATTCATTTACTTGAGATAAATAGACAAAACCTTGAGGAGATCTTAAATAGACAATGACTTTTGTATTTAGGCAAACATCTAGTTCA
Organism: Bufo gargarizans; assembly: GCF_014858855.1. Lineage (NCBI taxonomy): Eukaryota > Metazoa > Chordata > Amphibia > Anura > Bufonidae > Bufo > Bufo gargarizans. Next base: position 39,453,959 of record NC_058082.1, on the reverse strand, counting down.
TCCCTTAATCTTCTGACCAGACCTAATTAAATCAAGATACACATTACCATACTCAGGTCATTGTTCTGGGGAAAAGACAGGGTTTGTTTATGATCACCTGTGTCCACATTTCTCCATTCAAGAAATCCTTAAGGAAAGAGATCATTAACTTGTGCTAGGTCCAGTCATGTATTTTGGAATGACATCGGAATAGTTACTATAATTCCAACTTTAAAATTGAATATATCTATAAGGACCACACTCTTATATATTAAGCACATATATTTAAATTGATGATATAAAAATCAAAATCCACGTATACAATAATTAATATAAAACCCCCAAAGAAAATTACAGTCTCTTTCTATTCACTGAGAATCATCAAAACTCAGCACATTTCTTCTACATTGTCTTATCTAGGTAAATACTTTTCATTATACCTTGTGAAACCTCCTTCTCACAAAAACAGACTTGGGTAAACACTCTGGTACATATTTATCTGTAAAGAATAAATCAAGGCAACTGGACGTACTGTAGATTTCTTGAAAACGTTTCACTCGTTCTTCCAATGAGCTTTCTCAATTCTGAGTGATTGTACAAAAATTCTGGGAATAAATATGTAACTGAATCCACATCTGGTAATTATACCCAGCATTGGGTGAAAGGTGTTGATTCCATTATCCTAATTAGAGTTTTGGATAAGGAGGCCGATTGGTACAAACGAGGCGTGAAGGAGGCCATCTACGTAAAAATGGAGAAGCCAAGCTTGAATAGAGGCAGGGGGGTTAGACATCTATTGTCTGCCACATACAATGCTGTCTTGACACCTTTTTCTGGGAAGTCTTTATCAGCCAACTGACTCCAATTAGGATAATGGAATCAACACCTTTGACCCAATGCTGGGTATAATTACCAGATGTGGATTCAGTTACATATTTATTCCCAGAATTTTTGTACAATCACTCAGAATTGAGAAAGCTCATTGGAAGAACGAGTGAAACGTTTTCAAGAAATCTACAGTACGTCCAGTTGCCTTGATTTATTCTTTACAGATATATACCATGACCTGGATAAATGAGAACCTTCACAGACCTCTGGTACATATTGTTAATCTTTGGTTAGTAATCCTGATTTCAAAAATCCTGAACTCACCCTGCCATTTCAAAATAAGACAAAATAGTTGTTCTTTAGGTCCATACATCTGCATAGGCCTTATACTATGGACTCTTTTTATACACAATTTTTTATACCCCAGTTCTGACAGGGGATCATGGGTTCAGATGAAAAAAAATCAAGAATATTCGCGAATACGAATATATAGCACTATATTCTACATCTTCACGAATTCTTGAAGTGGCAATATTCGCGATTAAAACTCGCTATTCGAATATTCGCGATCAACACTAGTCCTCACCTGAAGGAGCCATTATACTGTAACCAGGTGGGCTGAGCAACGTCACCAGCCCTGTCTACAAACAGATGGGGGACAGAATCTGTGGTAAAGATTTAGCTTTTTTTGGAATACATTGAACGACACCTTTGATGACTTCGGAGAAGCAAGGATCAATGTTTAGCACCAATAAACATTTCTTCACAATACCACTGATTGCTTTGAATTCACAGCTGTATGGGGTTGAGAAATACACCGACACTAATAGAATATGCCTATTCTTGTCCGCAATTGCGCACAAGAATAGGACATGTTCTATTTTTTAGGGGAACGGAAATGCGGACCCGGAAGTGAATGAGTGACAGGAATCTTTGTGCAATATGGTGTTGCACGCTGTACTTTTCCTGTAGGTTGTGCTATATGTTCTAAAGCATTATTTGGTGTGTATAAGGGTGCTTTCACACTTGCGGCAGAGGATTCGGGAAGGCAGTTCCGTCGCATTTGTCAGACGGATCCGGATATGGAAAAACACATCCGGTATTTTTTTCCCCACAGATTTAAAGGTCTGCGAACGGATCCGTCAATGCGGAAATTTTAATGCCGGATCCAGCACTAATACATTTCAATGGAAATGAATGCCGGCATTCCGACAAGTGTGCAGTATTTTCTCTGGCCAACAAACGTAATAAGGACTGACCTGATGCATCCTGATGCATACTGAACGGATTGCTCTCCATTCAGAATGCATTAGGATAAAACTGATCAGTTCTTTTCCGGTATTGAGCCCCTAGGATGGAACTAAATACCAGAAAAGAAAAATGCTAACGTGAAAGTACCCTAAGTGGGAAAAAAAGGCTTATTTGCCGTTCAGTGGTGCAGTTATATGTTCTGAAGCCTTTTTGGGGGTGTATTAGTGGAAAAAAGGGCTTTAGCCGTTGTGTGATGAGGTGAGACTTTTTTTTTTAATTTCCTTTTTATTTATTTATTTAATCTAACAGTATGTCAGACAGAGAAGTGCCAGGCCCTGCACAGGGACAGAGGCCTAAATGTTTCTGGCGCAGGCACAGGTGGCAGCAGAGTAAGGGGCCGTGGCAGCAGGAGTCGCAGCGAGAGGCCTGAGCTCCCGGTGTCATCTAGTGGTCGTGTCTTGACCAGTAACCCAGCGGTTCTTGATGGGTTGACTCGGTCATCCATTTTGTCCCAACTGACATCAGACACCCCCAGCCAAGAGTCGGTGGGTTCGTCAGACAGAACCCTTAGTTGGCATGGCCTGGGAGAAGCCCCTGTGCCCTCACTTGTCCTCAACCTGCATCTGTCCTTTTCTGTTTCCTCAGCAAGAGAAGTATTATATGCTGTGGGCTCAGCTCCACTATACAGCGAGGACGAGCTACTAGAGGACAGTCAGCAACTACTGCCCAGCCAAGATCTGGAGGAGACATCTGCCGCTTCCTCCAGTAGGCTGGCAAGTAGTGATGAGGAGAGTGGCGTGGGAGCTGGTGTTGTGAGCTGTCAGGCTCCTGACCCAGAGACCGTTGAGGAGGACATCAGTGACGTGCAGACAATACTCGATGATGATGTAGCCGATCGGAATTGGGAGCCGGTAATGTAGGGGCTTTATCATCATCGGGAGAAGAGGGTTGAAGCTTGCGCGTAAGGCAGCGGTGGAGCCAACAAGTCGGTAGCGTGGTCGGGAGTCAACAGGGTGGCAGCAGTGGGAGGTCAGGAGCCAAATGTGCCAGGGGTAGACCACCTGCTACGCAGGAGCCTACCTGCCCGGAAAGTAGTGGTGCTGGGGTTCACGGAGACAGCAGCGGTAGCAGTCAGTCAGTGCGGAGTGTTGGGGGTAAAATCACCTACTCGGCGGTGTGGCAGTTTTTTGTTAAGCCGCCGGAAGAGGTGTACTTGGCCATTTGACGAATCTGTGGGAAGAAGCTGAAGCATGTCCAGGGTGCCAATGTTGGCACCACGGCCCTGCGTCAACATATGCAGCGTCACCATAAAGTGGCCTGGGAGAACCATGGCTCCAATGTGGTGGTCCATCCTGCCGCAGCAACTGCTGCATCACCCAGTGGCACGCACTTGATTTCAGACAGTCGAGGCTCCACCACCTCAGCCGAAGGGAGCTGTCCGTCCTTTCCATCATCTACCGGTCCTGATGCTCCTGCTCCTCGCCCTCCTACTCCTCATCAATCATTCCGTCAGCAATTGATTAGCAAAGCGATTTCCAAGAGACAACAGTATGCGTGCACTCATCCAACGGCGCAGAAGCTGAACGTGCTCCTGGCCAAGTTGCTGGTGCTGCTGTCTCTCCCTTTCCAAGTGGTGGACTCTGCAGCTTTCAGAGAACTGATGGCTTGTGCCAAGCCGAGGTGGAGAGTCCCAAGCCGTCATTTCTTTGCCAAAAAGGCAGTACCAGCTCTGCACAAATATGGAGAACAGAAGGTGGGCCAGTCCTTAAAGCCGGTCGGTGTCTGCAAAAGTGCACGGCAGAGCCGACGTGTGGAGCTATAACTACGGTGAAGGACAATATACAGTAGATATAAAAAGATCTTTTAGGTGGAGGGAAGAAAAAATATAAAAATAAAATAATATTTTTGCATAAGTGTGCACACCATTAAACTAATACTTTGTTAAAGCACCTTTTGATTTTATTACAGCACTCAGTCTTTTTGGGTATGAGTCTATCAGCATGGCACATTTTGACTTGGCAAGATTTGCCCACTCTTCTTTGCAAAAACACTCCAAATCTGTCAGATTGTGAGGGCATCTCTTGTGCACAGCCCTCTTCAGATCACCCCACAGATTTTCAATCGGATTCAGGTCTGGGCTCTGGCTGGGCTATTCCAAAACTTTAATCTTCTTCTGGTGAAGCCATTCCTTTGTTGATTTGGATGTATGCTTTGGGTCGTTGTCATGCTGAAAGATGAAGTTCCTCTTCATGTTCAGCTTTCTAGCAGAAGCCTGAAGGTTTTGTGCTCATATTGACTGGTATTTGGAACTGTTCATAATTCCCATTAGCTTAACTGAGGCCCCATTTCCAGCTGAAGAAAAACAGCCCCTTGGCATGATGCTGCCACCACCATGCTTCACTGTGGGGATGGTGTTCTTTTGGTGATGTGCAGTGTTGTTTTTGCGCCAAACATATCTTTTGGAATTATGGCCTAAAAGTTCAACCTTGGTTTCATCAGACCATAACACCTTTTCCCACATGCTTTTGGGAGACTTCAGATGTGTTTTTGCAAAATGTAGCCTGGCTTGGATGTTTTTCTTCGTAAGAAAAAATAGCCCAGACATATGAAGAATACGGGAGATTGTTGTCACATGTACCACACAGCCAGTAGTTGCCAGATATTCCTGCAGATCCTTCTGCTGTGCCATATTTTCTTCACTTGATGACTGTCTTCACTGTGTTCCATGGTATATCTAATGCCTTGGAAATTCTTTTGTACCCTTCCCCTGACTGATACCTTTTAACAATGAGATCCCTCTGATGCTTTGGAAGCTCTCTGTGGACCATGGCTTTTGCTGTAGGATGTGACTAAGCAAATTTCAGGAAAGACCAACTAAAGCAGCTGAATTTTATTTGGGGTTAATCAGAGGCACTTTACATGATGGCCGGTGTCTGCTGATTCCTATTTAACAGGATTTTGAATGTGATTGCTTAATTCTGAACACAGCTACATCCCCAGTTATGCAACCACATTATTTTTGTTTTTTTGTTTTCTTCCCTCCACCTAAATGATTTCAGTTTGTTTTTCTATTGAGTGGTACAGTTTATAGGTCACATTAAAGGTGGAAAACGTTCTGAAATGATTTATCTTTGTCATATTTTTTTACATCACAGAAACCTGAAATCTTAACAGGGGTGTGTAGACTTTTTATATCCACTGTATGTCCTTTATGGCCCACTGGGTAAATGTGGTTCCTGCCCAGCTAAAGCAGCAACTTGGCCAGGTCACGCCACTTCCGCCTCCACGTTCTCACGCCGTTGGTCCTGCGACAATGTCCGCCTCTACCTCCTCATCCACCACCTCAGCCTCCACTGCAGCCTCATTCACCACCGTGTCCTCAGGGTTCACTGCAGGGACAATTCACAGTGCTCCTCCAACATACCACATGTGCAAGGCACGGTGGTCTCATGCTGTTCTACACCTCGTTTGCCTGGGCGAACAGAGTCACACAGGGGAGGAACTGCTCCGTGTCCTTCATTAAGAAATCGAATTCTGGCTTTCTCCGCGACAACTCAAAATCGAAACCATTGTGACTGACAACAGGAAGAACATGGTGTTGGCGCTGTGTCAAGGAGGGCTGAGCCATGCGTCCTGCATGGCGCACGTGTTCAATCTGGTTTTTAAAGCAGTTCCTGAAGTCTTCCACCCATCTGCAAGACATCCTAAAAATGGCCAGGAAACTTTGCATGCACTTCAGACACTCGTACACCACCAAGCAAACGCTCCTTGAGCTGCAGCAGCAAAACGGCATCCCATAACATAGGCTGATATGCGACGTTTCCACCCATTGGAATTCCACCCTCCATATGTTGGACCGACTATACGAACAGAGAAGGACCATAAACGATTTCTTGATGATCCAAGCAGACAGGAGTACTTCCCTGTGTAACTTCGATGTCAGCCAGTGGCAGCTCATGCGTGACACCTGCCGTTTGCTCAGGCCATTTAAGGAGGCCACGTTATTTGTCAGTCGCCAGGACTACGGGATGAACAACATCATTCCACTGCTTCATATCCTGGAACAATGCTGGTAAATCTGGCTGGTCAGGTGACTGGAGACTAGTGTTGATCACAAATATTCAAATTGCTAATTTTTATCGCCAATATTGACACTTCGAGAATTCGCGAATATCTAGAATATAGTGCTATATATTCGTATACACGAATATTCTAGATTTTTTTTCATCTGAACCCATGATCCCTCACTGCTTGTTGCTTGTGGGCCAATGGAAAGGCTGCAATATTTTTGACTTTAGGATTAGTGTTGATCGTGAATTTTCGTATCGCGAATTTTCCAATTGGCAATCGCAATCAAGAAAAAAATTACTGGAGATCACGAATTCTCTAATTAGTGAATATATGATGAATATTCGCCCAAATTTTCACTAAATATCACGAATTTGAATATTGCCCCTGCCGCTTATCACTGCTGGAGACGTGGCGCCTAGATCTCACGGCCACATGAGCCCTGTGGGGGCTGACCTGGAGGAGGAGGAGGAGGAGTACATTGGAGCACAAACAATGTGCAGCAAAATTTGTGGTTTTTCTACAAAGGTGACAGGAGAGGAGGAGCAGGAGGAGCCGGAGGAGTAAGAGGGAGATGAGGAAGACGAGGCAGATGACCTAGGCACACTGTGGCAGTATGCAGTGGAGATAGAAGCAGGGAGTCCCCCCGAGTCACTTGTGCAAATGGCCCGCTGCATGCTCACTTGTTTGGGTAGTGACAGCCGAATTGTCAGCATTCGGCAGAGGGAGGACTTCTGGCTCTCCACCTTGTTGGACCCTCGCTACCAGTCCAAAATGGGGGCCTTTTTTACACCCGCTAAGAGGGAGGACAAACTGAACTACTATAAAGACATCCCATGTAGTCAGTTGGCTGCTGCCTATCTGCGCCATAGTCCATCCTTTCGCAGATCTGACCTGGGGGGCCCTTTGCACAATCATTCCACTGCCATGGCTGCTGTGGCGGGGTGGGAAGGTAGGAGCAGTACGAGCTCCATCAGCAGCAACTCGAGTCTAGAGTCGCTGAGGAGCAGCTTTCTTAACCCAGCTAGTGAATAAACCACTCACCAGCAGCAGCAGCTAGACTTGGAGCAGAACCTAAACCATCAAGTGGTGGCATACTTGGATAGCACCCTGCCACCCCACATTGAAGATCCGTTAGACTACTGGGCAGCCAAACTCGATTTGTGGCCGCAACTGGTCGAGTTTGCCTTGGAAAAGCTGTCCTGCCAGGGCAATAGTGTGGCATCATAGTGGTTGTTTAGTGCGGCGGGGGCCATAGTTATGCCAAGGAGAACTCGCCTGTCCACCCAAAACTTGGAGAGACTGACCTTTGTTAAGATGAATTAGGCGTGGATCAGCCAGGATTTCCACCCAGCAATGCCTGATGCATCAGATTAGATCATCCATGGTGCCTCACCCAAACCTTGACAAAAGAGGCCGGTTTCTTCTGGCTACCTTCCTCAGCTACTATTCTGAAGCTGCTACCTGCCTGATGCCACACATCTGATGACAAGTGCTCCTTCTTACACCCACCATCATCAGTGGGTACTGTTATTGCCACCCACCTCCCCACTCTGTCACCAGATCAGTCTGTGGTCTCCTGATGCTACTGCCACCTCACCACTCAGGTCTCCTCATGTTGCTGCTGCCAACCCCACATTCTGTCATTGTGCCACTCTGTGGTCTCCTCATGCTGCTGCCACCTCCACACTATGTCACCTTGCCACTCTGTGGCCTCCTCATGCTGCTGCTTCCACCTCCAAACTATGTCACCTTGCCACTCTGTGGCCTACTCATGCTGCTGCTAAATCAACAATATGTGACTGAGCCACTCTGTGGCCTCCTCATGCTGCTGCTTCCACCTCCACACTATGTCACCTTGCCACGCTGTGGTCTCCTCATGCTGCTGCTAAATCAACACTATGTCACCTTGCCAGTCTGTGGCCTCCTCATGCTGCTGCTAACTCAACACTATGTCACTGGGCCACTCTGTGGCTTCCTCATACTGCTGCTGTTGCCACCTCCCCACTATGTCACTGGGCCACTCTATGGTCTCCTCATGCTGCTCCTACCTCAACACTATGTCATTGGGCCACTCTGTAGACTTCTCAAGCTGTTCTCCCACCCTCCCCACTCCATGACTGGGCCACTATTTTGCCTTTTTGGCCTGGTTGACATCTTCATTTATTTGACCCTTCTTCTGATCTGTCAGAAAGAAGTAAAAATGAGATGCACAATGGATCCTGTCTGTGTAGCAGCTGTAAGGCCTGTATGGTCCCATCAGAATTGGGTTATGATTTGGTAGCCAAAAGCAGGAGTGGGTACAAAACACAGAAGACATGCAAATATTCCATTCACGTGTCATCTCTGTTTTGGATCCACTCCTGTTTTTTTTTTGGCATTAGTAATACTGATGGATTACTGACCAAATGCTGACTGAGTGAAGGCAGATGCTCCACAGACAACATCAGTTTTTTGGGGTGTTATTGTTCTGACGGATCAGAGGAAGGGCAAAATAATCAGTAACGTCAACACAAACTTACTGCTGACACCCTCTCCACTCTGTCGGGGATGGGGGGGGGGGGGCTCTACTTGTATAAGCGTTTTAAAGAACAGGTTCTGTAGACATCTATGTGGAATCAGCTGACGACGGTGTAAAAGGAGTGCCCTCTTTCACACTATAGTAGATTCTTGGGCCTCTGCACAGTTCTTTATACCTGATGCTAACATCGAGCTGTAAGGCAGAGTTCATACTTGATTTATTTGGTCAGTTTTGGCCCTGTGACTGCCCAAATAAGTGAGGTGCGCAGTGATTCTAAGAACGACGCCTGTCATCTGCATGTCATACTGACTCACAGTATTGTTTCACTACCACGACTCTCTATGCGTGTTACTGCAAGGCACAGTGTTCTACACCACTATAGAGGCTCTCTGCAGCCAGGAAATAGCTGTTTTTTAACGCGATTTGCCACAAATAAATTCGGATCGAATCCAATCTTGTTAGGAAAATTCGGCGAACCGACCTAATGGAATTTTTGAGAAATTCGCTCATCTCTAGTAATGAGTAAAGCTAAGGTTAAGAGTGTTACTATTCAGGAAATAGATGAACTTCGTTATGGCTGATATATCGCCACACCATATAAACAGCAGGTCATCGATGTAGCGACCATACCAGAGCAGCCACCGAGCAAAGGGGTTAGTGTCACCAAATAAATATTTACTTTTAAAATAACTCATAAAAATATTCGCTAAAGATGGCGACACTTTAGCACCCATGAATGCTCCTGAAATCTGCCAAAAAAAACTCCTTATTAGAGTTGAGCGAACACCTGGATGTTCGGGTTCGAGAAGTTCGGCCGAACATCCCGGAAATGTTCGGGTTCGGGATCCGAACCCGATCCGAACTTCGTCCCGAACCCGAACCCCATTGAAGTCAATGGGGACCCGAACTTTTCGGCACTAAAAAGGCTGTAAAACAGCCCAGGAAAGAGCTAGAGGGCTGCAAAAGGCAGCAACATGTAGGTAAATCCCCTGCAAACAAATGTGGATAGGGAAATGAATTAAAATAAAAATTAAATAAATAAAAATTAACCAAAATCAATTGGAGAGAGGTTCCATAGCAGAGAATCTGGCTTCCCGTCACCCACCACTGGAACAGTCCATTCTCAGATATTTAGGCCCCGGCACCCAGGCAGAGGAGAGAGGTCCCGTAACAGAGAATCTGTCTTCATGTCAGCAGAGAATTAGTCTGCATGTCATAGCAGAGAATGAGGCTTCACGTCAGCCACCACTGCAACAGTCCATTGGCATATATTTAGGCCCAGCACCCAGGCAGAGGAGAGAGGTCCCGTAACAGAGAATCTGGCTTCATGTCAGCAGAGAATCAGTCTGCATGTCATAGCAGAGAATCAGGCTTCACGTCACCCACCACTGCAACAGTCCATTGTCATAAATTTAGGCCCAGCACTAGTGTTGAGCGGCATGTCCCATATTCGAATTCGCGAAATTTTGTGAATATTCGAAAGAATATTCGTAAAATATTCGCGATTATTCAAATTCGTTATTATTTCGCATATGCGATAATTCGAATTTTCGCATCGCATAATACATATGCTATGCAAAATTCACATGTGCGCTAATGAAATCGCCTTACGAAGATTCGCAACTCAATTCAATCACTAATGTATGAATGCAATGCCCTTTGCCTCTGTTCTGGGACAAGTGTAGATATTCGCATGTGCGCTAATAAAATCGCCTTACGAAGATTCGCACCTCAATCACTTTCTAGGGAATGTGAGACTTTTGGGAATCAATCGAGATACAGTGGGGGGTGATGACAGTAGTTGACAGAGTACAGATCAATGTAATCTGTAAGGTGGAAAGTAAAATAAAAAATACGAATATTCGTAAATCGAATTTTACGAAGTTCTACGTATTCGCGAATATGGTGCTATACTATATGAATGCACAGGCCTTTGCCTCTCTGTTCTGGGGACAAGTGTAGATATTTGCATTTGCGTTAATAAAATCGCCTTACGAAGATTCGCAGCTCAATTCAATCACTAATGTATGAATGCAAAGCCCTTTGCCTCTGTTCTGGGACAAGTGTAGATATTCGCATGTGCGCTAATAAAATCGCCTTACGAAGATTCGCAACTCAATTCACTAATGTATGAATGCAAAGCCCTTTGCCTCTGTTCTGGGACGTGCCGATATTCGCATGTGCGCTAATAAAATCGCCTTACGAAGATTCGCGCCTCAATCACTTTCTAGGCAATGTGAGTAAGATCTGAGCTGTTGGACCTTTGGGAAACAATCAATTATATGTGTACTGTAATTTTGTGGGGGGGGGGGAAAAAAACAAAAAACGAATATTCGTTTTTACGAATATATAGCACTATATTCGAAATATTCGCGAAATCGCGAAGTTGCGATATTCGCGAAAAAAATTTGCTTTTCGAATATTCGCGCTCAACACTACCCAGCACCCAGGCAGAGGAGAGAGGTCCCGTAACAGACAATCTGGCTTCATGTCAGCAGAGAATCAGTCTGCATGTCATAGCAGAGAATGAGGCTTCACGTCAGCCACCACTGCAACAGTCCATTGGCATATATTTAGGCCCAGCACCCAGGCAGAGGAGGGAGGTCCCGTAACAGACAATCTGGCTTCATGTCAGCAGAGAATCAGTCTTCATATCATAGCAGAGAATCAGGCTTCACGTCAGCCACCACTGTAAGAGTCCATTGGCATATATTTAGGCCCAGCACACACACAGGCAGAGGAGAGAGGTCCCGTAACAGAGAATCTGTCTTCATGTCAGCAGAGAATCAGTCTGCATGTCATAGCAGAGAATGAGGCTTCACGTCACCCACCACTGCAACAGTCCATTGGCATATATTTAGGCCCAGCACACACACAGGCAGAGGAGAGAGGTCCCGTAACAGAGAATCTGTCTTCATGTCAGCAGAGAATCAGTCTGCATGTCATAGCAGAGAATGAGGCTTCACGTCAGCCACCACTGCAACAGTCCATTGGCATATATTTAGGCCCAGCACCCAGGCAGAGGAGGGAGGTCCCGTAACAGAGAATCTGTCTTCATGTCAGCAGAGAATTAGTCTGCATGTCATAGCAGAGAATGAGGCTTCACGTCAGCCACCACTGCAACAGTCCATTGGCATATATTTAGGCCCAGCACACACACAGGCAGAGGAGAGAGATCCCGTAACAGAGAATCTGGCTTCATGTCAGCAGAGAATCAGTCTGCATGTCATAGCAGAGAATGAGGCTTCACGTCAGCCACCACTGCAACAGTCCATTGGCATATATTTAGGCCCAGCACACACACAGGCAGAGGAGAGAGGTCCCGTAACAGAGAATCTGGCTTCATGTCAGCAGAGAATCAGTCTGCATGTCATAGCAGAGAATGAGGCTTCACGTCAGCCACCACTGCAACAGTCCATTGGCATATATTTAGGCCCAGCACACACACAGGCAGAGGAGAGAGGTCCCGTAACAGAGAATCTGGCTTCATGTCAGCAGAGAATCAGTCTGCATGTCATAGCAGAGAATGAGGCTTCACGTCAGCCACCACTGCAACAGTCCATTGGCATATATTTAGGCCCAGCACACACACAGGCAGAGGAGAGAGGTCCCGTAACAGAGAATCTGGCTTCATGTCAGCAGAGAATCAGTCTGCATGTCATAGCAGAGAATGAGGCTTCACGTCAGCCACCACTGCAACAGTCCATTGGCATATATTTAGGCCCAGCACACACACAGGCAGAGGAGAGAGGTCCCGTAACAGAGAATCTGGCTTCATGTCAGCAGAGAATCAGTCTGCATGTCATAGCAGAGAATGAGGCTTCACGTCAGCCACCACTGCAACAGTCCATTGGCATATATTTAGGCCCAGCACACACACAGGCAGAGGAGAGAGGTCCCGTAACAGAGAATCTGTCTTCATGTCAGCAGAGAATTAGTCTGCATGTCATAGCAGAGAATGAGGCTTCACGTCACCCACCACTGCAACAGTCCATTGGCATATATTTAGGCCTAGCACACAGGCAGAGCAGAGAGGTCCCGTAACAGACAATCTGGCTTCATGACAGCAGAGAATCAGTCTGCATGTCATAGCAGAGAATGAGGCTTCACGTCACCCACCACTGCAACAGTCCATTGGCATATATTTAGGCCTAGCACACAGGCAGAGCAGAGAGGTCCCGTAACAGACAATCTGGCTTCATGTCAGCAGAGAATCAGTCTGCATGTCATAGCAGAGAATGAGGCTTCACGTCACCCACCACTGCAACAGTCCATTGGCATATATTTAGGCCTAGCACACAGGCAGAGCAGAGAGGTCCCGTAACAGACAATCTGGCTTCATGACAGCAGAGAATCAGTCTGCATGTCATAGCAGAGAATGAGGCTTCACGTCACCCACCACTGCAACAGTCCATTGGCATATATTTAGGCCTAGCACACAGGCAGAGGAGAGAGGTCCCGTAACAGACAATCTGGCTTCATGTCAGCAGAGAATCAGTCTGCATGTCATAGCAGAGAATGAGGCTTCACGTCACCCACCACTGCAACAGTCCATTGGCATATATTTAGGCCTAGCACACAGGCAGAGCAGAGAGGTCCCGTAACAGACAATCTGGCTTCATGTCAGCAGAGAATCAGTCTGCATGTCATAGCAGAGAATGAGGCTTCACGTCACCCACCACTGCAACAGTCCATTGGCATATATTTAGGCCTAGCACACAGGCAGAGCAGAGAGGTCCCGTAACAGACAATCTGGCTTCATGACAGCAGAGAATCAGTCTGCATGTCATAGCAGAGAATCAGGCTTCACGTCAGCCACCACTGCAACAGTCCATTGTCATAAATTTAGGCCCAGCACCCAGGCAGAGGAGAGAGGTCCCGTAACAGACAATCTGGCTTCATGTCAGCAGAGAATTAGTCTGCATGTCATAGCAGAGAATCAGGCTTCATGTCAGCCACCACTGCAACAGTCCATTGGCATATATTTAGGCCTAGCACACAGGCAGAGGAGAGGTTCATTCAACTTTGGGTAGCCTCGCAATATAATGGTAAAATGAAAATAAAAATAGGATTGAATGAGGAAGTGCCCTGGAGTCCAATAATATATGGTTATGGGGAGGTAGTTAATGTCTAATCTGGACAAGGGACGGACAGGTCCTGTGGGATCCATGCCTGGTTCATTTTTATGAACGTCAGCTTGTCCACATTGGCTGTAGACAGGCGGCTGCGTTTGTCTGTAATGACGCCCCCTGCCGTGCTGAATACACGTTCAGACAAAACGCTGGCTGCCGGGCAGGCCAGCACCTCCAAGGCATAAAAGGCTAGCTCTGGCCACGTGGACAATTTAGAGACCCAGAAGTTGAATGGGGCCGAACCATCAGTCAGTACGTGGAGGGGTGTGCACACGTACTGTTCCACCATGTTAGTGAAATGTTGCCTCCTGCTAACACGTTGCGTATCAGGTGGTGGTGCAGTTAGCTGTGGCGTGTTGACAAAAGTTTTCCACATCTCTGCCATGCTAACCCTGCCCTCAGAGGAGCTGGCCGTGACACAGCTGCCTTGGCGACCTCTTGCTCCTCCTCTGCCTTGGCCTTGGGCTTCCACTTGTTCCCCTGTGACATTTGGGAATGCTCTCAGTAGCGCGTCTACCAACGTGCGCTTGTACTCGCGCATCTTCCTATCACGCTCCAGTGCAGGAAGTAAGGTGGGCACATTGTCTTTGTAGCGTGGATCCAGCAGGGTGGCAACCCAGTAGTCCGCACAGGTTAAAATGTGGGCAACTCTGCTGTCGTTGCGCAGGCACTGCAGCATGTAGTCGCTCATGTGTGCCAGGCTGCCCAGGGATAAGGACAAGCTGTCCTCTGTGGGAGGCGTATCGTCATCGTCCTGCCTTTCCCCCCAGCCACGCACCAGTGATGGACCCGAGCTGCGTTGGGTGCCACCCCGCTGTGACCATGCTTCATCCTCATCCTCCTCCACCTCCTCCTCATCCTCGTCCTCCTCGTCCTCCAGTAGTGGGCCCTGGCTGGCCACATTTGTACCTGGCCTCTGCTGTTGCCAAAAACCTCCCTCTGAGTCACTTCGAAGAGACTGGCCTGAAAGTGCTAAAAATGACCCCTCTTCCTCCTCCTCCTCCTCCTCCTCCTGGGCCACCTCCTCTTCCATCATCGCCCTAAGTGTTTTCTCAAGGAGACATAGAAGTGGTATTGTAACGCTGATAACGGTGTCATCGCCACTGGCCATGTTGGTGGAGTACTCGAAACAGCGCAACAGGGCACACAGGTCTCGCATGGAGGCCCAGTCATTGGTGGTGAAGTGGTGCTGTTCTGTAGTGCGACTGACCCGTGCGTGCTGCAGCTGAAACTCCACTATGGCCTGCTGCTGCTCGCACAGTCTGTCCAGCATGTGCAAGGTGGAGTTCCACCTGGTGGGCACGTCGCATATGAGGCGGTGAGCGGGAAGGCCGAAGTTACGCTGTAGCGCAGACAGGCGAGCAGCAGCAGGATGTGAACGCCGGAAGCGCGAACAGACGGCCCGCACTTTATGCAGCAGCTCTGACATGTCGGGGTAGTTGTGAATGAACTTCTGCACCACCAAATTCAGCACATGCGCCAAGCAAGGGATGTGCGTCAAATTGGCTAGTCCCAGAGCTGCAACGAGATTTCGCCCATTATCACACACCACCAGGCCGGGCTTGAGGCTCACCGGCAGCAACCACTCGTCGGTCTGTTGTTCTATACCCCGCCACAACTCCTGTGCGGTGTGGGGCCTGTCCCCCAAACATATGAGTTTCAGAATGGCCTGCTGACGTTTACCCCGGGCTGTGCTGAAGTTGGTGGTGAAGGTGTGTGGCTGACTGGATGAGCAGGTGGAAGAAGAGGAGGAGGAAGCCGAGAAGGAGGAGGTGGCAACAGGAGGCAAAGAATGTTGCCCTGCGATCCTTGGCGGCGGAAGGACGTGCGCCAAACAGCTCTCCGCCTGGGGCCCAGCTGCCACTACATTTACCCAGTGTGCAGTTAGGGAGATATAGCGTCCCTGGCCGTGCTTACTGGTCCACGTATCTGTGGTTAGGTGGACCTTGCCACAGATGGCGTTGCGCAGTGCACACTTGATTTTATCGGATACTTGGTTGTGCAGGGAAGGCACGGCTCTCTTGGAGAAGTAGTGCCGGCTGGGAACAACATACTGTGGGACAGCAAGCGACATGAGCTGTTTGAAGCTGTCTGTGTCCACCAGCCTAAATGACAGCATTTCATAGGCCAGTAGTTTAGAAATGCTGGCATTCAGGGCCAGGGATCGAGGGTGGCTAGGTGGGAATTTACACTTTCTCTCAAATGTTTGTGAGATGGAGAGCTGAACGCTGGCGTGTGACATGGTTGAGACGCTTGGTGACGGAGGTGGTGGTGGTGGTGTTGGTGGTACATCCCCTGTTTGCTGGGCGGCAGGTGCCAACGTTCCTCCAGAGGCGGAGGAAGAGGCCGAGGCGGCAGCAGCAGAATAGGCCGAGGCGGCAGCAGCAGAAGAGGTAGCAGGGGGAGCCTGAGTGACTTCCTTGGTTTTAAGGTGTTTACTCCACTGCAGTTCATGCTTTGCATGCAGGTGCCTGGTCATGCAGGTTGTGCTCAGGTTCAGAACGTTAATGCCTCGCTTCAGGCTCTGATGGCACAGCGTGCAAACCACTCGGGTCTTGTCGTCAGCACATTGTTTGAAGAAGTGCCATGCCAGGGAACTCCTTGAAGCTGCCTTTGGGGTGCTCGGTCCCAGATGGCGGCGGTCAGTAGCAGGCGGAGTCTCTTGGCGGCGGGTGTTCTGCTTTTGCCCACTGCTCCCTCTTTTGCTACGCTGTTGGCTCGGTCTCACCACTGCCTCTTCCTCCGAACTGTGAAAGTCAGTGGCACGACCTTCATTCCATGTGGGGTCTAGGACCTCATCGTCCCCTGCATCGTCTTCCACCCAGTCTTGATCCCTGACCTCCTGTTCAGTCTGCACACTGCAGAAAGACGCAGCAGTTGGCACCTGTGTTTCGTCATCATCAGAGACATGCTGAGGTGGTATTCCCATGTCCTCATCATCAGGAAACATAAGTGGTTGTGCGTCAGTGCATTCTATGTCTTTCACCGCTGGGGAAGGGCTAGGTGGATGCCCTTGGGAAACCCTGCCAGCGGAGTCTTCAAACAGCATAAGAGACTGCTGCATAACTTGAGGCTGAGACAGTTTCCCTGGTATGCATGGGGGTGATGTGACAGACTGATGGGGTTGGTTTTCAGGCGCCATCTGTGCGCTTTCTGCAGAAGACTGGGTGGGAGATAATGTGAACGTGCTGGATCCACTGTCGGCCACCCAATTGACTAATGCCTGTACCTGCTCAGGCCTTACCATCCTTAGAACGGCATTGGGCCCCACCATATATCGCTGTAAATTCTGGCGGCTACTGGGACCTGAGGTAGTTGGTACACTAGGACGTGTGGATGTGGCAGAACGGCCACGTCCTCTCCCAGCACCAGAGGGTCCACTAACACCACCACGACCATGTCCACGTCCGCGTCCCTTACAAGATGTTTTTCTCATTGTTATGGTTCACCACAACAACAAATATATTATTTGGCCCAATGTATTGTATTCAAATTCAGCGGGATATAAATTTGAGGCCTAGTATTTAGGCGCTGGGTGACCGGTATGGATTTAGTGACAGAATTAGACTTGGAAATGCACAGAAGCGGGTGTGTGTGAAGTTATTCTGAATGACCCTATGTGCACCTTCAATATGATCTACCCTTTTAGGGATAGATTTCAAATAGCTCTGATATAGCAGAAACGACTAAATTATGAAATTGCTAAATTGGGAATTGTATTTCAACCCAGAACAAAAAATGTGCTTTGACGGACACTAAATAACTTTCCCAGCCACAACAGGACAGCGGTAACGAGAGATTTAGCGGGATATAAATTTGAGGCCTAGTATTTAGGCGCTGGGTGACAGGTATGGGTTTAGTGACAGAATTAGATTTGGAAATGCACAGTAGCGGGTGTGTGTGAAGTTATTCTGAATGACCCTATGTGCACCTTGAATATTATATACCCTTTTAGGGATAGATTTCAAATAGCTCTGATATAGCAGAAACCACTAAATTATGAAATTGCTAAATTGGGAATTGTATTTCAACCCAGAACAAGAAATGTGCTTGAACGGACACTAAATAACTCGCCCAGCTACAGCACTAAGGACAGATTTAGCGGGATATAAATTTGAGGCCTAGTATTTAGGCGCTGGGTGACAGGTATGGGTTTAGTGCCAGAATTAGACTTGGAAATACACAGTAGCGGGTGTGTGTGAAGTTATTCTGAATGACCCAATGTGCACCTTGAATATTATATACCCTTTTAGGGATAGATTTCAAATAGCTCTGATATAGCAGAAACCACTAAATTATGAAATTGCTAAATTGGGAATTGTATTTCAACCCAGAACAAGAAATGTGCTTGAACGGACACTAAATAACTCGCCCAGCTACAGCACTAAGGACAGATTTAGCGGGATATAAATTTGAGGCCTAGTATTTAGGCGCTGGGTGACAGGTATGGGTTTAGTGACAGAATTAGACTTGGAAATACACAGTAGCGGGTGTGTGTGAAGTTATTCTGAATGACCCAATGTGCACCTTGAATATTATATACCCTTTTAGGGATAGATTTCAAATAGCTCTGATATAGCAGAAACCACTAAATTATGAAATTGCTAAATTGGGAATTGTATTTCAACCCAGAACAAGAAATGTGCTTGAACGGACACTAAATAACTCGCCCAGCTACAGCACTAAGGACAGATTTAGCGGGATATAAATTTGAGGCCTAGTATTTAGGCGCTGGGTGACCGGTATGGATTTAGTGACAGAATTAGACTGGGATATGGCCAAAAAATAAACAGACTATTGCTGGTTAAATGCACTTGGTGTGACAGCTTCACCCTGATGTAGGCTTTAGCCAAAAAACAACCACACCATTGAGGGTTAAATGCACTTGGTGACAGGCGCAGCTTGCCCCTGATTTAGTATATGGCCAAAAAATGAACAGACTATTGCTGGTTAAATGCACTTGGTGTGACAGCTTCACCCTGATGTAGGCTTTAGCCAAAAAACAACCACACCATTGAGGGTTAAATGCACTTGGTGACAGGCGCAGCTTGCCCCTGATTTTGTATATGGCCAAAAAATGAACAGACTATTGCTGGTTAAATGCACTTGGTGTGACAGCTTCACCCTGATGTAGGCTTTAGCCAAAAAACAACCACACCATTGAGGGTTAAATGCACTTGGTCGCAGCTTGTGCTGGCGCACCACAAGACACAAAATGGCCGCCGATCACCCCAGAAAAATGTGACTGACAAACGGTCTGGGCAGCCTAAAAACAGTGAGCAATTGAGGATCAGCAGCTCAATGATCCACAGCTGCAGATCGATCAGTTAATCAAGTCCTTTGGAGGAGTTAATCTGCCTAATCTCGCCCTACTGTCGCAGCCGCAACCTCTCCCTACGCTAATCAGAGCAGAGTGACGGGCGGCGCTATGTGACTCCAGCTTAAATAGAGGCTGGGTCACATGGTGCTCTGGCCAATCACAGCCATGCCAATAGTAGGCATGGCTGTGATGGCCTCTTGGGGCAAGTAGTATGACGCTTGTTGATTGGCTGCTTTGCAGCCTTTCAAAAAGCGCCAAGAAAGCGTCACAAAAGCGCGAAGAAAGCGACGAACACCGAACCCGAACCCGGACTTTTACGAAAATGTCCGGGTTCGGGTCCGTGTCACGGACACCCCAAAATTCGGTACGAACCCGAACTATACAGTTCGAGTTCGCTCATCCCTACTCCTTATTAAACATAAAATAACTGTGTTTAAGGAGATACCAGATAGCAGAACACAAAAAATCCTTCAGATCCGAACTATAGTCACTGTACATGGACAGGAACCACTGCAAAGCAGTAATAGCAGACTCATGGAGTATAACAGTGTATAATGACACCACGTCAGCTGACAACCAAATATAGTTTTCTGTCCATTAGATATTATTTAATGCAGCCAGGACATGAGAACCCCTAAAAAAGGTCCCCTCCGCCACTATGCACTCCAGCTTTCTATTGAAACCCATTGTGGGGTCAGTTTTGAGTTTTTTATAAACAGATTTATCATTCAACATCTGTATGTTTAGATCCCTATATAGACCAGAGTCCAGTATTACAATAGTTCCTTCCTTGTCCGCCTGTTTCACCACAGTATCATGCATGCCACCCAAAGAAGTGACAGCATCATTTTGTTGTTTAGTTAAATTATATGCATTTTTGTGTACATTTTTAGATAGCAATACTAAGTTGCGCTCCACAAGCTCCTGGAACTTTTCCTATGTATACTGCTGGTTGTGTCTGCTGTATCTGAGAGTAGTGGGGGTCATTCACTGCAAGCTGTTATCACACATGTATAACATTTTTTTATTCATTAAATTCAGCTCCGCCCCAACCTCTGATATAAACAGCATCCGAAACACCACCTTGCTACGACTAAGGGTGTTATATACATCCGAAAAGAGTCACAGGAGGTGCGTTTTTCTGTGCACTATGTGTTTGGCATACCTGGATTTTATGACTATTTCTCAATAAAGGATTCCATTGTTAATCCAGAGGCTGGAATGAACTTTCTTTTCAAGTTTGCATTCGTTGGAGTGCCACGCTTTTTTGTGCCCTGGACCTCTGCATTGGAGCTGGCCGTGATGATCTTTTGTCTGTACTATAATGCCTCCTATACACAAGAATATAACTACTATAATACTACTCCTATATACAATAATATAACTACTATAATACTGCTCCTATACACAATAATATAACTACTATAATACTGCTCCTATGTACAATAATATAACTACTATAACACTGCTCCTATGTACAGGAACATAACTACTATAATACTGCTCCTATGTACAAGAATATAACTACTATAATACTGCTCCTATGTACAAGAATATAACTACTATAATACTGCTCCTATGTACAAGAATATATCTACTATAATACTGCTCCTATGTACAAGAATATAACTACTATAATACTGCCTCCTATGTACAAGAATATAACTACTATAATACTGCTCCTATGTACAAGAATATAACTACTATAATACTGCTCCTATGTACAATAATATAACTACTATAACACTGCTCCTATGTACAGGAACATAACTACTATAATACTGCTCCTATGTACAAGAATATAACTACTATTATACTGCTCCTATGTACAAGAATATAACTACTATAATACTGCTCCTATGTACAAGAATATAACTACTATAATACTGCTCCTATGTACAAGAATATAACTACTATAATACTGCTCTCCTATGTACAAGAATATAACTACTATAATACTGCCTCCTATGTACAAGAATATAACTACTATAATACTGCTCCTATGTACAAGAATATAACTACTATAATACTGCTCCTATACACAAGAATATAACTACTATAATGATCTTTTTATTTAAAATCAAGCAACAAAATATTACAATATATTTACAATAAAGTCATAGAAAATAAAAGAAATAACGTTACATCACATAAACATCACACACATTATACACATGCTGACACATGGGTGTTCCTCCACTACACAATATTGCAGTTCTTTTTCTCAACTTCTATCTATTACACAATCATTTCTCTCCAGCATAAAGGACCAGAAAGACACCTCTTGTCTCCCGGCTGCAAACTCATGAGCATTGCTTCTTCAGATAAGTCTCCTGTATGGATGGAGAAGACATCAGATCTCTCCAGAGAAACTCGCCTGCCGCCTGTTCTTCGCCTTTACACTGTTCACATTAAGATTTTTTTATTATTATTTTTTTTTTGCGGTCTTATTTAGGTCACTTAAACTTCTTTGCCCTTTTTTTCCTCCTCCCACTGCTGTGACCTGTACTGCCCCATCTTTTGGTGGACACTGAGGAAACAAGATCTTCTTTCTGAGGGTCATCCTCAGGATTGAGTGAATGAACTTGCTCCATTTGTGCCTCTTCCTTCTGATCTTCTTCTCCCAGTGCACTGTAACGTCCAGAAGCTGCTTCCAGCACCGATAGCTCAGGTGTTCTCTTCACTGTGCTGTTTTTCCTTTTTACTATCTGGAACCCATCATCATCCACACTGGTCTTTATGGCTGGACCAGCTGGCTCTGTGGACATTGTCTCTGTGGCTGGACCAGCTGGCTCTGTGGACATGGTCTCTATGGCTGGAGCAGCTGGCTCTGTAGACATGGTCTCTATGGCTGGAGCAGCTGGCTCTGTGGACATGGTCTCTGTGGCTGGATCAGTTGGTTCTACAAGTGTGACCCATGCAGGGTTAGCTGATTCTGTAGACACGCTGGGCCTCTCTTCAGGTGGTTTGGTGGCAGCTGGTTCTTCAGGCGTGCTGAGCTTTTGTTTTAGTGAGTCATTCATAACTTTTTTAAATATTTTGCTACTTGGAAGGAATTTCTCTCTGGTGGCTGGTGATATTTGTGAAGCAGCACCCATGGGTGGCACATCAGTCTCTACAGCAGGGTCACTGGTACCTTGCCTTCCAACAGCATTGGGATTGGCAGTTTCTGGGACTACATCGGTAATTGCAGCGACATCCTCCTGGTCTTCCTCCATGTTTTCTATGAACATCTCCTCAGTGATCTTGTTGTGTTCTGCGTGCGGACAGTCCCGGAACGTATGGCCCTGTCCTAAGCACAGGTTACAGATGACCGGGCCTGTGCACTCGTCCTTTACATGCCCCAACTGTCCACATAATGAGCACTTGGTGTGAGAGCAGCTGTGGGCGAAGTGTCTGCCCCCACATCTATGGCACAGGCGCGGCTGCCCAGGGTAATAACATATCCCTCTCTCAGAGCCCAGGTAGAAGGAGTGCGGCAGATGGCTGGTCACCCCGTTGTGTTGGACGAGCTGAACTCTGACTGTGTAGCCCCCATTCCATATACCCTCCTCATCATAGATTTTTGTTGGTCGGCTTTCTACTATACACTGTCTGTTCAGCCAGAGCTCCAGATCTGCCAGCGCGACCACCTCTGACTGGAAGAGGACAGTGGCCGTGACCACCTGGGGCCTAGAAAGCTGGATCACTCTGAGGTGCTCCCAAATCTTGTTCTCTTTAGTATCATTATAAATGCTCCAGAATAAATCCAGACTGTACTGAAGCTTAAAGCTGACGTCATAATTCTTGGTAGAGGGAATATGGATTAGAGCGTCCACCTCAGAAGCCTTAAACTTCATGAACTCTTTCAGAAGAACTTTCCCAATGTACAGTCTGGAGGGGATGTTCTCCTCTGGTCCTGTGAACCTGATTCTGACTGCGTTCCTCCTCTGAGGTGGGGGATTCGCCGGCCTGGTGACATTAGAGAACAGTCTCCTGTACTGAGGTTCTCCAGCAGATGGATAAGTACTCGGCCTCTCCTCAGCTGCAGTCTTATGGTCATCTGATGGTGCTGCCTGCACTGCGGAGAGCTGAGGGTCCTGTACAATGTCTGTAACCTCTGCTGCACGCTGTGCACTTGGTTCAGTTAGGGGTAAATTGCCACTCGCAGCACTGAGCGGGGTCTCACTGACCATATCAGCACATAAACAGTTTTCTTGCTGAAGCACAGGACTGACACTAGAATTCAATTCATCAGTGCTACAAACAAAGTCCACTGCGGTTAACCCCTTGCTGTCTGGCACACTTTGTTCTGCAGCACTTGCAAAGGTTGATGGCTCAGACCCCAAACATGGTTCACACAAAGGTCCTCCAGTCTCTCCACCCCCATATATTATAGGGTTCCTCTGCTTCACAGCATTGCAACCAGTCTCATATTCAGTTTCTTTTTTTCTAAGAATTTCTCTCCTTTTCACAACTTGGGCTCTAGATTCTTTCTTTTTGTCACTTGCCCAGTTTTGTATTTTAGATATTATACTTGTATCTTCCTCCAGACTCCCCTTCAGTACAGCCAGCTCACGTGTGCAATCATCCAGACACTCGCACTTCATCAGTTTTGTTTTAGGATCAGACTCTTTGCTAATTTCATCTCTCAATCTGTGGATCTTCATTTCAAGTTTAAATACATTTTTCCTGGTCACATTTATGTTTAAGTCAGAAACATTGCTGCATTCAGCAGACTCACCAGCCACCATTTCCAAACTCTCCTCTCCATGCTGCAGGCCACACTCCAGGCTCTGGGCTTTCCCAGGATCATCAGCCCAGCTTCCCTCTCCTCCACCTGGGTCAGAAGCCATGACCCCTCCCTGCAGGGAGCTCAGCACCACACGTCTATCCTCTCCTATGGACAAGAATAGAACTACTATAATACTGCTCCTATGTACAATAATATAACTACTATAATACTGCCTCCTATGTACAAGAATATAACTACTATAATACTGCTCCTATACACAATAATATAACTACTATAATACTACTCCTATATACAATAATATAACTACTATAATACTGCTCCTATACACAATAATATAACTACTATAATACTGCTCCTATGTACAATAATATAACTACTATAATACTGCTCCTATGTACAGGAACATAACTACTATAATACTGCTCCTATGTACAAGAATATAACTACTATAATACTGCTCCTATGTACAAGAATATAACTACTATAATACTGCTCCTATGTACAAGAATATAACTACTATAATACTGCTCCTATGTACAAGAATATAACTACTATAGGGGCGGAGCCTAGCCACGCTGCTGAATGGCCGCACGAGCTTGAGCTCCTCCAGCATTCCGGCTCATTCGCCCTATTTAAGCTGATATTTTGCTATATTATGGGGAAACCTGGTAAAGACAAGACCGGGGGAAGCACAGAGTCGACCCCACGACACTTAAAACAACCGGAGATAGAGAAATTTCTCAGAAAAACTCCGAGAGCTGCCGTGCAGAAAGGCGCCAATATGGCGGCGTCTATGGCTAATGGCTCCGACGCGGGAGAACTCTCGGATGCGGGTAGTGGCTCCGATGTATCGGATAGGAGGCCCAGAGACCCCCCTCTCTCAGAGCGGACCCTTCGTCGAGTGCTTGAATCGGCCCTCACGCCTCTTAGGCAAGACCTGGCTGACATTAAGGACGATATAAAACATCTAGGCCAGAGGGTGATTA